>NC_042616.1:216280096-216946821 GCF_901001135.1 Rhinatrema bivittatum
GCCCGAGTTATGCTGAAAGCGCTCCCTCCCCGGAACTACCAGCGAGAGGAGGGAATCTTGGTGCCGGCTTGGCAACTCCACCCACAACCCGCCCACCTCCCCCAACTTCATCAAGGCCGTGGTGATGCCGAAGGTGCTTACACTGGTGGGTGCGTGCACGAAGGAGTACAAAAAAGAAGCCTGCTCCTTTATGAGTGCCTGAGTGGCATCACTACCTTGCTTCACTACTTCAGTGATCATCTAAAAAATCCCAACACTGACCACTACCACTATGGACCAGCTTTACTACATTGAGCCCATTCATGGGCATGGCATATACGGGGGAACTAAGGAGAACCACTAGCATGAAACAAAGTAGGCCAACAAACTTAATCTTCCCAACGATAAAAATACTAACCCATCCACTATCTCCTCCTGCTTAATGTTCACTCTGTTATTGTTAAATGTCTAATATATCTCAAAACAATTCCCTCTGATTAATGACTTACTAGAAGATTTACAGCCCACCATTTCTGCATAACAGAAACCTGGCTGACAGACAAAGATGATGCAGTCCTAAACCAAATTTCCCACCCTAACTATGAGGTAGTTCACGTACCTATACCAAAATGAAAAGGCGGGGGTTTATTAGTAATCAGTAAAAAAGATCTGAAACTAACACATTGCAAAGAAGACGTTGTCTCACCTTATGAAGTGACAATACTAAAATCTCATTGGCTAAACACAGGACTGGTCTATTGTCCTCCAGGCATACTATAAAAAGATTGCTCACCACTAATAGAATTATTCACCAAGGTATTTCCTTCTCCAGACTCTACAATAATTGCAGGAGATTTTAACCTACAGGTAGACAAATCACCAATGTCCTTGGCATGTGAAATGTTTCTAAAAGCAATGGAAGCCATGGGATGGTCACAATTTGTCTCGAATGCAACCATAAAGCAGGCCACACACTACAGCTAATATTTGCTAACTAAAGTAACTGTGTAATCAATATCTCGCATGGTCTGATCAATAATTAATAAAAGCAGAAATAGCCCTCACCAACCAAATATACAAGAGAATGGAAAATAAGCATACATTTACCTTCAGAAAAAAGATAGAGCTAGAAGTACTAGCAGAAGCAATAGAAACTAAGATACATGAAATAAATCTAATCAACACCTTGACATATTTTGACTCCTGGGACAACATAGTCAATGACAAACCTAAGCCCAGTTCAGTCAAAAACCATCAACAAAGATAATTGCAACTCCAAACAAAAGAAACCCTGGTACAATGAACTAAGAACCACAAAACAGAACATTAGGAAACTAGAGAAACAACGGCGAAAATGTCATTCTCCTGAATGCCTAGGAAAATATAAATCTTGCCTCACAAAATATTAAACACTAACCAATAAAGCTAAAAAAGATTACTATGCTAAACAGATTCACGGGGCTATTTTTAATTCTAAACTTCTCTTTGAGACAGTCAAATATCTAATTAAAGACCTGACATCTTACATATCAAGAAACTGCAACTTCACAAAGGCCTCTTGCAATGTATATGCCACCACACTCTTCGACAAAATTGACAAGCTGGAAAAACAATTCACAATCTATTCCCCAACAAAAGCATGTAAAGGCTCAAAGGACACAGTCAAATGGTCCACATTTGACAGAATATCAAAATTGAGAATTAGTCAAATCGTTAATAAAATTAAACCTGCTATTCACCCTCATGAGCCTATACCGGCTAGTTCATTAAAACAGGTACACCAAATTATTACTCCAACAATCACATCCCTGATTAACCATAACTATCAGAAGGAATCATAACTCAAGTTTTAAAACAAGCAGTGATAAAACCAATCCTAAAAAATAAGTCTGTCGAACAGACGATTGGAACAATTATCGCCCAATACCAAACTTGCCATTCCTAGCAAAAGTTCTTGAGAAAGCAGTGTTATCCCAACTTGAATATCACTTGGAAGATTACAATATCCTATATCCTAATCAATTCGGATTCAGGAAACATCACTCAATGGAGACATTACTACTTTTGTTAATGGACTCAGTTTTACAAGGACTCGATTCAGACGAATCCTATTGCCTAGTGCTAATTGACTTAACAGCTGCCTTTGATATGGTTGATCATAAACTATTATGACATCAGCTGAGAAACATTGGGATCGTCAGTACGGTTAGCAAATGGTTCTCATCATTTCTGTCTAACGAACATTTCAAGTCAAACTGGGCAACCAGATATTGGATACCTTCAGGTGTGATACAGGTATCTCTCAAGGTTCATCCCTCTGAGCAACACTATTCAACATATATATGTTCCCACTGTATAAATTACTGACTAATCTAGAAATTAAATTCTTCCTGTATGCAGACAAGCTACAATTCTGCATACCGATCAGCAGATCATTTGAAAATACAACAGTGATAATATCCAAATACATGAAAGTAATACAACAAGAACTTTTCTCAACTTAAACTGACACTAAACCCTAAAAAGACTGAAATAATCTCGCTAAGTAGAAGCTCATCAACAGTTAAACCACCCGCCTTAGACCTTGGCGACTTTCAAATTAATCCCTCAAATCAAGTATGGGATTTAGGTGTTCAGCTAGATGAAAACCTAACAATGAAAATGCACATCAGGAAACTGATTAAGACAGGTTATGCCAGACCATATATACTATAAAGATTGAAACCACTATTAGCTGCTGTAGACTCTTGTACAGTGTTACAAACTTTAATATTCTCAAACCTCGACTACTGTAACTCCTTACTTCTAGGTCTCTCAGCAAGCCACTTAAAACCACTACAACTACTTCAGAATGCCACAGCAAGACTATTAATAGGATCTAAGAAATATGATCATATAACACCCTCACTGATGGAGCTGCATTGGCTTCCAGTACAATCCAGAATCTACTATAAAGTAATAACGATGATATTTAATATCATTCATTCCAATAACACCAGACTGTTAGGAGTGACTCTACAGCCATATAACCCTCAATGAGCACTACGATCACAAAATAAAGGACTACTAAATATTCCCACAATACGGAGCACACCCCTGACACAAATAAGAGAGCAAGTATTCTCCATAGCGGGTTCAAAACTCTGGAATTTCTTACCTGAGACTTTACGTAACCTACCAGATAGGAAGAAATTAAAAAATGAACTAAAAACATGGCTATTCATAAATGCATATAATTTAACTTAAAAGACTTGAATGGCAAAAGATAATTGTATCACAATGAATAAGCCAACTGAGAGAACGCAAGATTCTCAAACAACTCACAGACTTAGATGTGAAAACTATCATTCTTAGCTGAAACTACACATACTCCATGCTTTTTGTACTAATCTAATTCCATAGGTCCAAGAAACCACCTTTAGACAGATGGAAATTAATACCTAAAGATGACCAACACTGTAACCAATCATTTTGTTTATGATTTTGCTGAACCTTTAACTATGTATGTCACTTTGTAAGCCATTGTGATCTACATATTGAACGACGGTAAATAAAATGTTCAAACAAATAAATAAATACATTTAAATGTAAAAGATTAATAAAGCAGGCCAAGAGGGAATTTGAGGAAAGACTTGTCACACAGGCAAAAATAAATAATAAAAACGTTTTTTAGATGACTGAGGGGTAAAAGATGCACTTAGGGAGAATAAGGCCAAAGCAGAAAAATACATTCTTCACCAGTCTTTACAGATGAAGATGATAGGGCGATATCCACTCCTGAACTGGATTTTTTAGGAAACGACTTAGAGGAACTAAATCAAAACAGTGTGATTCTGGAAGAAGTGCTAGAGCAAATTGAAAAATTAAACAGTAGCTAATCACCGGGTTCTGATGATATTCATTCCAGAGTTCTAAAGGAAATCAAATATGAAACTGCAGACCTACAACTGGCAATCTGTAGCTTATAATTTAAATCTGCTTCTCTATCTGAGGACTGAAGAGTAGCAAATGTAACACCAATTTTCAAAAAGGGTACCAGGGGCAACCCAAACAGTTATAGATCAGTGAACCTGAGGTCAGTGCCTGGTAAAATTATAGAAACCTTAATTAAGAACAAAATTACTGGACATATGGATAAACATGGTGTAATAGGAAAGAGCCAACATGGATTAAGGAAAGTTAAGTCGTGCCTTACTAACCTTTTAGAATTTTTTGGAGATTTAAACAAGCAAGTGGTGGATAAAGGAGAGCCAATCGATATGGTGTTTTTGGATTTCCAGAAGGCAAAGTACCACATAAGAGTCTCTTCAGTAAACTAAAAAGCAATGGAATAGGATGTGTTGGGTCAATGAGGATTGGTAACTATTTAAAAGACAGGAAACAAAGAATAAGATTTAATGGTCAATTTTGCCAGTGGAGAAAGGTGGAGTGACCCAAGAAACTGTCCTTGGATCAGTGCTGTTCAACGTATTCATTAATGATCTAGAAAGGGGAGTGATGAGTGAAGTAATCAAATTTACAGATGATGCAAAAATATTTAGAGTAAGTAAAACACAGGCAGATTGTGATGATCTATAGAAGGACCTTACGAGACTGGAAAACTGGGCATCTAAACAGCAGATGAAATGTAATGTGAACAAAGTGCAAAGTGATATACATGGGGAAAGATAACTCTAACGTTAGATACCTGATGATAGGTTCCATATTAAGAGTAACCATCCAGGAGTAACCATCCATGAATCATTGTCAACAGTATGTAGAAATCTTCAGCTCATTATGATGGCAGTGGCTAAGAAGTAGGAGCTTCTAGAATCTTAAAATATCACTATCTCCTCAGGAATGAAAAGCAAACTTAGGAAGAAGAGGAGAAATTTTTGTTCTATTTGTTTTTTTAAAGGTGAATTTAAAAAAACCCGATGCACGCATTAGTTAGGAGATGCACGAATATGTTGGGCTCATGCCCACCAAGCGGATTTTAAAAGCTGCTGAGATACGCGTGTATCTCCCAGAGCGTGCACATCTCGGAAGTTTTCAAAAAGGATGGGGTGTGGGTGTGGTCTGGGCATGAAACTGAGATGTGCACGTAAATACTTAGGCGATCCAGTGTGCGCCAATGTCCACTGCCATGTAACTTTACTTCTGCTGTGGATAACATTTTAGTTAAAAAATAAAGAAAACTAGGCAGGGGGGGAGTAAAGTCTGTTAAACTAGGGGTGTTTGGAGGACTTCTCTCTTAATCGGATGAACTGGGAATGAACTGGTAAAACTGGGAATAGTGTCGGCACACAACCCTTTTTAAAATCCCCCAATTTAAACAGTAGAAATGGCATTTGTGTGCATATGCGCGCAGCAACTTAAAATAGTCTGCGTGTAGCCAGGCTATTTTATAAAATGCGTGTATATATGCCAACATGTTATAAAATAGCCATGTCCCTGGGTGCGGGCTGACACACGCGTGCACATGTGCACCTGCGCCCTGGTTTGAAAGTTACCATCCCTGTATTCTAACTCATTTTTTCCCATTTTTCAATTTTTACCCAGAAAACTGATCCAGGCAACTTATGTTCCTCATGGGTCAAGGACTAGATGTGAAGTCTCTGTTATTTTCTGTATGAGATAATCACTGGAAAGGAACCAAGAGACCAATATTCAGAAGATGCTCAGAGTCTTACCTTAGGCACCCTAGTTTTAGGATAAATATAGGCCCCTAAATGAAATTATAGGTTCCTAAATTTAGAATTGCCATTGATTCCCCTAAATTTGACACCTAGTGCTGGAAATCAAAACTGAGTGCTTAACTTCACTTCCTGGACCTAGCCCCTCCCCTGATCCCACCCACTTTCCAGGTGCACAAAATCTTGTGAATTTCGGGACATAAATTTATAGAAACATAGAAATGACGGCAGAAAAAGACCAAATGGCCCATCCAGTCTGCCCAGCAAGCTTCACACTTTTTTTTTCTCATACTTATCTGTTTCTCTTGGCTCTTAGTAACCTTTTGGTTCTATTTCCCTCCACCCCCACCATTAATGTAGAGAGCAGTGTTTGAACTGCATCTAAGTGAAATATCTAGCTTAATTAGTTAGGGGTAGTAACCGCCACAATAAGCAAGCTACACCCATGCTTATTTGTTTACCCAGACTATGTAATTCAGTCCTTGTTGGTTGTTGTCTGTATATAGATCCACTTTTCTTCATTCCCCCTGCCGTTAAAGCAGAGAGTTATGCTGGATATGCGTGAAGTATCGGTTTTTCTCCCCTGCCGTTGAAGCAGAGAACTATGCTGGATATGCGTGAAGTATGGGTCTTTCTCCCCTGCCGTTGAAGCAGAGAGCTATGCTGGATATGCGTGAAGTATCGGTCTTTCTCCCCTGCCGTTGAAGCAGAGAGCTATCCTGGATATGCGTGAAGTATCGGTCTTTCTCCCCTGCCGTTGAAGCAGAGAGCTATGCTGGATATGCATTGAAAGTGAAGTATCAGGCTTATTTGGTTTGGGGTAGTAACCACCGTAACAAGCAAACTACTCCCCGCTTTTTTGTGAATGCAAATCCTTTTTTCCACATTTCCTCTTGCCGTTGAAGCTTAGAGCAATGTTAGAGTCGCATTAACCGTGTGTATGTTTATTGAATAAGGGTATTATCTCCAGGTAGTAGCCGTCATTCCCGTGAGCCATCCACTCTTCATTCATGTCCTCTAGACTTTATGGATCCACAGTGTTTATCCCACACCCCTTTGAAATCCTTCACAGTTCTGGTCTTCACCACTTCCTCCAGAAGGGCATTCCAGGCATCCACCACCCTCTCCATGAAGAAATACTTCCTGACATTGGTTCTGAGTCTTTCTCCCTGGAGCTTCAAATCGTGACCTCTGGTTCTGTTGATTTTTTTCCGACGGAAAAGGTTTGTCGTTGTCTTTGGATCATTAAAACCTTTCAAGTATCTGAAAGTCTGTATCATATCACCTCTGCTCCTCCTTTCCTCCAGGGTGTACATATTTAGATTCTTCAATCTCTCCTCATAAGTCATTTGATGAAGACCCTCCACCTTTTCGGTCGCCCTTCTCTGGATCGCCTCCATCTTGTCTCTGTTTCTTTGGAGATATGGTCTCTAGAACTGAACACAGTATTCCAGGTGAGGCCTCACCAAGGACCTGTACAAGGGGATAATCACTTCCCTTTTCTTACTTGATATTCCTCTCTCTATGCAGCCCAGCATTCTTCTGGCTTTAGCTATCGCCTTGTCACATTGTTTCGCCGACTTCAGATCATTAGACACTATCACCCCAAGGTCTCTCTCCTGCTCCGTGCACATCAGCCTTTCTCCCCCCATCGAATACAGTTCATTCGGACTTCCACTCCCCATATGCATGACTCTGCACTTCTTGGCATTGAATCTCAGCTGCCATATCTTCGACCACTCTTCCAGCTTCCTTAAATCCCGTCTCATTCTCTCCACTCCTTCCGATGTGTCCACTCTGTTGCAGATCTTAGTGTCATCCGCAAAAAGACAAACCTTACCTTCTATCCCGTCCACAATGTCGCTCACAAAGATATTGAACAGGACCGGTCCCAACACTGATCCTTGCGGTACACTGCTTAAAACTGCTCTCTCTTCAGAGAGTTCCATTTACCATCACACATTGTCTACTGTCTGTCAACCAGTTTGCAATCCAGGCCACCACCTCGGCACTCACTCCTAAGCTTCTCATTTTATTCACCAGTCTCCTATGCAGGACAGTATCAAAAGCTTTGCTGAAATCCAAGTCGATGATATCTAGTGCTCTTCCTTGATCCAATTGCTTGGTTACCCAGTCAAAAAAGTCAATCAGATTTGTCTGACAGGATCTTCCCCTGTTGAATCCATGCTGCCTCTGGTCCAGCAATTCTCCCGACTGTAGATAGTTCACTATTCTCTCTTTCAACAGTGACTCCATTACTTTTCCCACCACCGAAGTGAGGCTAACCGGTCTATAGTTACCAGCCTCTTCTCTGTTCCCACTCTTGTGAAGCAGGACCACCACTGCTCTTCTCCAATTACTCGGCACCACTCCCGTTTCTAGGGATCTATTGAACAGGTCACACAGCGGACCCGCCAGCACATCTCTGAGTTCCCTCAGTATCCTGGGATGAACCTCATCAGGCCCCATGGCTTTGTCCACTTTTGGGCATAATTTCTCTTCAAGTTAAGCAACTCGATCTGTTGAAAATCAGCCAATTAGTGTCATATAACATCAGGGGAAAATCATGGCTTTAGCCTCAGTATAAAGGGAGCAGTGAGGAGATCTAACAATTATAACAAGAATTAGGGTTTTATTAAGTGTGGTAAAATGTATTATTCTAACATTGGCTTACATTGATGACAAAACAGTAAGCACAATCCTTCCAAACTCAGCAATAAGGCAGGGAAGAACTGAATCATAAAGCTGAGAAGTATCATTTTAGTAATGCTGAAAACTCCAAGTCAAATAAACGGAACAGAAGACAGTAGAAGGCCTTATCCAAAGTATTGTGTTTTCATTTTTAAAATACCTTTGGCGGGAATGCTGTTTTTAATTAACAATAAATAAATACAATAAATCGTACATGGGAGTTATTGCATATTATTCGTTCTTATTATTGTGTAGGTCTAGGTGTACATTGCTTAGTGCCTTTTTGCTTGAACAATTAACAAATTCTTAATAAAGATAAAGCTTTTAGAACATCATATGTTCCCTTTATCAGGGGTGTCTGCATCAGTATGCAGTAAGGATGTGCATTCCTTTAAAACAAAAGTGGAATCTGAACTGGTTCATTTTGTGTCAAATGAAAAAGGGATGCCGCCAAAAACCCCCAGTGGCGTAGCCAGAACTGATTTTTTTTTTGGGGGGGGGGGGGGGGGGCCAAAGTTAACATGGGTGGGCAGTAGGCATACAGGTCTAAGCCTTCTAGTTATACTCTTGCCCAAAAATAATGCCTTAGAGTGCACCTGACAAAGAATTTCTAAGTAGACTGCAACAGCTGCTATGTATCATAAGTGAAACTTTACAATACTTTAACTTAATTATTTCAAGTACTTACTAATATAAAAATGCCTCCTTATTCTGTATTCATTTTATATTTATTGTAGTTTATAAATAGACAAGAATATTATGAAAAAAAGCAAAGAACACAAACAGATCCAATCAATCATGTAATAAAACAAATATCAATATATTCTTTCATGAATCCTCTTTCTAGAAATGCAGAGATCATCATAACTACAAAAAAATAGCAATCATCTTAAGAATGAGTGGAGAGCAGAACTAGGACAGTTTCACATTAGAACCCAACACGCAAAAATAAAAATTTCCAACTTCTGGTATCACCTCCGCAAATCAAAATCCTTCCATTACTAAACATTTTGTGCAAAAACAAAAGACACCTAGAACCTTGCCGTTCCATACAAACACATCACTAACTCTGATATGAAAAAACACCATTATTTATGAAAAAGCAGCAATACAAATACTATACCAGGCCCTAGAACACTAATACACCACCCACTGGGCACCAGAACAAGCTGGACTGTTCCAAATCCCTACAGAGAAACTACACGCTAGCCAAAATACTGCACTTCTGTCATGTACCGGCAGAACACAGACCGACCTTACCCAATACAGGTATAAGGGACTGCAAATTAGAAATAGAAGCATGCAGACAAAATGGAAATAGAAAGTCTGAGAAACCAGACGCTGAACAGTAGAACTCTAAAGAGCAAAATATAAAAATATAAAAAAATGTATATTCCCAAAGATGGTAGATTCCCGTCACTAAAAACTCCACATTTATTTATTTATTTTTCATCTTTGTTGTCTGCTCTTTTCATTTTTCTAATCGATTGGTCCTGGTGTCTTTTTTCCATGTTCTCCTTGCCTGTCTTTTCCTAATTAGTTTTTCAAGGTCTCTTTTTTGTCTTTCTGCTTCTTCTCTCTCCTCCTATCTTCTTCCCTTCCTCCCTTACACACACACACAGGCTCTCAATCTCAAGCTCACACACACACAGGCACACTCTCATACACACATGAGAAATGAGAGTCTCACACTCACCCCCTCACCCCCTCACTGCCTCCATCCCCACCAGTCTCTCACTGACAACCTTGTTCCTGCTCCTTCCCTCTCACTTACCCCTTCCCTTCCCCCTTCTATTACCTCTTTACTTTCCCTCTCACTCATTTACCCCTTTTTTCTCTCTCATTACTCCTCCTTTTACTTCCCTCTTATCGCTTTCCCTCTCACTCACTACTCTCCCTTCAATTCCTTCCCTCTTCTCTCATCTCCTTCCATCTCAGTCACTCCTCTTCCATCCCCTTCCTTTCCTTCCCTCTCACTCACACTTCCCCTAACTTATAATCCCCTCCCTTCCCTTTCACTTGTTTAGCTCAGGTCCCTTTTCCTCCCCTCCCTTCTCAGTAGGAAGGAAGGGAAGCTGAGCAAGTGAGGCAGATGGAAAGATAAGAGATGGGGAGGGGAGGCAAGGGAGTGAGACATTCTCACTCCTCCTTCCTTTTCTTTCACAGCCTGCCCCCTCATCTCCTGTCACCTGGCATATCATTGTGGTCGTCTTCTGCCTGCTGGAGGTGGTTCTCTCGTGAGCCGGTCTTCGCCAGGCCATCATGGTCCTCTTCAACCCGTGGGGGGTGAAACCCTTGCGGGCAGATCTTGAACATGTCACTGCACTTCTGCTCCTATGTCCGTGGGGGGTGGGATCCCAGCGGACACGTCATCATCGCGCCACTGCGGTTCTGCTCATGTGCCCAAGGGGAGGATCCTCACGGGCATGTCATCATCGCACCATTGCAGTTACACTCATGTGCCTGCAGGGGGTGGAATCCCTGCAGGCACATCATCGCCATGCTGCCATTGTTTTGCTCATGTGCGCACAGGGAGTGGAATCCCCATGGGCAGGTCATCACTGCGCTGCTGCGGTATTGGGCAGCTCTGTTTGGGTGGGCATGAGTCCAAAGTGGGTGGGCCATGGCCCACTTAGATCTAACCATGGCTATGCCACTGCATTGGGTTGTTTCATGTCGGTAAGGAAAAAAATACACCTCCCTTTCCCTACTCCCCATAGTCCCTCGTCATCCTTTGCCTTTTCTCCAGCTATGTGATGTTGGAAAGGGCTAAGGTGATTCCCAGTCACTCGTGCCCCACTGGCTATGGTTAAAAATATGGCACTGGTTTTCAGAGTCGGCCTGCACCAAGCTGTTTTATGACCACATATCACTAGCCTGTTGTCCTTGGAGAAATGCATAATTACTTTACAGCTGGAGCAGGAGCGACGGGGGATCATTCCTGCCCCTTTCATCATTAGAGAGCCTCAGCAGAGGTAAAGGGCAGGTGGAAGATCTAAGGGAGAGTGCTTCATTTTGATTTTTTTGTTTAGGGGAGTTAATTTAATATTTATTTTTTTTCAGCAAATGAAGCAAACCAAAATAAACATTAAAGCCCACATTTTCAAAACCCGGCATGCGCAAAAACTGGGGGATTCGTGCATGACCAGGCCGAGCGTGCGGCGAGCACATTTTAAAAATGGCATGGCCACGTGCGTATCTCCCAATATGCACAGAAGTGCCGGGCTCCTTGAAAAGGGTGGGGTGGGGTGGGGACCAACCAGGACAGCGGCCATTAGGCCCTGTCCATCGCGCAGAACCTACTTGGAGGAGTGGGTAAGTTCCAAAACAAAAAAAATTAAGATAGGGTAGGTTTAGGGGGAGGGGAGGGGGAAAGGGAGGAAGGCTAGGTAGGGGGATAGGAAAATTCCCTCCCAATCTGTTCCTTAATTGGAGCGGACTGGGAAGGAACTGGTGTAGACCCGATTGTGTTGCTGTGCGTTATTTTTAAAAAAAATTCTCCCCTTTGCGCATGCGAGACGCCATCTGCCCACACATGCACACGCTAATATTAAAATTGGGTACGTATTTTATAACATTCGCATGGCGACACACGCATGTTATAAGGGACGCATGTGCGGGCCTTTGAAAAGCTACCCCTAAATGAACTGAACACTGAAAAACCCTGCCCAAAATGTAAAAAAAAATGAAACAAAATAAAAATTTTCCCCCTGCATATCCCTATTACAGAGAGGATGAATTTAATGCAAATTTCACCAATTTTGGGATGAAAAGACCAGAAGCACTCTTGGCTTGAATGTCAAATTGTTTAACAAGAAAAGAGCACTTGGGTTAATAGTCAATAAGGCTCAATAAATCATGAGGCAATAGGGGAAAGGTCATAAAATAATAGAAACAGAGAAACATGATGGCCGAAAATAAAAAACTGTATGGCCCATCCAGTCTGCCCATCTATTCAATTAATTTAACATTATAATTCTCATCACTCCTTAGAGATCCCCTGAATTTATCCCATGCTTTCTTGAATCCAGATACTGCTTTTGTTGTCACCACATCCAGTGGGAGGCTGTTCCACACATCCATCATTCTTTGTAAATAAATATTTCCTAAGATTACTCCAGAGTCTACCCCCTTTCAACCTCATCTCATGACCCCTCATACTAGAGCTCTCTTTCCATTGAAAGATGCTCACCTCCTGTGCAAGGAAACCTTTGAGATATTTCAATGTCTCTATCATATCTCCCCTATCTCGCCTTTCCTCCAGGATGTACATGTTTATATCTTTAAATCTATCCCCATATCCTTTAGAATGAAAACACTGACCATTTTAGTAGCCATCCTCTGGACTGACTCCATCTTATTTATATCCTTTTGAAGGTGTGGTCTCCAGAATTGTATACAATATTCCAAGTGAGGTCTCACCAAGGACCCGTACAGGGGCAATATCATCTCTTTTTCTGTTGACCATTTATCTGTCTATGCAGCCAAGCATTTTTCTGGCTTTTACCATTGCTTTATCCACCTGTTTGGCCATCCTTAAGATCATTGGATACAATTACCCTCAGATCCCACCTTTGTGCTTAGAAGAATTTCAACTCCAATACTGTACCTTTCCCTTGGGTTTTTGCATCCTAAATGCAATACTCTGCATTTTTTGGCTGCCAGACCTTAAACCATTCCTCAAGCTTTGCTAGATCCCTCCTCATATTTTCCATGCTTTCCTGGCTGTCCACCCTGTTACAAAGTTTGGTATCATCAGCAAAAAGACAAACCTTTTCCGGCAACCCTTTCATTATGTCACTCATAAAAATGTTGAAAAAAAACCAGTCCAAGGACTGATCCCTGAGGCATACCGCTAATTACAACCCCCTCCTCAGAGAAAACTTCATTTACCAGTACCCTACTACCCATTGTCGCTTCCCACTCAGCCAGTTTCTAACCCAGTCAGTTATTGTAGGATCCATACCAAGGGTGCAGAATTTATTTATAAGCCTTCTGTGCGCAACCATTTCAAAGGCTTTGCTGAAATCTAAGTACAGGGGGCCGGATTTTAAAAGGGTTACGCGGATAAGTTATGTGCGTAACCCTCTTAAAAGGCCCCTGCGTGCGCCGAGCCTAATTTGCATAGGCTCGGCGGCGCGCGCAAGCCCCGGGACGCGCGTAAGTCCCGGGGCTTTGCAAAAGGGGCATGTCGGGGGCGTGTCGGGTGGGTGGTGCGAATTTCGGGGCGGGGCAGGAGGTGTGTCGGGGGCGTGACGCCGGCCCGGGGGGGTGGTCGAGGCCTGCGGACCAGCCCCCGGGTCGGGTGATGGCGCGCCAGCAGCCCGCTGACGCACGGAGATTTACACCTGCCTCTGGCAGGTGTAAATCTGCCAACAAAGGTCGGGGGGGGGTTTAGAAAGGGCCGGGGGGGGGGTGGGTGGGTTAGGTAGGGGAAGAGAGGGGAAGGTGAGGGAACAGGCAGCGCGCGCCGGGCTCGGCGCGCGCAGGTTGCACAAATGTGCACCCTCTTGCGCGCGCCGACCCTGGATTTTATAAGATACGCGCGGCTACACGGCTCCTTTTTCCTCCTTTTGAAACAAGTTTCTTTCCCACAGGGAAGAAAGCTCCTGTTTTCACCTCCTCCTCCTTGAAGACTTTCTCATCATCCTTTCTCAGCTTCTCTCTAGCATATTAGGAGTCTCTATATCCTGTCTATGACCACTCCTCTACAAGCTCAAACAAGGGAATCACTTCAACCTGGAACATGCCATTACAGTCTTTGTATTAAGGACACCATTGTGGGTGAAGAACCCTGGGGATTCTACACTTACTAACATCATTTGGAAATATAATTAATATCATTATAGCTATTATAGTTTTAAAGGACTCATTTAATAATATCTAAAGACAGTGTCCCTATTTTGAAGGTTTGTTAAGGAGTTTTCATACATGAGCAGCAGACTCCTTTGATTCTAAGTGCAGAACTTAATTTTTCTTGCTTGCCTCAAACACAGAATAACATCTTTCAGTCATCTACATCAGAGATAGGCAATTCCAATCCTCAAGTGTCATAAGCCAGTCAGGTTTTCAGGATATCCACAATGAACATGCATAAGATGCACTTTCATGCAACAGAGGCAGTGCATGCATATACATCTCATGAATATTCAGTGTGGATTACTGCCGGCAGCACTCATTAGGCTGAAGAGCCAGTGGGGATCCAATTTTTGCCCATTGGCCCTGATACCTTAAAACCTAACCATATTGTGGCATCTGAGGACCAGAGTTGCTTACCCCTGATTTACCTCTTGCTTACCCCTAGTCTTCTTGTCTTCCCCAAAATATGGGATGGATCACTCAGGCTGTCCAAAGGCAAAAAAGGTTTCACAGAAGACCTGGCCAGGATTTCATCTGAACACTCACTATAGCAGGATTTTTCTTATGATAACGAATGACCACAGGACTCTGTCTTATGAATAATTTGAACCCAGAATCTTCTTATGGTCCCAGTATCTAACAATGTTCCTAGATTCATTATTTAAAGCTGTTTTCTCAAACATATTCTGCTACTCTGTTTTTTTTCAATAGATTTAATCCTCCCATTTTGGAATAATCATCTTAATCAGATAGTCAATCTTTACAGGTAATTTCCACAATGCAATGACCATATTGATGCACTTTTACAGTACAAGCATCTTTGATACTATCAACCATCACCAAACCCCTAAATACAGGTCAAAGAACTCCCCCACCAGGAATTTCTCGAGGGATAATATACTAGTCACATAGGGACTAATTTAGGGGCCTGTGATATGTGGAATAGTTTCTGTTTAGATTCAAACTTAATTCTGCAAACAGGTACAAAACTCCATTCACATACATTAAACCCAGCCCTTTCTATCCTGAACTAACTAATCCAGGAGTAAAATTACCTCCCAAGAAGATTTATTTAATACTGTATTCATGTGCATTTGCCCCCTGTTCACTTTGCAATGTGAATGTAAACAGGAAGTAAGTCTAATCTGAGGCTGCACTCAGACCAGAATTAACTGTGTGGAAAATAGTATTAAATGCATATTGAATCCAAGATTTTTTCAGAATCTTCAGCCAAATCTGTCAACCACCAGAATAGTTTCTGGAAAAGAAAATTCTCTAGTGTAGCCCTGAAAACGTTTGGATGGTAAGAAACTTCCCTGTACCAAATGATATACCAACCATCATTATATGAAAAGGAGAGGAATACTTCAGTTTTTACATGCTTTTAAATTTGATAATCTACTTGTGATCAGAGATATACTGTCAGGTTGTTGACTAGGTGCCACTTGGTAAATCACTCCTATCTTTTTTTTTTGGATTGGTAGTCTCCTCCTCCTCCTTTCGACTTCCAGCTGAATTAAAACCAGGTCTGGGATTTTGGAGCCTTCATTCACAACCACAAGGGGATTTTTACCATATTTTGCAAACCGCCTTGGGTTCAACTTCATTCGAGGAAGGTTGTAGATAAATGTAACATAGCTTAGCATAATCTCCTCCCAACTTACCCCAGCCATGGCAGCAACCGTCTTGGGCTGAGGGCCATAAACCAGTCCGCCTTCAGGGACTCTGCAGTCATGGGCCCTATATCTAACCAATAAATGCCATCATTACACTACAGCTATAACCCTTCCCCCCAGGGTTTGTGAACGCTGTCTCTACACAGCATCCCCAGCCCTGGTTTAACCAGAGCCTGGAATCAAACCCAAGTCCCTGTGAGCCCCCAGGCAAATCCTCCCATATCTCATACAATAATTTCCTGGGGAAGCTGCCTCATGCTCTCTCCAGCACATTGCAGTTTTGAGTTAACATTAACTAGTCTATGAAGTTGCTGTCAATAAACTATATGGAAGCAAATAATTGATTGAAAAGAAAAAGTGACTGTCTTCTAATGGAGTTGAGAAGTATGAAGCTACAGTCATTTATTCAAAGGCTCTGACCTGAAGATTTCATTTTATTGCTTTCTCCAAGTTCATGAAAGTCTTGTTAAAATACAAAAACAAATCACTTTTTTTGCAATTAGCGAGCAATAAAGATTTTTCAGTAACACTTTACAAGGGTAACATTAGTTAGTGCTAAATTGCAATGGAATTCCAACAGAAATTACATTCACATTAATACCAAATGAGTTCGCTGTGATAAATGTTATTACTGCAAATACCAAAGGAATTCATAATGAGTAATTACTTACTATGATATTAAGTGTTGCCCAATTTTGTACTATGGGGGACTTCTGAGAGTGCTGCTTGATGCTGGCGTATCTATACAGGAATTAACCATATAATTATAATATCTGATAAAAGAAAAACAACAAAGTAGATGGGCAGAGCTGATAACTTCTTTTAGGCTAACAAATGCTTTAAGGTACAGGCTTTCAGAGTGATGAAGGTTCCTTCCCTTTTCTGCAGGAAAAGAACTGTTTTGAAAGGGATCTATGGTAGACGCCTAACCGTTGAGTGAGGTTCCTATAGATCCCCTTGGTTAGAAAACAGCCCCAAGTACAACAATGAAAGGGTGCAACTGTATTTAGCCACTGGAAAAAAAATGGATGCTCTGAGATGGGTTAGGTCAAGGAAGGAAAAATGCACACATATATTTAATTTCCAAATGTACCCGCATATTTTCAGCATGTGGTTGGCTTACAGATACAGCAGGTGCAACACAGGTGGAGACTTTTTTTTTTTTACCCATGTACATTGTAGAAAATTTTCAAAAGGAAACTGCCCAGGTGATTCCTCTTTCCAACTTAGCTACAAGGGGAGCGGGTACAAAAGTACCCACAAACCTTGCAACTAGGTGGGCTACTGAAAATTGCTGCCCTGATTCTATGCCCTGCCTCTGCTATGGAAGAAATGTGTGTAATTTAAGACCCAATACATCCATATCCCATCCAGTTTTCACCAGCAACCCGGGGAGGATTTTGGCCGGTCACCATGAATTACAGTTTATAGCTCTAGAAGAAACATTCTAGGATAGGAAAATGAAGAGCTATTTAAGCTCTGCCAGTGACATAAAGTTATAACTCTGCAAATCTGCCCAAAGGGATAACTTTTATGATATGTACGTGATAGCTCTGCCTTTCCCATCTAACCACCTGCTTCTGAAATTATAAAAGGAAAGCAGGGATGTGGGGAGTTAAAAATAGAACAGGAAGTCCACCTAATTTTGGTCACTTCAGTCTTTTATATCCTGTAGGTGCAGAGTTGTCCAATTATTGTGATGCTAACATGCCATCATAATTTTAGAAAATCATTGGGGGGGGGGGGGGGGAGCAAGATGGCCTCTATGACTAACGTTGTTCCTCGGGATGCCAGGCTGTTATTACTTTTCCTGCTTTTCTGTTTCTTACTTTCACAATATGGTGACGCATATAAGCAAAATACAAGTATTAGTTTTATCCTCTGAGTTCAGCTCAAGGCCTGATGGACAAGCATGCAATTTCTCAGGCTCAGCATCTTGAGAGTAGCACTGTGGCAAGTGATCAGCAGGAAGTGGTGTCCCCAGGATTGGAAGCATCACTGAGCTTCAGCACTCTAATGTCCCTCCCACCAACACACACCCACACACACCGCTTCTGATAACTTAAGGCTCGATTGTCTCTCCTGTGGATGATAAGCTACGGATGCAGAGTGTAGAAGGAGAAGAGGCAGGGCAGAGGAAGGCATGACCTGGTGCAAAGATTACTGCCATGAGGCCACTAAGCAAAAGTGATCATAATGCGATCAAATTTGACATAATCACTGGAGGGAAGACACAAAGTAGAACTACTGCAGTAGCATATCACTTTAAAAAGGAAGACTGTCACGCCAATAGCCTGCTATTGGATGCGCGTTTTCCCTTACCCCTTATTCAGTAAGGGGAGGAAAACACGCGTCCAACCTGCGGCACCTAATAGGGCCCTCAACATGCAAATGCATGTTGAGGGCCCTATTAGGTATGCGCGCGGGATACAGAAAGTAAAATGTGCAGCCAAGCTGCACATTTTACTTTAAGAAATTATCGCCAACCCAAAGGTCGGCGCTAATTTCTTCTGGCGCCGGGAAAGTGCACAGAAAAGCAGTAAAAACTGCTTTTCTGTGCACCCTCTGACTTAATATCATAGCAACTTTACTGAATCGGCCTTTATGATAGAATGAGGAAATTAGTTAGAAAAAATTAAAAGGAGCTATTACAAAGGTTAAGGAATAAGAAAATATCATAGCGATATTAAGTCGGAGGTCCCGAAGAGTAAAAAAAGTAAAAAAAAAAAAAAATTTGAATTCGGCCCGCGGCTGTCGGGCCAAAAACTGGACGCTCAATTTTGCTGGCGTCCGGTTTCCGAGCCCGTGGCTGTCAGCGGGCTCGAGAACCGACGCCGGCAAAATTGATCGTTGGCTGTCAAACCCGCTGACAGCCGCCGCTCCTGTCAAAAAGGAGGCGCTAGGGACGCGCTAGTGTCCCTAGCGCCTCCTTTTCCCCGTTTCTACTGCACCACCTAATTTGAATACTGCATCGCGCGCACCGGCGAGGGGCTGGTGCACGCGCCGGGAGAGCGGGTGTTCATCCGCTCTTCCGCGGACTTTACTGAATCGGCCTTTATGATAGAATGAGGAAATTAGTTAGAAAAAATTAAAAGGAGCTATTACAAAGGTTAAAAGTTTGCATAAGGCATGGGTATTGTTTAAAAATACCATCTTGAAATCAAAGTAAGGTCAAAGTAAGATCAAATAACTACCAGCATTGTTAATGGTAAGGTGAAAGAGGCATTAAAGCCAAAAGGGCAGTGTTCAGCAAATGGAAAGCAGACCCAAATGAAGAAAATAGGCAAAAGCAGAAGCAATGACAAGTTAGATGTAAAACATTAATAAGGCAGGCCAAGAGAGAATAAGAAAAGTTGTTTTCCAGTGCGGCAAAAACTAATAATTTCAAGTGAATACAAAGCAAAAAGCCTGTGAGGGAATCAGTTGGGCCACTAAATTACCGAGGAGTAAAGTGGTTTCGGGAAAGACAAAGAAATAGCACCACCTCAGTCTTTTTTGAGGAGGATTTTGGTAACAGACCCAGGCCTGAAACATTATTTAATGGTGATGATTGTAAGCAAATAAAGCAAATCTCTGTGATAGTGGAGGATGTAATAGATCAAATTGACAAATTGAAGAGTAATAAATCACCAGAACTGGACGGCCTCGATCCCAGAGTTCTAAAAGAACTTAAACATGAAATTGTAGACCTGTTGCTAGTAATCTGTAACCTATCATTTAAAACAGCGACAATACATGAAGTCTGAAGGGTGGCCAATGTGATGCCAATTTTACAAAGGGCTCCAAGGGTCATCTGGGAAATTATAGATCAGTGAGGAAACTGTAGTATTTGGGGGACACAAAAAGAAATTCCAGGGGGGGACAACTCAGAGCCAACATCAGGAAATATTTCTTCACGGAGAGGGTGGTGGATGCCTGGAATGCCCTTCCAGAAGATGTGGTGAGGATGGGATAAACACTGTGGAACCCTAAAGACTAGAGGTTAGAGATGAAGAAAAAGGTGCATGGGGGTAACCTGAACAGAGCGGCAGTTATTAGACCTAACAGAAGGCATGGGGATTACTATCCTTAACCAATTAGCCTTGAGGCGTTTGAAGCAACTGCAACATCTCTCTCTACTTTGATGGTGGGAGGAAAAAGCGGAATTGGATTCAGGTGACAGAAAACCCTGGACCTTGACTTTTATGGTCCAGAGTACTGATACGCAGACATTAGGGAAAAGGCAAAGGACTGCTTCTACGGTCAAGTCCTAAAGCACATTCAAGCAGCTTTGTCTGATTTATCAAGAAGGCTGCTCACCCTGTAAAAATGCTGTTAGCAGTAATTTTGTTATGGATTTGATAGTTGCTTGGTTTTGATTCTAAATATTACTGTCCTTACTATAAGGGTAACCAGCACATAGTGGTAGTTACTACACTTAACCCGAACATGGGGGTAACCTGCATGGAGTGGCAGTTACTATCATAACAAACTTGCTGGGCAGACTGGATGGATCATTTGGTCTTTTTCTGCCATCATTACTATGTTTCTGTGTTACATCGTGCCGAGCAAAATGGTAGAAGCTATTGTTAGAAACAAAATCAGTGGTCATCTAAATAGAAATGGCTTAATGGGGAAAAGTCAATTTAGTTTTAGCAAAGGGAAGTCTTGCCTTTTAGATTTATTTGAAGGTATAAATAACAGATATACAACTCTGGTCCTGGAGTGCCACAAATAGGTCTGGTTTTCATGATATCCATAATAAACATACATGAGATATATTTGCATACAATGGAGATAGAGCATGCAAATATATGTCATATGCATTGTTTGTGGGTATTTGCACTTTCAGAAGGCATATGACAATATCCCCCATAAGAGACTCCTCAGAAAATTAAAAAATGGGATAGGAGGCAGTGTCATATTGTGAATTGGCAACTGGTTAAAAGACAAGAAACAGAGGTTAGGACTAAATGGTCAGTTTTCCAAATGGAGAAAGATTATTAGTGGAGTACCACAGGGATTGGTACCAGGACGTGTGCTGTTTAACATATTCATGAATGATCTTGAAAAGAGAATGACAAGTGAAGTGATCAAATTTGTAGATGACACAAAATTATTCAAAGTTAAAACAGCAGTGGAGTGCAAGGTATAGCAAAAGGATCTTGTGAGATTAGGAGTCCGGGCATCTAAATGGCAGATGAAATTTAATATGGAAAAGTGAAAAACGATGCCCATAGGAAAAAATAATCCCAACTACATGTACACAATGCTGGGTTTTGTACTGAAAGTCACTACCCAGGTTAAGAACCTTGGCGTTCTTGTGGACAATACACTGAAATCCTCAGATCAGTGTGCGGTGGCAGTCAAATAATCAAATGGACTGTTAGGAATGATCCAAAAAGGAAGTGGGAAAAAACAGAAATAATTATATTGCCTCATATCCATAGTGTGAGCTAATTAACTGGTGTAAATGAAATTAAATAGTTTATTGTGTGGTACTGACTGGGCAGAAGGTCTGGGTAGACTGAAGGGATTACAGGTTGAAGAGCCAGGAAGGTCTTGATGATCTGGGGAAAGACTGGACAAACTGGTGGACCAATTGATAAATTGGTTATTTTTCTAGTTGTGTACATGCTTTAAAATTGGCTGACTTACACATTTAAATCAGGGTTTATGCAAGTAAGTCCTACTTCACTTTCATGCATAAAATATATATTTTTAAAAAAGGTAGGTAAAGTATGCAGGTTCAATGCATTGAAATACGTGACTTCAATGCATTGCATATTTTTGTGCTTTGGCCTACATATGCACATATGTAGTAGGGTAAACATACACGTATTTTATAATATTCAATGCATTGAAATATGTGATATGCGCATATTATAAAATACTATGGTAAAACTATACATGATCACATACACTCATATATGCTGCTATGTGCAGTTTGAAAGTTATCCTCTCTGTGCACAATCAAGTTGTAGAATAGGGATGAGCTTTCATTTGAAACAAATGAGTAAAAATGTAACAAATGAGTCCAGTTTAGTTTTATTTGTCAATCCCTGAAATGTAAGTTTATGTCTCATTTGTTTTATGTTTCCCTTTAAGTCTATGACCCATTCAAGTTTATGGCTGTATTGAGCAAACTGCAGGTGAAGGCAGGGACTAACTGGTAAATACAGCAACCAACCTTTGCTTGGTGACATAGAAGCTTCATCAGAACCGAGGCAGAGCAAGTTGGCAAGGAGACCAGTTGAAGCACAAATCACTGTGAAGAAGCATTTAAACTAGCCTATAACTGCCATCTGGATCAAATGACACTGACATCCTCCCACTGAAAGGTCTGAGCATGTGCAAAGAAACCGAATTTACTCTGTTGGATTTTGCAGAGAAGGATCTATTAAGAACATAACATGCCATACTGGGTCAGACCAAGGGTCCATCAAGCCCAGCATCCTATTTCCAACAGTGCCCAATCCAGGCCATAAGAACCTGGCAGGTACCCAAAAACTAAGTATATCCCATGCCACCACCGCCAGCAACACAGCAGTGGCTATCTTCCCAGCAACAGTAGCATGGGACAGACTCAGCTGTTTACGAAAACAAGTAACAACTTAGTTATTTACAAAAACAAGCATGGGATAGACTTAGTAATATAGCAGTGGCTATTTTCCAGCAACAATAGCATGGGATAGACTTAGTTCTGATCTCATATTGTTCTGTCTTTACACACCCACCTCAGCTGCTAGCAAGCTGAACCTCGAAGCTACTAGCACTCTTTCCACATCCTGCCTGCCCAATTCAGTGCCCTCTCTTTGTTCTGCATCCTCTCCCCAATTCCTCATCACCTTATATTTCACACACCTCTTGCACCCCACTTCATGCATCCAATCATGTGGACTGAGTTTGAAAGGTCATGTCTCAGCAAATTGGCCAGTCCACAAGCCAGCACCTACCTCTTGTCATTTTTGCCTCTGTATAGGTCTATGGTGAGACCTCATTTGAAGTCCTGTGCAGTCTGGAGACTGCACCTTCAAAGAAATACAAACCAGAGTCGGTCCATATGGCAACTACTAAAATGGTCAACAGTCTTCATAATAAAAATACATAGGGACAGACGTACACATTTAGACATGCATATCCTGGAGGAAATGAGGGAAAGGGTATATATGATAGACATTTAAATACTTCCAAGGAACAAATTCACAGAAGGCAGCCTCTCAACAGAAAGAAGCTACTGGAATGAGGAGTCATGAGATGAGAGTGAAAGGGGGTAGACTCAGGAGTAATCTAGAGAAATTATTTATACACACATGTTGCGATCCCCCCTGCTGCTGCGCTGCAGGAGGTCTCTTACCTTCCTCCAGAGGCCGCTCTGAAGCCAGGGCCTCGCCTGCGCATCATCCAGGACTTGCTCCAGGGCCTGAGAGGCCTAGCTGCTCCGGAGGCATGCCGGTGGCTTGCAGCCTCAGTGTTTGGACTTCCTGTTGGGCGACGCCCTTCCCTAGGGGCTGGCCCGCAGCTCTCTACCCTAGTTATAGGACCAGCGGTGGGCGGTCCTGGCAAGCTCCTCCCAGGGAGTTGCCTTCTACCTCCAGTACTTAAGGACTGTCTGTTCACTTGCACCGGGCCTTCGGATTGTGCATTACAGTTGTCTGTAACCTTGCCGGTCCAGGTCCTCCATGTTTCCTGATGTCTGCCTTGACGTGTTTCCTGATGTCTGCCTTGACGTGTTTCCTGATGTCTGCCTAGACGTGTTTCCTGATGTCTGATCCTGAAGCTGCCTGATCCTGATCCAGTTCCGCTTGTTCTGACCTACGTCCTGTCTGGCTCCTGAGCCTTCTGTCCTGTTGGGCCCTGGAGTGGCCAACAGGAGGGATTCGTCCCCCGGGCTCTGGAGCTTCCCTGCCTGCCAGCCGTAAGGACTTCGGATGTGAGTATCCCAGCATCGGAGTTCCTGTTCGCCTGGAGTTTCCCTGCACCCTCCTTCTCAGCGTGGTCCGCGACCAGCCGTCCTGGGCTGTGTAGGGCGCGTCTGGGACAGGGTGGTCCGCGACTCAGTCCCACGGGTGGGCTGAGTAGGGCGCCCTGATGGACAGTGCAATGTTTCCGTCCAGCCTTGTCTACAGTGTCTGCTTCAGCCCTTGCCCAGATGTCTTCCTCTGCCTGCCAGCCGTAAGGACTTCGGATGTGAGTATCCCAGCATCGGAGTTCCTCTTCGCCTGGGTCTTCCCCGCACCCTCCTTCTCAGCGTGGTCCGCGACCAGCCTTCCTGGGCTGAGTAGGGCGCGTCTGGGACAGGGTGGTCCGCGACTCAGTCCCACGGGTGGGCTGAGTAGGGCGCCCTGATGGACAGTGCAATGTTTCCGTCCAGCCTTGTCTACAGTGTCTGCTTCAGCCCTTGCCCGGATGTCTTCCTCTGCCAGCCGAGGGGGCTTCGGATGTGAGTATCCCAGCATCGGAGTTCCTGCTCGCCTGGACCTTTCCTGTGTCTCGCTTCAGCCCTTGTCCTGATGTCTCCGTCTTGCTTCAGCCTGCTTCTGCCCCGTCTGATGTCTTCTGTTTAAGGACTCTGTCTGCCCTTGCCTCTGTCCGGCCTGCTGCCCATTGCCGTTCCCTGCGGCAGGTCCGAAAGGGCCGGGAACAGTCGGAGGACCGTTCATTAGTCAACTTCCCCGTGTTGGCTACCATGGGCATGCAGGTCCGGCTGAGGGTCGGACTCCCTGCTTCTGTTCCTGCCTGCCTGGCTCACCATGCCTGCTCAGCTCACCTCCCACGGTGTGGCCTTGGGCTCCTCCTGGGGTCCTGCCGTGGCCCAAGGGCTCACCACCCGCCCGAGACGACCGCGCCCGCGCGCGCTCGTAACACACACACACATACACACACACACACACACACATATATATAAACACTATTTAACAGAAGCTGTCTGAGAGTTAAAGAAAAGCTTAAAAATATTAGGCACTGACATTGGCAAAGGACTTTTTCTGATCTTCTCTGCTGAGGTATTTACAAAGAACAGATTCAGAAGAAGAATCATGTCTGGATTCCCTGAATCACAGGATATTAATCAGCTAGTGGCTGAGGAGCATTTGGTGTCTAAAGTCAGTAGTATCTTAGCTTCCAGTGAGGAGGTGGAGGAAGAAGACGATACTAACAAGGATGAGAATTAGATTATTCACAGGAAAGAGGAAGACCAACCCCAAGCCTGAACAACCAGTTCCTTTACCTACTGATGCCGTATAGAAATTACATCAGGCCTCTCCCTGGTTTTCCTCTGGCTTCCCTCGCCTAGGGTTTGTACCAATTTGGTGTGTATACTTTGCTCTTCATTTAGAGCCTTGGGGTGTTCTTGCACTCTGGGAGACTGATTTGTGCCTCTCATGATGCCTTGAGCTCTTCATGCCATACTTGGTGTTGCTTTGCCCCTCTCCTGTAACTACTGGTACCATTTTGCTGCATTGTGGGTCCTTGGGCTCTTCATGCCACTTTTGGTGCCACATTGACATAGTCTTGATGCATTGGCATGCCTTTACCCTTCTGATGATGTCTACCCACCAGTTCCATTAGAAAATATTAGAAAAACCCAATTTAGGAGCCCAAAATAGGCTGCATTTCTTCTCCTATTGACTATAATGGAAAACAAATGGACAAATAAAATGAATAAACATAAACTAATTTTTGTATGAAATGAACCAAACAAATGTCTGTGACCTATGAAATGAATAAATAAACCAAAACAAATATTTTGTCTATGCACATGCCTACTATGGAATCTGTTGCCAGAGGACATGGTCAAGGTGACTAGCATAGCAGGGTTTAAAAGAGGTTTGGACAAGTTACTGAAGAAAAAGTCCTTCAAATATTATTAACCAGGTAGACTAAAGAAAGCTATTGCTATCCCTGGGAGTGAATAACAGGAAATAAACCTACTTTATAGGATCTGGCAGGTACTTGCTATTTGGACTGGCCACTGTCTTAGACAGGATGCTAGGCTCAGTGGATCTTGGTGTATCCAGCACAGCATTTCTTATATTTTTATAATATCAGCTGTATCCTTGCAGCATTGCGAGCAGAAGAGGACTTGGCTCACTCAACCTATTCTAGTCTGGGAAGGCAGCCATAAGAAGGATGGGCTAATAGTTGGAAGCAATCCTGCTTAGGTCAATTTGAGTTTCTCTCTTTCTTCAATGTGGTCCTACTGCTAGTTACAGTTTTTTGTCCCTTAGAGTTTGGGTGATCAACTTCATGAGACCCCTGTGGCTGTTATAAAAGACATCATGCTGGGAGATGTCTGGGAAATAGTCACTTGAACTGAGAGTACTTTATTGATTCTGTTTTCCAGTTATATTTTTTCTCAAAAGTTATGGACATCAAATTTAGAAGAATGTGAAAAGAGGCTTGGGAAACTGGAAGAGCAAATTGGCAAGCTTGGTTTGCAAATATCTTCCTTGCAAGATGTTTGTTTTGCTTACATCAAAGCCAGCTTAGTTTTGTATTCCAGACTAAAGGCCTTGGAGAATATAGGCAGGACCTAAAGCTTGTGCCTTCTCTAGGTTAGGCTATTATCTCCTCAAGAACCTTTTCGGGAGTATTGAAATTCATCAGTGAGGATACAATTAGAATATCAAAGCTATATTACCTTCCATCAGAAAAACATAGTAAGAATGTGGAGCAGGAGGCTTTGGATACTCTCCTCACAATATTAGACAGTCTGGATATATCATGTATAATTTCTGGACTCAAAGCCAGGGCAACAAGAACACTTTTTACTCAGCAAGAGGTTTTCAAATTCAATTTATTTGGCTTCTTAAAAGACAGGTGTTCCTGTGAGATGCGATATGCCCTCTATCTGTAATAACTAGCATCTCATCCAATACAGGAAGAGAACCTTCTTTTATAATTAAAACATACAGTATTGCCGAAACTTCCAGAAAGATGTAACCGCCCACAAACACATGATGCTGTTGTCATGACAATCTATCCTGTATAGGAAATGCTTGTGAGGACCTCCCTCAACTAAGAATTCTTCTAACCCTGTTCATCCTCCCACCATAAAAGTTCCTTTATCACCCAGGCTTTGATGCACTTTGTTCCTTTTGTTCTTCTCTTGATATTCTTTGTTGTGTAAACACATAGCAAGTCTGTGGTTTCAATAGGAAACTCAGCATGAATTCCGTTTTCTGGAGCCAGGACTTAATTAAAACTGTACCCTCAGGGGCATCTTCATTTACCTGGCTCCTGTCCGTTGAAATAGGCATCTGCAAGACAAAAGCCTGCATCCTGGTTCCTGCAAAACAAGTTTCCCTGTATTGTGGTGCAGATATTGTCATTGATGCCTTTCTGGCCTGTAATTATAGAGCCTGCCAGTAGGTCGATCTCAGGGATATTCTGCAAGTCATGCCCAGAAAGACACAAAATTTCCCAAACACCAATAAAATATTTCAAAACAGTAGAGACTTCAAATAACACACAATAATTAAAACTAATAAGGATAACAACATCTATTGTTCTCTATACCTGAGAATGTTTAATTTCCACTCACCCTGAAATCATCATGGATTGGGGAGAGGGTCACACAAACTTTCTCCCCTCTCTCTTTCTCTCTCTCTCACATACACACACTTCAATCCTGTGTTGCACTAGGTGGCCACCTAATCTGCCAAGGGCTTCCATTGGGCCTAGTTAGTACACACACACTGCAGGGCAAATCTTTGTGTAAGTGCCCTGACGATCTCATGATAGAGAATTCACATAGGCGGTTTCCTTCTACTCTGCTTTTGCAGTGTTACAGGTATACAGGTTTGTATACTGTGTTATTTCAAAACAGACAAGATTTTTGAGGCACAGCAACAAAGTGTGTGTCTGACAAAAGGAAACAGTAGAGCTGATTTGTTCAACTCACACCTTAAAATCCAACCACCCTCTTCTCCCAACCAGAAATAAATTAACTCATAATGGAGCCTGAGTCTTTTTCACTTTCATCTTGAAAAAAAAAAGAGGAAGTTGTGAATCCATGCAGATGCCAACTAGGATTGGTTGGTTAAAAAAACTGCTTTAACTTTGATTGGTTTTGCTTCCTGGCTTGTTCCCTGTCCCTTTCTGCCCCAGCTCTGGCCAGTCTAAAGTGAAGTGTGACAACACTGGTTCTAACTGTCTTTAAAATAAAATTTAAAAAAAAACCTGCAGTTTTGCTTGTCCTGTAGATTATAAAGGAAAATGAAATCAGTTGGAAACAAAAAATGTCTGTGATATTTGGGGCACTGGTTATTTATATTTTGTTTTTCACAAATTGAAACAAATCTTCCTGATTTGGTTTGTATTCAGTATTCATTTTAAACAAATGCATGTCACTAGAGTCAAGTACGTAGAGCAAGGTAGAAGAAGAGGAAGGAAAAATGGGCCAAGAATGGAGTAAATGATACAGAAACTAGGATAAGAAGGGAGGAGAGGGGCATGATCTGGAAAGGACATTATGAAGGGAAGTAGGAAAAACTCTAGGGGGAAATGGGGCAGAAAAGGAATATAAATTGGTTTGGAGAAGTCAAGAAAAATAAGAAGAAAAGTGAAAAAAATGGGACAAATATGGATCCTAGCATTGTGGATTCTAGACCGCAGTAGACTAGATTTATACAAGCAGGAGGCAGGAGTAATTTATTCAGTCTGTGTACCTGGCTGGGGACTTCCAGGATTTTGCAAATAGCTTTTTGGATGTATAACTGTGTTATCTTTGCTTTTTATTTCTCTTTAATTTTACAGTAACTATTTTATGAAAACAACCATTGTTACTATGCATTGAAGGATAGTAAATTTTACTCAATAAATTTAAATATGTGAATATTGTACACAGGGTCCATTTTGAGATCATTTGTCTCTGGGTGGGAGAAGAGGGAGATGGGCCCCTTTTATTTAATTAGCATTAAATGCTTTCACTAGTTTCTCTTGTTATGGACAAGACTTTGTGAGCAGTTTAATTATATTGTCATAAGCATTTGATGAATGAAAAAAATCTGCAGTTATCTATACAAAATTCATAAGGATAGCAATTGAAAAAAGGGATCAAAAGAGGACATCAAAAGATATACAGAAGAAGCGAGTATAAATGCATTGCATCCAGTGTACATAATAAGGAGAACAGTAAAGAAAATAAGGAATGAAATATATATTCAGAAACAAAAATATATAATAATCCTAATCAGCAGTGAATTACATTGAGGAAACCCATTACCCACACTTCTACACTCAAGCTAAGGTAATGTAATCATTCTTCAAACCTTATCTTTAGGAAAATTATCCAAATGGGCATGGACAAAGAAGGTGTACTTGTTCCCTTGATAGCTAATTAAGCATTTGCATAAGAACTTAAAAAAAAAAAGTTGCTCTTTCTGCAAGCCCCTGGCCCTTCTTCTTCAAAAAAGATCTTCCTCCTAAGTAGTGTGGCCTGCGCCATATCAGGAAACATCATCACCCTTTGACCACAAAAGGAAACAAGCATTGTCACCCTAGTGGCTATTTCATTTTGGAAGGATTTCAGTTATGCAAAATTTCTATATGAGTTTTTACTTATTGAATGTTACTATATTCATCAGCCATTTTGACATATTTATTCTTTTTATTAGCATGATTTTACTATTATGATTAATGGTTTATATTTCTTGATTTTATGGATGTTTGCAAGAAATGATGATGTTTCTGTTTTTCCATTATTACACTGCATACAAAGTCTGGCTTGTTATGGTTTTTGTTTCATTTTTTAGCTGAATGTTTCTATTTGTCCTTCATGCTCTCTGTTATGCCCGTCAGTTGCAGACGGCTGCGAACTCTCATGCTCACCTCTTTTTTCCCTGCATTGTCAATCCCAGGACGAATGGCGGCCTCCGCCAACCACTGCCGACTTCCCCGACGTTGGCGGGACATCGTGGGCGCTGTTGACCGTCATCTCATTTCCAGAATCACCTAGGCATGAGCGCGCATGCAAGGGCCTCCTTTGTACATGTCATGGCGGGAACCTCGGGGGCGTCCCCTCCCGATGACATCAACCTGCTGCTGTACCTAAGTTGACCGGCCCTCTGCTACTACGAGTTAGCAAGGACTTCTCTCATTGCTGAATCCGCTCCATTCTTGGATCTCCAGTTCCAGTGTCTTCTCTTGGTGTTCGGACGCTCTGGGCACCTGCTCCTCGGGGGCCCTTCCCCGTTCCTGGCTATCCGCTCCTCAGAGGGCCTTCCTAGGCAGGTTTATTTTCTATAACCTAAGTACCTTTTTGTCCCTTTAAGTTATCTGTTATTTGTTCAATGTAAACCGCCCTACGAGGCGTCAGTTTTATTTCCTTGTAAACTGGTGTGATATGTATATTATACAGGAACATCGGTATATAAAAACGAAAACTAAATAAATAAATAAATAAATAAATAGGACTCTCTCCTGAACTTCCCTCGTGACTACCTTCATGATACCAGCCTTACTGAAGCTACTACAGTGTACCCCGTGCCTCGGGCCACTACCGTTCCTCTTCAGCCTTTACTATTCCTACATATCTTGAGCTGCAGGGTATTGCCGCTTCTACAAGATCTAATTCCGGGTTCCTGCACCTCAGACCTTACCAACAGCTTCATCATCAGTACAGTCATCCTCGGTGTACCCCGTGCTGTGGGCCACTACTGGACCTTCATTCCAGCGATGCCACCCTGGGCATATCTATTGCTCAAGAACTGTGTTTATTTACATTCCCACTCCGTGGGCTATGCTTGTCTCTCCTCTTAATAAAGTCTCTACTACAGCTGTGTCCTACGTCGCTGAGACCACGCCCACCGATGGTGAGGCTCAAGGGCTCCTCCCTGTAGGCGGAGATATCACTCATCTCAGCCCAGGGTTCACATTCTTACAAAACCATAACACTCTCTTTATTCTGTATTTGGTGAGGGTCTGTCTGTGTTCTGTATGTGTGAACAAGGTGAGATATTTTGCTAGCGTGTAGTTTCTATGTAGGGATCTAGAGAAGCCTAGTGTTTTGTTTTCCTAATAGGAGGTATTTTGTTATTTTAAGGCCTGATATAATATTTGCAGTGTTGCTTGTTCATAGGTAGGGTTGTTATTGTTTGAGTGCCGACAGTTAGTGGTGTTTTGGTATGGGAGGTTTCTATTTAAAATTGCAATTCATTTACTCATAGATTTTTGAGGGGCATGCCCACACCCAACACATATTATAATAGGCCTAACAGCCAAATGAAAAGCGTGTGTAAATGTTCAATTTAAGGACTGTCCACAAACAAAAAATAAGCACAAAAAGTTTAATGCTTAAATAGACAACAATCTAAAAAACTTCACTGGAAGCACAATGTAAGGTCCCCTTGATGTGGACTGTGTTTCACCAATGCTGCGTCAGGAGGGACATACATTTAGAAAGTAAAATATATAATAAAACATAAATGGATAAATCAAAAAATGGGTAAAAACAAGCTGGAAGAAAAAAAAGAAATGCCTATAGAAGAAAATTAAATTATACATTTGCCTGAAAAAGCAAATCAAATTATACATTATTACCGGCACTTCTTAAAGCCATTCAAACCACACGACAAGCAAATGCACTGTCTTTAAAAATTAAAAAAAAAACCTTCAGAAAAGGCATTATAAGGTCATATGACCAGATTTGACCAACCATAGAGTGCACATAGAGACAGCCATTAAGATCACAGCAAATAAAGACTAATACAGCATATAAATAGCTGGTTACAGTAAGAAAAAAAAAAAAGTAGCAGTTAGTGAAAAAACAGACCTTTCAACTGCCTGGTTAACATCCACTGGATGCAATGAATTGAGTGGAAAATCCTGGTGTAGGAGGTCACATGATTCTGTGAGCCAGACTGGATGTGGGTCTGATGAGTTCAGGGTGCTATTAGGCCGAATCTGGCCCCATCTGAACCAGCCATGTTGCAAAATTATGTAGCAGTGCTTTGCAGATGGAATTTTCTACTTCATCATGCTCTGCAGTGGCTATGAGTACCCGGGCCGCTAAAAAATAAAAAGGATACCTGAGGGGTCCAGATGGTGATTTGATTTCTACTCCTGCTGCCTTTCCTGACCTGACCTCAGGAATAACAGCAACTATGATGGTTTTAACAGCTGCTGCCGTGCAGGTTTTAGACTTTTAGTATCTGATTCACTAAGGGGCGGATTTTAAAAGGAGCGCGAATAGCCTACTTTTGTTTGCGCTCCAGGCGCAAACAAAAGTACGCTGGATTTTAGTAGATACGCGCGGAGCCGCGCGTATCTGCTAAAAACCTGGATCGGCGCGTGCGCGGCTATGGATTTCGTATAGCCGGCGCGCGCCGAGCTGCGCAGCCTACCCCCGTTCCCTCCAAGGCCGCTCCGAAATCGGAGCGGCCTCGGAGGGAACTTTCCTTTGCCCTCCCCTCACCTTCCCCTCCCTTCCCCTACCTAACCCACCCGCCCGGCCCTGTCTAAACCCCCCCCTTACCTTTGTCGGGGGATTTACGCCTCCCAGAGGGAGGCGTAAATCCCCGCGCATCAGCGGGCCTCCTGCGCGCCGGGACGCGACCTGGGGGCGGGTCCGGAGGGTGCGGCCACGCCCCCGGGCCCGCCCCCGGAACGCTCCCGACACGCCCCCCGACACGCCCCCTCCGAAAACCCCGGGACTTACGCGAGTCCCGGGGCTCTGCGCGCGCCGGTAGGCCTATGTAAAATAGGCTTACCGGCGCGCAGGGCCCTGCTCGCGTAAATCCGCCCGGTTTTGGGCGGATTTACGCGAGCAGGGCTCTGAAAATCCGCCCCTAAGGGTTTTTCCCATAGAAACAAAATGGGAGAAAAGCCTTAATGAATCTGGCCTTTAATTAGATACAATTTATGGAAAATTGGAAGATGTTACTACTTTGATCTCAGAATTTGGAAGGAGAGTGGTGGGGGTCGACCAGAGGCTTTCAGGATTGGAAGATGAGGTGTGTGAGGTATCTGGGGATCTGTCGGTTGTGAAGAAGACACTGTGGATCTAGGAGGAGTGAGTAGAAGATCCTGAAAACAGATCCTGCCTTAATAACTTATGGTTTGTGGGCTTGCCAGAGTGCATACTGGAACAGAAAATTTAAGGATTCCTAGAGGGGTGATTGCTGCAAGAATTAGGCCTAATGGAGCGACATGGCCAAATTCGGTTGGAGTGTATACATCGACTAGGCCCCAAGAAGGAACTGGCAGTGAGACTGTAGGTGGTGATCACGTATATCCTCGATTTCACTCAAAAGACTGAAATCCTGCAAACAATCCGCAGTGGAAAGTCTCTTACATATGAGGATGAAAAGATCCTGGTTTTCCAGATTTTCTCCCTGAAGCTCTCTATGATTTGCTGAGAATTTTGTCCGGTGTGCTCCTCCCTGCATGGCCTACAGATGCGAATTGTGTTGATCTATCCAGCCCGATTACATGTTTGCTACCAAAGCAAGAGTGTTTGTTCAGCAGATAGACCACCTTTCACAGGAGACTTCAGCTGGCTTTCAGCAGTTGGGTGAACTGAAAGGTCTGACATGATGACTCATTCACTATTTACAGAGACATTGCTGGGGTTTTCACAGAGGATAAATCTTGGCCCAGCAAAGATTCTGCATATACTTGTTGAGGATAGCTGGTCTTGTTTGTTGTTGTTTTTTTCAAGTACATACACTGATCACCTTTGCTTTTTTCATCTTGGATGTATTGCTGTTTCTGAACTGTTAGTGCTGAATTTTGTTTCAATTTTTTCTTACCCATTTTTGGCGGAATTCACTTGCAAGGGCTCTGAATGAGGGATGTACGCTGCAAAGATTTTCTCCTTTTTGTGATTTGGGACATCATTTGATCTTTGGACATGCACTACATTGTTGTAAGGGGATATTATTATTTAGGGGAGTTTTTTTTACTTGTTATACTGGTTGATGGAGTTGGGTTGAGAACATAGCTACCCTTAGAGTCTGGGGTGACCTTTCCCTCACAGTGGGGGAGGAGGCAGAGGGTTCAGGGAAGGGGCAAAGAAGGAGTATTGGTAAGGGCAAGGGGAGAGGATGGAGGTGAGAAAAGAGAATTTTGGCTGGGTGATTGAGGGGAAGAATACAGTACACTGGTATTACCACTCTTGTGAGAGACTGGGCAGTTTTATTTTTTTATTTTAATTTTATCAGGTTGGGAGTACTATGGAAATAGAACAAGAGTTTTGTTGTTTTTTGCTATTATGTCAAGCCATGCCGTATAGGTAGTGCTTCATTAAAAAAGTTTTCCCTGGAATGTTTGTGGGGTCAACTCCCCTATTAAAAGGAAAAGAAATCTTGGCTGCTTTGAATAGGAAAAAATTGATATTGAACATTGTAATTTGGAACCAGACTGCTGGCGCTAACCTTTAAAAAGGAGATAGAGCAGCTTTTAAACTAGAACAAAGGGGAAAGCCGACAGTCGCTCAGCAGCGCATGGTTCGGAGAGATGTATCTTTAAAGGATACTAATGATGCATTAGAATTAGGGCATCCCGACAGTGAGGTTCCAATAATTAGAAAAGTAGTCCAAGTGCCTGTAACTAAAAACTCACCTGAGCTAAAAAATTCTAACTTATCCCTATCAATTAAAAAGCAGAATAAAAATACAAACAAAAAACAAACTTTGAAATGTTTGTATGCTAATGCCAGAAGTCTAAGAAGTAAGATGGGAGAATTAGAATATATAGCAGTAAATGATGACATAGACTTAATTGGCATCTCAGAGACATGGTGGAAAGAGGATAACCAATGGGACAGTACTATACCGGGGTACAAATTATATCGCAATGACAGAGAGGAGCAGTCGGGAGGAGGTGTGGCGCTTTATGTCCGGGATGGCATAGAGTCCAACAGGATAAACATCCTGCATGAGACTAAATACAAAATTGAATCTTTATGGGTAGAAATCCCTTGTGTATCAGGGAAGACTACAGTGATAGGAGTATACTACCGTCCACCTGGTCAAGATGGTGAGATGGACAGTGAAATGCTAAGAGAAATTAGGGAAGCTAACCAAATTGGTAGTTCAGTAATAATGGGAGACTTCAATTACCCCAATATAGACTGGGTAAATGTATCATCGGGTCACGCTAGAGAGATAACGTTCCTGGATGGAATAAATGATAGCTTTATGGAGCAATTGGTTCAGGAACCGACGAGAGAGGGAGCAATTTTAGATCTAATTCTCAGTGGAGCACAGGACTTGGTGAGAGAGGTAAAGGTGGTGGGGCCGCTTGGCAATAGTGATCATAATATGATCAAATTTGATTTAATGACTGGAAAAGGAACAGTGTGCAAATCCAAGGCTCTCGTGCTAAACTTTCAAAAGGGAAACTTTGATAAAATGAGAAAAATTGTTAGAAAAAAACTGAAAGGAGCAGCTACAAAAGTAAAAAATGTCCAAGAGGCGTGGTCATTGTTAAAAAATACCATTCTAGAAGCACAGTCCAGATGTATTCCACACATTAAGAAAGGTGGAAAGAAGGCAAAACGATTACCGGCATGGTTAAAAGGGGAGGTGAAAGAAGCTATTTTAGCCAAAAGATCTTCATTCAAAAATTGGAAGAAGGATCCAACAGAAGAAAATAGGATAAAGCATAAACATTGGCAAGTTAAATGTAAGACATTGATAAGACAGGCTAAGAGAGAATTTGAAAAGAAGTTGGCTGTAGAGGCAAAAACTCACAGTAAAAACTTTTTTAAATATATCCGAAGCAGAAAGCCTGTGAGGGAGTCAGTTGGACCGTTAGATGATCGAGGGGTTAAAGGGGCACTTAGAGAAGATAAGGCCATCGCGGAAAGATTAAATGATTTCTTTGCTTCGGTGTTTACTGAAGAGGATGTTGGGGAGGTACCCGTAATGGAGAAGGTTTTCATGGGTAATGATTCAGATGGACTGAATCAAATCACGGTGAACCTAGAAGATGTGGTAGGCCTGATTGACAAACTGAAGAGTAGTAAATCACCTGGACCGGATGGTATACACCCCAGAGTTCTGAAGGAACTAAAAAATGAAATTTCAGACCTATTAGTAAAAATTTGTAACTTATCATTAAAATCATCCATTGTACCTGAAGACTGGAGGATAGCAAATGTAACCCCAATATTTAAAAAGGGCTCCAGGGGCGATCCGGGAAACTACAGACCGGTTAGCCTGACTTCAGTGCCAGGAAAAATAGTGGAAAGTGTTCTAAACATCAAAATCACAGAACATATAGAAAGACATGGTTTAATGGAACAAAGTCAGCATGGCTTTACCCAGGGCAAGTCTTGCCTCACAAATCTGCTTCACTTTTTTGAAGGAGTTAATAAACATGTGGATAAAGGTGAACCGGTAGATATAGTATACTTGGATTTTCAGAAGGCGTTTGACAAAGTTCCTCATGAGAGGCTTCTAGGAAAAGTAAAAAGTCATGGGATAGGTGGCAATGTCCTTTCGTGGATTGCAAACTGGCTAAAAGACAGGAAACAGAGAGTAGGATTGAATGGGCAATTTTCTCAGTGGAAGGGAGTGGACAGTGGAGTGCCTCAGGGATCTGTATTGGGACCCTTACTTTTCAATATATTTATAAATGATCTGGAAAGAAATACGATGAGTGAGATAATCAAATTTGCAGATGACACAAAATTGTTCAGAGTAGTTAAATCACAAGCAGATTGTGATAAATTGCAGGAAGACCTTGTGAGACTGGAAAATTGGGCATCCAAATGGCAGATGAAATTTAATGTGGATAAGTGCAAGGTGATGCATATAGGGAAAAATAACCCATGCTATAATTACACAATGTTGGGTTCCATATTAGGTGCTACAACCCAAGAAAGAGATCTAGGTGTCATAGTGGATAACACATTGAAATCGTCAGTGCAGTGTGCTGCGGCAGTGAAAAAAGCAAACAGAATGTTGGGAATTATTAGAAAAGGAATGATGAATAAAACGGAAAATGTCATAATGCCTCTGTATCGCTCCATGGTGAGACCGCACCTTGAATACTGTGTACAATTCTGGTCGCCGCATCTCAAAAAAGATATAATTGCGATGGAGAAGGTACAGAGAAGGGCTACCAAAATGATAAGGGGAATGGAACGACTCCCCTATGAGGAAAGACTAAAGAGGTTAGGACTTTTCAGCTTGGAGAAGAGACGACTGAGGGGGGTTATGATAGAGGTGTTTAAAATCATGAGAGGTCTAGAACGGGTAGATGTGAATCGGTTATTTACTCTTTCGGATAGTAGAAAGACTAGGGGACACTCCATGAAGTTAGCATGGGGCACATTTAAAACTAATCGGAGAAAGTTCTTTTTTACTCAACGCACAATTAAACTCTGGAATTTGTTGCCAGAAAATGTGGTTCGTGCAGTTAGTATAGCTGTGTTTAAAAAAGGATTGGTTAAGTTCTTGGAGGAGAAGTCCATTACCTGCTATTAAGTTCACTTAGAGAATAGCCACTGCCATTAGCAATGGTTACATGGAATAGACTTAGTTTTTGGGTACTTGCCAGATTCTTATGGCCTGGATTGGCCACTGTTGGAAACAGGATGCTGGGCTTGATGGACCCTTGGTCTGACCCAGTATGGCATTTTCTTATGTTCTTATGTTCTTATGAAAAGATGGTGGGTTGGCAATGCATGATTTGCTTCTGCTCAGACTAGGAAAGCAGGTGTGGCAGTTTTGGTGCTCTGATGGTCAAGCAAGTTAAGGATCCAGGGGGCCATGTTTGATTCTAGAGGCAGATCTTTATGGTCATCCTATTTCCTTTGCAATATCTATGTATCTTTTAATAAAATTGCTCTACTAGGAACCTGGGGCTATGTTCTTGGGAGAGGATTTCAACTGTGGGTTTTTCTTTCAAACTTTCAGGGTAATTCATCAAAGTGTGTTATGGGGTTAATGCCTGCGATAATGCCATTACACCCACAATAGTTATCGCAGTGCACGGTGCGAATGCAAATTTGGCAAATTTATTCAAAGGGGCAGGATTCATGAAAATGAGGGGCACTATCACATGGTGCGATAGCATAACACGCACTTTTAACGCCGCAAATAACTACACCTTTTCCCCTAGCATTAAGCTGTGTGATATGCCCAAAACAACAACAACACAATTTGCAATAAGTATTGTAAATTCCATTTTGGGCATTGGGGGTGGGGAGAGAACCTTTAGGGTAAACCACATAGTAGTCAACTATTTATATCACTATAGGAGGGGCAGCTAGTAACTGTGAGGTTTTGGTGGTGGTGTAGGGTTTGGGTCCAGTTTTACATGCAGAGTGAGACGTACGAACAGCACAGTACACCTCAGTGAAGATCTGATGGCATTTGGAGTGAGGAACGTCAGACTAAGATGAGATTACTTCAGTGCTCTCTCGCCCTAGCTTGATAGTACCCTGGTAGAGAGTCCATCATGCTAGGGCGAGAGAACATTGTAGAAATCACATCTTTGTGTGACTTTTCTCACTCCAAATTACATTACATAAGTGAATAACAAAAAGCAACACTTTATACAGAAATATAATTAAAATAAAAATGCAGCAAATAGACATGTAGTGGGCAAGCAAAAAAATAATGTTGCATGTAGTTTAGACTAAAATATCAAATGTTACCTAGGACCTAGGTAATAAAATAAAACAAGAAGCACAAAGACACCCATGCACACTTAAGGGTTGATTTTAAAAGGGCCGTGCATGTGCCCATCTCGCCATGCACAAAAATATGCACTATTTTATAACCTATGTGGATAGGTTATAAATACTCTTCATTTGCCACACCTCCTCATTAGGCACAGCAATCTAGTGAATGGGTGTGTGTTTGTGAGGGAGAGAGAGAGAGAGAGAGAACATCTTTAGAGGGCTCAGTCTGATACTCTATATATGGACCATTGTAAGGGGGCACTTTGATTCGGGGTGAGCATTTGGGAGCTGGGTTGGGGTTAAGGGGTGGTGTTACAGACACATTTAGAGGTATCCATTGTAAAACTGACATCAGTAAAGAATTTTTGACCTTATAAGTGATGTAAAGTAGTTGATTTGTATGAAGCAGCTAGCAGAGACTGCAGTGTACAAATCAACTCTTTTTAGAATTTTCATCACTTATAAGGTCATAAATTCTTTACTGATGTCAGTTTTACAATGGATACCTCTAAATGTGTCTGTAACACTACCCCTTAACCCCAACCCACCTCCCAAATGCTCACCCCGAATCAAAGTGCCCCCTTACAATGGTCCATATATAGGGGTAGCTTTTAAGAAAGTGCGCCTTCGCGTACTTTTGTTGGCGCACCAGGCGCCAACAAAAGTACGCTTGATTTTAGTAGATACGCGCGTAGCCGCGCGTATCAGCTAAAATCCAGGATCGGCGCGCGCAAGGCTGCCGATGTCGTGTAGCCGGTGCGCGCCGAGCCGCGCAGCCTGCCGCCGTTCCCTCCAAGGCCGCTCCGAAATCGGAGCGGCCTCGGAGGGAACTCGCTTTCGCCCTCCCCTCACCTTCCCCTCCCTTCCTCTATCTAACCCACCCCCCCCTGGCCCTATCTAGACCCTCCCGCTACCTTTGTCGGGGGATTTACGCCTCCCGGAGGGAGAAGTAAATCCCCGCGCGCCAGCGGGCCGCTAGCGCACCGAGACGCAACCTGGGGGCGGTTCCGGATGGCATAGCCATGCCCCCGGACCGCCCCAGGCCGAAACCACGCCCCCGGGCCCGCCCCCAAACGCCGCGCCGATCCGACAAGCCCCCTGACACGCCCCCGACACGCCCCCCTTGAAAAACCCCGGGACTTACGCGAGTCCCGGGGCTCTGCGCACGCCGGTAGGCCTATGGAACATAGGTGCACCGGCGCGCAAGGCCCTGCTCGCGTAAATCCAGGCGGATTTACGCGAGCAGGGCTTTTAAAATCCGCCCCATAGAGTATCAGACTGAGCCCTCTCAAGAGTCTCTCTCTCTCTCTCTCTCTCTCTCCCCTGTGACTAGCAAGGAGCCATGGCCCCAGCTGAGGAAAATTTGCAGTTGTGCTGGTCCATGTGCCATACATACCCTTCCAGACTATTTAAAATCCACTCAGCTCACTTACACATATATGTGGCATTTTTGCACGCACAAGGCTTTTCAAAATCTACCATTTAATAACAAAGTTTTTCTTTAAACTGACCAATTTGTAGAGTAATACACAGTCTGCAATCTCTCATTTCCAAACACAAAAGAAAGTAAAAGTTTCTCCAAACTGACTCAGTCTTTAGCCACTCTCCAGTTAATCATATATTGATACCAAAATGTAATGGGAGGTGAGATATCTACAAGCCAGTATGATAAGATACAGTATTTAGTTATTATGATTGCAATTTGGAGAATGATCTTAAACCCATTAGAGAGCCCTGAATAGGGATGTGAATCGTTTTCCATATCGTCTTAACGATAGAAATCGTGTGGCAGGGCAAGAAAATCGTCTTAGGCACGATTTTTTAGTTAAAAAATCGTTAAAAATCGTTTTTTCCGATTAGTGCGCACTAACTCGAGTTAGTGCGCACTAACGGGAGTTAGTGCGCACTAACTGGGAGTTAGTGCGCACTAACTGAAAATGATACAATTTGACACTTTTCAGGTCAGTTAAGGTCAGTTTAGGAATGAATATGTATTCCTATTGGCTGCCCTCTTATTTATTCATGTTACCAAGTTTCCTACTGACAGTATATGGGGGATGGGAAATGGAAACAGTTGGTAGCTTGACAAAACAAGTAATGTGATCAGTCAATGTGACTAGAACTTGTGCCCTAACCCTGATACCAGGGGTATTGTGATCTTCCTGCACACAGTGCCCTATCCCTATTAATACCAGGAGTGTTGTGATCTTCCTGCACACAGTGCCCTATCCCTAATACCAGGGGTGTTGTGATCTTCCTGCACACAGTGCCCTATTCCTGATACTGGGGGTGTTGTGATCTTCCTGCACACAGTGCCCTATTCCTGATACCGGGGGTGTTGTGATCTTCTTGCACACATCCCGGTATCAGGGATAGGGCACTGCATGCAGGAAGATCACAACACTCCTGGTATTAATAGGGATAGGGCACTGCATGCAGGAAGATCACAACACTCCTGGTATTAATAGGGATAAGGCACTGCATGCAGGAAGATCACAACACCCCTGGTATCAGGGATAGGGCACTGTGTGCAGGAAGATCACAATACCCCGGAGGAGTGAGGGTCAGGCAGCTCCCCCCTGTCTGTGAAGCCAGCCTCTCACTAGTAATGCAGGGAGGGAGCTGTCTCAGACTTCACCATCCTCCCCCCCCCCCTCACCCACACACCATTCACTAGCTGGGACATGGGGGAACTGAGGAGTGAGGGTCAGGCAGCTCCCCCCTGTCTGTGAAGCCAGCCTCTCACTAGTAATGCAGGGAGGGAGCTGTCTCAGACTTCACCATCCTCCCCCCCCCCCTCACCCACACACCATTCACTAGCTGGGACATGGGGGAAGTCAGGAGTGAGGGTCAGGCAGCTCCCCCCTGTCTGTGAAGCCAGCCTCTCACTAGTAATGCAGGGAGGGAGCTGTCTCAGACTTCACCATCCTCCCCCCCCCTCACCCACACACCATTCACTAGCTGGGACATGGGGGAAGTCAGGAGTGAGGGTCAGGCAGCTCCCCCCTGTCTGTGAAGCCAGCCTCTCACTAGTAATGCAGGGAGGGAGCTGTCTCAGACTTCACCATCCTCCCCCCCCCCCTTACCCACACACCATTCACTAGCTGGGACATGGGGGAAGTCAGGAGTGAGGGTCAGGCACCTCCCCCCTGTCTGTGAAGCCAGCCTCTCACTAGTAATGCAGGGAGGGAGCTGTCTCAGACTTCACCATCCTCCCCCCCCTCACCCACACACCATGCACTAGCTGGGACATGGGGGAAGTCAGGAGTGAGGGTCAGGCAGCTCCCCCCTGTCTGTGAAGCCAGCCTCTCACTAGTAATGCAGGGAGGGAGCTGTCTCAGACTTCACCATCCTCCCCCCCCCCCCCCTCACCCACACACCATTCACTAGCTGGGACATGGGGGAAGTCAGGAGTGAGGGTCAGGCAGCTCCCCCCTGTCTGTGAAGCCAGCCTCTCACTAGTAATGCAGGGAGGGAGCTGTCTCAGACTTCACCATCCCCCCCCCCCCCCCCTCACCCACACACCATTCACTAGCTGGGACATGGGGGAAGTCAGGAGTGAGGGTCAGGCAGCTCCCCCCTGTCTGTGAAGCCAGCCTCTCACTAGTAATGCAGGGAGGGAGCTGACTCAGACTTCACCATCCTCCCCCCCCCCCCTCACCCACACACCATTCACTAGCTGGGACATGGGGGAAGTCAGGAGTGAGGGTCAGGCAGCTCCCCCCTGTCTGTGAAGCCAGCCTCTCACTAGTAATGCAGGGAGGGAGCTGTCTCAGACTTCACCATCCTCCCCCCCCCCCCCTCACCCACACACCATTCACTAGCTGGGACATGGGGGAAGTCAGGAGTGAGGGTCAGGCAGCTCCCCCCTGTCTGTGAAGCCAGCCTCTCACTAGTAATGCAGGGAGGGAGCTGTCTCAGACTGGTATCAGGGTTAGGGCACTGTGTGCAGGAAGATCACAACACTCCTGGTATTAATAGGGATAGGGCACTGTAAGAGATGACTGTAGTAGATTGAATAAAGATCTGATGTTTCTGCTCTCCTCACACCAAACAAAAACAACACACAAGCAGAGAAGCCCTTCTTACAAAGCTGAGCTAGTGAGTTAAGTAGGAGGAAAAGTAAACATACTTGTGCTAGTGTGGCTACTTAAAAAATACACTTACCAACAATCAATTACATATATTTGAACTGTGTACAGTTCCAGCCAGGACCACCTTTCTAAAATGCACAGTGATTGGCAAATTCAACATGCACTAGCATTTCAGGTGCCTGCTAACAAAAATAATAAACAAACAAGTTCTAGTCACGTGAGTGCTGATCATTACATTACTTTTTTTGTCAAGCTTCCAACTGTTTCCATTTCACATCCCCCCAACCATTACCTCAGTATTAGCCTTGGTAACATCAATAGATAAGAGCACAGCCAGCCAATAGGAATACATACATACATATTCATTCCTAAGTGACCTTTACTGACCTGGGAAGTGTGAACACTTTGTTTCATTTTCTGTTGGTGTTCGTTAGTTTCCAGTTCCATTTCCCATCCCCCCAACCATCACCTCAGTGGTAACCTTGGTAACATCAATAGATAAGAGGGCAGCCAGCCAATAGGAACACATATTCATTCCTAACTGACCTTCAGTGACCTGGAAAGTGTTTATTTGTATCATTTTCAGTTAGTGCGCACTAAATCGAGTTAGTGCGCACTAACGGGGAGTTAGTGCGCACTAACACGATTTAACGATTTTTAACGATAAATCGTTAGAATTTCTATTGTATCGTGTTCTATAACGATTTAAGACGATATAAACATTATCGGACGATAATTTTAATCGTTGAAAAACGATTCACATCCCTAGCCCTGAAACCAAAGTAATGGAGCCAAGCAACAGCCATTTACCACAGAAAGGGGGTTTACTAGTTATCATCTGTTCAATTATAATAAATATAACATCTGAAAAACAAAAAACTTGTATGAATTAATGTACTATCAACCATATGGCTCTTCAGACAAGAGGCAGTAGAAGCAATACCCATCATATGAGCTTTGACAGTATCTATAGTACATAAGAGTGGTGCAACAGCTTGAACTGTGTTTCCTGGAAGCAGGCATCTATAAATGTTTTACTAATCTCTAAAAACAGACCCATCAGCTCTTTCGAGCTAACAGGGAGGCCCAACTCTGCATTCCAAAATTTGGATGGATTATCCAGTAACCGAGTGTCATTCTGAGCCAATTGAATTTTATGCCAATTAGACAATTTATTGCATAATTTCCCAATAGTTCACAATTCCCACTCCAAGGCACTAGTTTGAAATAATAGCTTTGAATGGTGCTGTAAAGAACAAACATAAGCAAGTAAGCATAAAAATGTTTATTAGATAAAATCATATTGTGCCCAAAGTTGTTCAAAGGTAAAGAAGACATCTCTTACTGTACTATATAAATTAGATACATCCACAATACCCTTATTTTTCCAAAATTTAAGGACCACGCTGTCCAAGCCCAGAGGAAAATCTGCATTGCCTAGAAATGGCAAAAATTCAGATACAAAAGGAATCATCCCCCACCAGTTACAAAGATATCTCCAAGCCTGAGTCACTGGTCTTAACAAGGGATAGATAGCTAAATCTGCAGGCATATCTGCATCTGTCAAATGAATACCATAAAAAATAGATAAAAAAGCCACATGAGATTCCACCAAACCCAGAATACAATGTTTGAAATCTAAGGACAGCCATTCCCAGAAGAATCAAAGTTGACAAGCCACTTCATAAAACCTAAAATCCAGTAAGTTTAAGCCCCCAGAAGATTTGTCATTCATAAATTTATGGTAACTTATTCAAGTGCCCTTCCCCATCCATATAAAAGTTGTCAAAGCAGATTTCAATCATTTAATATCTTTATTCAAAAGCCAGCTGTGGTAACGTGGCCAGTCGTGGCTTAGGAAACAGCCAGTGGGATAAAAGAGGCAGACTCTGGCTGTTTCTTTAAGTGCAATTTTATTTACAGTGCAAAACACAATACAGAAGGAAAGCTGCTCACCTTGCAGTTCTGGTAATAACCCACCTCAAACATAGCAGGTCTTCACGTAGTCTGGCTCCCTGCCTGCTCCCTGAGGCATGTCTAACCCTTCTGGGCCCTGACTCCTTATAGTATGGTGAGGGGAGCCTCCCTTCACCCAGAATCATCTCTTGCGGGGGCTGAACCTTAAGGAGGATCAGGCTAGATAACTGTGGCCGGTCCCTTAAGGTGGTTTGAGGGAGTTCCTTGTCCTCACCCTCACATACCCTCCCCCTCAGCTCACCCAGTGAGCAGCTGTCTGTACCTGGGTTACCATCCTGGATGGGGGTCCCATTTCCCTCCCCATGAACAGGAAAAAGGCTGACTTGTCATTGACTGTGTCACCTCTGTAAGGGCCCTCTTTGTCCCCATCTACCATTGTCTCATTTCCTGCAGACCCTAACACTTGTAGCTGATTGAGGTGCTTTCCTCTCTGCTTCCTCTGGGGCTTCGTCTATATACTCCCTCATACCAGCAAGGAATCATTTGCAGGTTATAAAATAATTTAGGAAGAGAATTATTTTAAATAAGGCACACTTTCCAAATAAAGGAAGGGAGACTTCAGCCAAAGCTGTTAATTATTCAATAAGAACACATATCTTAGGGGTTATGTTCATTGAATACAATAAATTAAGACTGGGGGGGGGGGGGGGATAAAAATACCAAAATACTTAACATGGCCCATTGCCCAATACAAAAGAAAGTCATCCGACTACTCCTCTCTGTCAGAAGTGTGTGGGAAGCACTTCTGACTTGTTATAGTTAAGTGATAAATCTGCAAAAGATCCAAACAGTGTAACGAGGTGTAAAGCAGCTGAAAGAGAGTGATAAGGGCAAGCAAGAAAAAGCATTACATCGTCTGCAAAAGGCTAATTTTATGTTCATGAATAAAACCTAATATTAAGCACCAGGGACTCAATAGACAATGGGCCAGGACCTAGGCCGAGACCACGGCGTCGCATTCAGGCATAGGCCACGGCCCCTTCATCAGGTCTCAGCCTATGCCTAGGCAAAGCCCAGGCCCGACCAGTGATCATTTTTTTAAAATTGGTTTTCAAGTAGAAATAAGATTCAGACAAAAATTAGTCAGAATTTAACTCGTTACATTTTGAAAGTGATCTGAAACAAGTTTTTCCCGAATGTTCATCCCTATTATTTTGTCTTTTCAACAATTTAAAGAGCAATATTCTCTGTATATCAATGATTTTTTTGCCTACCTGTAGTTAAGACTTTACATTTGCTCTTTAGTTAGGGGATGCCTTAATTTTACTTTTCTTTCCAAAACAGAATTTTTTTTTATGGATTGAGGAGTTGGAAGTAGTTTCTATCTTGAAATTACATAAAGTTTTGGGAGAAGTTGATCTGTCTAACTCCTGTGTGGAATGAGCTTGCTCTTGGAACAAGCACCTGCCATCAGCTCTAACAGTGGAGGTCTTACTGGGTTGTTTTAAACACACCCAGATGTCTCACAGGCAATGTTTATTTGTGGGAGATGTTTTCAAATTTTTATGTACAGCCTTAGCCCTGTCAGGATGCATAAAGCGGGTTTGGTAAATACTAACTTATGTACAAAGTGTAGGCCAGGCCCAAGTTCCTTAGCCCATGATTTTGGACCTGTTCCCAGGTCCTATTGTTTTGCAGAAAATTACCGGCTTTCTTAGTTCTACTCTTGGTCAGATTGTTCCATGTGTGACAAATATTGTTTTAACTGATGACTGTTCTATTTTATTTCATTTCAGTGGGAAAGGGCAAAAATATTTGTGAGGAAGGCATTTCTTTAGGTAAGAAGTCAATTCTATCTTTTTGGATGCATGAGGATGGGCCTTCCTTTTGGCATTGGAGGAATCAATTACCTTTTTTGATGCAAATGGAGAATCTGGCGAGTCATTTTTCCTTTCCCCATAGAAAATAGTTTTTGAATATTTGGCATCATAATATTCAATGCCTATCCCCTCGAGTTAGAAGTCTGGGTCCTTAATTTGTTAAGGTTGTGGACAATTTTGAAAATGTTAGAGTACCCCACTGGCTGGTGCAAATTATTGCTGAATATTGGGGAAGGGAAAGGTAGGAGTGAGAGGGGAGGAATTGTTCTTTTACTATAATAAAATAAATGGCTTTTCACTTGCCATGTGGGACATAAGAATCAAATATACGTCATGGTTTTTTGTGTAATGTTATGTAGACGTTCAATAAAATGTTGTGAAATAAAATCCAATGTTGTTCACGTTGAAGCAAACTCATGGAAAAATCACCACCCCATAGCAGTATATACAGCATAAATAACAAAAAAATAAAGATCAGAGAGTGATGTACAGTGTGTAACCAGAGGGGCTTCCAGACACGACTGGCAAATACAAAAACAGTGTTCAAAAAATGCATGTCTTGAGCATCCAGAGAGTCTTTTCCACAGGGACACACAATTAGATAAATCGCGCCCAAGGAAAAACAATCAGATGTGAAATTTAAAATGTATTTTTCTCTACGACATTGGGTGCACAAACTCAGTGATTGATAATGACATTGAACATGCCTTACAATGGCCAAAGGGAAAATGGCCACCCTACAGTGTGGTAGGTGTAGAAGAGGCGCACAAATCAGAAGAGACTAAGATGTCTCAAACATTGTGGCACAATGAAACACAAAACAGGAAGAATCCCTAAAGATCTGGTTTGTTTTTTACTAATTGCTACTTCCTGTGAAGTCTTTGGGTCTGTTGTCTATTTAAGCATTAAAAAGTTTTCTACTTATTTTTATTTGTGGACAGTCCTTAAATTGAACATTTACATATGCTTTCCATTTGGCTGTTTACAAATTTTGGTGAGTGTGGTTTACAATATGCCTAATACCATATGGGTTCTAAATGACCTTTTTGAAAGGTTTTCTGGTTGGCACCACAGTAGTGCTTGTAAATATAATATACAAGTTGTTGTAAGTGATATTTTTTACCTCAGAGTGTACTTTATCATGTAAAGTCTATTATTATAAATGCATAAATTTTAATTGGGTATGGTGAGGTCTGAGGGAAGGAGGGGCACCAGGCTGTAAGTTTCACCTAGGGCATCTAATACCCTTGCACTGGCCCTGGTATTAACTAGCAACCAAAGCAAAGGAGCCAAGCTTGATTATTTGCTTCTCTGAGTCTCATCTTGGAGTGGGAAAGTGCGTGGTTTGCTGTTTTTCCATGAACTGTGTCTTGTTCTATGGGAAAAATACAGTACCACTACCAGGTACAGACTGTGTGTGAGAGTAGTGACAAGTGGAGTACATACACTAATACTACAGTACTTGTAAAAAGACAAACCTCTTTCCATAGGCAGTGGACACTACTAGTGAAGATTGTGTCAAATTTCCATCATGCCACCGAGATTGGAAGAGGAGAGCACTGTGGTAACAATGGCAGACGGAGAAGAAAAGAATTTCCTCCTTCTGGAAAGGCAAATATAAGTGCAAATCCCAGTACATCTAACACTAGTAGTAGTACCAAAATGCCCTTGCCCAAGCTAAAAAGAGATTTTCTGTATAGGGGAAACCACAAGCACAGGCAGCATCCAGTAAGAAGAAGCTGAGGCTGGAAGAGCAACATGTGCTGCCTGCTGCCACTGTTAGCTCTATGTCTAAGGTGTAGGAGAAAGCAGAGTCAGTGGGTGGTAGCAGTGGAGGAGCAAGGACAGTACTAGGAATGGAGCAGACAGAAGCAGTACAGCGCTCTTCCCTGATGCCTCCTGAAATAAGTCTGTAGCAGATCCTGAAAAAAATTACTGATTCAGAAGAATCACACGAGGGCTTCTTGGAATCAGCAGAGATAGAATAGCTAGAAGCTGTGGAGAAGTTGAGGGGGTTCAAATTACTAGCATGCTATCGTCTAATGAGCAGGTAAAGGAGGCCAAAAGTGATACTGTCAAGGCAAAAAAGCACTCCCCAGGAAAGGGAGGTATTGGAGGGCTTAAGGGATACTCCTGGCCTTTTGTATCTTGGTCTATCCTCAATGCCAGCCCCAGCAGCAGCATCCAAGTCTGCAGAGAGGGAGAGGAAGTCCAAGAAGAAATCAAAGGAGTGGGGGTACTTCAGAGCAAAGTAGGAGCCATGTTTTGCAGAGTACATTCACTGTTGTAGATGCATCAACAAAGGAAAAGTACTGGGGCATCTTACAAACAAAGGCATGCTGCATCATGTGAAAAGAGTACACCCATTAGCATGGAATTCAGGGAAGAGAACCACTACTAGTAGCCTACAGACCCATCTCAAAGAAGCAGTAGCAGGAGGAGTACAGCACTAGAACAGGGGAAGTCAATCTCCCAAGCCAACCCCCCAGGCTCTTCCTCCAGTGAGGTGGGTCTGTTTGGCCTGGGTCTGGTCAACTTAGGTTAAGTGGATGTATTGTCAAAGTAGGCCTCAGAGTGCTTTCATTGATTCCAGATTACTAAAATTGCTGTTGATGGCAAATTGCATAAAGGAGAACTTTGGCAAGAGTAATCAACTGTGAGAAAAGGGGAAATACCAACAGATCTGTTGAAATCTGCAAGCTTATGCAAGATTTCTTTTGACTCTGAGCTATAGTTTGGGGGGAGGTGCACTCTCCCCTGCCTGACTCATACCTACATATGCGCCTCTGTAATTACAGACATCGTGCATAGAAACAGATTGCTGAGTCCGAAATTCCAGGAGTGAAAGAAGCTGCACAGATTGGGATCCCTCTCCATCAGTAAGGAAAGTGAGCTTTTGTTCTATTTACTGTATGAGTTATTGTGATACAGAATTGGGAGCTGATTATTATTGCCTATTGCCAGATTACATAATATAAGATCTGTACGATCTCATATTCGCTGTAATGTTACCTGAAGTGAAATCAAGCTGATAATAAATTATTAAATTAGCTGCTATTACCTGGAATCAGAGTGTTTGTGGAAACAACTGGACCAGCCAGAATTCTATAGACACGTATTTTTCCCTGATGGTGTCTCTGGTGGCAGCTGCCGAGGCAGGGGAAGGTAGCAAATCTAGTGAGGGCAGAGCAGCAGGCTACATGTGGGTTGTGCTGCACAATCAGATGATGGACAATAGCTGAACCTCAGTGAATATCTTAGCATCAATAAGGAAGAAATGTGAGGGCTGTCAGCCAGAGTGAGAGGGAGGTCAGAAGGCAGCAGCAGGAAGAAAATCCCTTACTGCACTGATATTAATTTAAACATTGAACATCTAGTCTGTAACTTTTTCTGTTTCTTTTACTACCTTTCTTTCTATCTTTTCACTGAATGCATATTGTTGAGCTTTTGGTCCGATATCTTTAGGTCCTAAACAAGAGGAAAATTGCTTTAGCAATGAACAAATCAAAAGTTGTACCACAAACACAAGAAAAATTTAAGATGCTGAGTTAAAATGTTACACATTGGGGTGAATTTTCAAAGGAGTTAAGCATGTAAACTTAGTATACACACACACACACGTAAATAGCTTGTACTCGTATCCATGCTGTTTTATAAAAAAAAATCAAAGGTCCGTGCTTATTTTCAGTTTCGTGTGCACATTTGCCTGCAAAAAAAGGGGCAGTCCAGGGGCATTCTGGGGAGGGGCCAAGAGGAACGGCCGTAAGTTGCTATTTTATAAGAGATTTATGTGAATAAATTAGGAAGCGTACTTGCACAATTTTACAACTACTAATTATTTAGCACAAATGATATCAGACTCAACAGTTGTGTAGCGTCTGTGGACCCTTGGACTGAGGTAGGATTGGTGTTGCCTGCAGGTAGGAGCCCTGCAGATTCCCAATGTTGGCGAACAGACCCAGATGAAGCAGAGACCAGAGGGGACCTTAACATGTCCCAGCCCTCGTTCCCCTCGGGTTGAGCCTTTGGATACCAGGGCTGGCAGGACTTAAGTGGGTTTCTGCTGGTGGCAGAAGAGTGGTCCATGAGAGCTGAGACAGGCAGTGGTCAAGGCAGGTGGTGGTCAAGTGTATCCAATGTGCAGGCAGTAGTCAAGGCAGGCAGTGGTCAAGCATATCTGGTGTCCAGGAAGTATGTCAAGGCAGGCAGTGGTCATGTGTATCCGGTGTTCAAGCAGTGGTCAAGGCAGGCATCAGTCAGTACCAGGTATCCGTCCATGCTAGAAGACAGAGGTCGGATAGGCAGGGCAGGTAGGCAAGGACAAGCACAGTGGGAACAAGGTAGGAGACTCACTGATGAACAACAAAGATGAACTAGACAAGACTAAGGACAAGGCTGGAACAAGGACTGAAGACAACACCAAAATGAGGACTGAAGACAAGGCTGAGATGAGAAGCAACACGCTCTGCTGTAAAGTAGTGGGACTTGTTGCTGAGGCAGTGAGAGTGTGTCGGCGTTGGGTTATATAGGCCTGATTGGGTGATGTCATCATCTGGCGCTGTCAGGGCTTTCCCACCGTTGAACTGTGGATGTTTAGGGAGGCGCATGTCAAGATGGGGCTGGCGGTGTCCTGCTGCGTGTGAGACTAGTGGCTTCCTGCTATGCTGGAGCGTGGTATCCAGCCACACATGGAGCCGGAGTCAGACATCTGAGTCAGGAGCAGAGACAGGAGGTCCAGCTGAGGAGGTGAGTGTGGTGGTTCACAGGGGCAGCCCAGGAACCACTAAATGCAACATGTTATCTTCTATTGTTGGATGGGAGGTCTGGGTGAACTGGGGGAAGTTTAGGGTGAAGTACTAGGAGGGACTTGATGAATTGGAGACAGACTGGGTAAACTGGTAGAGGTATCAGCTCAATTATGAGCAAGTTTTAAAATATACCAACTTTCTTGTATGAATCTAGAATTTATGCAAGCAAATTAATTCTATTTTTTTTTTCCATACGTAGAAGGGAAATGCATATGTAACTTCACTATGTAGGTGCCAAAAAAATATATGTCACTTTTTAGTTTTTGTTTTTTGAATTTTACTTCTTAAATAGTTTATCAAAATGTAAATATTATTATTAATATTAATGCCGCATCAGCAAGCCTGTCAGCGTGTTTCTGCAATTAAGTCAGAGACCGCCCGGTCTATTCAATCATTTGTGGCTTTGGATGGTGTAAATCATACCTCCCCACAGTCTTTGAAAAAAATCTTAAGGCACTGAATATCTCAGTGGAGGAAAACTAAGAGAGTTGAATATCCAGGACACTCGTCTAAGTTAGCTTGACGATGGCCGAAGTTTTGCATTACCTGCTTCATCAGGAGCCTAAGTATATAATCTTACAATTGGATGTTCGTTTTGCCTCCTTTAATGTTCCAACATGGGACGGTATGACTCCCGCTTATTTATCAAAAAGGAATTTTTTTATGTTCGGTTTTTTTTTTTTTTTGGGTTAATTTGTTCAGGGTGGGATTTATTCAGCTCTCTTTTTTTTTTTTTTTTTTTTTTTCCATACATAGAACATAACGTGCAGATATTGTAGTAGATCTCTGTGTGGCTGAAAGCCTCAGAGCTAAATTCCTTATGATAGTGATGTGCTGTGCTATGTTTGATTTATTTACTGTAACATCTGAGTTACATTGTGAAATTCTCTCTCATTTAAAAGGGGACTGCAGAAAGATCTTGGAGAGCTGCTTGTCTCGACATGGACTGATACAGAGACAGAGACATTCATCTCTAGTTGCTCATTCAAATCATTGCAGTATGATGGCCAAAGGGTGACCTTTATGACATGAGTTGGTGATCTTGGTTCAATGGCTCCCAAAGAGCAGATGTCCACATCACTACCCCGTCAGCAGTTCTGATATTAATTGGCACCCTGCTTGCACAGAAAAAAGATGTTGATGTATCCTTAATCTTAGATGTGGTCCTTTCAGATTAGAGTTAATAGGGAACATTAGCCTACGATGGAAACAATTATTTTTCATTTAGCCGATGGGGAAGCAGACACCATGGACAAAACATTGACTTATACAGCTGCAGTTCTTAATTTTATGTATTTTGAGGTTAATTTTTAAAGGGATTCTTCACAGGGAAACAGGAGGATACCCTTTTGAAAACTTCCCTGACTCTCCCCCCTCTGTGGGAAAATGGGGGAGAAGTAGGAGGAGGTTTAGGGTGGGCCTGCTGAGGTACATACGGGGATTTCATTTTTGAAATCCCTGCACATTGTTTAATCTACCTGGCAACCGTGAGACTTTCAATGGGAAACTCCATGGGGAGATTCTCTTTGAAAATCAGCTCGCAAGCAATCACGGACTAGTTGAAAATTACCATTCCCAGGTTTAGCATTCTTAATTATGGGTTCCTGATCAGAGCACTGATATCAGCAATACCTCAATAGAGCTCTGTTTGATAGCTGCAGAGCAGCCCTTGCACTCAATAGGTTCTACGCAGGGGTCTGTACTACGACATGTACCCCATAGCAACTATTAAACATAAATGGGAGAAAAAGAAAAACAATGAAACCTAAGAAATTGTCTTCTTTTCATATCAGAGCATAATTCTACCATAGGTTAAAATTTACCTCCAAAGAACAATTTTCAAAGCTATCTACATGGGTAAATAGCAACTTACCATGTTTAAATTCACTGTCTGAAAATTGCTCTCTTTTAATATGGCTACATGAAGCAAAGGGTATGCCACAGCACACATGCTTATAGCCATGTTTAGGGGGACATGTTCCTGGGGGGGCTGTTAGGGCCATGAGAGGATAACTATGTGCATAAATTGCATTTTCATTTCTACACGTCATTTTCTATGAAAAAAAGTGCCCAGATAGAAAGAGGGTTTCAAATGTTTGCAGGTAAGTTTGCATCCAGAGCAAGTTTTGACATGAAAGTCCCCATGTACTTTCCCAATGAAAACTGGTGCAAAGTCTGCGGGTAAAAAGTGTTCTGCAAACCTTGTCTCAACGCAGACGCTTTCAAAATTGCCTCCCTGAAAGCAAATGGCGGGGCAGGGCACTGATGTTTGCACTATCGCCATTCATGATTTATCTGTGGCTATGGGATATAAATGGAGACTCTCCATTTCTAGGGCTGTCAATCTGGAAGCTTTTACGAGTGACGGATAACGTTTACTTAACCTTTTTCATCTGATAACTACCAGGTAAAATTACAATCTTGTGTACCTCTAGACAGATAGCAGTCAGAGTACTTTAGCTCACTTCACCTATTTACCAGAAAGACATGAAACACTGATCCATGCAGCATTAAAAAAAATACACCAAATAATTAAGACAACAGAGTTACTGTCAGTAAAATGGAGTTGGTCTTTGTAAGAGCAGATCTCTACAAAGCCGAATATTACTATTTTATTACTATTATTATTTTTGTAATCTAGCTTTGCCTGTCACTAAGATTCTCCTAAATTTTTCTAGCATAGACAGTGGGAGGAGGGATTTTTGCAATTTTGGAATCCCACCCTTGCTTTGTCCCCACCTTTTTTGTGGAAGGCTTCTGGGGATTATAAAAGTCCCTCAGAGCATGTGATTTGGGTCTTTGCCATCCCCCAGCAGTGAGGTTTTCTCTGCACTGGAGTGGACATGACCTAAGGAGTAGATGGTTGGGATCTGAAGAATTTTGCTAGTTTTTGGATCACTGTAGTGAAGTAGTTCCAAAAGGAAGGGAACACCCCCCCCCCCCCCGATATCTGGAAGGGCTGGGTTCAGTTTTCTTTTTGCCTTGGCTCAGAGTCAACAGCAAAGGTGAAGAGAGTGGAGGATTTTTTGAGAGTTTTGGACATTCCACCAAGAGTCCTTGGAGCTGTTTGATTCTGAAGATTAGTTTTTGAACAAGGGGCTTTCTTGTATGCTGGAGCTACAATAGGGGAAGGAATATCAGAGATGGATGCTGGTGCAGTGGAGAGAACACCAAAGACGAGTGGGATGGACAAGGAGACCATGGGTTTTCTGACACTGATTTTCATAATGCTAGTTCTTATTTTTCAATTCTTGCCCGGATCTAGATTTTTAAAGTAAAGTACATTTTCGTTGAACCCTATCTGCTGGACTGTGTGATTTTTTTCTTTGGACTGAACAGTAGGGCAGAGAATGAAGAGGGTAGTTGTGTTTTCTTTTTACTCTGTTCTCCCTATGGCACTTTCTGAAGAAACTCCTGTATAGCACCTGAGAATAGGGATTGGGAAGCAAAGGCAGGCTAGCACGGACATCCACATGCCAAGGCTCAGGAAGTTAAGCCTCCCCTTCTGCCAGATGGACCCTGGCATTGTAGCTCCCCAGATGCAGCACACCAGCCAAATAGGGGTCCCGTTACATTTTATTTATGAAGGTTTACAATATTACTTCAAAGAAATCTTGAAGCAAGAAATATAACCACGCTAACCAAAATTCACTTATTTATCACAAGGGGAAAAAAGTAAAAGGAAAGATATGTACAAACATGTATCAGTTAGGCCACTAAACAAGAGGAGAGCCATTTAAGGATAAAATGGAGCATACTCTTCATTATAATAAAAAGAAACAGAAAAAGCAAAGAAGCAGTGTGGAGGTATCCATAAAAGTATACATACAAAAGGACGAGCCAAGCAAAACCTAGATGGACTTATCTGGGGCCACCAGTGCATCAGGATTAACCCCACAATTTAGGAAATATTGTAATGGACTTAAGTCATGATGGGGGCAAGATTCTGCTGCTGAACGGCTTGGCTAGTTGTTGTGATAGGTCACGAGTCTGTAGGATTCCAAGTCGCAAGATTGAAGATATTGCTAAAAGTTTTCAGTAGCCCAGACGCTTGACAAGCATTCTTTCTCTATTTAGGCATATTGCCTCTCTGTCTCTGTAAGAGTGCTAAATCAAAATGTTAATGGCTTGAAAATTGTGTTGTTGTATTCCTGCAGCAGGATTCCTCTATTGTGGTAGTTCTAGGTAAGTTAGGGTTAAAGAAGGAGCTTTAGATGCTATCTTTCTAGAACTTTGAAAGCTGCTTGCTCAGGGTGGTTCTATTTCCGTTCATTCTCATATAGCAGGAGTACATTTAAGGCTTGAGCAGTTGAATAAATCTGTGGTAAGTATCACCCCATGTAGTTCACTATCCCAAGGAAATGTTTGCACTTTCTTAGAATTTTGAGAAATTTCCATGTTTCTAATTGTTTCCACACTTTTTGGGTTTGTAGTTATTCCATTCTTTATAATGATTTGTTCTAGGAATTCTAGTTGAGGCTGTATGAACTGGCATTTCTCTTTGTTTGATTTCAATCCTGAGGCCACTATTATATCAATTATCTTTTCCGGTTGGTGGTCATGTTCCTTGGATTTGGTCCCAAAGATTAACACATCAACCATATGGGTCACTGTGCCATCATGGCTTTCAAGAAGTGTTATATGGCAAAATGAGCCTCAGAGAAGTAAACAGAGCCAGGGCAAGTTGAGCTACCAAGCAGGTACCTAGATAGCTTACTCCCATAGGAATATGAGAAAATAAGGAGGTATAGTGGAGATCACCTGACCACCAATATATATCCAGTCGTAGACAGAAAATGCAATAAATGCCAGAAAATCAGCCACTTTGGAGTAGTATGCCACACTAAGCAGTTACAAGCCTTGCACTGGAATACCTGAAGGGCTGAAGTCCTGTCAAATGGGAATCTTCAGAAGCAATAACGTCTCCATGGCATTATAAGCTAGGCAGCTTGGTAGGCTTCCTGTGTAATGAGATTTGCCAAAATCTGCTGGTTACATCAAGTTTGAAGAATATTGTTTCTCCTGCCAGCTTTGGACATTTTTATTGAGTTTCAGTCAGATCCACACAGAGGTAAACACTCTAATTTCAACTGCTCACTAGAATCATAGGTGCACACCACTCATTTGGTTCAGTTACTTTTTCAATCACGCTAACCATTTTCCATATGTTTCAGCTCTGCCTTGATCTTCGGCTGGAGGGGTATTGGGATACAACAGAGAATATGCTATGCTATATGGCTTTTTTCTATGTTTTATGACGATTTCTCTGGTTTCCCCTTTAAGAGTCTCATCGCACCAAAGACACGTATGGCTTTAGCTTGGGGGGGGGGGGGGGGAGGCAGGGATAATTTTGAAAAGGATTTACATGCTTAAAATTGGGTTTTACATATGTAAATGCACTTTGTCTGCATTAAGTGGCTTTTGAAAATTGCTACGATATATGCTATTGAATTGTTCATAGGTTTTACCCACATTAAGTGCCCTTAACCAGGGTAAATGGCTTTTGAAAATTTCTAGGACAGTATGTTACATTTACATTCATAACACCTTTAAAAATTACCTCTGTTACGCTTGGGCTCCGGACAGGAGTCGTGCACACCACCCAGCAGGGTGGCTCCAGGTGGAGAGAGACAGGAAGCTCGAAACAGAGTCAGGTACCAGGCTGGGTCAGGGCAGGCAGCAAGAATCAGAGTCTGGGTTCAGGCTGGGTCAGGGCAGGCGGCAAGTGGCAGTGTCAAGTACAGGCTGGGTCAGGGCAGGCGGCAAGTGGCAGTGTCAAGTACAGGCTGGGTCAGGGCAGGCGGCAGTCAGCAGTGTCTGGGTCCAGGCTGGGTCAGGGCAAGGCAGGTCAGAAGGCCCGTAGGCCACACACACACACACACACGGAAGGCCCGTAGGCCACACACCAATAGCGGGGCAAGGCAGGTCAGGAGGCCCGTAGGCCGCACACACACAGAAGGCCCGTAGGCCACACACACACAGAAGGCCCGTAGGCCACACACCATAGACGGGGCAAGGCAGGTCAGAAGGCCCGTAGGCCACACACACACACACAGAAGGCCCGTAGGCCACACACCAATAACGGGGCAAGGCAGGTCAGAAGGCCCGTAGGCCACACACACACACACGGAAGGCCCGTAGGCCACACACCAATAGCGGGGCAAGGCAGGTCAGAAGGCCCGTAGGCCACACACACACACACGGAAGGCCCGTAGGCCAGGTATGGAAATCAAGGAAGAAGGCCAACAGGCCGCACAAGGCAAGGCAAGGAAAGGAAAGACCCGAAGGCCACGCAAGGCAAGGCAAGGCAAGGATAGGCCCGAAGGCCACGCAAGGCAAGGCAAGGCAAGGATAGGCCCGAAGGCCGCGCAAGGCAAGGCAAGGCAAGGATAGGCCCGAAGGCCGCGCAAGGCAAGGCAAGGCAAGGATAGGCCCGAAGGCCACGCAAGGCAGGCTAGAGCAGGGAGCCCAGGTGAGCTCGATGCCGAAGCCCCGAGGCAACTGTCAGGCAGGGTTAAGAGGGCACACCCAGAGCATAGAGTGGACATAGGAGATGGACTGGGCCTGTCAGGAAAGCCAGCACTAGAGGGACCCCTGGTGGTGAGGCGGTAGCACAGCAGCCACAGCCGTAACAGTACCCCCCCCTCAAGGCCTCCCCCTCCTCCTGGATCCCATCTGTGCAGGAGGTAATCAAGAATAACGGGAGACCACTCCGGGGGTGATGCGGCAGGGTCAACTCCTTCCCGAGGAAATAAGGCAGTCCATAACCCCACCTGGGGTGATAAGGCAGACACAAACCCCAACCTGGGGCAGAAAAATAGTCCATAACCCCTCCTGGGACAAGGCGGCAGGGTTAGACCCCTCCTGGGGTAGCAGAGGCGGTGCAGATTTCCATAACCCCTCCTGGGGTGACAAGGGGAACACAAACCCCACCTGGGGCAGAGAAATAGTCCGTAACCCTTCTTGAGGCGATAGTAGGACCGGTCCGGACCCTTCCAAGGTCGGCATTAAGACCGGTACAGGCCCCTCCAGGGGCAGCAGCTGGGCCAGTACAGCAGGCTCGGATCCTACTCGGGCAATTGTAGCAGGCTCGGACCCCTCTCGGGGCGTTGTAGCAGGCTCGGACCCCTCTCGGGGCGATGAAGCAGGCTCGGACCCCTCTCGGGGCATTGTAGCAGGCTCGGACCCCTCTCGGGGCGTTGTAGCAGGCTCGGACCCCTCTCGGGGCGATGAAGCAGGCTCGAACCCCTCTCGGGGCGATGAAGCAGGCTCGGACCCCTCTCGGGGCATTGTAGCAGGCTCGGACCCCTCTCGGGGCGTTGTAGCAGGCTCGGACCCCTCTCGGGGCGATGAAGCAGGCTCGGACCCCTCTCGGGGCGATGAAGCAGGCTCGGACCCCTCTCGGGGCATTGTAGCAGGCTCGGACCCCTCTCGGGGCGTTGTAGCAGGCTCGGACCCCTCTCGGGGCGATGAAGCAGGCTCGGACCCCTCTCGGGGCATTGTAGCAGGCTCGGACCCCTCTCGGAGCGATGAAGCAGGCTCGAACCCTTCTCCGGGCGTTGTAGCAGGTTCGGACCCCTCTCGGGGCGTTGTAGCAGGCTCGGACCCCTCTCGGGGCGATGAGGCAGGCTCGGACCCCTCTTGGGGCGATGAAACAGGTTCGGACCCCTCTCGGGGCGTTGTAGCAGGTACGGACCCCTCTCGGGGCGTTGTAGCAGGCTCGGACCCCTCTCGGGGCGATGAGGCAGGCTCGGACCCCTCTCGGGGCGATGAGGCAGGCTCGAACACCTCTCCGGGCGTTGTAGCAGGTTCGGACCCCTCTCGGGGCGTTGTAGCAGGTTCGGACCCCTCTCGGGGCGTTGTAGCAGGTTCGGATGGCAGAGTAGCATGGTTAGAGGTAGTGTGCATGGAAGACACAGATTGTACTGCCGTGGGCTTGATACCTCGAGCCAAAGTCTGATGCTCCTGATTTTGTTTCTGGAGGAGCAGTTTAGAGAAGGCACAGGCAGTTCTAGGACGTCTAGGGAAGGTGCTCGTTAGTGTCCACTTGGCAGCTGTGGGAAGCTGAGCCCTGCTAGAGTTAATCAGCTCTCTCCGTTGTAGAGAAACTTGTTCCCGAGGCTCTAGCACTGGTCTCACAGAAGTCTTCTTGGCCAGGTAAGTCCTGGGTTTTTCTACCCACAAACTGCCAGCAAAAATGTCTGTTTTAGTTGAGCCAGAAACAGAAAACTGTTTAGGAGAGCTGATAGCTTTTTCTAATTGCACAGCTGGTCCTAGAGCAGAACAACGGGGGCAGGGTTTGCCTGGAGGTAACAAACACGGGAGACAGGAGCATTTCCACCACCCTGGTTTAGGAGCCAGACAGTTCAAACACTCCTGATAGACAGAGACATTTTTCTTGTTGCAGTTATTGCATGACCAGTGTTCCTGACCAACAAGTTCACAGGCTAGACAGTTCTGATAGTTTGGATAATTCAAAGTCTGACAGGAATGGCAGGTATAAAACTTTAAAGAAGGAGGCATCTTGAATTAGTGAAAAGTTGACTCACCGGCAGGACACAGACCTATCTCTTCCCCTGGAAAATGTGATGGCTTCGGCATACTGTTACGCTTGGGCTCCGGACAGGAGTCGTGCACACCACCCAGCAGGGTGGCTCCAGGTGGAGAGAGACAGGAAGCTCGAAACAGAGTCAGGTACCAGGCTGGGTCAGGGCAGGCAGCAAGAATCAGAGTCTGGGTTCAGGCTGGGTCAGGGCAGGCGGCAAGTGGCAGTGTCAAGTACAGGCTGGGTCAGGGCAGGCGGCAAGTGGCAGTGTCAAGTACAGGCTGGGTCAGGGCAGGCGGCAGTCAGCAGTGTCTGGGTCCAGGCTGGGTCAGGGCAAGGCAGGTCAGAAGGCCCGTAGGCCACACACACACACACACACGGAAGGCCCGTAGGCCACACACCAATAGCGGGGCAAGGCAGGTCAGGAGGCCCGTAGGCCGCACACACACAGAAGGCCCGTAGGCCACACACACACAGAAGGCCCGTAGGCCACACACCATAGACGGGGCAAGGCAGGTCAGAAGGCCCGTAGGCCACACACACACACATGGAAGGCCCGTAGGCCACACACCAATAACGGGGCAAGGCAGGTCAGAAGGCCCGTAGGCCACACACACACACACGGAAGGCCCGTAGGCCACACACCAATAACGGGGCAAGGCAGGTCAGAAGGCCCGTAGGCCACACACACACACACGGAAGGCCCGTAGGCCACACACCAATAGCGGGGCAAGGCAGGTCAGAAGGCCCGTAGGCCACACACACACACACGGAAGGCCCGTAGGCCAGGTATGGAAATCAAGGAAGAAGGCCAACAGGCCGCACAAGGCAAGGCAAGGAAAGGAAAGACCCGAAGGCCACGCAAGGCAAGGCAAGGATAGGCCCGAAGGCCACGCAAGGCAAGGCAAGGCAAGGATAGGCCCGAAGGCCGCGCAAGGCAAGGCAAGGCAAGGATAGGCCCGAAGGCCGCGCAAGGCAAGGCAAGGCAAGGATAGGCCCGAAGGCCACGCAAGGCAGGCTAGAGCAGGGAGCCCAGGTGAGCTCGATGCCGAAGCCCCGAGGCAACTGTCAGGCAGGGTTAAGAGGGCACACCCAGAGCATAGAGTGGACATAGGAGATGGACTGGGCCTGTCAGGAAAGCCAGCACTAGAGGGACCCCTGGTGGTGAGGCGGTAGCACAGCAGCCACAGCCGTAACAACCTCCTAGGTGAATAAGCTCCATTGCCACTGCTACTCATCTACTCAATAGATTTTACCTGCACAATCCGCCACCACTAATTGGAATGAATATTCCCAAGGTCCATGACAGGTGTTGAAGTGAGTATGTTCTATGAACTGATCTCTTGTGGGTACCACACCTCCTGGGATCATCAGTGTCATGTTAACTGGCTTGAGAGGAGGTTTTCTACAAAGTCATGCATAAGTAGTTGAAGTTATGATAAAGGAGTTTGCTCTAGGATCCAATTTGAATGTCACTGGAGTCTTGTACCATGCTGACTCCTTATCTGATGCTAATGTCTTCACAGCCAGCTTGTCATTCCTTGGCTATTTCTCATGTTACAGAGCATAGAAACCAAGATTCCTCGTTTTCCTGCTTGACTGCATCTTGTAACTGCTTAGTGTGGCATACTACTCCAAAGTGGCTGATTTTCTGGCATTTATTGCATTTTCTGTCTACGACTGGATATATATTGGTGGTCAGGTGATCTCCACTATACCTCCATATTTTCTCATATTCCTATGGGAGTAAGCTTTCTGGGTACCTGCTTGGTAGCTCAACTTGCCCTGGCTCTGTTTACTTCTCTGAGGCTCATTTTGCCATATAACACTTCCTTTACACTCTATGAGGTAGATATTCAGCCACTATCTGGCTGAGAGAGCTAGATAAACATATCCAGTTAACTTAGCCAGGATATTCAGTGGTGAAATCTTGCTGCTGAATATACCCTGCTATCTAAAAATTGTCCAGATAAGTCTAAATTAACTGGCTAACAGGGTAATTAATCAGAATGTGTTATGGCGTTAAGACCCGCAATAATGCCATAAAGCATGCGTTAATGCCATAACGCATGTGATAGCAACGCTATTGCATTGCGTGAATGCAAATTTTTCATAGGGGTGGGATTGGGGAGGGGTTTGGGCAGGATTAATTAAAATGAAGGGCATTTTTGCACTGTGAGATAGTATAACACACACTATCAACTACACCTTTTTTCCTGGCATTAAGCTGTGCGAAATGCATGAAGCCCAATTCACGATAAAGATTGCAAATTGCATTTTGGCTGAGAGAGAGAGAGAGAGAAGATCTGGGGAGGCCTTCACAATATTCAACTATTTATATCACTATATGAGGGCCAGCTAATAACTCAAGGTGAAGTGTTGGTAGTAGTTTAGGGTTTAGGGGGCCAGTTTTACATGCTGAGTGAGACGTATGAACAGCACAGTACACCTCAGTGAAGATTTGACATCATTTGGAGTGAGGAAAGTCTCACAAACATGAGATTTCTACAGTGTTCTCTCACCCTAGCTTGATAGTACCCTGTTATAAAGTCCATTTCATGAAATTTTTATCCATAAAGATTCTATAGTGCATTTTTTTCCTTCAGAACATTTATCCTGTTTCTCTCTTTGCCCTCTTTAAATATAGAGCCACCTCCTACCAATTTAATCCATTGTATTATTGTGATATAATTTGTACTCTGGTATAACAGTTGTTACATGCGCTGGCCACGGCAGACCCACGGCTCAACTCCCTCAACTCTTTCAAAGTGATCCAGCATCTGGTCCCTCGTCTCTGGTGGCTGTGGGCCACTGGCTCCGTCCTCAGGCCGCCCCTGGGTCCTCCGGCTCTGTTGCAGCTCCTGATGCTCCACGTCGGGCCTCTCCGCATGGCCCGCGGAGAGTCGCCGCCCGACCAGCGCTGTGCCCCTCCCTAGGCGCACACGCACAGCTAGTCTTTAAATAGGGCCCATGGTGGGAACCTGGCCGCAGCCCCGGATGATGACGTCGGCAGAGCTCTGGTATATAAGCCCAGGCTCCGCTCTCTCAAATTGCCTTTGCAACAGGTCCCTTCACTAGTCGAGTACTCGTTACCTCTTCAGTTCCTGTTTCCCGATCCTGATTGCCTTCGATCCTATTTCCTTGTTCCTGTGTTCCTGTTCCTTTGTCTCTCCTTCGGATTGCTAACCTGGTTTGACCTCTGCATTGCCTGACTACTCCGTTGCCTCTCTCCAGCCCCAGACCTTGAGCCAAGGGTCCACCTCCGGTGCAAAAACAGTATCTCATTATTTATCTTCCTTCCACCTAGTCTCTGAGATGCCAATTATATCTACCTCTTCATTCATTACTATGTATTCTAATTCTCCAATCTTATTTTATAGCCTTCTAGCATTTGAATGCAGACATTTCAAAGTATGTTTGTTGTTTGTATTAACAACCTGCTTATCAGTTGACAGGGTAATTTCTACCTTATCTGCTCTATTGGATGCCCCAACTTCCCTGTTTTGTTAGTAAGCTTTGAGAATACATTATTCCGAGCCATTTGCTTCTGAGCAACTGTTGGCTTTGCCCCCATCATCTAGTTTAAAAACTGCACTACCCCCTTTTTAAAGGTTAGTGCCAGCAGCCTGGTTCTACTCTAGTTAAGATGGAGCTCATTCAGTCGGAATAGGCTCCCCCTTTCTAGAATTTTCCTCAGTTCCTAACAAACCTAAAATTCTCTTCCCTGCACTATTGTCTCATCCATGCATTGAGATTCTGGAGCTTGGCCTGCTTCTGGGATCCTACACGTGGAACGGGGAACATTTCTGAGTATATCCTTGGAGGTTCTGGATTTCAATTTCCTACTTAAGTGCCTAAATTTAGCCTCCTGGACCTTCCTGTGTCATTGGTACCCACATGTACCATAACAACTGTTACAAATATTATGTGCAGAAAATATATGTGCATATTTTTATGAAGTATCCCACTCATAAATGATCTACTAGAGGAACAAAATCCCTCTATCCTCTGCATCACCGAAAAATGACTGAAAGAAAGTGATAATGTCTTTCTAAACCAAATTGATCACCCTAACTATGATCTCTTTCACTTTCCCAGAAAAAACAACAAAAATGTGGGGGATCTATTTATACTCTGCAAAAAAAGAACTCAAACTTAAACCCTACAAAGTTGAGATAAACCCTCTATATGAGGTTGCCATACTAAAATCAACGCATCTAAATAATGGATTGACCAATTACCCACTTGGAACACTCCAAAAAGACTGATCATCCCTATTTGAAATCTTCACTAAAGTGTTTCCTGCTCCTGAATCAACTTTAATTGTAGGAGACTTTAATCTTCATGTATTTATTTATTTATTTAATTTCTTTTAATATACCGATGCTCAAGACAGGCCTTATCATACCGGTTTACAATGAACTAGGGGAGAACCAATTAACACAGCAGGCGTAAAAAAGTTACAATAAAACAGGGAATGAAGAACTTGGTCATTGGAAAAGAGGGATAGGTAAAAACAGTGACAGAGAGCAGAGAGCCGTTGATTAGATAACAGAATATGTACATTTTTATCGTGGTTCAGATATCAAAATGATCAGTTACTGGCAAAGAGGATAGTTGAATGAGCAGATTCTGGCAAGGCAGTTCCATAGAGGGGGGGACAGGGGTAAACTGGGAAGTCAGGTGGGGGGGAGGGGGGGACAGGGAGGGAGGTACTAGGGGGGGAGATGGGCGGAGCAGGAAGAAGAGGCTATCTTCAGCAATATGCTTGAGTGAATAGCCATGTTTTCAGTTTTTTTCTGAAGGAGAGCTGGCATTTTTCCTGGCATAGATCAGGGGGGAGTGTAGACAGCACACCAAAATCAATGGCATATGAAAGCCATGGGATGGTCTCAATTTATTAACAAACCCTCTCACAAATTAGGACACATCCTTGAGTTAATTTTCGCCAATCACAATAACTGCATAATCAGTTCTTCTCACAAGATATTACCCTGGACTGATCACTAGCTAATAAAAGTAGAAGTAACTCTCCTCACCACACAACAAACAAACACTAATAATAGTCAATCTTTCACATACAGAAAAAAGATTGAACCGGAAATACTTGAAGAAGCAATTAAAAATAAAATAAATGAATTTGATCAAGATAATGCCTCCTCATCCTTTAACTCCTGGGATAAAATCATCAATGAAATAGCGGATACCCTATGCCCAATTCATAAAAAAGCAATCCAAAATGAAGGCAACACAACACAACAAAAGAAACCTTGGTACAATGAAGAGCTATGACATAATAAAAAGACCCTGAGAAAATATGAAAAACAATGGCAGAAATGTCAATCTACAGTTTTACTAGAAAAATACAAATCCCTATTAACAAAATACCGTGAACAAATCAATAAAGCAAAAAAAGAATACTAAGCAAAACAAATTCACGGAGTAAAATTTAACTCCAAATTACTCTTTGAAGCAAGTTAAAAATCTAATCAAGGACCCATCCTCCTCCGTCTCTAATAACAGAGTTTTCAAAGAATTCATGCAATGAATATGCCAAATCACTGCTAAACAAAATTAACAATCCAAAAACACAATTCTCCCCCAGCTCAACAACAATAGAGCCTTAAGAAAAATCTGGTGAAGTGAAATGGAAATCATTTGACCCAGTATTGAAACTTGAAACAAACCAAATCATCACTAAAATGAAGCCTGCTACCCACCCATTGGACCCTATCCCTGCAAGTGCCCTGAAAATGGTAAACAGTGAAATAGCTCCGATATTCACAACCATAATCAACCACTTGCTAGCAGAAGGATTGGTCCCCAATAAAGCAAAACAAGCTGTAATCAAACCAATACTAAAAAATAAAACTGGTAGAATAGACGATTGGTACAATTACCGACCAATATCCAACCTGTCTTTCTTTGCTAAAGTCCTAGAAAAAGCAGTAGAAACTTAGATTGTAAGCCCTCTGGGGATAGGGAAATATCTACAGTACCTGAATGTAATCTACTTTGAAGCGCCGAAAAAAGTGCGAAAAGGGGAATATAAAAAAATCTAATTAAATAAATATACATGAACCAATTTGGATTCAGAAAAAATTGCTCAACTGAAACTCTGCTCATTTCCTTAGCCGACCCTGTCCTACCGGGGTTTGACAACAATGAATAATGCTTCCTGGTACTAATTGATCTTACAGCAGCATTCGACACAGTTAACCACACTGCTACGCCACCAACTGAGAGAAACTAGAATTGATGGAAACATTAACAAATGGTTCTCTTCCTTCCTAAAAGATAGGGCATTTCAAGTCAAACTGGACAAACAAATATCTGACACCTGCCCAATTGATACAGGTGTCCTCCAAGGTTCAGCTCTCTTGGCCACTCTATTCAACATTTATTTGCTGCCAATATGCACATTACTGGCAGACCTAGGAATCAAATTCTTCCTATATGCAGATGACATTCAATTCTATATCCCTTTCGACAAAACATTTAAAAAAACTGCATCGTCTCTATCAGCATACATGAAGGTAATACAAAAACTATCACAACTGAGACTAACTCTAAACCCCCCAAAAATTGAAATTGTGTGGTTAAGGATAGATACAACAATAATCAAACTGCCAACACTAAACCTAGGAATTATTAATATCACTCCCTCAGATCAAGTACGGGTCATAGGAATACAGATTGATGAGAACTTCACTATGAAAAAACATATAAGAAAATTTTTTTTCCTTTATTTATTAAAGTTATAGAACCATGCAATATATAACATTACAGCTTTAAATGAGAAACTACAAAACGTAATGTAGATACAGTTGCGCCAGCTTAAGTTTGGTACAATACAGCCTACCCACAACATAACTCGCACGCAACTCTATTTTTTTCTTTTCCTCCCCTAAGGAACGACCTTGGTCTGTGCCCGTAATTTGACTCCAAGGTTTTTCTCCCTTAAACACCCCCCCCCCCTCCACTCCCCTGAATTTGCGTGGGTTACTATTCTGATTGGGTTGAATATACAAATTATACAGAACAGAGTATACAGAGCATACAGGGTGTACAGAACAAATTGGTCTACAGCATTTTGGTTGGATGGGTCTTCTCCCAAGGTCTGCCTCTCAGGTAAGCAATGACTAGTTATACTGTGGCAAAATTTAGTGCGTATGGTAAGCATTGGATACGTTGGGGGAATCTTATATGAGGCTGAACAACTTTTGCTCACTTCACCTTCTATTCTTTACACCTGTTACTAGTTCACGGTTACCTAGAGCTTGTCTTTGAAGTGCTGCCTAGGTCGGTAGGAGGTGCATGTGAAGGTAATATTTGTGACTGTATATGTGCAAAAAATTTCCATCATATCTTGTCCATTGTTTCTCTGCCTTTTTCAGCCAGAGTTTGAGCCATTTGGTATTCGTGGGAACTGAGATTAAACAATCTTTGAAACCAATGTTCAGCATCTGGTGCTTTGTCCTTAAGCCACCTGGCCAGGATAACCTTTTTGCCCACTAGCACGGCTTTTTCTATGAAAGCTAGGAGGTCCGAGTGCACCAATGGGGCCGCCTGCGATATTCCAAATAGCCAGGTGCCTGAATCCCTTGGTAGTGGACCTTTCCAGATTTCAGAGCATTTCTGTATTATTTCTCTCCAGAATGACCCAATCTTAGGACACTCCCAAAAACAAAGGATATAGGATCCTTCAAGCTGCCCGCACTTGTTGCAGCCAGGCGATTCACACATTTTATATTTGTATGCCTGGGCCGGAGGGATGAAACCTTGCCATAGGAATTTATATTGGGTCTCCCTCAAAAGCTCATTGGTCGTGATATTTTTAATGGAGGTGAAAGTGGACTTAAATTCTTCAAATGATAGTTGAAACAAGGTCCAAGCTTTCCATTTTATATAAAGTGGTTTAAGACTGTCTGTTTCCTGTTCCATCCTCAACTCTCTATTAAATTTTGAGATACTCGGGCCCTTCTTATCTTTTGCCATCGTAAGATTGGTAAGAGACTGGAATCTTTTCGGGTTTAGCTTGTCACCCCCTTGTGAACCCATGAAATGCCTGATCTGTAAATATGCAAAAAAGTCTGATTTTGGGATCAAAAAGGACTGTTGGAGATCTGAGAAACTATACAGGACCCCTGTTTCTGGGTGCACCAGTTGGTATAGGTACTGCAGTTCTTCAGCTTTCCATCTGAGGAATACTGAAGTCCCCCTGCCTGGAGCAAAGTATGGATTATTAGTTATGCTTAACAAGGGAGTTAAGCCTTGCAGCAGCCCTATCCTCTTGCATATATATTTCCAGGTATTCCGACACATTCGAATTAAGAGATGGGAGCGTAGTTGAGGGGATATCTCCCTCTGTGACTCATATAAAAGCGAATTTAAGGATATCTCCCCATACCATTCCCTAAGGTAGGGGCCTGGTGTAAAATGGTTAGTCTCATAAAGCCAATCCTGGAGGAATCTCAGATTACATGCAAGGCTATATCTAAATAGATTCGGGCACCCCAAGTCTCCCTCTTGCACAGGCTTCTGTAATGTATTCATGGAAATCCGTGCTTTATTTCCTCCCCATAAGAAACTATTCAGGGATTTATTGATTACCTGGATATCTCTAAATCTGAGCCAGATAGGGAGCATTTGAAGGATGTACATCGATTTCGGTAAGATCACCATTTGGTATTAGAGATGAGCTTCATTTTTCTGGGTTGGGTTTCAGTTCGAGCGCTTCTTGGGAAAACTCGTTTTCCCACAGATTGTTTTTCGGCAAAATCAAAGCTGGAACCCGAACCCGAAACCGGAAAAACGAATAAAAAAAAAAACCCGAATCGGAAAAAAAACCACCTCAACTCTTCAAATTTACTGTATTACAACCCCCCACCATCCTGATCCCTCCCCAAGACTTACTACAAGCTCTGTTGGTCTAGTGGGGTCCCGAGAACGATCTCTCCCTCCGGGCCATCGGGCTGTCAGGTCTGCTACGAATCAAAATGGCACTGATGGCCCTTTGCCCTTACGATGTCACAGGGGTTACCGGTGCCATTGGTCAGTCCCTGTCACATGGTAGGAGCAATGGATGGCTGGTGCCATCTTGGGACTCTCCCCAAGACTTGCCAAAAGTCCCTGGTGGTCTAGCGGGGTTCAGCGGGGGTCCTGGGGCGATCTCCTGCACTCGGGCCGTCGGCTGCCAGAGACTTTTGGCAAGTCTTGGGGAGAGTCCCCCCCAAGACTTGCCAAAAGTCCCTGGTGGTCCAGCGGGGGTCCAGCAGGGGTCCTGGAGCGATCTCCTGCACTCGGGCTGTTGGCTGCCAGTATTCAAAATGGCGCCTATAGCCTTTGCCCTTACTATGTCACAGGGGCTACCGGTGCCATTGGTCAGCCCCTGTCACATGGTAGGAGCACAAGATGGCGCTGGCCATCCATTGCTCTTACCATGTGACAGGAGTCAACCAATGGTACCGGAAGCCCCTGTGACATCGTAAGGGCAAAGGGCCATCGGCGCCATTTTGATTCATAGCAGGCCCGACAACCCGACGACCCGGAGGGAGAGATCATTCGTGGGACCCCGCTGGACCACCAGGGCTTTTAGTAAGTCTTGGGGAGGGATCGGGATGGTGGGGGGGGGGGGAGGGGGTTGTAATACAGTAAATTTGAAGGGTTGGGGTTTTTTTTTTTTTAAATAAATGTGCCCCTCCCCCCGAACCGCAACAAATTAGGCAATTTCATTGAAATTGCCTAATTCGTGATAAATGAATGCACATCTCTATTTGCTATAGGTGAATGCGCCCTTTTAATGATAAAGGTAGCGATTTCCATCTAGCAAGTGATTCTATAATACTCTTGATTTTGGGTTGTACATTGATCTTATATATAGCCTCCAATTCAACAGGAATCAAGACTCACAAATATTTTAGCCTGCCTGATGCCCACTTCAAGGGGAACAGGCCCTGCCAGGCATTCTGAACATTTTGACAGATGTCTAAAGCCTCTGACTTATCTCTATTAATTTTTAGTCCTGCAAACGAACCAAACTATGATTGAAGATCAAGTAGGATAGGAAGTGACACGCTTGGGGATGTCAGAAATACCAAGACATCGTCAGCAAATGCTGCCACTTTAAATCCTTTTTTCCCCTCTTACAATTCCCGCTATGTCTGGATGTCCTTCTATTTTTCTTAACAGCGAGTCAATGGATAAGATGTATAAAAGTGGTGACATGGGATACCCTTGCCTTACCCCCCTCTGAAGATAAACCTTTGCTGATTTTTTCCCCATTAACTAGGATTCTTGATGTTAGAGAGGGGTATAGTAATGAAATATACTTTGTAAACGCCCCCGAAAAGCCATACTTTTGAAGGACAGAAAATAAATAAGTCCAAGAGACTCTATCGAAGGCTTTTTCGGAGTCAAATCCCACAAGCGATGAAAGTTGCTCCAGCTGTGAGATTTTCATAGCCATGAGTAATTTTAGTATGTGGCACGTGGCTTTCCTGCCCTTTAAGAATCCCACTTGATGGTCCGATATTAGATTAGGGAATAACATACTCAGCCTGTCCGCAAGCACTTTTGCAAATATTTTCAAATCACTATTTTGAAGTGATATTGGCCTATAAGAGGCCGGTAGGCTTGGGTCTTTCCCCTCCTTCGGCAAAACAATTATGTGTGCACTATTGAACTCTTCTAGAAACTCATTTCTCTCTAGTTCTTTAAAAAAGTAGTCAGTTAAAGGAGCCGTGATGTGATCTTTTAAGATTTTATAGAAGTCATATGAGAACCCATCAGGTTCCGGGGATTTCCCTTTAGCCATAGATTTGATCACCTGAAGGACTTCTTATGTTTGAATGAGGCAGTTGAGGAATTCCTGTTGACTGGTCGATAGTGTAGGGAGAACAATATCGGAGAAAAATGCCTTCTCCTGGCTTTGTTTCGGGTCTAAGTCATCTGTGTATAGTTTTTTATAGAAGGTGCGAAAAACTTTGCACATCTCTTTGGTTTGGGCCACCCAAGTTCTCGTATGTGTTTGCATTTTTTTTGGATAAAGGAATGTTGTCTAGTTGTCCGTACCAGGTTTGCTAATGGCTTCCCAATTTTATTACCGAATTTGAAAAAATTATGTTGTGCTACTTGTAAAGATCTGAATGCTCTCGCATGCAGGGCTGTATTTAAGCTTCTCAGGGTACTATAGTAAGCACCTTTGTTAACTGCCATACGGGCATGTACCCAGTGCCTTTGTTTGTTTCAACTTATCTTCTAGTTGAAGGATTTCTCTGTCCGTTCTTTTCGTTTTGGCACTGAGATAGGCTATAATGTCACCTCTCAATACCACCTTTCCTGCCTCCCAGAACAATTGAGGGGAATCCATGTGTTGCTCATTGTGGGATCTATACTCCATCCATTTCTCCTTAAAAAAAATTTGAAAATCTGTATCAGTCGCTAAGTCATTGGGAAATCTCCAAATTCTATCTCCCATCCATTTTTCCCCTAGGCGGAACCTTATTGACACTGGGGAGTGGTCAGATATTACCGGGAGCTCGATATCTGCCCTTTTAACTAGTGGGAAAACCTTCTTAGAGATGAGCATGTAATCTATTCTTGACAAAGACCCGTGTGGATTGGCAAAGAAGGTGAAATCTCTCTCCTCTGGGTGTAGGACTCTCCATATGTCTAATAGATCTAGACTTCTGCACAGAAATTCCACTCCTTTGGCCTTTCTAGTGCTTTGTGTTGTGCCTGCTGGGGACTTATTGATGGTTGGGTTGTGCAGACAATTAAAGTCACCAACCAGGAATAGAGAGCCCACCATGTGCACTATTAGAATGTTAATTAGTTTTACAAAGAAATCGTGTGAGTAGTCGGGAGCGTACACGTTACACACTGTCACTTCATGCCCCTTCCAACTGCCTGTCGCTAAGACGTACCGTCCCTCCGCATCTGCCACAGTGTTTTTTTATACTAAAGTCAGCTGCCTTGTGTATGAGGATTGCCACTCCAGCTTTGCGCCCACTCGCTGCGGCAAAAATACATTTCCCAACCCAGTCACATTTCAGCTTCAGACTTTCTTGTTCGTTTAAATGAGTCTCCTGTAAACATGCTATTTCTGCACCCAATTTTTTAAAATTATTTAAGATCTTTTTTCTCTTAATCAGCGAACCCAGTCCATGATCGTTCCATGAGACAAGTTTATTCATGTTATACCAATTTCCCTGATGGTATACCAATGGTTATTATCTTCATCCCATTTGAGAGAGGTGCTCAGCCCCCACCTCCCCCCAGCACATCTTCCATACAGCTCACCTCCATAGAGTCCCCCTCTTAAAAGCCCATCTGCCAGGTTCTTACCCCCCTTCCATGATGTACACTCCCATTTACTCTTCTGTTCCCTTCCCCCCCCTCCCACCTCCCTTCCTCCCTCCTCTCCCCCCAACCCCAAAGCTATTCTACTCTTTCTCAACATTCAACAACAGACAGTTCTCCTCCCTCTTAACTCAGAAGGGAGCTGAAGTCCAATGTCTGGGTGTTCGGGCACCCCGCTGCCCAAGTCCTTAACCAAATAATTGCCTCCTCTTAATGTCGCCAAGATTACGGTGTCCTTATTAAATGGCATCTTAACCGGGACTGTGAGTGACCAATCGCGGTGTATATGCCATCTTGCTGTGCCTACATCTTGTCCTGTTTCTCTCTGCAACTTCGTAAATGGTAGTTAGTTATAATCAAGCAATTGCTGCAGCACACTCTGGTTGGGCCAGCTTTACTCCACACTTGCGGGCATCTCCTGCCTGGTTAGGCTCGTGACCAACTATTAACAGAGTTTGAAAATAACCAGCAACATTTAACCACCACTCCTAATGCTGAAACTTTTGAGGTCTCTTTTACTTATTTAGACCCTTGTAGGAGTTTTTTGGCCTCCTCCAGCATAGTAAAAGTGTACATTTTGCCCTCCATCCAGATTTTTAGGGTGGCAGGGTATTGGAGCGCAAATTTTATTTGTTTCTCCACTAATTGTGTGCAGACAGATGAAAACTGTCTTTGGGGTTGTGACACCTGGGCTGAGTAGTCATGGGTGTTGTGGATTCGGTGGTTGTTGTATAAAATTTATTTTTTTGACCTGAAGGCCAGCCACACTCGTTGTTATGTGCAAAATTTAATATTTTCGCTATGGCAATTCTTGGGCGCTGATCCGTTGTTCTCTGGGGCCCCACTCTATGAGCCCTTTCAATAAATAAGACCCCCTTCAGGTCAGGCAGGCCCACCGCCTCCGGTAGCCATTCCTCCAGGAAGCCCCCCAGGCCTTTATTATTCACTTCTTCAGGGAGCACCAAAAACCTCAAATTTGCCCTCTGCGACCTGTTTTCGAGGTCATCTAATTTTTCTTGACAGTCTTTTAGAGCAGTCTTGTGCGTGAATATTTTTGTCATGGTCGCCGCCATTTCATCTTCCACGAGCGACACCCTCCCTTCCACACGCTCTATTTTTGGGCCCAGTTCGGCAAGCTCTTCACTCACCTCCGATAATTTCGAGTGAATGCCGGCCAATTTATCATCCAGAGTTCCCGCTAAGGTCTCTCTCAACACCTCCAAGGTTATTGGACTTGGGGGGGGGGGGGGGGGGGGGAGGGCTCAGACTCACCGGTTGCTGCCGCCATCTTGGGTTCCATTGCTCTCCCATTGTCTTTTTCCATCTCTTTTCTGCTGCCTTTGGAGGCCATCAGCTGTGGCAATTTGTGCATATAACTAACAATAGACATGTGCCAGTTCCTTTCGGTCAAGATGTCCGTGCTTCCTCAGCCGTTTTAAGGGTCAAAGCCGGTGGTTTTAGGAGCGAGGTGCCCGGAGCTGAAGGGAAACACATCCTCTTCATCACATCACCTCACGTGACCCCCATACAAGCAAATTAATAAAAACAGGATTCACCAAGCTGAGAATACAACACCGGCTGAAACCTCTACTAACAATACAGGATTTTCGCACTGTCTTACAAGCACTAATTTTTTCAAACTTAGACTACTGCAACTCCCTATTACTAGACCTACCTTCAAGCTTACTAAAACCATTGCAGTTCTCCAAAATGCCTCTGCCAGACTATTACTAGGGACAAGGAAATTTGACCACATCAAACCCTCGCTGATGGCACTGCACTGGCTTCCTGTTCAATCCAGAATTCATTATAAAGTATAAACCCTAATTTTCAGTATCGTCAACAATACTGACCAATGCTTATTAGGAATATCACTTCAACACTACTCACCACAGAGAACCCTGAGATCACAAAACAAACGGTACCTTCAACCCGAAACACACATCTAACACAAATAAGAGACCAAATGTTTTCCATAGCAAGTCCCAAGTTATGGAACTCACTGCCAGAGTCATTACACCAGATAACAGATAGAAAGAATTTCAAACGTGAACTGAAAACATGGCTCTTTAGAAAAGCTTACAATTTAACATAAAACGCCAATATACTGATAACTTCAATGTCAGTACAAGAGACAATGGTAGAGAAGTGAGCAATAAATAATGAATGATGTAAGTGTTTAGGCAGTAGAATTAGAATCTACAGTTGCTGTAATGCCAACTTTAAAAATGTACAAATATGAAATATATAAATCTTCTGAGTACAATAATCAGAGTGTGGAACAAGTAATGGTCATACACAGTTCAAAGAGCATTTAATTCTTTATTTCCAATGACAACTCCACTGTACCAGTATATCCAGCGTGATATGTTTAAAGTAGTCCCCCGACACGGACCCGTGTTTCGCCCAATGGCTGCATCGGGAGGGACAGCAAAATAAGTTCATACACACTTATTATTTAAGATTCTTCATATGCAGGGTGCACTCCCTGATTATTGTACTCATTGCCTGTTGAGTGTGGACCTCTTTTCTACTATTCCTTGTGATATATAAATCTGCTGCCGTGTTGACCAAGAATACGTACAAACATGAGCAAAAACATATAACTGTTGTGATGTTGACCTAAATTATTAATGCTAGCATAGAATGTGATTGTCAACGAAGAATATGAATGCTGATTTTGTAAACCGTTGTGATCTTATTCTGGAACGACGGTATATAAAATGCCTAAATAAAAAAAATAAATACAATAAAATAAAGTAGGAAGGGAGAACATGTGTTTCTCTGCATTACAAAACACGTGTGCATACTTTTGAGGCAGAAATACATGTTTTTTTTAACTGTCCAGCTCCCTCTGCACAGTTCATAAAATACTGCTGTAACTTTACATGTGCCAAATTATGCACATTTATTCAGACTGTTGAAAATCAGGCTCCCTGTTAGTAATTAATAAAATCAATAAACAAAATGAGATTTCAAAAAGCTTTAAGAATACAAAACGGAATAGTTACTGTTAAATAATCCATGATTGTATGTAATACTTACATTACCACGGCAGAATGAGGACCCCCTCCCCCCCCCCCCCCCCCCCCGCACCTCCCAATCCACCCACACATGGGCTTGAGGTCAGTAAATCAATCTATAAACCTAACTAGTGCAATGACTGCAAGCTCAATAGGAAATTTTCAAAACATCATTAGCATTCAGCCCGATTGCAACATACAGTAATTAGTGAACAGTCTTCTTAACATTGAGAACTCTACACTTTACTGGTCCATTGATTTTATGGGAGAAATGTATGTTGTATGACCTCTAATCCACAACATCAGATAGCTAAAAAAAAAGAAAGAAGAGTGTTACAGTTTTGTTAAATATTTTCCTAATTTTAATGTCTGCATCGCATGACGATTTTTATGCATTGGCCCGGCAGTTTCCTCCTGCTCCTTTCGGAACCAGGATCTATTGGACCATGGCCTCATGAGCCTTCATTTACAACTACCCAGAGGGTTCCCCTCCTCCCCCCTCCTCTTTTTATACTCTATCCCTCTTTGCAACTCAGCACGGCCATCAAAGCAACGGTCCTTGGTCAGGAGCCACAAAACTGCAGCTCCCTCAGTTAATCTGGATCCTAAATCTGATCACTAACGGGCCGATACAGTAAAGTCCGCGGGAGAGCGGACGAAGGCCCGCTCTCGCCGGTGCGCGCGATTCTCTATTTAAATTAGGTGACGCGGTAAAAACGGGGAAAAGGATGCGCTAGGGACACTAGCGCGTCCCTAGCGCCTCCTTTTTGACAGGAGCGGCGGCTGTCAGCGGGTTTGACAGCCGACGCTCAATTTTGCCGACTCGGAAACCGGACGCTGGCAAAATTTTTTTTTGGCCCGACAGCCACGGGCCGAATTCAAAATTTTATTTTATTTTATTTTATTTTTTACTTTTTTTACTCTTCGGGACCTCCGACTTAATATCGCTAGGATATTAAGTCGGAGGGTGCACAGAAAAGCAGTTTTTACTGCTTGTACTGTATCGGCCTACAAGTGTCACCAGTGGGCAGCGGCAGGGATTCTCTCCTCTCAGGAGCTGTCAGTGCTGCCTCCATATCACTCCCAGCTCCAGGCAGCAGAATAAAGCCCAGGTCCTCTGCATGGATGCATGTAGCATGTGCCAGTGAGCCCCCCAGGCTGGCCCGCAACATGACGCTATTAACTCTGCCCAACGCAGCAGTAAGGTCAAAGCAGACAGAAAGAGAAATTCCAACCTTTTTTTTTTTTGCACATCAGCTTCTTCTTCTTCCTTTTGGCTTGCAGCTCAATCAGACCTGGCTCCTCCTGGGGCTGTAGCACGGCCAGTCTTCATTTGCAACTAATTGTGGGAGGAAAGGGGGGGGGGGGGGGTAGGGCACTCATTTTTAACAGCCGCCCGACTACGCACGTATCTCCCGCTACGGGCACAAAGAAAAAGCTCCAAAAAAAAGAGGCAGGGCGTGGTCGCGGCCTGGGAAAGACACGGGCATTCCTGGATTTCAACTTAAAATTTGCACGTCAATACTTACGCAAAAAGGGCATGCGCCGGGGTCCCCTGCCGTTTAACTTTACTTCTGCTAGGGAGGACTTGTAAAAAATAAAGATAAAGATAACGAGAAGGGCTGGGGCTAACGGGGAGAAAGGGGGCTATTAAACTAGGGGGGGGTTTGGAAGTCCTATCGCTTACCTGGGCAAACTGGGGGAAACGAGCAATGACGTTGGCGAGCGTGTCTTTTTAAATCCCCCAACTTACGCAGTGGAAGTGGGATTTGCGTGCGCAAGCGCACGTCCACTTAAAGTCGTGGGCTATTTTTATAACATGTGCACATATACGCGCATATGTTATAAGATGTCCGCGTCCCTGGGCATTGGCCGCCGAACGTGCGCACATGCTGCGCGCCGGTTTTAAAATTCAAATTTAAGCTTGATCAGTAGGTGTTGCTCTTGGAGGGGATGGTTGGGACTCCCTCCCTAATGGGGGCTGAAAACACACACTGCTTCTGTAACATCCCTAGCCCCTGCTGGCCTGAGATAAGGATATGAACTTGATAATCAAACCCAGGTCTCCTGCACGGTAAAATGTAGTGCTGGCACAAAGCTATTCGGACAAGCCCAGGAGAGGTTATCATTTTAAGCAAAAATTCACAAAAGTCACTCACTTAAAAAAAAAAAAAAGCGCCTGTTCTCATGATAGAGATTGACAGTCTTTTTAATATGAAATAAATTAGGCAGGATAAAAAGTGTCTTGGAGAACATGCAGAATGACTACTGATTGACAGAGCTTCTCTGAAACTCGCTGTGTTTTCATGTGGCTTTATAGCAGCTAACTTGAAAGGATGTCAGGTGCTCTGAAACGTTTCACATGTTGTGAACCTAGAGAACAATCACGGTATGTACTTACTGGCACTCAGTCTGCAGCTACTGCAGTCTGTATGTTAAGGTATTGAAAGGAAGAGCAGAGAAACCATGGGGATACTTTCATTTTTATTCTGGAGACAACCTAAGAATCACAATTTTATTGACAACTGTCTCGCTCGTTAATTTGTTACTATAGGCTTCAGCAAGAGACACTTTTATAGTTGGCAGGAGTGAACCTCCACTCTACGTTGGACATACTGGGTAGACGAAACAAATACACAGCTCCCGATAGATCTTGATAGGTCCCTCATGGCTGGCCTTATCCTTTAGTATTTATTTTATTTAAAACAATTTATATACCACCTTCTTGATCGCTTGATCTTTCAAAGCTAAACCCAGCTATAAAACCCATTTAAAAATATATAACCAAGCCCTCCAACAACCCCACAGCTTCTAGCTTAAAAGTTAGAAATAAACAGTAACTATCTGGCACATTCAGTTCGTAGCTAGGGGCTGATCCCTGGAGAAAATTCTTATGAACCATTCCCAAAGAATCAGGCCTTCAAGTCAACGCCTATAGTCTCTTCGGCTGGGTTGTCAGGTGGTCTGACTGGAGCTGCTTAAGGATGCTTGTGACATTATTACCCTTGAGGTAGATCTGCTCTCAATCTCAAAACAGGCAGATTTTATCCCTCTGGTCTAGTCTACTGGGTCAAAGACTAGAATAGATGTGCTTTTATTAGAATTCCGCTCAAATCATTCTGGATCTTCCTTCTGGTCTAGTGCTGGTTTCCCTATGTGCCATCTGGACCCTTCTGTTCAACTTAGATTGTAGAGTTAGCTGGTTGCCAGTTTGGGGCTTAGGATGGACCTGCTAGACTTATCTTTCAACTTACCTGCATTCAGTGAACAACACATGCATTCTGGATCATCTCACATTCGCTTGTTTCGTACTTCAGGCCACCTAGGTTCAGAGAATGCATTCATGCCGTAACATTTTGTTACAGCAAATCAATGCTAAAAATTCTGCTGGTTGCAATGATCCTGGCCTTCCAGTGGCTTCCCAGCTGCTTTCCTTTCAGCTCCATGATGACTGCCTAATTGCCTCACTCCCAGTTCCATAACTTCTCAGCTCCAGAGGGGCACTGCAACCACTAGAAAGAGAGTAAAGATTGAGCTTGTGCTTCATGAACAACTACAAGGACTTAGCAAATGGGTGAAGATGGTATTGAGAGGAGACTATGGCCATAGTGTCATGCAGAGGGAAAAGGAGGGAGTGACAACAGTATTCGAATGAGATCAAGGGCGTTGCTGGAAACATTGAAGATTTGTGGCCTGCTGGTAGGGTCCTCTGAATATCTGAAGTTGAAAAAAGTTGTGGACTTTTATGCCAGCAGTTCAGTATATAAAATTCATGTGGATAAGTTGTACTAACTGTGATGTTCACCTGTAATCTCATCCTGCCATGTCTATAGGAGCAAAGAATAGTTCCTGTAAATAGTTGCATTGTTACAACTTGCTTCAGTACAGAGACTGTTTTTCTTTGGGAAGCATGAAATCTAGTGCACTGTGAGTTATTTGGAGAGAAAGAATACAATGAGTCAATGCCTCTCTTTACCAAAATGCCTAAAAAAGATTAAATTTTTTCCCTTGTGACAAGACCCCATATTATAAATTCTTTATTATTTTTTTTTTTATTTATATGGCTGATTTAGCAGAGAACTTCCCTACAGATTGTGAGGTGTTTGGAAAGATAAACTGAAAATGGTTAAAAGTACAGATTCAGAGGGAGGAGTTGGATGAACGAAGAAAGAGATATTTGAAGGGCACAGGAGGCTGGAAGGGTGAGTGAGAAGGAACAGAAAAAAAAGGAGAGAAGGGACAGAAACAATAACCAGTAATGAGAGATATGGATAAATAGGGAAAAGACCAACATGGCTGCGAGAGAAACAATGAGTGGAACACAATGAATTGGAGCAAGGCATATTTGAGGAAGGCCAGTAATGTAAAAATGAGGTTGACAGGAAGCTTTGGAGACTATAGAGGCAGAGGGATGACACCTATTCAAACACATAATGGAATGGGGAAGCTAAGAAAGACACATGAAAGAAAAAAGATAAAAGGAACAAGAGGAGATGAAAGAGAAAAGCAGAGCACATTGCACCCGGGCAGGGAAAGAGGAGCACCGATAAGATAAAGACGTGGGCGAACAAAAAAACCAATAAGAAAGAGAGAGCTACAGGAAAGGAAGCAGGGAATGGATTAAAAGTTAACAGTAAGAAAGAAAAGGGGAAAGAAGTAATGGAGGAAAAAACCTCAGGTGGCAGGAGAAAGAGCAGTGAGAACCTGAACACTATTTCCCCGTGGAAAGAATCTTTATTGACCAGGGCTCATCGAGTAAAGGAGCGACTGGGGAGTGACTGGGGCCAAGATGGCAGGAAGAACTTCTAGTAAGCTGCATTATTAGTATTTATTGTATTTGAATTGTTTGTATTTTATGACTTGTTTGCCTAATATGTTGTAAGGAACTTTAGGCAATGCTTAGGGATCGAAAATGTGAGGTAATAACATATCAAAATCAAAAGTTAACAAAGATTAGACAAAATGTATTTTAGTTTGCAGTGCAGTAATGACAGTAATACAGTAATCATATGAAAATAGTAAAACATGACATATATGTGCTTCTAGAGACTCTATGGGCCTCATTTTCTAAAGTATCGCAGGCCTGTGATACTTTAGGTAATGAGGGGTGGGGGGCCGGAACTGGCGGCAGGCCTGCGCTAGCCGGCAGCGATCACACCATCGCAGTGCGATCGCTGCCGGTTTCGCACCCAATAGCGTCACCATAGGAGGTGTAGCTATTGGGAGCGAAATAGGATACGAGAAGGGCCTTACCTTTTCGTCGTCCGCAGCGGCTTCACGGAGTCAGCCCCGGTGACGCCCCGACTCCTCCTCTTCCGGGGCCGACTCCGCCCCCATTTTGGTATCGCACACGAAAATGTACCACGTGCAATACATTTAGAAAATAAGGCCCTATGTACTTTTTCCCTATAACGTATTTCAATAGTTTATTTAGTGCCAAACCTGTCTTTCAATTGACCAATCCTTAAGCAATAGTGTCCCTTTGAGATGTGCACTTAGAGAATCCAAATGGTAAAATTGTGACGAATGAATCAGTTTTTGGTTTGATTCATTGCAACCAAAATCAAGACTTGACTCATTCCAAAAATTCTTCATATCATTTGTTTCAGCAAATAGCATGCATTATTTGCTGAAAAGAATGACCCAAAAAATGCAAAGAAAATAAAATGAAAAAATCAAAAGAAATTCAGCCAAAAAGTGCACCGAAAACAAAAAACCCAAAGTGAACTAAAATCCTACCTAATAAACGAAGGATGACCGACGTGCCGCAAATGCGCAGTAGAGACCAGCTCTACCGCGCATGTGCGGGCGAGCACGTCGGTCTGAGCCAGAAAAAAAAGAAAAAAAATGGCGGCGTCGAGTGGCAGCGGCGGCGTCGGGAGGCAGCGGCAGCGGCGGCGTTGAATGGCAGCAGCGGCGTCCGGTGGTAGCGGCGTCCGGTGGTAGCGGCGTCAGCGGCGGGTGGCAGCGGCGGCGTCCGGTGGTAGCGGCATCCGGTGGTAGCGGCGTCGGGTGGCGGCGTCGGGTGGCAGCGGCGGCGGCGGCGTTGAGTGGCAGCAGCGGTGGCGTCCGGTGGTAGCGGCGGCGGGTGGCAGCGGAGGCGTCCGGTGGCAGCGGCGGCGGCGGCGGGTGGCAGCGGCGGCGGCGGCGGCAACGAGGGAGGAGAGAGAGAGGGAGGGACTGACAGAGAGAGGGAGGGACTGAGTGAGAGGGGAGGAGAGAGAGGGAGTGGGACTGAGTGAGAGGGAGGGAGTGAGACTGAGTGAGAGGGAGGGAGGGAGTGGGACTGAGTGAGAGGGGGGACTGAGTGAGGGGGGAGAGAGAGAGAGGGAGAGGGGGGGGAGAGAGAGGGGGGAGAGAGGGAGAGGGGGGAGAGGGAGAGGGGGGGAGAGGGAGAGAGAGAGGGGGGGAGAGGGAGAGAGAGAGAGAGGAGAGGGAGGGAGGGGAAGTGGGACTGAGAGAGGGAGGGAGGGAGTGGGACAGAGGGGGAGGGAGTGGGACTGAGGGAGAGTGAGAGGGAGTGGGACTGAGAGGGGGAGGGAGTGGGACTGAGAGGGGGAGGGGGAGGGAGTGGGACTGAGGGAGAGTGAGAGGGGGAGTGAGAGGGAGGGGGGGAGGGAGTGGGACTGAGGGAGAGTGAGAGTGAGAGGGGGGGGAGGGAGTGGGACTGAGGGAGAGTGAGAGGGAGGGAGAGAGGGAGGGGGGAGGGAGTGGGACTGAGGGAGAGTGAGAGGGAGGGAGGGAGAGAGGGGGGAGGGAGGGAGAGGGACTGAGTGGGAGGGAGGGAGGGAGGTAGGGGGTGGTGAAGAGGGGGAGGTGAGAGACAGAGGGATGTAGCCCGTTTTAATGGGCTTAACGGCTTGTTAAAAAAATAAATGAAATGCTGCATATCCCTACTGCTTACTGTCTATGGCAGTGGGCATTATCATGATATAATTGCCCGTGCATCTGATACAGCAAGGCCCATTATCTGATCCTGTCTGCTACCCAAATCTATAAAGTTTGTATACTTTACTCACCCCTTCCTGTCCAGTTATTTTTTAAAATACATTTTCAGCACAGCAATATTCCCATCTCTCATTCTGTGCTCTTTCCCATGATTTCTTCCTCACAAAATCTCTCAGAGGTTGAGAGCTCTGCCTTAGCAACTTCCACATCTCCTCTTTCCTTCTGTTCCTCATGGCTAGGGTTCTTTATTCTTTCGATTTAGATTTAGAGTCCGCCTTTCAGCTTCTATACTGAAGGGAAATGGATAGGCCTTTTTTTTTTTTTAAATTTAATTTAAAACACAGGGCATCCATGATCATAAGGGACCGGTCCTTGCTGCAGTCTTCATTCTGTCTCCTTTCCTCTGTGAGATTCTCAAGGACCTAACTCCAAGGCTGGAGGCTCCTCAGTTTTCTCAAGTTTGGCTAGACTTTGCCATGCATTGACTGAAGCATAGCAGAAAAGCGTGATGGGGTGGGGATAGCCACAGAAAAGATCTAGGTGTCTCTTCTAAGGTCCTCCATGGCATGGGGTGCCATGGAGGACCTTCTGCCTCCATCCCGGGATGGAGGCAGAAGGATCCAGGAGTGCATTAACTACAAGGAGATCCTCCCTGGCACCTTCATAACTTGCCGGCACATTTAACCAAGTAACATTCTGTCTACCACATGTTGCTGATCCTCAAACATGACATTTTTAAACTTATGTCTCCAGCCCATGCTATTATTGCTCCCTTTCCCGTTAAATTCGCCCCAGCCTCACGCCGGCATTGATGGTGTTCCAGATACCGGAGCTGGCTGTCTGCTTGCATTTCCTGCACTGTCCTGTGTTTATTGCTATCTTGCACGGCAGTGACTAGCTACATGTCACACTTGAGCAAAATGAAAAGATAAAGCCATTCTAAATGGCATTTACAGCACATTCGAAAACCGTGCGCCCGTGGTAACAACGCTTCAGTGCTTTCAGAAGGCAGTTTTGAAATGCTTGCCAATTTTTTTTATTATTTTTAGTGACTTGACTTTTTTTTTTCTATTTTAAATTGTTTGCAGTCAAAGTTATCCAGAAAGAACAAAGAACCCTGGGGAGCACACAGTTATAAGACTAATTTGAGGTTTGCTTTGTTTTCTTTATTTTGAAGAGTGAAGAAGATTTTAAAAGGAGGTTCTGCATAAAACAAATATCCCTTTTCAGTTCTACAAGAAGTCAGTATCTTGGATGTGGGGAAAGTCAGGTAACCTAACAAGGATAAGAAAGGCCAGGCAGGTTGAAATAAAGACATGTTAAATATTTGTAATTTATTTGGTACATTCTCCCCTTATCCGTGTTTCATAGCCTGGCTTTTGCAAAAATGTGGCAGTCCCTTTATGTCGTATCATAACTACAAAATCTGAGAGATAGACTGAAAAATATCCATCTCCTTATCGGACCTGATACCCTGCCCTTGGTCCAGATATTTCCTGTCCGATAGCTGCCAGGGATTATGATCAGAATTTTTTTTTTTTTTTTTTTAGGGCAAGTCTAGAAAATGAGTGCAGAGGTTTTACAGGTACAGGTGAGGTCTTCTGCAGGCTGACCCTGTTTCTTCAGGCCTTTTACTAGCTGGCCGGACATGTCTAGTTTGTAAAGAATGCAGCTGCAGCAGGGAACCGACTTTTAAAGCTATATTTTGCCTGTGTAGTACGAAGCAGCCGCGCTACACACTCCTCTAATATGAAGCAGATCCAGCAAAGAAGGTGTATTCCCAGGAACTGGACTGCAGCAGAAGAATATGTATCTGGGGCAGGCCACTTTAATTCAGGAATACCGCAAACAGTTGTGGATTTCAGGACATCCACAATCAATATGCATCAGAAATGTCTTGTGTTCTTATGTTCTTATGTTCTTATGTTCTTATGTCTGTCGCACTGCCTCCATTGCATACAAATAGATCTTATGCATATTCATTGTGACTGTCCTGAAAACCAGGCCTATTTGTGGTACCCCTGGACTGGACTTGCCTACCTCTGTGATATGGTGTCCCGGGTGCTCAATGACTTTTACTCTCCAGGTGACAATTTTACCCTCCTCTACCCCCAAACTGTACCAAAATGGATGGAAAAGTGGATCCCTACATTCATGATCCCTGTCACTTTTTTCCTAAATACAGCTATTTAGATCTTATTTATTATTTGGATTTACTGCCTGCCTTTTTTGAATAACAATCCACTCTTCGACACTGTAAGATAGTGGTTCTCAACCCAGTCCTTGGGACATACCCAGCCTGTCTAGTTCTCAGGATATACACAGTAAAGATGCAGGAGATAGATTTGCCTGCACTGCTTCCAGTGATCTATCCAAGAGGAGCTTTGCGTTGTAACCAATGGGCCAGATTTTCAAAAGCATTTACTCGAGCAAAACTGGTTTTTGCTCGAGTAAATACACTTTACTCAAGTAAGTGGGCTTTTCATAATTGCTACAATATATGCCATTGAATTGTCCATAGGATTTACTCAAGTAAGTGCACTTTACTCGAGTAAATAGCTTTTGAAAATTGCTACGATAGTATGTCACATTTACATGCGTAACTCCTTTGAAAATTACCCCCAATGTGCATACACTATGGGGTAGATTTTAAAAAGCATTTACTCGAGCAAAACTGGTTTTTGCTCGAGTAAATACACTTTACTCAAGTAAGTGGGCTTTTCAAAATTGCTACAATATATGCCATTGAATTGTCCATAGGATTTACTCAAGTAAGTGCACTTTACTCGAGTAAATAGCTTTTGAAAATTGCTACGGTAGTATGTCACATTTACATGCGTAACTCTTTTGAAAATGACCCCCTATGTGTCTGTTGTTGATTGGATGGCTTATCTTTGAATAATGGCAGCTTCCCGTTTTGTTTTCAGAGACATTCTTGAAGTTACGCTGTGAAAGGCTGCACAAGGCTGCACATTAACAGCTGAATTTTCAAAGGAATTACATCTGTAAATGTCACATACTATTGCAGCAATTTTTAAAAGCTATTTATGTGCGTAAAGTGCACTTATGTGAGTAAATCCTATGGACAATTCAATGGCATATATTGTAGCAATTTTCAAAAGCCCACTTACACGGGTAAAGTGCATTTTACATGTGTAAATGCTTTTGAAAATCAGGTTCCAAGGGTATTAAAAGCAATCCCCTGATGCAGGAAATAACTTCCGAAACATGGACTGTGTTGGGATAAATCATGATTTGCAAGATTGGAACCTCTCACAGCAGTTTTTCCATTGGAGCCTAAGGGGGTAATTTTCAAAAGGAGTTACATGCGTAAATGTAGCTACTATTGTAGCAATTTTCAAAAGCCATTTACTCAAGTAAAGTGCACTTATGTGAGTAAATCCTATAGACAAGTCAATGGCATATATTGTAGCAATTTTCAAAAACCCACTTACTCAAGTAAAGTGAATTTACTCCAGTAAACCTGGTTTTTACTCGAGTAAATGCTTTTTAAAATCAGGCCCTAAGGGGTAGATTTTAAAAAGCATTTACTCGAGCAAAACTGGTTTTTGCTCGAGTAAATACACTTTACTCAAGTAAGTGGGCTTTTCAAGATTGCTACAATATATGCCATTGAATTGTCCATAGGATTTACTCAAGTAATTGCACTTTACTCGAGTAAATAGCTTTTGAAAATTGCTACGATAGTATGTCACATTTACATGCGTAACTCCTTTGAAAATGACCCCCTTAGTATTTTATATAAGCTCACATTTTTCAAGATATTCACATAGGAAAATGTAAAAAATTGTAATAATGTGGGACGATGAGCGCATTCAGTGGCGATATGCTAAAAAAATGGACTCATAAGTGAACTGAACATGCGCAGCTTCTATGCTGCCATGGTGAAGGTCTTCACAATTCATTACCATTGATCGGTTGTGGAGGGCTTTGCTTCATTCCTGGGAAGCACTGCTTCACATTAAGTATGCAAGTATTTTTGAGCAAGATATCAATTTTGGCTTAAAACGCTGACACAGCCTTCTACTCCTGCCTTCCTTGATCCCATCCTGTTCCCTTTCTTTTGCCTCTCTTTTGCCCTTCTTTCAGCCCTATCTCCACTGTCTTTCTGCCCTTTCTTTGCCCTTCCTGGTACTGGCAAAAAAAGCAGATTATGGGATTCATTAAATATCCTTCTGAATGTCACAGTATTCTGGTCATTGATTTTTAATATCAGAATCTTCCAAGAGCTCAGGCATTGTACAATTTGCCAGTGGCAGCACGTCTGTGCCTGCATGCTGTTCCTTCCTCCACTCCCAAATAAGACTACTACTACTACTACTACTTACTACTGCTACTAATAAACATTTATGTACCACTACACGTTACATGCAGTGCTGGACGGCCAGTCACCGGGACTTTCCTGAGTGAGCTGCATGGTTGTGTTACAGGTCCTAACTATCAGATTCTGAAAACTGAAATCGTCCCCATGAAATAGTCACAACCCCCATGTGTTTTTGCATTTCATCTGATTCCCCTCTTATTTACCATTCTCCCTCTGCCCTCTTACCTCTTTGATTATTGTTAGCAACACTCCCTGATAAAATGTGGCAATGGCACCAGTGCGGGCTTCCAGGTATCCCACCATGACCCCCCAACACAACCACACATACACACACACACACACACACACACAATTTCGAGCAATGTTCAACGATTTAAGCCTGCTAGTTGGCTGGCAAACAAAGGCACTCCTGATTTTTCTCTCTTTTTTATAAAGGTATTTGCTTTTGAATTGTGACCCCTGGCCCTGCGTTATCATGACATAGACACTGGCGGTTTATTAAAAGAAGGCACTCGAGCACTGAAGGAAGGTTCTTAACAGCACGAAGATTTAAAAGATAGCTCCTCGGTGTATTTAGCCACTCTGCTGACTCGCACCAAATGCATCTCAGAGTTGGAAATATGATCCAGTTGGGGAATGAATGTGATTTAATGTCATCTAAGTACTGCATGGCAGACTTCCTAAAGAAACTGCAGTAAATTATTTGTGGCTAATTCTGAAGTGGATGGAGGGCACGGTAAGCTCTCAAGTACACGAGCCCTGCTTGTATCTAATAATTGTTATATCTTCTCTGAAATTTACTGCCGATGTCTCAATTTTAACAATTTAAATAACAAGCTTAACCAAGTGGAACTAGGCGCAGGCAGCCCGGCTCCCTTGATGAAAGCGGGACAACTCTCCTGTCTGAGTACATTTTTATTCTGACATGAGCAGTGACACACAGAGATGAAATCTGGTTAGATCCGCAGCTTTCTCAAGCGCTATGACAGATTCTTAGTCTAAGCAAAACAGTTCCCAAAGAGTGCATGCCTGTTAATTCCAGTTAGGGAGAATTGTTGGGGGGAAAAAAATATCTAAGCGCATGATTAGAAGAAGCAGACACAGGGAAGAAAGGTCAGGAAATGTAAAATAAGGAAGCAATATTAAGCCCGCACGTGAACTCTATTCTCAACTTTACCGTTTAATTTGGAAACAAAAAAAAAAAATCAAGAATGCTAAAACAAGCGGCAATGATAAGCTGGTATTTATCATCAAGTCATAGAGGTACATTTTAATCTGCATTCCTGCTTTGCAGTATTCTGGAGTTGGATCAGGGCTGTTTTGTAATGTTTGTATTGCCAGGTACCAACTGTGCACATCCAGGAAAATAGCCAAAATGCTCTGGCTGTCCTGTTTGGCAGTTCCCACAAACACTGCTGACAAGCCTGGCACCACAATATCAATCAACCCTTTTGAGCTTGCACTGTTGGAGCTGGAGGGTGAATTTCTAAACAGATTTGTTCCATGGCACAGAGCTGGTAGCTCATTGCAAGAAAACATTCTGCTCCTCCATGATTATAAATATAATGAAGCTTATGTATTCAAAAGCAGTCGTACTGGAATGAGTCCTGAAAACGTCAGCTGGCCTGGGCTCTCCAGCTTCCTCCTTGGGTCTTGAAGCTGGGATGCCTTTCCTTGCTGACATTATATATGTTATCTCTTATAACTGTGTACATTTTTAAATAAAAGTTGCATGCCTTTTATATTTCCTCATATCCCCTGTTCTTTAAAACCTTCTTCCCTGAATTTCCCCCTTAGTTGTTCCTGCTGTATTCATGCTCTATGTGTTTTGTTGTGACATCTGCATAGGGCACTGATGAGGATCAGCACAATGGCTCCCTAATTTACTTGGATTCATCTTGGGAGTGGGAGTGGCTAAATGGGAGGAGCTCTCACAAATTTTACACACTGATCTCTGCTCAGGAAAGAATTATAAATCAGAAGCAACAACAACAACAACAACAAAAAAAGGGAATCTTAATACTTGTGCAACGTAACTAGAACTCTCTATAGAAAGGTTTATGAGGGCTACTGTAGGGATGGCAATAACAGGGATAATACTATCTATTATAAAACAACTTTATTAATGGCACGATTTTGAATAACTACACTGCAGCATGCATGTATATATAGCTTCTGAATTACTATAGTAATAAACCAGATGTGATTATTCTCATTTAACATGGTCACTGACTACTATGAAGCCATTGAAATATTCATGATTATTCATTTACTATTCCTTACAATAGAACTTAGAGTCTGCTACTGAAAACTGTCAAAGTATTATTCTGGCCTATATATGTCAAACCTAAATAGATGTCAAGCAACATTGCCCAGGTCCTTTTAAAAGCGAGAAGCAGCAACAGGCTATTCTGTCTATCAAAGACTATAAATAGCAAGGAATGAGAGTGTGCTATTTCCTCACAAGTTAATGATGACTATGCATATGTTTTTAAAAGTCATTATCAGTAGCAAATAAAACTAGATAATATATCTTCATTTGGGCCCAAGCATTGGAATGCATTTTGAAAAAGCTTGTTCTTGGCCAACTGGTTGCCAGAGTTTACGTCAACCTTGTTATCCTAAATGCTGACTCATTTGAAATATTTCAATTTATAATGTTTAGAAATGAGTGTTGACAGACAAGTTGTAGGTGACACCTCTTTATTCTACTGACTCCATACAGCTGTGACTAGCTCTGAAGAGTTCTGCTTCCTTCATTGGGTCAGTGAACTAACTGCACTGTTTCTGCTCTGATCTGATAAAGGGAGCATAACTCTCAAAAGATCGTCACAGATACATTGAATTAGTCCAATTAAAAGGTATCACCTACATCTTGTTTGTTGACCCTTATTTCTGCATAACCAAGTAGGCTATAAAAGCAACTACAATAGCTGTACACAGTTAAAATAAAGTACTGCATTATCTCATAAGAAAATAACTGGTTAATACAAGTTACTTTCTCCATAATACTGGATATTCTTATTGGTCCAGCTGCCCCTTCCCCTGAAGGGTCAACCATGAAAGAGTTCCAGATGCGCAGGCCCTGCATAGGGTTAGAGTGTTCCTGGAAAATAATGAAATGTTGGAGAAGGTAACATAAGGGCCAGGTATACAAAGTATTTTTCCGAGAATCACAAAATGGGAAGAACCGCTTAGTACAGCTGACCCTGATATCTTTAGTGAAAGGCAGGATATCAAATTAAAATAAATAAATACATCTTTAAATTAAAATGAAAAAGCTGCCTTCTCCTGTCAGAGGTTTACAGCATTATAATATTGCTGTGCTGTAATTCCAAGAAAGTCTTTTAGGTCAGACCAGCGATTCTCAACTGGTGTGTCGTGAGTTACCGGTCTCCCGCTGCTCTTTCCTCCTCGTCCTTCACTGAGTGAGAGGCAGACGATCTTCCACTGTTGCTATTGCTGCCCGGGATATCAGCAGGTTCAAGACCAGATGGGAATGGCAGCAGTATCAGTGGAAGCTGGCAACTGCAGCTGGGCCTTTTCTTCTTCCTGCACCTGCCTCCATGGCCCAGAACAGGAAGTGATGTGCAGTGAGGTGCGCAGGAAGAAGAAAGAGTCATGCTGCATTGAAAAGTAGCAGCGGCAGCATTGGCCCTGAGCAGTAGTGTGGGCCCGGAGCAAAATCAGAAGCAGCTGGCTATCGGCAAAGGAGACAGCAGCATTAACCCCCCCCCGCAGCCGATGGGATTCTTCTTTCTTGGCCTGCGGCTCTGTGGGGGGTGGAGGGAGGACAGGAAGTGAGAGATAGAGCCAGCCAGCCTGTGTGTGATTGAGAGAGTGTGTATGTGTGTGTGTGCGTAATGTGATTGAGAGCCTGTGAGTAAGTGAGAGCATGTGTGTGAGAGAGAGCATTTGTATGATTGAGAGAAACTGGTCAGCGAGGTGACGTGTATATGTGAGAGACAATGAAAGTGACTGGTCAGGGAGATGACCGGAGAGCGCGTTCGAGAGAAAGAGAGACTGGCCAGGGAGATGACTGGTGTGTGTGTGTGTGTGTGTGTGTGTGTGAGAGAGATTGGTCAGGGAGGTGACTGGTATGTATGTGTGTTTGTGTGTGAGAGAAAGCATGGAAGTGAGAAACCTGTGTATGTGAGAGAGCGTGGGAGTAAGAAGGCTGGTGTGTGGGGGTATGTGTGAAAGACAGCATAGGAATGAGACAGCATAGGAATGAAAAGCCTATGTGAGAGAGAGGATGGGAGTGGGAAGCCTGTGTGTGTGTGTGCATGACAGAGAGAGAGACTGGTCGGGAAGGTGACTGGTATGTGTGTAAGAGAAAGACTGATTGGGAGATGACTAGTGTGTGAGAGATAGAAACTGGTCCTGGGGATATGACTGATATGTGTGTGTGTGTGAGAGACAGAAAGATTGGTCATGGACCCTAAGGAAGAGGACCACGAGGACAGTGCTTCAGCCACTACTGCTGCTTCTTGTGAGTGCTACTGGCATGCATGGAAGAGGAGTAGGAGAGCTGCTGGAGGGGGGTAAGTAAAGATGACTTTTTAAGTTTATTTTTCTTGACTGACTGCCATTTTAATTATTGAATATTATGTGATGTGTCTGCGGTTTTGAAATATTTTATTGGTGTTTGGAGAATTTTTAATAATTTGTATGGGTTTTTAATTTTTGGATGTTATTCTGTTCATAGCTGTTTTGAAACATTTATACTGTTTATTAGTATAGTTTTACAAATATTTCTGTGTGGGGATCTATAGCTGCTTGGCTTGTTCTGTTTTCCTAATAGGAGGTGTATTGGTGTTTAGGGCCTGATTTAATATTTGTAGTGTTGCCTTTTCATAGGTAGGGTTGTTACTGTTTCAGTGCATTCCATAATACAAGTGTAACTGAGTGCGGATTAGTTTATGTGCATTACTGCAGATCCTGGGAGTATGTTAGGTCGGTTCTGTGTGTGTGTGATCGAGGTGAGGTATTTTACTAGCATGTAAGCAATTATATCAGTCTTATTTGCTATGTTTTCTCAAGAGAATATGCATCGGTGGTAAACTGCTGTCTTTTCATAAGAAGGGCTGTTGAGCCAGGTAGTAGAAGGAGTTTGTGCTGCTATTACTGAGATGTCACCAGAACCAGAATATCTTTTTTGTAGGGTGAGTTGTACAGGGAATGTCGTAGTTCTGCCTTACATCCATTATTGTGGGTCAGGGGGGTTCCTGTGGATGCAAACTGTACTTTTACATTTAGTCCCATGATGGTCATGTGCTCAGTGTGTCACGCATGTGAGAACCATCTGTCAGGTGTGTCCTGAGAGAAAAAAGGTTGAGAATCACTGGGTTAAACCACTGTAAGGTTGACTGGAGGGTAGTAGAAACCCGACTGAAATTCACAATAGTTATCACGGTTATGTGGAATAGTTGTACTTTTATAGGTGTTTGATTGGACCTTACTTTTGCTGTCTGATCATAAAGCGGTCAATTAAATATAAGTAAATAAAAAATAAAAATAAAAGCTAATAAACAATCTTTGCAGTGTTTCATGAAATATGATAATGACCAGGTTTCTGATGATTGAGGATTGGATTCCTGAGTGTCTGGGGCTAAGCACTGCTGAGGATCTACACTGGCCATTCATAAACCCTATGCCTTCTCATGAAGTAATGTCCTCACTCAGCAGATGTTTGCTGAACTGCCACATATAACTTCCCTTTGGCTTGATATGGAAAACAAGGCCTAGGTCCCAGTAGTTCCATGAAAAGACAGAGACTTTCATTTGTACTGTTAAATACACTTTCTCTTAAATATGTTTATATATGTATATTTTGAAACAGAAAAAACTGAGAATGTAAGCCATGATTGTTAGTTCTTGAAAGAAATCTTTTGCCCTGACAGGGCAAAGGTAGCGCCGGTGCCATTTCTATTAACGCAGCCGTGGCCCGAGAGTGGAAGATCACACCGGGACCCCCCCACTGGACCCCAGGTAATTTAAAACATTTTGGGGGGGTTCGGGAGGGTGGGGGATTTATTTTAAAGGGTTGGGGGTGGGTTTTAGGGTTGTTTTAGTGTGCCGGTTTTCCCCGCCCTCCCCCGATTTACGATTTAAAAAAAACAAAAAACGCGACGATCAGATTCCCTCCCCCCCAGCCAAAATCGATCGTTAAGACGATCGATCACACGATTCACATCTCTAGTAACGGTGGTGGGGCCGCTTGGCAATAGTGATCATAATATGATCAAATTTGATTTAATGACTGGAAGAGGAACAGTGTGCAAATCCAAGGCTCTTGTGCTAAACTTTCAAAAGGGAAACTTTGATAAAATGAGAAAAATTGTTAGAAAAAAACTGAAAGGAGCAGCTACAAAAGTAAAAAATGTCCAAGAGGCGTGGTCATTGTTAAAAAATACCATTCTAGAAGCACAGTCCAGATGTATTCCACACATTAAAAAAGGTGGAAAGAAGGCAAAACGATTACCGGCATGGTTAAAAGGGGAGGTGAAAGAAGCTATTTTAGCCAACAGATCTTCATTCAAAAATTGGAAGAAGGATCCAACAGAAGAAAATAGGATAAAGCATAAACATTGGCAAGTTAAATGTAAGACATTGATAAGACAGGCTAAGAGAGAATTTGAAAAGAAGTTGGCTGTTGAGACAAAAACTCACAGTAAAAACTTTAAAAAATATATCCGAAGCAGAAAGCCTGTGAGGGAGTCAGTTGGACCGTTAGATGATCGAGGGGTTAAAGGGGCACTTAGAGAAGATAAGGCCATCGCGGAAAGATTAAATGATTTCTTTGCTTCGGTGTTTACTGAAGAGGATGTTGGGGAGGTACCCGTAATGGAGAAGGTTTTCATGGGTAATGATTCAGATGGACTGAATCAAATCACGGTGAACCTAGAAGATGTGGTAGGCCTGATTGACAAACTGAAGAGTAGTAAATCACCTGGACCAGATGGTATACACCCCAGAGTTCTGAAGGAACTAAAGAATGAAATTTCAGACCTATTAGTAAAAATTTGTAACTTATCATTAAAATCATCCATTGTACCTGAAGACTGGAGGATAGCAAATGTAACCCCAATATTTAAAAAGGGCTCCAGGGGCGATCCGGGAAACTACAGACCGGTTAGCCTGACTTCAATGCCAGGAAAAATAGTGGAAAGTGTTCTAAACATCAAAATCACAGAACATATAGAAAGACATGGTTTAATGGAACAAAGTCAGCATGGCTTTACCCAGGGCAAGTCTTGCCTCACAAATCTGCTTCACTTTTTTGAAAGAGTTAATAAACATGTGGATAAAGGTGAACCGGTAGATATAGTATACTTATATTTTCAGAAGGCGTTTTGACAAAGTTCCTCATGAGAGGCTTCTAGGAAAAGTAAAAGTAATGGGATAGATGGCGATGTCCTTTCATGGATTGCAAACTGGCTAAAAGACAGGAAACAGAGAGTAGGATTAAATGGACAATTTTCTCAGTAGAAGGGAGTGGATAGTGGAGTGCCTCAGGGATCTGTATTGGGACCCTTACTTTTCAATATATTTATAAATGATCTGGAAAGAAATACGACGAGTGAGATAATCAAATTTGCAGATGACACAAAATTGTTCAGAGTAGTTAAATCACAAGCAGATTGTGATAAATTGCAGGAAGACCTTGTGAGACTGGAAAATTGGGCATCCAAATGGCAGATGAAATTTAATGTGGATAAGTGCAAGGTGATGCATATAGGTAAAAATAACCCATGCTATAATTACACAATGTTGGGTTCCATATTAGGTGCTACAACCCAAGAAAGAGATCTAGGTGTCATAGTGGATAACACATTGAAATCGTCGGTTCAGTGTGCTGCGGAAGTCAAAAAAGCAAACAGAATGTTGGGAATTATTAGAAAGGGAATGGTGAATAAAACGGAAAATGTCATAATGCCTCTGTATCGCTCCATGGTGAGACCGCACCTTGAATACTGTGTACAATTCTGGTCACCGCATCTCAAAAAAGATATAATTGCGATGGAGAAGGTACAGAGAAGGGCTACCAAAATGATAAGGGGAATGGAACAACTCCCCTATGAGGAAAGACTAAAGAGGTTAAGACTTTTCAGCTTGGAGAAGAGACGACTGAGGGGGGATATGATAGAGGTGTTTAAAATCATGAGAGGTCTAGAACGGGTAGATGTGAATCGGTTATTTACTCTTTCGGATAATAGAAAGACTAGGGGGCACTCCATGAAGTTAGCATGGGGCAGATTTAAAACTAATCGGAGAAAGTTCTTTTTTACTCAACGCACAATTAAACTCTGGAATTTGTTGCCAGAGGATGTGGTTAGTGCAGTTAGTGTAGCTGTGTTTAAAAAAGGATTTGATAAGTTCTTGGAGGAGAAGTCCATTACCTGCTATTAAGTTCACTTAGAGAATAGCCACTGCCATTAGCAATGGTAACATGGAATAGACTTAGTTTTTGGGTATTTGCCAGGTTCTTATGGCCTGGATTGGCCACTGTTGGAAACAGGATGCTGGGCTTGATGGACCCTTGATCTGATCCAGTATGGCATTTTCTTATGTTCTTATGTTCTTAAGTTTACGAACTGTGTGTTTGAACAGCATCATGTCCATTTCTTGGGATATGTAATCTTGGCTCAAGGGTTTGAGATTGACCCAGATAAGGTATTTGCAGTACTTAATTGGCATATACTTTTGGGTCTCAAAGTGCTCAAGTGCTTGATGAGCTTTGCTAATTATTATCAGTGCTTCAATCAAAACGTCTTCAAGGTGGTGACTCCACTTATTACCCTTAAAATAAGGGCACACCAAAGAATTCTTGGACTCCCCAAGCTCAGTGGGCTTTTGAAAAACTGACGCAACTCTTTGCATCAGCTCAAATCCTGTATCACCCTGATCTAGCCAATCCTTTCATCTTAAAAGTAGATGCCTCCGAGGTTGGCACAGGAGCATTCTTGTCTCAAAGATACGATACGAATTCTCGGCTCCATCCATGTGGTTACCTTTCCTGAAAGTTTTTTCCTACAGAATGCAACCATGATATAGGAAACCAAGAGCTCCTTGCCATTAAGTGGGCCTTGGAAGAGTGGAGACATCTGCTGGAGGGAGACACCTTTCCAATAATCCTTACAGATCACAAAAATGTAATTTATATTGAGGCTGTGAAACATTTGAATCCCTGGCAGGCCCATGGACCATATTCGTTGCCCATTTCCAATTCGTTATCCCTATCATACTAGCTCAAAGAATGTTAAGGCCAATACATTGTCACAACAGTTTTCTTCTGAGGAGACTCCTGAACCTTTGCTCATACTCAGGAGAATTCTCAGCTGGATTTCCTGCTGAATTTCTTTGTTTATTTTCTGAGATACATTTATTCCTGCACTTTTTTCCCCAGTCAGAACAGGGGGAAGTATCCTCTCTATGTCTTTCTGGTAACATCTTGTTTCCTTCCATATTCTCACTAAGTTCACAATGATGTGTCCCTGTATTACTGTTTCTGGGATCATCTTTACTGAAGGGTGATGATTTGAATGAACTGAACCTGGAAGATATAGTAGATCAGATTGACAAACTGAAGAGTAGCAAATCACCTGGACTCGATAGTATACACCCCAGAGTTCTGAAAGAACTAAAAAATGACATTTCAGACCTATTAGTAAAAATCTGTAACCTATCATTAGAATTGTCAATTGTACCTGAAGATTGGAGAGCGGCCATTGTAACCCTGATATTTGAAAAGGACTCCAGAGTGATCCTGAAAACTATAGACAGGTGAGCCTGACTTCAGTGCCGGGAAAATAGTGGAAATTATTCTAAAGAATAAAATCACAGAATATATAGATATACATAGTTTAATGGGACACAGCCAGTATGGATTTACCCAAGGGCATCACAAATCTACATTTTGTTGAAGGGATTAATATGCATGTGGTTAAAGGTGAACTGGTAGATGTAGTGTATTTGGATTTTCAGAAGGCAATTGACAAAGTCCCTCATGAGAGGCTTCTAAGAAAACTAAGAAGTCATAGGATAGGAGGTGATATCATTTCGTGGATTGCAAACTGGTTAAAAGACAGGAAACAGAAAGTAGGATTAAATGGTCATTTTTTTCAGTGGAGAAAGGTAAAGAGTGTATTTCGGACATGGACCCATGGGCCAAGGTGGGGTTGGCACAACCTACAGAGTGGAACCTTGCAGGACCCCACCATCAGCTGGTGGTGCTCCCTGAGGCAGATGCCCAACTGAAGTTTCACCTATACCAGCTCTCGTTCTTCTTAGGTTAAGACCTTGGGTGCTGGGGCCAGCAAGTCTTAGGCAGGGGCCTCTGCTGATGAGCTGGAGATCAGTAGAGATGGTCGGGTCACAGGCCAGGGTCCAGGGCAGGCTAAGTATGGCATAGTCAGAGGACAGGTAAAGGTCGGGGCAGGCAGAGATCAAATGTAGTTGAGAGTTAGGCAGTGGTCAGAGACAGGCGGAGTTCAAGCATAGTCAACAGGCCGAAGTCAGAACCAGAGATCTGTCTGAGGGAAGATAGGATGGGTAGGCAGGCAGGGATCCAAGGAGCAGTACTGGCGGGTGGGTGAAGACATGGAAGACACTGAAGAACTGACGACTGACCACAGGACAAAGACAAAGACCAGGGACACAGGAATAAAGACCAGGAACACAGAAACGAAGACAAAGATCGCTGAGGCAACTTGCTCTATTTCACAGTAGTGGACCTATTGCCAAGGCACTGGAGCAGTGTCAGAAGAGGCCTTTTAAAGGCGAAGTGGTGATGTCATCAACAGGGGCCACGGTAAATCTTTCCACCACAGTTCCTTTAACTGGAGCAAGAATCATGTGCACACACCTAGGGGAGGCACGACACTCAGGGCTGGCAGCGTCCAGCTATGTGTATGGATGGCTTCATGGTGGCATGGCAGGTCGCATCGACAGACTTCTGTCACCTTGAATAGTGACATCAGTGGCTTCAGGGCCTAGCCTAGCCAAGAGTTGAGGACAGCAGTTTTGCAGAATTAGCCTGTGGATCACCAAATGTAATAGTACCTCCCTCTTAAGCAACCCCCCCCCCCCCCCAGAGGCCTTGAGCTTGTGGGGATACCGGTGACAAAAATATTTTTTCCTTATATTGCACTGGGGTACTGAACCCCTTTGGCTATCAGTGGATTTCTTGGCTCAGGTGATGACTTCCACAACCAAGAGATTCGCTTTTCTCCATAGTTCATGCAATTCCTGGGGGAAAGCGGGGCTGTAGGAAAAGGGGTGGTCTCTTCTGGACTTCTTTGGTGGAGGACAGCTACCATGAGGGTAGGGGCATCTACCTTCTTCTCAGGTTCTTGACTGGTAGTACTAGCCAGGACTGTTGGATTCCTTTCACTCTCTCTGTTACCCTCTTCCAGAAGTTGGGTCTGCAGGATTCATATCTCTTCATCTTTGTTTTCAATAAGTGTCTTAAGCTTTCTTTTAAGTAGAGCATTTTCTTTTTCCAATCTTATTCGTTCATATCTTTCTTGTCCCAACTGCTCCTTTAGTTGCTTGTAGGCCAGTTTAAGGGTGTTTTCCTGGACATGTTGCAGAGTAGTTTGAGTTTCTCTGGATTCCTTACATGGTGTTGGAAGTCTATGAATGATGAAGGCCACGATCATCATGCGAGATGACCCCCTGGGAGTCAAATCAGGATTTGGTACACCCAGGTCCTCAATGGATAAGTTCTGACGTGGACCAATCAAATTATGGCTGATGATGCTGAAGCCATGGCATGCCTGTTATCACCAGGCTCGTGGCTCTGGGTAGGTCATAGAAGGTGATAGCCTCCATGTTTAGGAGGCCAAGATGTAAGGCAAGGGGTACTGTGGACCAGGTTACCTGTCCTGGCAGGGGGTCTTTGTAGATGGATGAGAGTACTGATGGTGGTGTCGTGGGAATGGTAGGAATTTGGAATTGCTTGACAGATCCTTGTTGTACAAAGTTCCCCCCAAAGCCAGAGTCCCCCAAAGCCTGGGTGGAGCAACATGTGGAAGATTGCTCCAAGATGATAGGCAGGAGGAGCTGGGATGTCTACGTGGTGAGTCCTAGGGTCACCCACCCAACCAGCTCTAGCTGTTGTACACTCCCCCTTCTTTCAGGACATTGGCACAAGATGTGACCTTTAGCTGTGCAATATAGGCAGAGGCCAAGCTGTCTGCATCAGGTCTTCTCTTTGGGAGCCAGGCAAGACCGTACCAATTGCATGGGCTCTTCTGGTTGAAGAATTCCTGATGTGATGGAATAAGGCATGGGCAGAGGTTAGGATGGGGCCCAACTGAGATTTCTTTGTGCCAAATGGCCTTCTCGAGCTCTTTCCCGGAGGCATCTATCTATCCTTCCCATAAGGTCAATAAGTGCTTCTAGAGAGGTGGGAAGTTCCCAAGCAGCAAGCTCATCCTTGATCCTAGGCAATATGCCTTCAAAGAAAATAGTGAGCAGGCTGTCTCCCTGCCAGTTAAGTTCTGAGATTAGGGTTCTGGATTCAATGGCATAGTCTGCCAGGGTTCAGGAGACCTGGCGTATGTGGAGAAAGTCAGAACCCAAGATGGTTGTACAGCCAGGCTCTTCAAAGACTGCCTTGAATTGTTCAATAAACTGTTGCAGGTTGTTCAGCAGTGGATCTGCATGTTCCCAGAAGAGGGAAGCCCACACTAGAGCTGTTCCATCCAATAGAGAAAGGATGTAGGTTGTTGTAGTCAAATTGTCAAGAAAGAACGGAGCTTATAATGAAAAGTGCATACAGCACTGATTCAAAAACCTAGGCAATGTTTGGGGGTCTCTGGCATACCAGGGTGGAGGCAGCAGTTGAGGTTGCTGAAGTTACGAGTTAGACCCTGCACTTATTGTTTGTTTGCTCAGCACAGTCATAGACTTGATTAGGGAATATAAATGAATGAGATGAACATTTTTGTTTAAATTAATGGTCACCCTCAATTTGTTGTAGGAGTCCACAAATGAATCAAAAATTGACTCATTTGTTTCAAATGAATGCACATCCCTACCCAATAATTAATAAGGATTTAAAGAAAAAACAAAAACACATTCCATACCTGGGAATTTTTGATTTCCAGTCACCCTGAGATTGTTGTGGATTAGTGAGTGAACAAGCTTTCTCTTCTCTTTCTCATATACAATTAGGGGTCCATATTCAAAAGCCATTTAGACGTATAGCCTAACAGTTATCCATCTAAATGGCATACCCAGCTATATTCAACCCTTATCTGGCTCAGTTCTCGCTGGGTAAGCAGTTACCCGGGACATTTTGAGGGTGTTCCTGGGAGGGGCTTAGATATCCGGCTAACCTGCTGAGCAGGTCCAAAGTTATCCAGCCTTGTGTGGCCAGATAATGTGCGACTTAACCCAATAGCTTTAAAAGATATCTGGCTAAGTAGCACCTTCAGTACAAACGCTCTTCACCCCGACTCTCTCCCCCCCATCGGCAAACCCTCTCTTCTAGCCGGGGTGCTAGAGGCAGCACTGGAAACGTAAGCTTCCAGTGCTGACTCTCTTAGAACAGTGCTGGAGGCACCAGGAGCAGAGCGGGGGTCCTTTTCTCCCGGCAATGGACAAAAAGGTATGGGGGGGGGGGGGGGTGATGGTGGTGGTGATGGGGATGGGGATGGAGAGAGTCGGGGTAAAGGGGGGTCATCACGATGTTTTCTATGCTTGTGCATGGATAGGAGGGAAGGTGGGAGGTAGGCTACTATAGAAGTTTGTAATTCACTGGGCTGGGTCTCCTTCTGAATTTAATGGCTTTTAGAGATGAGCTGCGCACAGCCTGCCAAGGCTTTTATAGGTTACATTTTGGGGGGGAAGGAGGGGGTTGGGCCACTGTCCCATTTATGTGTTCCATTTGCATTCTGTACTTATATGCAGATAAGTTATCCAGCCACAGAAGACCGGATAACTAAAAACCTACCTGACTATATTCAAACATAGCCGGTTAGGTTTTTTGTTATCTGGCGAAAGGTAATCGTATAACTTTAAACTGGTATATTATTCAGCTGGTTTCAAATTCATGTACTGCCATATTTTTGTAGTAGTCGTTTAAAAATAATCATAGCTTAAAACTCCATTTTTCCTGGTCCAGAAAGGGAATAATTGTATTTGAATCCATTAATAAGACACCATCCAAGGATTAAACCTGTGTCCTACATCTACAACTGGTGGGACATTTGACCACTTTCTTTGACTCAAGGGTTCGTACTGAAGAATCAGGTTAGATCTCCTTGATAACTGATTCTTAGGAGCTAAGTGGAGACATTGACTTTTCCCTTCTGCAAGGATCAGGATCCATCTAATACCCTCACTTGATTTCTGTATATTGTGTAAAATCTATGCGCAAACATTTTTTTAAATTGTTTCTTCATTTAGATCAATAGCATATCACATATCAGAAATTGCTTTATGAATGCAAACAAAGATGGTGCTGGAATATTAAAAACACTTTTCCTTCATTCTTCTACAATATTTACAGATACTTTATATTTTGTCCTCATTAGAACAGTCTACTTTGTCACATGTTTTCACTGAAGACATTCATCACCGAGGTCAGGGGGTGAATATTGTGATCCATTATGCTTAGAGGAATCTAATGAAAAGCCATATAATTATCCAATTTAACCAGAAGCATGTAAAAAAAAAAAAAAAAAAGATGGGACACTTGCTATAATTTAAATTGTTTTGTTTCCCTGAAGCAAAATTCAGGGTTTGATTGACAGGAAGTAATGATAATTCTTACTGATATGTGCTGCTAATTGTGAAAAGATATTTAATAAGCTCCATATTCCAGAGGTAAATGCATGTTCTTAACCTGCCCCTGAACCTTATTTTTGATGCAGTGTGGGAATGAAGTACAGATACAGATAAGTGAGCACAAGAGGATTTTCAGTCTTGTATGGGAAAATGGAAATTGGAATCTTCAGACTCAATTAGGAGAATAATTCCGTGTTGCTCTCACTTTTATAAATTGCACAATGTTTGATGCTAAGATACAGAGTCAGGGAATTTCAATTGCGGGAAATTACCCTGACTCCACTACATCTAAAGACAAAGTTCCCTCCAAAGGCAAAAGAGCATTGTCAGTTATAAGAGAGGCTTTGGTAGATTAAAATAGCCTCAGAGTTGTTATTGTCCCACCTCTCAGCTACACCAAACAAATTATAAGGCCGATACAGTACAGTGCGCTCCGGAGCACACTGTTAACCTGCCCTTTGACGCGTGTTTTCCCTTACCCCTTATTCAGTAAGAGGAGGAAAGCGCGCGTCCAACCCGCGGCACCTAATAGTGCCCTCAACATGCAAATGCATGTTGATGGCCCTATTACGTATGCCCGTGCGATACAGTAAGTAACAGCCAAGCCGTACATTTTACTTTAAGAAATTAGTGCCTACCCAAAGGTAGGCGCTAGTTTCTGCCGGCACCGGGAAAGTGCTTTTCTGTGCACCCTCCGACTTAATATCATGGCGATATTAAGTCTGAGGTCCCGAAGTGTAAAAAAAGTTAAAAAAAAAAAAGAGAAAAAAACATTTAAATGGGCAGGCAGCTGTCGGGCCGAAAACCGGACGCTCAATTTTGCCCGCGTCCGGTTTCCGAGCCAGTGGCTGTCAGCGGGCTAGAGAACCGACGCCGGCAAAATTGAGCATCGGCTGTCAAACCCGCTGACAGCCACTGCTCCGGGCTAAAAGGAGGCGCTATGGACGCGCTAGTGTCCCTAGTGCCTCCTTTTGCCTGTTTCTACCGCACCACCTAATTTGCATACTGAATCGCGTGCGCCGGCGACTGGCCGGTGCGCGCTTCGGGAGAGCAGGCACTCGTCCGTTCTCCCGCGGACTTTACTGAAACGGCCTGTATGAGATTACAATGTTCAACAGCTTCCACTTCTCTGGTTATGTTGTAGAGGCAGTGTTCAAAGCTGCTGGGGGGAGAAGGAGTCATAGTGATCATGCAATGGCGACATCTAGTGGCCAGATATAGGGCCCATAAATTAAAGAGTTCCAGAAGGACCGATCCTGTGATTGCTGGACAAACTTATTTGTGGGAGGGAAAATAAAATTAGGGGAAAAAAATTCCAAGAGTGTTGTGAATGAAGACCCTTGGCATCAGATTCCTGTCCTGGTTCCAGCTGAGCTAGAAGTCCATAGAAGCAAGCGAAAACTGGATATGTATATATATATATATATATATATATATATATATATATAAAACCATTTGCTGGTGTTTTGTTGGTTCCCCTAGGGCCATAAAAGTATTTATAAGTTGGGTCTTCTCTTTATGATTCTTCTCTTGCCATCCTTCCCCTCCTTCCTGAACTTCCCAGGGAGTGAGCTCTTTCTGTGGGGGGAGAGGAAACCCTCTGTGGCCCAGGTGATGGAGAGTCCCTTCCATAGTGTGTGTATTTTTCTGGTGTGGTATTGTCCTTCAGGACAAGCAGGCTGAACTCAGACTAGGAGTTCAAATCATATTTACTGATTAGTTCCAAAAGGTCAATCACTGTCCCACAGACATTCAACAAATGAAACTGTACAGCTAAACTATTTAAATGGTGTCTCTACTGGGATGCTGGTGTCCATCTCTCCTGCTCCTGGGAGGGAGCTTGCTTGCCACTGTCTACTCATCTGTGCAGCAGCCCAGTAGAGGGAGAATCCTAGTGGGGGGGCCCCATGCAATGAAAAGATCTTATTTGAGTCCACAGCCTGTGTCCTGATCCCTTTGGGTTGGAGATCCAATTGGGAGTCTCTCAAGGTTTGATGGTACAACCTTGAAGGACCTCTTAGGAAGAGAGGCCAAATGTTCCAGTTCAGCTCACAGCTCTCTATCTCCTTCACTAGGTTGTGCAGAAAGGTGGGGGGAAAAAACCCTCCCCATGAACAAAAAGGAAGGAAATCCAAAAGTCTCTATTCAAAATATTTCATGCTGGGTAGTGCTGACTAGAGATGTGAATCGGAACCGGAATCTGTTCCGATTCCGGTTCCAATTCACATCGTGAAATTTTTTTCGTGCGGTCTGATCTGTTTTTTCTTTATCGGCTGCGCCCGAGCCAATAAACAAAAAACCCACCCTGGCCCTTTAAAACAGATCCCTTAGCTTCCCCCACCCTCCCGACCCAACCCAAATCTTTTTAAAAGTACCTGGTGGTCCAGTGGGGGTCCCGGGAGTGATCTCCCGCTCTCGGGCTGTCGGCTGCCACTAATCAAAATGGCATTGATGGCCCTTTGCCCTTACCAAGTGACAGGGTATCAGTGTCATTGGCCGGCCCCTGTCACATGGTAGGAAAACTGGAAGGCCCGCACCATTTTTAAAGATGGCACCGGCCGTCCATTACTGTCACATGGTAGGAGCACTGGATGGCCCGCACCATTTTTAAAGATGGCACCGGCCGTCCATTACTCCTACCATGTGACAGGGGCCGGCCAATGACACTGATACCCTGTCACATGGTAAGGGCAAAGGGCCATTGGCGCCATTTTTATTAGTGGCAGCCGATGGTCCGAGAGCAGGAGATTGCTCCCTGGACCCCCACTGGACCACCAGGTACTTTAAAAAAGTTTTTGGGGGGGGGGGTCGGGAGTGTGGGGGAAGCTAAGGGAACTGTTTTAAAGGGTCGGGGTGGGTTTAGGGGCTGCTTTTGTGTGCCGTTTTTCCCGCCCTCCCCCAAAACGATAAGAGAACCCCACGAACAATTTCGTGGGGTTTTCCTATTGGTATCGGGGAGCCCCTGATTTCTGACGACTTTGAAAATATCATACGATATTTTCAATCATCAGAAAAATGATTCACATTCCTAGTGCTGACACTGGTCTTACTTCCTCTAGGGAGTAGAGGGGTTGCTTACAGGTCTCCAACCCCTGCTCTCAGGATAAGAACATAAGAACATAAGAAAATGCCATACTGGGTCAGACCAAGGGTCCATCAAGCCCAGCATCCTGTTTCCAACAGTGGCCAATCCAGGCCATAAGAACCTGGCAACTACCCAAAAACTAAGTCTATTCCATGTTACCATTGCTAATGGCAGTGGCTATTCTCTAAGTGAACTTAATAGCAGGTAATGGACTTCTCCTCCAATAACTTATCCAATCCTTTTTTAAACACAGCTATACTAACTGCACTAACCACATCCTCTGGCAACAAATTCCAGAGTTTAATTGTACGTTGAGTAAAAAAGAACTTTCTCTGATTAGTTTTAAATGTGCCCCATGCTAACTTCATGGAGTGCCCCCTAGTCTTTCTACTATCCGAAAAAGTAAATAACTGATTCACATCTACCCGTTCTAGACCTCTCATGATTTTAAACATCTCTATCATATCCCCCCTCAGCCGTCTCTTCTCCAAGCTGAAAAGTCCTAACCTCTTTAGTCTTTCCTCATAGGGGAGCTGTTCCATTCCCCTTATCATTTTGGTAGCCCTTCTCTGTACCTTCTCCATCGCAATTATATCTTTTTTGAGATGCGGCGAGCAGAATTGTACACAGTATTCAAGGTGCAGTCTCACCATGGAGCGATACAGAGGCATTATGACATTTTCCATTTTATTCACCATTCCCTTTCTAATAATTCCCAACATTCTGTTTGCTTTTTTGACTGCTGCAGCACACTGAACTGACGATTTCAATGTGTTATCCACTATGACGCCTAGATCTCTTTCTTTGGTTGTAGCACCTAATATGGAACCCAACATTGTGTAATTATAGCATGGGTTATTTTTCCTTATATGCATCACCTTGCACTTATCCACATTAAATTTCATCTGCCATTTGGATGCCCAATTTTCCAGTCTCACAAGGTCTTCCTGCAATTTATCACAATCTGCTTGTGATTTAACTACTCTGAACAATTTTGTGTCATCTGAAAATTTGATTATCTCACTCGTTGTATTTCTTTCCAGATCATTTATAAATATATTGAAAAGTAAGGGTCCCAATACAGATCCCTGAGGCACTCCACTATCCACTCCCTTCTACTGAGAAAATTGTCCATTTAATCCTACTCTCTGTTTCCTGTCTTTTAGCCAGTTTGCAATCCATGAAAGGACATCGCCACCTATCCCATGACTTTTTACTTTTCCTAGAAGCCTCTCATGAGGAACTTTGTCAAACGCCTTCTGAAAATCCAAGTATACTATATCTACTGGTTCACCTTTATCCACATTTATTAACTCCTTCAAAAAAGTGAAGCAGATTTGTGAGGCAAGACTTGCCCTGGGTAAAGCCATGCTAACTTTGTTGCATTAAACCATGTCTTTCTATATGTTCTGTGATTTTGATGTTTAGAACACTTTCCACTATTTTTCCTGGCACTGAAGTCAGGCTAACCGGTCTGTAGTTTCCCGAATCGCCCCTGGAGCCCTTTTTAAATATTGGGGTTACATTTGCTATCCTCCAGTCTTCAGGTACAATGGATGATTTTAATGATAGGTTACAAATTTTTATTAATAGGTCTGAAATTTCATTTTTTAGTTCCTTCAGAACTCTGGGGTGTATACCATCCGGTCCAGGTGATTTACTACTCTTCAGTTTGTCAATCAGGCCTGCCACATCTTCTAGGTTCACCGTGATTGGAGATGGTTTCTCCTTTCCCAAGGTACAGGGTGTTCCCCAGAATAAGAAAACTTATCAAAAGCTGCAAAAATCTTTACTTTCTACAAAAGGGAGGCAGACCCTCTCAGACAGGGAGTGTACTGAGAAAGGATCTCCTCTAAACTCAAGAAAAATACCAATCTGTGTTAGTGGGTCCAACCCAGAACGGAGAAAAGAAAAAAAATCACTTCTTACTCCTCAAAACCATTTCAAACTGAACTCCACACTCTACCTCTATCTCTGTCTATGCCCCTGGAATATCCAATCACAGTCAGCTCAGTGAAGAGGCTGAAAGAGAATGGATGCCCCATGCTGTTACTAGTTCAGATGATAAGAGACCTAGGGCAATCTATTGACAAACTAGATATATATAGATCTATAGATAGATAGATAGATAGATAGATAGATATAACATTAAACAGCTGCCCCTCGAAAAATCAAGGACACAGAATGATTGGAGAAGGACAAAAATATATCCAAGTGATAAAGAAAGAATTTAGATGAATTTATTAATATCACACATGCATAATCCAAAAACAAAAGCAGACAGCAACTCTGGGTCTCTATAAAGCAGAAGGAAAATTATTCATGTTGAAAATATTCAGAAGGCCCCCCACAATCACAGTGGATGACTCACTCCAAACCTGAGAGTGTACAGGTGGACAGAATAACCCATTATTTCTTTGGATCATATTTATAACTATTTGCTTTACTTTCATAATCTGAAGGGAGAGGACAGAGGGGGTTGACAGCAGGGTTCCAAAATACAAAAAAATGTTGATTTGCTAACATTACCACAAAGCAGTAAGGATCTCTTCCAAGGAGACAAGAGTTCAAGCAATGGAACTGGTGAAACTTCTGGAGTAAAGGGCAATGTACATGAATATTACATTTACTTTTTTTTAATGAATTAATGAATAACAACAATACGAGTAAAAAGCTAGCAACATGGTGGATCTGTGGAGGACTTGGGTTCATATCTTCTGCTTCTTGAATTAGCTGGGGCTGGGATGCTGCATTGGCAGTGTTCATAGTCCCTTCAGAGAGGGAATCCCTATCATTGCATAACGTGAAGACATAGGGCACATGATTGCAGAATTCTGATAGGAGCTCAGGCACGTGCTCCCCAGCCAAGGGCTATCATTGCAATGAATGGACTAAGAAAATTAAGAGAGGGCTATAAAAGAAGAGGAAAATCCCCAGGTTCTTGCAAATGAAGGCTCTTGGTGCAGATCCCAGCCCTGGGTTCTGAATGAGCTGGAAGTCCAAAGGAAGAAACTTCCAAACCAAAAAAAAAAGTCAGCAACACATTTTGTTACTAAGCATATTTGTACTACACAATTCAAATCCAATTCATTTATTTTTGTAGGTAGCTAACAAGTGCTATACATCTTCACTATATATTTCCTCATGAGCTGCATAAGCTGGGCTGCTGGAAGCACTAGGTGGATTAGACGACCACTTAGAACAACACAGTTCTGGGGACAACATTGTGAAGGCATCTGCTTCTTCCCACCTGTGCGGGCCCAGAAGAGGAAATAGTGTCGGCATTGGCCCGTATAGACAGGGAGAAGGCAATGCCATCACCAGCACCTCATGGAGCAGGAGCAGGCTGCAACATTGGTCTGCATGGCTGGAATGAAGAGAAGGGCCCAGATGCAGAGCAGCAGCATCAGGAGCAGAAGAAGCATTGATCCCCTCAGCAAAAAGAAAGAAGAAGACTGAAGAGGAGGCTGCTGCTGCTGCTGCCACTGCCACTTGTGCTTCCAGCAGAACAAGGTTTCAGAGTGAGTGAGAAAAGTTTGTAAGAAATGGAGTGTGCTTGAGTGAAAGAGCATGTGTGTATGTGACTATGAATTTGTATGAGTGAAAGACAGAATAGATGTGCATGATTGAGCATGTGTGAGTGAGAGAGACAGGATGTGTGAGTGAGAGTATGTGTGTGTGTGTGTTTGTATGTGTGTGTGATAAAGCATATGCATGAGAGAGGGAGTGTTTGAATGAGCATGTGTGTAAAAGCAAGACAGTATTTCTTTGTTAGCATGTGTATAAAAGTGATAGTATGTGTAATTGTATGAGAGAGAGCCTGTGTGAATATTAGGGATGTGAATCGTTTTTTGACGATTTAAAATATCGTCCGATATATTTTAAATCGTCAAAAATCGTTAGAGGCGATATTTAATAGGAATTCCCCCGATTTATCGTCAAAAATCGTAAATCGGGGGAAGGGGAGGGGAAGGGGGAGGGCGGGAAAACCGGCACACTAAAACAACCCTAAAACCCACCCCGACCCTTTAAAATAAATCCCCCACCCTCCCGAACCCCCCCCAAAATGCCTTAAATTACCTGGGGTCCAGTGGGGGGGGGGGGGTCCCGGTGTGATCTTTTACTCTCGGGCCTCCGGTGCGTTGTAGAAATGGCGCCGGCGCTACCTTTGCCCTGTCATATGACAGGGCAAAGGTAGCGCCGGTGCCATTTTGTTTTTTGTCCCCCGACGTCAGGAGCGTAGGAGATCGCTCCCGGACCCCCGCTGGACCCCCAGGGACTTTTGGCCAGCTTGGGGGGGCCTCCTGACCCCCACAAGACTTGCCAAAAGTCCAGCGGGGGTCCGGGAACGACCTCCTGCACTCGAATCGTTTTGCCGTACAAAATGGCGCCGGCCATACGGCGTATGGCTGGCGTATGGCCGGAGCCATTTTGTACGGCAAAACGGTTCGAGTGCAGGAGGTCGTTCCTGGACCCCCGCTGGACTTTTGGCAAGTCTTGTGGGGTCAGGAGGCCCCCCCAAGCTGGCCAAAAGTCCCTGGGGGTCCAGCGGGGGTCCGGGAGCGATCTCCTACGCTCCTGACGTCGGGGGACAAAAAACAAAATGGCGCCGGCACCATTTCTACAACGCACCGGAGGCCCGAGAGTAAAAGATCACACCGGGACCCCCCCTCTGGACCCCAGGTAATTTAAGGCATTTTGGGGGGGGGTTCGGGAGGGTGGGGGATTTATTTTAAAGGGTCGGGGTGGGTTTTAGGGATGTTTTAGTGTGCCGGTTTTCCCGCCCTCCCCCGATGTACGATTTACACGATATTTGAAAAAACAAAACCGCGACGATCCGATTCCCTCCCCCCCCAGCCGAAATCGATCGTTAAGACGATCGATCACACGATTCACATCTCTAGTGAATATGTGAGTGAGCATATCTGTAAGAGAGAGAGAGAGAGAGAGAAGTGTGTCTGTGTGTGTGTGAGAGAGAAAGAGAGCTTATGAGTGGGTGAAAGTGAGGAGGTATGCGCGTGAAGGGGATGTGTGTGAATGAGAGACAATATGTGTGAGGGTGTGTGTGTGTGTGTATGAGAAAGAGAGAAAAAAGAATGCGTGCAACAAACCACTTCTCCTCCTGCTAATCAATGACAATTTCAGGGCATCTGGAAATAAAAAATATGTAGGCAGGGAAAAGGAATTTTTTATTCGTACTAGTTTAAAGAAATATTTTATTGATGTTTGTAAATGTTTTTATTATTTTATATGATTGTTTAATTATTGGATGTTATTCTATTTGTCAGCTGTTTTGAAATATATATTCTTTTATTAGTATGGTTTTAATATTGAGGATTTATATTTCTTGATGTTATTGTTTGATGTTATATGCAGAATAGTAATATTTTAGTTTTTCCATTATTGCAATGCATGCAGATTCTGGCTAGTTTTAGTTTCAAGTTCAGTTTTTATCTGCACATTTTATTTTATACTTTACATAACTACACAAGTACATAAGATTTGCTATACTGGGTCACACCAAAGTTCCATAAAACCCAGTATTCTGTTTCCAATAGTGGCCAATCCAGGTCCCAAGTACCCTGCAAGATCCCGTAGGGTAAATAGATTTCATGCTGCTCTTCCCAGGGATCAAAAGTAAATTTCTGCAACTGCATCTTAATAATAGTTTATGACCTTTTCCTCCAGGAACTTGTCCAAACTGTTTTAAGTGCAGCTACACTAATAACTTTCACCACATCCTCTGGCAATGAATTCCAGAGCTTATATGTTGAGTAAAAAAAGATTTTCTCCTATCAGTTTTAAATGTATCATATAGTAACTTCATTGTGTGTCCCTTAGACTTTGTAGTTTTTGAAAGAGTAAACAACTGATTAACGTTTATTCATTCCATTCCACTCATTATTTTATAAACCTCTATCATATCTCCCCTCAGTTGTCTCTTCTCCAAGCTGAAGAGCCCTAACCTTTTTAGGGTTTGCTCTTAGAGAATTGATCTTTCTCCTTTATCATTTTGGTCACCCTTCTCTGTATCTTTTCTAATTCTGCTAAATCCTTTTTGAGATGTGGTGACCAGAACTGTACACAATATTCAAAAGGACCTACTGAGGTAAATGTGAAATGACACAAACTGTATTAAAAAGAGCAAAATTAATTCTTGCAAGATAATTTCAATAGAGCCTTTCATTTATGCTTAGGGAGGGTAATTTTCACAGAGACTTACCCAGAGAACTGGCCCTTTAGAAAACTTTGCAAAAAATGCACACATAAAATTAAGCACATATACACTATGGGGTAGATTTTTAAAAGTACGCTCGCGTGTACTTTTGTTCGTGCACCAGGCGCAAACAAGAGTACGCCGGATTTTAATAGATACTCGTGTAGCCACGTGTATCCTTTAAAATCCGGGGTCGGCGCGTGCAAGGCTGTGCAAAATCGGCAGCCTGCACGCGCCGAGCCGTGCAGCCTGCCTCCGTTCCCTCCGAGGCCACTCCGAAATCAGAGTGGCCTTGGAGGGAACTTTCCTTCCACCCCCCTGCACCTTCCCCTACCTAACCCACCCCCCCAGCCCTATCTAAACCCCCTACCTTTGACAAGTTACATCTGCCCGAGGCAGGCCTAACTCGCGCGCACCGGCTGCGTGATTCCCGGGCTCGGGAGCAGTTTCGGAGGCCTCGGCTACGTCCCCGAAATGCCCCCGGGCCAGAACCACACCTGCAGCCCTGCCCCTGGATGTTGCGCCGTCGCGACACCCCACCCCGACATGCCCCCCCAGGAAAGCCCTGGGACTTACGCGCGTCCTGGGGCTTGCGCGCGCCGCCGAGCCTATTCAACATAGGCTCGGCGTGCGCAGGGGGAACTTGGGCCAGGTTTTCGGGGAGTTTGCGCGTATCTTATGCGTGTACTTTTTTGAAAATCTGCCCCTATATGCATGACTTTTATGTGCATAGGGGAGAGGCATTCCATGGGATGGAGTCTGGGCAGGGCTGGGACTTACATGCATATGTTTTGATTTCAAATTCTCTTGGCAAAACCAAGTGCACCACTTTAGCAGGTGTAATTATGTATGCATAGTTTTGCTGGGATACTTTTCAAGATACAACTATTTTGGCTACTCAATTATATATCACAAAATTATTAATACCAAACAACAAATAGTGACATATGTAAGATTACAATCTTTATTTATTTCAAACAAGAAATTCCCAAGGACTGAATACTTCAGTCTTCACAACATCACCCCAAGGAATATTCATCTAAAAATCTCAACCCATAATCCCACACTACTCACACACATTCATACTACACACTCACACTCATTTTTTATGTAATATCTCCCAACATTAAAAAATTCTTCCATGTTCAAAGACAAATTGTTTACATACGTTTACATACAGATAAAAATCCTCATTACAATACAGTACTAATCTTTCAAAATCAATTTGTTCATAAGCAGAAAGAATACTGTTACACGATTTTTTTCTCGTTCCTAGAACGAAATTCTTTTATTGCCTCTTCATCCTCTCAACATGTTTTGCCTTGCCACAGGCTTCTTCAGGAGAGTTTCAAATAATATCCTACTGCTTAGACATTTCCAGCATATTCCCGTACAGGTTTCCTCTATGCATCCAGAAAAAACTGGCATACACAGATATATGTCTCAACTCTTGCTCTTCAACGCCTCTTAGATGAATCCCCACTCTTTCAGTATGGCGTACCCTTCCTTTACATATTACCTTATCAATACTCCAAAACACCGCCACCTCAGTAGTGTCCAAACGCCGCCATGAAGCGAACCAAAGGTTGTTTGGGATACTTTTCAAAGCAACTATATATTCATAAGTCCACTTTGCAAACTTGTGTAACTTATTGTATGTGTATGCTTCCTGGCTAACTTATATGCAGTTATAAACTAGTGGCTTATTAAATTGTTCTTTTCTCTTCCTGGCTAGGGTAAATTAAATTTCAAAGGAGATAGTTCCTGGCCACTTTCTTTTGAACTAAGAAAATGCCCCATGGTAGGACAGCAAATATTCCTTTTGAAAGACAACAGAACAGCCACTAACACTTTCTTGTGATGGCTATTACTTGCTGTTTGATGTCCCTGAGAAAATCCTTCTGTGTCACAGCAGGGGGCCTCCTTTGGCTGGAAACTGGTGCAATATTATTTGCTAGACTACATTACTGGAAAAGGGGGTACATTAAAATGTATTATAATTAACTTTTCTTGTTCGGCCTATGAAAGACTAATTTACAGTATATTTGAACTGACAAATGGTGGGGTCAATATTCAAAGCTGGCTGTTTAGGTAACTTAGCCAGATATAACTTAACCGACTAAGTTATGATGTATATTCAGCGGCACGGCACAGTGAAGCCACTGAATATACACATATATGTGTGCACTTCGTGGATACGTCTACCTGGCTAAGCTTAGACCTGCTCTATGTAGCATCTAAACTTAGACACGTACTTATATGTCTAAATCCGAATATCAGTAGTTAGGTGTATAGGTTATACGCCTAATTTGCTCTGACCTCGATCCACCCAATGCACGCCCACTATTTTTGTGCATACATTTTAGGTATATAATGGACTTGTATGGCTAATCAGCAGCCGCTGAACGTATGCGCATATTCAGTGGCCAGTACTTAGCCTCATAAGTCCCACTTATCTGGCTAAATAGCACTGAATATGCTTTGAATATTGACCTCGGTAAGTCTTTGTGTCACTGCTTAGGCAAGCAATGCATTATTTTAGATCTAAATTAAAGACCTGGCTATTCCATCAAGCCTACCCTGACTAATCTCTTCCCTTTGAACCTAACACCGCCATTGTACCCACCCCTAATACACCCAGCCCTACTGCCTGTATATATTAATAAGATGTGCCTTTTTCCATTGGAACATGTAATTTTTCAGTTGTTTTTTAAATTATTTTAACTAGTTTACAAGCCTATTTTTTCCTCGCCTTCGCCTTAGTTTTCTTTTACCCCCTCCCCCACCCTTGTTATAATGTATTTTCCTCGCTTTTGTTAATATGTGAACCGGCATGATGTGCCTTTCTAATGCCGGTATATAAAAGTTATTAAATAAATAAATAAATAAATAAATAAATAAATAATTCATTCCTAGTAGCCAATAAAAAGAATGGATTGAATACTAATGATCCTTTCCAATTAAATATGAAAGGTAGCTGCTTTGGTTTCTAGAGTGAAAGAGGGGAAAAATACAAGGATGTAGTCATGAGATGAGACCTTGATTCCAGCTTGCAGTATGCTACTCATAGGAAAGAAAAATCAGTTTCTGGTAGCTAGAGGTTTTCTTGTAATTATTATCCTAAGAAAAAGGAAAGTGCTTTTAGATATTCTCGGATTTTATTTTATTTCAAGCTAGATGAACAGTATTAAGAATAGTACCTGTTGCGTGTCCCATCCGCGCTCGGCCAGCACTCAGGCCTGCTCACCTCGCTAAGACCTCCACTGGTCCCAGGTCGGCCTCCCCAGCAGCAGCTGTGAACCTAGCTAGGTCTCGGCATCCCGCAGGGGCAGTCGCTGGGCCTTCTCCTTCCAGTCAGGCCTCATGGCGGGGCTCGGCTTCCTCCTCAGCGTTGGCCCCGCCCCTAGGTGCACGTGCGTGGGGACCGCCCGGCCTCTTAAAGGGCCAGTGGCAGATCCCAGCTCCGCGGCGCGCCCTGATTAGTCTCAGCAAATAAGGAAGTTCCCACCGTCACTTCCTTGCCTTGGCAATCAAGTCGATCACCTAGTGATTTCTAGTTTGCCTATGCATTCCAGTCTGCATTCCAGTCTTGTTCCAGTCTCGTTCCAGTGTCCTCCTATTCCAGCATCCTCCTGTTCCAGCGTCCTTCTGTTCCAGCATCCTTCTGTCTCCTCGTTTCCCCAGGTACTACCTCTCGGACTGTCTTCTCGGTTCTGACCTCAACCTCAACAGGCAGAAGGTCAGAGGCTGCCTGCCTCTGACCTTCTGCCTGTTCTACGACCACGTCTGCATGCTGCCTGGAACTGACCTCTGCCTGTTTACCGACCACTTCTGCACGCTGCCTGGAACTGACTTCTGCCTGAACTCGACCACGTCTGACTGTCTCCTGGAACGTGACCTCTGCTTTGGCTGACTACTCATGGACTAACTTCTGGTATTTGACCCCTGCTTTGCCTGACTATCCACGGACTGATTACTGGCTCTGACCCTCGCATTGGCTGACCATGCTTCCCTGACTCTGGCCTTGATCCTTGCAATACATTCAGAGACTCTATTTTGGCCTTCTCAGGCATTCCGGACTTCTGGCCTGAATATCGACCTCGCGCCCTTGATCGTGGTGGGCACACCTCTGAACTTTCTATCTAGGAGATCCTGCGAGGCCCACCTAAGACCAGGCGGCCCGGGTAACCAAGGGCTCAACCCGAGGGAACCCCGGGTTGCTAGTGGCGAAGCTCCAGCTAGTCTCTGTCTCCTCCTGTGCTCCGCCTCCTGCTGGCAGGCACTTTCTGGGTCCGACCAAGGAGCCTACCAATCCTGCCCTAGGCCATGGGTCCACCTCCTGGCGCAACAGGTTGCCAAGGCCATGGACTCGGTGGAGTTTCCCGCCATACGGACCATTCGGGGTCTGGCCACAACTGTTTAAGAACAATGACGAGCCATAGAGACTCTAGCCTCCTCTGTAGAGGAACTCCGCTCTCAAATGCAGGACACAGCAATGGCTAATCCAGTGGACCTAACCTCTACCCTGCTACCAAGAGCATCACTGGCACTGCCAGCACCTCCACGCTTCAATGGAGATCCATGTCTCTGCCGAGGCTTCCTTAATCAGTGCTTCATGCAATTTGCCCTTCAGCCCTCCTTGTTCCTGAAGGAATCAACAAAGATAACCTTCATCCTTTCTCGTCTTGAGGGGAAGGCCCTGGCATGGGCTTCTCCACTTTGGGAGCGCTCTGACCCCATCCTCACACAACTATCCCAGTGATCACCACTTTCAAATGGACCTTTGAAGATCCTGGTCGTCAGGCAGTTGCTGGTCATCACCTACTCCACCGGCATCAAGGCTCCAGATCTCTCTCGGAGTTTACGGTGGAGTTCCGGACACTGGCAATGGAACTGGGATGGCAAGAGGATTGCCTTTGGGCACTCTTTCTTGAGGGTCTATCTCCCGCTCTCAAAGATGAACTTGCTGTCCATGAGATTCCCATATCTCTAGAGGACCTGATTTCCGTTGCTGGGAAAATTGACCATCGCCTCTGGCAATGACACCATGAAGTGAAAGCACCCCGGCCTGCTGTTCAACAACTAGCATGTGCCCTTAGCCCTCAGTTGAAGGCTCTGCCGGCACCACCTCCCTCCAATGAAGAACCAATGCAAGTCAACCGTGTCACTGAGAATGGTCCAATATAACGAGGAGCAAGCCTCATGGAAGTTATTCGTAGCTGGATGTGGCGAGTACTTAACCACGCCTTGTCTCCAGGTCTGAAACGAGGTGCCAGTCATCAGTGTGCATCGTAGATTTTCTTGGCCCTTTGCGCAGCCTTCCTGAGCAATTCCTCAGTGTGAATCCAGAGCCTCTGGAGTTCTTGCACAGTTAGTTTGGCTTCCAGAGAAGGCACAGACAACGTTACTGGTAGTGGAGGTATGGGCTGTCTTTCGTACAGTATCTGGAAGGGTGAAGCTCCTGTGGTGGCACTGATTTGGGAATTATATGAAAACTCTGCCCATGGGAGAAGGGCTGCCCAGTCATTTTGGCTTTCATTGGTGTAGGACCTCAAGAATGTTTTCAGGGTCCGATTGGTCCTTCCGCTTGACCTGTGGATGGTAGGCGGTGATATAATCCAATATGATATTGAACTTGCGGCAACCTCTCTAATGAATGCACACCCCTATCCAAAACAATATGTTTATGTAAACCATGCAGGTGAAAAATGTGATTTACAAACAGCCAGGACAACTCAGGTGCAGAGGAAAGGCCTAGAAGGGGAACGAAGTGAGTCATTTTTGAGAATCAGTCGCTATCGCCCCAAATAGTGCTGCATCCATTAGAGAGGGGGAGGTTTACCATGAAGTCATACAAGCCTTCCCAGATATTCATACAAGCCTTCCCAGACGTCAATTGATCTAATACTTCCAAGCCACCCCTAATCTCCATCTACACTATGGTCGACCTTATCTCCTATCGTTTACTTGTGTAAATTAATAACCTGTCCTTTCTCTTACTCTAAGCCAAGTTCTTATCACCTTGTTATATGTAACTGCCTTTTCAGCACCATTGTTATTGTTATGTTTACTTTGCACCCCTGTTTTATGTGAACCAGCATGATGTGACTGCTGTCTCGAATGCCGGTATATAAAAAATCTAAATAAATAAATAAATAAATAAAGTCAGTGGACAAATGGGTCCAGGGTTCCTTGGGGGCTGGCAATGGCTGTAACAGCCCCCAAGGTCATCCCACCATTGGTTTTTGCTGGGCGCAGGTAGGACAAGAGTCCACATAGGCCTTGATATCTCGCTGCATCTGAGGCCATCAATAGTACTGTTGAAGTAGTGCGAGAATCCGGGCCCACCTAGGGTGACCTGCGACTCGGAAGTCATGGGACCATTTCAATACCTTTGGTCGGAGGCAATGTGGAATGACGGTCTTCCCTGGGAGAATATTCACAGAGGAAGCCAGAAGAATTCAAGCCGAATCTATTATGTGTTGGGGAGGATAAGGCATATCTTCAATCTTGAAGGATTAGGAGAGAGTATCCCCCTGAGTATTTTTAGAAGTGGGGCGGTATTGTATCTCCAAATCGAAATGTGTGAAAAACAATGGACCATCTAGCCTGAAGGGCATTCAGACACTGTGCTCCAAGTTTTTGTGGTTTGTATATATTGTAACCTGGTGTTGCGCACTTTCCAACCATGGTTGTCTCTCCTCAAGTGCCAACTTGATGGCTAGCAATTCCTTATCTCCAATTCCATAATTGCACTTGGCGGGTGTGAATTTCTGCGAGAAGAAGGAGCAAGGGCAGAGAACCCCAGTGCTGGCGTGCTGGCTTAAGACTGCTCCAACACCAGAAGAGGAGGCGTCAACCTCCAAGATGAATGGGTGAGAAGGGTCCAGATATTGGAGGCATGGTTCCTGAAGAAAGGCCTTTTTCAATTCAAGGAATGCCGCAACTGCTTCCGGTGGCCAGGCTTTGGTATTGGCCCCTTTTCTGGTGAGTGCTGTGAGAGGAGCTGCAATCCCAGAGTAATGTGGAATAATGTGACGATAGTAGTTCACAAAGCCTAAAAACCTCTGCAATGCAAGAAGACCTATAGGTTGGTGCCAGTCCTGGATGCTTCGAACCTTTTCTGGATCTATGTGGAAGCAACGGTTGGAAATGATATATCTGAGAAAAGGTAGGCTGCCCTTCTCGAAAATACATTTCTCCAGTTTGGCGTACAATTTATTTGCCTGTAATCACTGGAGGACCTTGCAGACATGGTGGCGGTGCAATGTGAGGTCCTTAGAGAAGATAAGAATATCATCGAGGTAAATCAGGATGTAACTATACAGAAGATCATGGAAGATGTTGTTCATCAGGTTCTGGAACACCATGGGAGCATTACATAGCCCGAAAGGCATTACCAAATATTCATAAGGCTGACTTACATGGTGAACGCCGTCTTCCACTCGTCTCCCTGCTTTATACAGATCAAATTGTAAGCTCCACAGAGATCTAACTTAGTGAACACTCAAACCCCCTGTAGGTGATCAAAGAGCTCAGGAATGAGTGGCGGGGGTAGTGATCCTTCTTGGTTATGGAGTTCAGGCGCCCATAATCAGGGGTCAGGGCAGGCAGCAATCAACAAGGTCAAGAGTAGGTCCGAGGTCAGCCAAGAATCCAAAACAAAGATAAGCCAGGGTCCAAGCCAAAGAGTCAATCCAGAGGAAGGAAGGCTGGGAAGAGCAGTGGAGAAACAAAGACAGACAAGGGACCAACAGACAAGACACAGGACCACTGAGGAAGCAGAAACAGGAACCAGGAACACCGGCGGGAACAGGGGCCAGTACCAACATGGCAACCAGCTACTCCAAGGAGTGGGATCTATTGCAGAGGCATCAGTAGCAGGTCCAAACAGGTTTTAAATACAGGAGAGCCTGTGATGTCATCTGTGGGTGCCATGGTGGTTTTGCCGCCACAGGCCCTTTAAATAATGATGCATTGCAAACGTGCCTAGGGACACGCTGCTCAGTTGAGTGGCGGCCCTAATTCTACGCATCAGGTTTTCTCAGCGGTCGGACTCATTTTCGGCGTTGGGGACTATGCTGCGGCACAGGAGAGAGGTAAGGGTGGCCGGTCGTGGGACAGATCCATGGCTGGCCAAACGCAACACCTGTCACATAGCTATGTAGCTCAGCTTTGCCAGCTACTAATATTATCGATTGTTTTTCCAACTAATGAGGTTTTGCACTTATGGGTCCTCCTACCACTTTTTGCCATCTCCTTTTTGGGATGTGTCTCCTCGGTATAATTGCCCCTTGAGCTTATGCAAAAGGGTCTTTTATCTGAATCAGAGACTTGATCAGGAGGTCTTTCTGCTCCCATGGCAGATTGATCAAGAGAGGTCTTTCTGCTCCACTGTGGATTGATCGAGTAATGAGTATGGGGAGCTTCCAGGTTCACCAAGTAAGGAGTTTCGAAGTAAAGGAGTTTTTTAAAGAAGTTTTTGAAGAGTTTGAAGTTTTTGGAGATTTTTGGAGTGAAGAGTTTTTGCTATTGAGACCCTGTGACCCAGATCCTAACAGACAGACAAACCCCTCTTCCTGAATGGGCTGGGTTTCTGATTTTCATCTTTGTGCCCAGTTAACAGTAAAGGGTGAGGATTTTGGGGATAAGTTTTGACAAGAAGTGCTAGAGACATCTATTTTGAAACAAAGGAATTTTTTTCTATTCTACCCTTGTTTGAATGCTGGTTGTTGAAGAGAAATACCATATCCTCCAGGAAGAAAGGATTTTGAGAGAGGGCACTGGTTCAGTTACAAAGAGAAGGATTAAAGCTGGCACCATGGATAAAGAAATTACAGCTGTTGATGTCATGATTTTCCTTTTATTATTCATGATTTTTGCCATCTTATCTTGAATCATCCCTTTTAAGTTACAGCAAATATTTTTCAGTTGAACACTACAATTGGACTCTCTGCTTTATTTTTCATCATCTTTGTACACTGAGAAGATCAGCCTTGTGAGTACATACTGATCAGTATGAGATCGGGGGTGTGAGTTATTATAAGCACTGTGTTTCCCACTGCTGCACCAGGGGTCCAGGAGGTTGAACCTCCCTCCCGCACCCGCCGGTGAAGCCCAGCATCCCCATGGTCTCCTGTGGAACATGTGTGTGCGTGTGTGAGGTCTGCCCATGGGGACTGTGTGACCCACATATCCAGTATACCTCACAAAGGGGGGGGCTAGAGCTATATGACTTACTGTGGGATTATACACTCTGACAGTAACTTTTAAAGAGCGGGCGCACCTGTATGCTCAGATGCCAGCTCGCACTAATGGACACGTCCATTTTATAACATATGTGCATATGTGTTCGCATGATATAAAATAGGCTGTATATGCATTCATGTGGCAGACTAGATGGGCCATATTTGTCTTTATCTGCTATCATTTACTATGTTACTGTACGTTACATTTGTACAGTTTTGTGAATTAAGGGGTGGCAATTCTTTATTCTTGGAGGGGCGAGGCAACAGGGCAGTGAAATACAATTTTAACAGTCAGAGAGGGAGCAGCACTGGAAGAAGTCAGGATGGGATCAGAAGTAATCTTAGGAAATTTTTCTTTACAGAGATGGTAGTGGATGAACTGGAACAGCCTCCTAAGGAGGTGGTGGAAGCAAAAAGGTATCTGAATTCATGGGATAAAAGCAGGGGATCTCTGAGGGAGTGATGGGAATTAAATGGATGGGCTGATTAAATGGGCTATATGGTCTTTTTCTGCCATCATGTTTATATATATATATATATATATATATATATATATATATATTCTATTTTTTGGGCTTTGGGACAGATACTTCTCTCACTGTTGCACTGCATCTGAAACAGGCAATGACCTAGTTAGCTCTATTGAATTCTGTGCAGAAAGAGCATCGTTGGATAGGGTCAAACAAAGCTGCCTCAAGCTTCAAAACAAAATATTTGAAACAGCCTCCTCTTTCTTTGATATGAAACCCCATATTCCTCACAAGATATTTTAGCAGAGATAATAAAGGTGTATAAAAGAAAAGAAAAGAAAACTCAAATGCACATTGTTTTAAATCAGACAGTTATGAACAATAGCATTGCGATGTCCTTCTGCGAATAAGACGGGGGCTAGCTAAAGTCAGCAGAGAATTGATTTGCCTTGGTATAAGATTTTCTTTAAACCTGTATATAATTAGAATTTGGAATTATAATAGGAAATAAATTAACTATTAAGTAATAAACAGGGAAACATGCAAACAATTACTTTCATATTGCGATTTCATTCACTCTAGATGTGGAAATGAAGACACGATACTGACCTGTACACCTGGGTTCTGAATGCAAACTGTACAATCTATTATATTACAACAAAGTCAAAAGCAATGTGAAAGATTTCGAATCTATTCAAGGCATGTACCTCATTACAGACTTAGCAAATTAAAACACAAATAGGATTAGAAAAGAATAATGTAACAATCTCTCTCTATGGCCCCTGGAGCATTCAGTCATAAATTGGGTTTGCATTAAATTGTGCCTGCAGTATTGAATTCAGGGAAAAAGCTGTAAGCTGAAGATAAAGCATGCTAGGTTACTCACCAACTCTGGCAAAGCCATGTGTTTTCCTAGACATGCAATAAATTTGCTAAAATCAAACAGGATAAAAAAAAAAAAAGACTTTTTAAAAATCTTAATTTAAAAAAAATCTTGATATTGTATAGCAGTTGCAGAAGCACTGCAAAGCTCAAGCTGAATGTTCATGTGAGGCATGGATAGCTTTGTTGATTTTAAAATGTTTTATCAAATATGGCAGCTAATGTAATAGCATGCATAGAACAAAGTCAGAGCCTGAAATACATAAGCTTCTGAGATTATGGAAACCCCCATTACCATCATGGCCTTCTTAGTCTAATTTTCCTATAAGGAAACTGGCTTTATAAGCTGATTGTGTCTATGTGCTTGACTAACCCACCCCCCCATAACTTTTGAGCCATTCATCCACTTTCATTCAAAGTTGTGCCACAGTTAGTAGAATGATTTATTTATTTCAGCTTAATTAAGCTTCACAGTCATACTCTCAAAGCAAGTGGAGACAAATTGTAATAAAATCATGCATAACATATAGGGGTAGATTTTTAAAGTTATGCGCGGGCGTAGATTTGTTCGCGCAACCCGGCGCGAACAAATCTACGCCCGATTTTATAACATGTACGTGCTGCCGATTTTATAACATGTTATAAAATTCAGGGTCGGCGCGCGCAGGGGGGTGCACAATTGTGCAACCTGTGCATGTCGAGCCGAGCAGCCTGCCTCCATCCCCTCCAGCCCCTGGAACGCCCCCGGGCTGGCACCACACCCACCGCCCTGCCCCCCCTGAAGAGAAGAAAGATGAAAAGAAGATCGTCAATGGCCAGCAACGAAAGAAATGACAAGAAAGAAGAAAACTGAAACAGATACACACACAGTAAAAACCATCACATAGCCAGGCCTGAGCTCAATATTAAATAAGGGAAGACTAAGAATAGAAAAGAAGAAAGAAAGGGAAAGGACATAAAACACATTTATTTACTTGAAAGGAACATCACCAGTTGTAATTGTCAGAACTAAAAAAAAAAAAAGCAAAATATCATTTTATATATATATATATATATATATATATATATAAATATACCATTCTCTACCATTCTTCACCATTTCCACAGTCTCTCATATATTGATTATATTCTTTTAATACAAGGTTATACATGGTTTTGTATTTGTTCAGTTTCTATGTTATATTGTAAAGCGCAATGCTGAATTATTGTTTGAATGTAAACCGAGGTGATGTTACTTACGTACCCCGGTATATAAAAATCTGCAAATAAATAAATAATAAATAAATATATATACATAAAATAATAGAAATTGGGCAATATATATGCTATGTGAAGTGCTCTGCATTATTTACTAAAAACAAAAACCAAAAGGGAAAAACGCACCAATCTGAAGATAAAAAACAATTTTATTCAAAAGTTATCCATGTTAAAATAAGTGAGCACTACCTGTTATAGTGGAAAACAGGATTTACGTTCAGGCAACAACCAACAAGGACAGAACTTCACAATCTGGGTTAATAATCGTGGGGGTAGCTGCTTATTACGGTGGTTATACCCTAAACCAATTAAGCCTGATACATCACTTTGAATGCATATACAGCGTTGCTATCTACTTCAACGGTAGGGGGAAGTGAGGAAAACAGGATTTACATTCAGACATCATCCAGCAAGGCTTTGATCTCTGCAATCTGGGTAAACAAGCATCAGGATAACTTGCTTGATGCGGCAGTTACAACCCTTAAACATAAGCCTTATGCTCACCTTTGATGCAACTCCAACATTACTCTTTGCATCAATGACAGGGTATGGCAGGAAATTTGAATCAAACAGTTACCAACAAGACACCTGAAGTTGGTGGTTGGTGAAACATAAGTATGGGAAAATAAGTGAGGAAGCTTGCTGAGCAGACTGGATGGGCCGATTGGTCTTTTTCTGCCGCCATTTCTATGTTTCTATGTTTAAAACAATCAAATACAGTGCAATATATTACAACATATTTGTATTTTAACAAATAACTGTAGGTTGAAACCTACTATAAGCTCAAAACGCGGGCAAAACATGCATTACACCATACAGTTACTTAACAATCAGATGTCTATGTCAAATATTCATTACATAAGACTGTATCCATCATTAGTGTACATGTACAAAACCACATTACATGTCAATGTATTACATAATATATGAAAACTTTTTTATAATGTGAATAGAGACCTCATATATGGTAAGGTGGAGTCAGCTTGTTGTTTGCTCTCACTTATCTATGAAAATGGTTCTTACTTAATGAACCCCACAATTTAACAGGTACATCAAATTACCACGTTTAATTTTGTATAATCACTGGTCTCAAAATCTCAAAATTTTTTTTTTTTTTTGTAAACTGAACAAGCGTTGATTTTCTTAAAATATACACGCAGTTCCTTTTCATTTACTTATGCTTAAAGGTTTTCTCCTTTTTGAATCAACAAATCTTCATTATCATATTTAAATGCTGGGCGATTTAACTCTGTATCTAGCTAAAAAGAACTTATCGTTTTGTGCCGATGAAACACGAGCCGTGTCGGACAGGAGATTGTGCATTGCTTCTCCAGCGTTCATCCGCTCAGCTCTCAGCTCGCAGTTTTCAGCACAAAACAATAAGTTCTTTTTGGCTAGATACAGCGTTAAATCGCCCAGCATTTAAATATGATAATGAAGATTTGTTTATTCAAAAAGGAGAAAACCTTTAAGCATAAGTAAATGAAAAGGAACTGCATGTGTATTGTAAGAAAATCAATGCTTGTTCAGGTGACAAAAAAAGAAAAAATTGTGAGATTTTGAGACCAGTGATTATACAAAGTTAAGCATGGTAACTTGATGTACCTGTTAAATTGTGGGGTTCATTAAGTAAGAACCATTTTCATACATAAGTGAGAGCAAACAACAAGTTGACTCCACTTTACCATATATGAGGTCTCTACTCACATTATAAAAAAGTTTCCATATATATGGTCTTGGATTGGATAGAGTATTACTAGATTAATCATATTAAGCAACAGTTTCTTATCACATAAATGTATTTCATAAAGCAATATGTAATATGTAATACTTAATAGATTGTATGGCCACAAAGATATACACAAACATACTATCATTCATACACATTCAGAGACAACAAAGTATGGTATGTGATGTCCTGGGTTAACAGATAACAAGCCCCAACAAGGCCCTTGTTTCGCCAGTAAAGGCTTCCTCAGGGGGAACCCTGGCACAGTAGACACCATACAGAATCTAAAAATACTCATGAATGAAGAGAAAAAAAAAAGGAATGAAGATATTAAAAATCAATGTAAGGGTCTATAGCACTAAAAAAAAAAAATCATGTTATTCATGGTACCCATATTAAATAGTAGTACTTTCCAAACAGTACTTGTCAAGAAATGTAATATAGGAATGCATGGATTGCAAAACTTTCTCACAAAAGGTTTTCCAAGCCCACCAGGGACAATTATATCCAGTATAAAGGAAAAGAACATACAAGGCTAGCAAAAGCTTACCTATTTCATATGTTGCACTTGAACTATCTGTGAACTGAGGCAGGACTTGTTTTACCACTGTGTTGAATAAGTTGTCATCACCTATGTGAACAACACACCTAAACAGGAAGAAAAAAAAAGAAAAAAATGTTTCCATTAAAGGTAAAGTATGACTTAGAATAATAAAACTAAAATTGGACTGAATGAACTGCAGCTCAGAGCTGTTTACCTGGGAGGGGTGGCTAGAAAACCTAAAGTGCTTTGAATGACAGACCCCAACTATTATTGGGAGAAAATTATCTGGACACTGTGATCCATCATGGAGAAATAATAAAATTACATTTTTTTTTAATTAACATGGATTGGACGACCGTTCAATAAAGGCACCACTCTTTATCTAAAGTAAAGTGAGTGTAGACTTATAAGAACTTGCCTGATAGAGCAGCTTTGCTTGAATGATTCTTTCAAAATTCACCATGTTTCTAAAACGAACATCGCAAGAAGAAACAAAGGTAATTTGAATTGCATTACCTTTGTTTCTTCAATAAAAATATCCTTGCAACTAAGACGACTGGTCTACGTTTGTTTCATATGAAGGAGAATGCACCATGAATAAGTCCATAAGTCCTGCTTGAGGCAAGGACATAGATACTGGTACTTCAGGGTAAGTCTGTTGTCTTCCCTTTTGCTTCACCATTATGGTAGCAATGTAGGGAAGCCAATATATAAGAAAATCAAACAAGGAGTCTGGAACAGCTGCAGCACACAAACTCTACAGAGACACCATTTTCCCTGAATATCACTTTTTTGAAGGCAGTTGATATTTGACAAAAATTGCTATTCGTTCAGTAGTCACCAAGTGGCAGCCCAAAATGCCAGGTATCAACAAACCCACTTGAACATTCCATCTTTGTCTTCAGATTTATTTTTGTCATATTTTAGCCATAAAAAAAGATGGAAGGGTCTGCAATTTTATGACAGCTCAATTTATTTCTAGCTTTATTTTTTTTCTTTGATCAGCAGTTGTTTCCACTCATGCTTCCTTTGTAGTTTTATGAAAGTCACTTTTAATTAAAATCATTCTGTGGTACCAGACTGGCATTGAAAGCAAAAAGTAACAATTATAGCTGCCTAGAAGTTGGTTAGAAATGATGATGTCAAAACTGGTGCATGGAAGCAACCTTGCATTCAATATGAGCTTGCAATGGCCCAAACTGAAATTACTGCTGGTGGAATCAAATTTAATGATTGGACATTAGAGTGCTAAAAGCTTGCTAGTCAGATAACTTGTACAGTTTTGAAACCGCATTTCTTTAATTAAGGTCAGTGAAAAATTTCCCATTGGATCAGTGGAAAACTCTAACCTGTCAAGGTCACTAAAGGCTGCTGTGGAAGGAAATATAAGCAACCGTGGAGAAAGGCAGGTAGGAAAGGACTTTCCCTCCTGTGCTGTTGCTCCCAGCTCTCCCCATGGCCTATTGAATGGCATAATAATGTCTGATGAATGGGCCATGGAGAAAGAGGCAGGAGCAGCAATGCAGAAGAAGCAAACTGCTTATTTTCTAAGCTCCCCCAGGACCACTGCTCTTCCTGTTATGGAATTTCTGGCACCCATTCACAATTAGTAAATTAGCACATTTGTGACTAGCTCTTGAAAGCTATGGGCCAGATTTTATAACGTGCGCGTGGGTGTAGATTTGTTCACGCAAGCTGGCGCGAACAAATCTACTCCCGATTTTAGAACATGCGCATGCTACCGCACGCATGTTATAAAATCCAGGGTCGGTGCACGCGGGGGGGGGGGGAGTGCACAATTGTGCAACCTGCGCGCGCTGAGCAGCCTGCCTCCATTCCCTGCAAGACCGCTCCAAAATCGGAGCGGCCTCGGAGGGAACTTTCCTTCCACCCCCCCCCTGCACCTTCCCTTCCCCTATCTAACCCGCCCCCCCCCCCAGCCCTAACTAACCCCCCCCCCGTCCTTTATTGAAGAAGTTACGCCTGCCGGCTCTCCATCCCCCGGCCCAGTGGCTGTTCCGGAGGCCTCGGTCGCACCCCCGGAACACCCCCAGGCTGGCGCCCCGCCCAGGGCCCTGCCCCCAGAACGCCCATTATTTCAAGCCCCGGGACTTACGCGTGTCCCAGGGCTTGTGCGCCGCCGAGCCTATGCAAGATAGGCTCGGTGCGCGCAGGGGGAGGCAGGGATAGGTTTTCGGGGGTTGCGGCGTATCTTACGAGCGCAACCCTTTGAAACTCTACCCCTAAGCTTCCTTCATCAGGGCTATGGAAAAGGAGCTAAGCATGAAGTTGCCACCTGTAAATTTGCTTCTATATACTTAGAACATAACATATAGTAAGAACATAAGACTTGCCATACTGGGTCAGACCAAGGGTACATCAAGCTCAGTATCTTGTTTCCTCCAACAGAGGCCAAACCAGGCCACAAGTACTTGGCAGGATCCCAAAAGGTTGATAGATTCCATGTTGCTTATCTCAGAGATAAGCAGTGGATTTCCCCAAATCCACATTAATAATGGTTAATGGACTTTTTTCCAGGAACTTGTCCAAACCTTTTATAAACCCAGCTACACTAACAGCTTTCACCACATCTTCTAGCAGTGAATTCTAGAGTTAAATTATGCATTAAGTAAAAAACAATATTTTCTCCTATTTGTTGTAAATGTATTACCTTCTTTGAATGTCTTCTAGTTTTTGTACCTTTTGAAACACTAAATTCTGATTCATGTTTTCCCATTCCATTGCACTCATTAACTTATAGACCGCTAACTTGTCTCCCCCTCAGCTGCCTTGTCTCCCGTCTGAAGAGCCCTAACCTCTTTAGCCTTTCCTCATAGTGGAATCATTTCATCCCTTTATCATTTTAGTCGCCCTTCTCTGTACCTTTTTCTAAATCCACTATATCTTTTTTTGAGATGTGGTGACCAGAACTGCACACAATAGTCAAGGTACAGTCACACCATGGAGAGATACAGAGGCATTATGACACCCTCTGTTTTATTCTCCATTCCTTTCTTGGCCGCCAGTGCACACTAAGCAGAGTATTTCAATATATTTCAACATATTATCCACAATGACACGTAGATCCTTTTCCTGGATGGTGACTCCAAATTTGGAAGCCTACATCATGTAGCTATAATTTGGGTTGCTCTTCCCTACATGAATCATTTTGCACTTGATCATATTAAATGTCTTCTGTCATTTGCATGCCCAGTCTCCCAACCTTGCAAGGTCCTCTTGCAATTTCGCACAATCTTCTTATGATTTAATAACTTTGAATAATTTTGTATCATCAGCAAATTTGATCACTTCTCTCATTATTCCCATTGCTAGGGCATTTATAAATATGTTAAAAAGCAGCAGTCCTAGTACAGATCTCTGGGGCATTCCACTATTCACCCTTCTCCATTGAGAAAAATGACCATATAGCCCTACTGTCTGTTTTATATCTTTTAACCAGTTCTCAATCCACAATAGAACATTGCCTCCTATCCCATAACTTTTTAATTTCCTTAAGAGTCAAATGCTTTCTGAAAATCTAGATGCACTATATCAACTGGCTCACTTTTGTTCACATTTTTATTAATGCCTTCCAAAAAAATGTTGCAAATTTGTGAGGCAAGACTTCCCTTGGCTAAATCCATGTTGACTTCATCCCATTAAACTATCTATATGTTGAATAATTTTGTTCTTTATAATAGTTTCAACCATTTTTCCCAGCTCTGAAGTCAGGCTCACCAGTCTGCATTTTCTGGATCACCCCTGGAACCCTTTTCTAAGAACCATCGTTATATTGGCCACCCTCCAGTTTCTGGTACCATTGCTGATTTTAATGATATTTACATTATGATTACTAACATTATGTCTGCAATGTCCTTTTTCAGTTCTTTTGGCATTCTGGGATGTATACCATCTGGTCCAGGTGATTTGCTACTTTTTAGTTTGTCAATTTGCCTTAGTACATCTTTCAGGTTCACTGAGATTTGTTTGATTTTCACTGAATCATTATCTTTAAATATCACTTCTGGCATGAGTATCTGCCCTACATCTTCCTCAGTAAAGATAAAAGTAAAGAATTCACTTAATATCTCCACTATGGCCTTTTCTTCCCTTAGCGTCCCTTTTATCCCTTGATCATCTAATGGTCAACTGACTTCCTCACAGGCTTTTTGCTTCAAATGTACTTGAAAAGATTTTTATTATGAGTTTTTGCTTCTATAGCAAGCTTCTTTTTAAATTCTACCTTTGCCTTCCTTATCATTACTTTGCATCTAACTTTCCAGTGCTTGTGCTGTTTCCTGTTTTTTTTTTTCATTTGACTCCCTTTTCCATTTTTTGAAAGTTGTTCTTTTGGTTAGAATAGTCTCTCTCTCCCCTTACCTTTTAAGCATGTGAGCAGTTGTTTGACCTTCTTTCCACTTTTTTTAATACTTGAAAACTACTGGTCTGGGCTTCCAAGATGGTATCGTTAAACAATGTCCATGCCTGATGTAAATTCTTGACCTTTGCAGCTTTAGTTTTCTCCTAACCATTTTTCTCATTTTATTATAATCTCCTTTTTGAAAGTTAAATGCTACTGCAGTAGTTTTCCTTAGTGTCCTGCCTCTAGTTATCAAGTCAAATTTGATCATGTTATGTCATCCCTGTCATCAAATCCTGTGTTCCACTAAGGATTAGGTCTAAAATAGTCTCTCCCCCATCTGCTCCATGAAACAGTCATTTATTTCATCTAAAATCTTTACCTCCTTAGCATGTCCTGATGTGTCATTTACCCAATCAGTATTGGAGTAATTGAAATCACTAATTATTACTATGCTGCTAATTTTGTTAGCTCCCTAAATTTCTATTAGCATTTCATCATCTGTCTGTTTATTCTGGCTAGGTGGATGGTAGTACATCCTCACTGTTAATTCTATTCTCTTTGTCACACAGAATTTCTATCCATCAAGATTCTACAGTGCATTATGTTTCCTGTAGAACTTTTATTCTCTTTGATGCTAGGCCCTCTTTAACATATAGCCCCACCCCTCCACAAATGTAATCCATCCTATCATTGCAATATAATTTGTACCCTGGTAGCACAGTGCCCCGTTGGTTATCCTCCTTCCACCAGGTTTCTGAGATACCAATTATATCTACATCTTTATTAAGTGCTATGCATTATAACTCTTCCATCTTATTTTTTAGACTTCTAGCATTTGTATAAAGACATTTCAAAGTATGTATTTTGTTTGTATTAACAACCTGCTTATCAGGTGGCCAGGGTAAACTGGAATCTTTCTGCTCTGTCTGGTCTTTACTTAAAGGCACCTGGCCTATTTTAGCATTGTTGCAATCTTTCTATCGGGGTGCCCTAACATCCCTGTTTTGTTAGTATCCTTCAAAAATACATCATTTCAAACATGTATTTCTGAGCAACCGTTGGCTTTTTCCCATCATCTAGTTTAAAGCTGCTCTATCTCCTTTTTTATTTAAAAGTTAGTGCCAGCAGCCTGGTTCTAGAGATGTGAATTGGAACCGGTATTGGTTCGGATTTCGGTTCCGATTCACATCGTGAAATTTTTATCTTGCAGTTTGATTGGGTTTTTTTTATCGGCTGCGCCCGAGCCGATAACCAAAAAATACAGCCGACTCTTTAAAATGAGTTTGTTAGTATCCCCCACCCTCCGGACACCCCCCCCCCCAATTTTTAAATACCTAGTGGTCCAGCGGGGGTCCCGGGAGCATTCTCCTGCGCTCAGGCCATCAGCTGCCAGTAAACAAAATGGCGCCGATGGCCCTTTGCCCTTAGCATGTGACAGGGCATCTTTAAAAATGGCGCAGGCCATCCAGTGCACCTACCATGTGACAGGGGCCGACCAATGGCACCGATAGCCCCTGTCACATGGTAAGAGCAAAGCGCCATCGGCGCCATTTTGATTAGTGGCAGCCGACAGCCCGAGCGCGGGAGAATGCTCCCGGGACCCCTGCTGGACCACCAGGTATTTAAAAATTTTTGGGGGGGTCCGGAGGGTGGGGGGGATACTAACAAACTCATTTTAAAGAGTCAGGTTCTGTTTTTAGGTTGTGTCCTTTCTTCCCGCCCCCCCCCCCCCCATAACGATAAGAAAACCCACTAAATTAATCGTGGGGTTTCCTATCGCTATCGGGGACCCCCCGATATCTGACAATATTGAAAATATCGGACGATATTTTCAGTCGTCAGATAAATGATTCGCATCCCTACCTGGTTCTACTCTGGTTAAGGTGAAACCTATTCCATCCTATTCCTGCGCTCTAGAGGCCAATTAGTATCAATCCATGTGATGCCCATTGCCATTCTATATAATCTTAGTGCCTGCCTCTTTCTACTTCTCCTGAAAACACTTAGGACATGGTGACATGGTATGCCAGCAGCCTGGTTCCACTCTGGTTAAGGTGAAGCCCAGCCCTTCCTCATATATTCCCCAGTTCCTAACATATCTAAAACTCTCCTCCCTGCACCATCGTCTCACCCACACATTGAGACTATGGAGCTCAGCCTGCCTCTGGGTCCTGCACATGGAACGGGGAACATTTCTGAGAATGCAACCCTAGAGGTTCTGGATTTTAGTTTCCTTACCTAAGATCCTAAATTTAGCCTCTAGAACCTCCCTCCTGCACTTTCCTATGTCATTTGTACCCACATGTACCACAGCAGTCGGCTCCTCCCCTGCACTCTCTAAAATCTTATCTAGGTAATACCTGAGGTTGTTACATTTGCACCAGGCATGCAAGTTTACCAAGCGATCCTCATGCCCACCAGCCACCCAGCTGTCTACATTTCTAATGATCAAATCCCACAAATAGTGGCCATTCTAATCTTTTGCTCCTGGGCACATGGCCCTGGAGACACATTCTCAGTACAAGAAGGTAAGGCATCATCTGGAGGGCAGGTCCTAGCCACAGAATTATTTCCTGCCACACCAAGGTTATGGTCATCTACCAGGTGGCCTTGCTCCTCTAAAGCATCACAAGGTCTGCTTGACTGGAGTTGGACCGCTCTACTATGTCCCTGAAGGTCTCCTCTATATACCTCTCTGTCTGCCTCAGCTCCTCCAGGTTTGCCACTCTGGTTTCCAGAGATTGGACTCGTTCTCTGAGAGCCAGGAGCTCTTTGCATCTGGTACACACATACAACATATCTTCAACAGGCAGATAATCTTACACGTGGCACTTGGTGTTAAAAAACAGATAGCCCCTAACTTTCTGCTGGACTTCTGTCTACATCTTCATTTTATTAAGTTGCTAAAGTTTTAAAGCTAATTATGGAGTAGGCATGTCTCTCTATTTAAGGGGTTTTAAATTATTTGGTGTCATTTAAAGTCTAAAGTTTTTAAATTAATAACTAGGTGACTCTTGTTAGTTTGTGAATGACCAGCAACAAGACTAACAAAAGTCTATCACTAAAAACTAGAGATGTGCAAAGCCTGAACCGGGAAAATTTGGTTCGGTTTTTGGGTTCCCCGAACCAGGACGAATTAGGAAATTTCGTTGAAATTGCCTAATTTTCCTAAACAATTGCACATTCCTATTAAAAACAGGATTTTAGCCCATTTTGCATCAATGTGATGAAGGGAAGATACTGTAGTTCTTGAAAGCTAGTCTCAAAGAGGTGCATATTCAAAAACAAACTGAACAGGTAAGTTATATAGATAACGGTACCTAAATAACTTTATTTGGCTATTCAGCGAAATGTATCCAGCTAAGTGTTCTGCTGATTATCTAGGTAAAGTTATCCAGACAACCTTAAACCTGCTATTTGTACGGATTGACTTGCCCACATAAATTTAGCCAGATAAAGCTCAACATGGTGCTATTTGGCTAAATATGTTAGCCAGTTCTTGCCACGCCTCCAGCCCTATCCCCCTTTTGTCCAGGCATCTTTGCACACATAAAACTTTTGTGTGTATAAAGTTACCCAGCAAAGGGGCAATATACAGTAAAGAGCCAGGTTTATGTAGAAAAAAGTGCATTGTGCCCACATAAATCTTTTGAATTTAGACCTCAAATGTACTAAATTAGTGTAAAATGGGTATCACCTACAATTTATTTGTTGACTTTTATTACTAAGATGGAATAATTAAAGTCTGTACTGATGAGGTAAAGCAGGAAGACTTCTTTAGAACAGTAGATATGAAGGATATGTATCTATGGATGCCAATACAAATAGCCTATCAGAAGTTTGTAAGGTTTTCAGTGTCAGTTGCCTATTTTCAGTACAGAGTTCTGCTTTTTGGCTTTTCAGCAACCCTCAAGACATTTACAAAGATTTTGGTAATGAAAGAAATCACATTGAAAACAGAAGAATTTTATGAGTGTAAGTGCCTCAGGCCCTAACTAAAATCATTTAATCCATTTAGGGTGGCCTCGGTGCCTCAAAGTATGACCTTAAGAAAGATGCATCTCCTGGGCTGGAGCCCAGGGAATGTTCTGAGCATGTTCTAATCTAGAGGGAGATGTTCAGCGTCAGTGTCAGTGCAGAAGGCTCACTCTATTCTACATGGATTTCTTTTGATTGCAATAGACTCATTTTTTAGTTCATAAGATTAATGACTAAGGCATTGTGGTTACCTTTTAGTTCATAAGGTTATGAACTAAGACATTGTGGTTACCTTTCTGGTGTAGCCATGGTTAAAACTCAAACTTCAATTAGCTTGGCAAGGCTTGATTGTTTTGGACAATGACTTTGCCAATTGTGATAGCTGTGTGGATTGTTAGAAAAATTGGTAATGAGAAATGGAAGGTGACATGGGTTGGATTTAGTGTTGGTTCTGTAAGAATCTTGGAGGAAGTTGTCTAGGCCTAAAATAGCCTACCAAAAGGAAGTGATGGAGGCCAGGGCGTTAACAGATTCTGGGCAAGCTTGAGACTGATATGGAGAGTAGTGGTAGGAAAAGAGTTGAAAGTTCAGGTAAAAGACATGGATATTATGTATTTCACTAATGAGAGATTTTTTCTGGGACATAAACGATAAGTAAATATTTTTATAGAGTGGGCCTCCTACAAGTTGATATGTATGAGTGACGGCTCTACCACTTTAAAACTGAAATAGATTGCTTATATATTTCAAAATGTTGATTAACTGTTTACAAAAACTGTTTATTTTAACTTGTGTTTATTTGCCCATGTTACAAGACCATGTTATATTTCAACTTGAGAAAAAATGAGCAGTCTGATGCCCTCTCAAACCATGAATCTTTTAGGAGTAAAAATCAGTGCTTCATTACTAAAAGAAATGCTAACAGGAAAGAAAGTCAAGATTGTGCAAGCAGTAAGTTGCCTGCAAAGACAAGAACTTGTTTCAATAAGGCAGTGTGGGGAATATTTGAGTCTGGTTACAGTGATGTATATAAGAACAAAAGATTTACCATATTGGGTCAGACCAAGAGTCCATCAAGTCAGTACCCTGTATCCAACAATGGCCAATCCATGTCACAAGTATCTGGCAGAATCCCAGAACTGAATTTTTTTGGGGGGAGAGGGGGATATCCAATTTAACATGGAGGGAGGAACCCCTTCAAACCACCCTGTCCCCAGCAGTCTCTTCTCAGTCTAGAGGAGACTGCTGGAGAAAGGGTGACCGGGTCTGAGTAGGGTTTGAGACTCACATACACATCCTACCACAGGGCAGATACAGCACAGGCAGCAGCAATGCAAGCTTTACACACACACACACACACACACACACATACAAGACAGGTGTAGCATGGGCAGCAGCAATGCAAACTTCACATACACACATAGACACACACTATCCCACCACAGAATAGGTTTGGCACAGGCAGTGGCAGTGCAAACGTCTCTCACATAAACATAAGCACAAACACACTCACAGCAGCAGTGCAAGCTTCCTTCACGAACACACACAGGACAGGTACAGTATAGGCAGCAGCAGTACAAGGCTCCCCATCCCTTTCTCATGGTCCTGCCAATGTACCTCAAACTTCTTCTGGAGCGACCACTTCTTGGGGTCAAACAATAATTGTTTTTTATTTTTTCTCTGCATCCCTTGAATTAGAGAATTGTCTGCAATTATGACCAACGTTGGTGCTGATTAGTAACAAATGTACGGTAGATCTTAGCGATTCTAGGAACTGGTGCAAAGACACCAATGTATTTCCTAGCATCTGTTCCATTAGAGGGGGGTAATAACTTTTGGTTACAACTAATCTTGACATGCTTGGAGCTAGCAGTCTAGAGGCCAATTAGGATTAATCCACTGTGATGCCCATTGCCCTTCTGTATAATCTTAGGGGCGGATTTTAAAAGGAGCACGATTAGCCTACTTTTGTTTGCGCTCCAGGCGCAAACAAAAGTACGCTGGATTTTAGTAGATACGCGCGGAGCTGCGCGTATCTGCTAAAAACCTGGATCGGCGCGCGCAAGGCTATGGATTTTGTATAGCCGGTGCGCGCCGAGCCGCGCAGCCTACCCCCGTTCCCTCCAAGGCGGAGGGAACTTTCCTTTGCCCTCCCCTCACCTTCCCCTCACCTTCCCCTACCTAACCCACCCACCCGGCCCTGTCTAAGCCCCCACCTTACCTTTGTCGGGGGATTTACGCCTCCCGGAGGGAGGCGTAAATCTCCGCGCGTCAGCAGCCTCCTGCGCGCCGGGACGCGACCTGGGGGTGGGTCCGGAGGGCGCGGTCACGCCCCTGGGCCACCCCGGGCCGAAGCCACGCCCCCGGGCCCGCCCCCGGAACGCTCCCGACACGCCCCGAAAACGCCGCGCGGTTCGGGCCCGCCCCCGACACGCCCCCCCGACACGCCCCCTCCGAAAACCCCGGGACTTACGCGAGTCCCGGGGCTCTGCGCGCGCCGGTAGGCCTATGTAAAATAGGCTTCCCGGTGCGCAGGGCCCTGCTCGCGTAAATCCGCCCGGTTTTGGGCGGATTTACGCGAGCAGGGCTCTGAAAATCCGCCCCTTAGTGAATGCCCCTTTCTATTTCTCTAGAATACATTTAAAGGTGAATTTTAAAAGCCCAATGCATGCTGAAATTAGAAGATGTGCGACTATATCGGGCTTGCACATGCTGGGCGGATACTGCTGACTGTGAGGTAGACTGTGGACCCTTGGTCTGAGCTGGTGTTGTCAGTACCCGAGGGGAGTCCTCAGGTTACCAACGTCAGAAGGCGAGGCTGGAGGAGAGCAGGGGCCAGCTGGAGCTTCGCCACTATCAGCCCTCATTCCCCGCAGGTTGAGCCCTTGGGTACCGGGGCCGGCTGATCTTAGGTGGGCCCCTGCGGAGATAACTAGGTACGGCCAGGCGAAGCTGAGGGTCAGAAGGGCAGTGACAAGCAGGAAACGTGGAGTCCGGTCCGAGAGTCGGAGGCAGGCGGCAAGCAGGAAACATGGAGTCCGGTCCGAGGGTCAGAAGCCAGGAGATCCGTCCAATGGGATAAGGCAGAGGGAGCTGGAAAAGGAGCAGGAGGAACAGAGAGGTACCAGGGGGCTGGAGCAGGAATCAGAGGCAGGAGCAGAAAAACAGGAACCAGGTCGCAGAAGCAGGTACTTGCAGTGGCACGCAGGATCCACGAGGAGTGCGGCACTGGGAGACTCATTGTCAAGTCATCTGTGGGGATCCCGGCAGGGCCTTAAATAGGCCAGGACAGATGATGTCATCTTCCACAGCTGGCGTCGGATTCCCGCCGTTAGCCTTTTAAATCATGGCAGGAGCTGCGTGTGCGCGAACATATGGGAGGCTCAGGCAGAGCAGGAAGCCGGCGACATTCCACGTGCCAGCGGAGAGCAGGACCCAGCTGCGAGGAGAGCAGACAAAGCCGGAGGGGGAGGACGGCCTGCTGCAGCCTGGAACCCAGCAGCCGGCGCCATGTCAGGGAGGCGTTGGAGTGCAGGTGAAGTCAGCCGCGGGGCTACACTATCAGTGAATGCAATAGCAGATTTTAAAAGCTGCCCAGATATATACATAAATTCCTATGTGTGCAAATATCTGAACTTCTAAAAAGTGCGTGGGACATGGGCGTGGTCTGGGCAGGGCATGGGCGGGGCATGGGTGTTCCGGGATTTTAACCTGAAATTTGTGCGTAAATGCTTACGCGATCCTGTGCACGCTGGGGTCCCCTGATGTGCAAGTGATAAAACAAAAAAATCTAGGCAGATCACCAGGGTTTTAAGGGTCAGGACTGACAGGGTGCTATTAAACAAGCAGGAGTTTGGAAGACCTATTCCTTAACTGGGCGAACTGGGAACAAACTTGAAAAACTGGTAATGGCGTCGGCACGTCCCTTTTAAAATCCCCGCACTTACACAGCAGAAGTGGCATTTGCGTGCAGGTGCATGCCCATTTAAAATTCAGTACACGTGTGAACACCCAGCCTATTTTATAACATGTGCACATACATGCGTGTATGTTATAAACTGCCCACGTCCCTGGGTGCGGGCCACCAAAAGTGTGCATATGGGTGCCCATGCACCGGTATGAAAGTTACATAATATGCACTTTTTTTTGAGTGTTTTGCATTTTTTGTATGTTTCATTTGTTTATTTCATTTCATTAATTGAAAATAAAAAAAAAAAACAACAAGCAAAATGGGAAATAAACAGCAAACAAAAGAAAGAAAAAAATGTGCAGTCTGGGCCTCTCCCCTCATACCACCTAAATTTAACAAATTCCCCTGCCCACTCTGGGCTTATGGCCAGCACCTGCTTTGCCTCACTTCTTACTCCACCTATCACAAGTTTGCACACTTCAAAATGGTACTGGCTGACCTAGAGCAGGTGGGAAGGGCCCCGAACCTCACATTTTTTTCCTTTGTTGCACATTTCTTTCTTTTTTTTTTCTATTTTGTTTGTTGTTTGGAGTTTTTGTTTTAAATAAATGAAATGAAGCATTACATGGCAATGGCCTCAGATCGGCCAGTGCTAATTTGAGAAAGCAATGGAACTGAAGTGATGGGGGCATCACTCCTGCCCCGTGAAGGCCCACAGCGCATGGACAGTTCTACAGTGAGGTAGGGGTAAGGCAATTGCCTCAGGTGAAAACATTTCGGAAGCGGCAGCACATACCCTCCGAAATACTCCTGCATGGCTGCCTCCCTATGTATTTTAGAATCTTAACCATCAGCAGGGTTTCCGCACCTCGCCAGCAGGAAGAACCACGGCGGCGCAGAGTGACATGTTGGCAGGGTTCCCACTCCCCGCCAGCAAAAGAGGACCCTGTGGCAGCGGGTGCCGCAGGATGATGTGCTGGCGGTGTTCCAACTCCCCACCAGCAAAAGAGGACCTTATGTTGATGGGTACTGCAGGACCATGTGCTGGTAGGGTTCCCTCTCCCTCCCCCCCCAAATAAAACAAATGGACCTAATGGCATCACGAAGATCCAGGTTGGCTGTTAGTGACAAGGAAATTGAAGGTTGGAGGGGGAAGGGAAGGGATGTGAATGAGTGAAAGGGAAAGGGTGAAGTGGGAAGGGGAGTGAGAGGGAAGAGGAGTGAATGAGTGAAAGGGAAGGGTAAGTGTGACAGAGGGAAGGGCTGTGAATGAATGAGTGGGAAGGGAGAGGGTGGCAGTAAGAGGAAGGAGAGGAAAGGGAATATGAGTGAGGTGGAAGAGGAGAGTGAGAGGGAATGAGAGGAAAGGGTGAGAAGTAGAGAAGGAGCAAGACTGCGTGTGGAGGGTGTGAGTGGGAGAGTGCAGGACTGGTGGATGAACTAGAAGGACTAAGTGGCAGCCTAATGCACCACAGTTTTGAGGGTATCACAGCAGTGACAGGACTGCAGCAATTGCTCCTCCTTGTTCTTCCTGCCTGCACAGGCCTGGAAGAAGTTGTATGGTGGGAGCCTACACTGTTGGGAAGGAGGCAGCACAATCACCTCAGCCAGAAGGAGGAGGAGCAGGATTGGTTCATTTGGCTGGAAGGAAGGAGCAGGAGAAACATCAATCCGTGATCTGGGAGGAAAGTGGAGGAGTCCCACTGGCTGAAGGTGGAGGCTGCTGCTGCTTGTTTGATCTGGAGGAGAAGAAGAGTGAGCATGTGAGAGTGAGGGAGAGAGCATCTGTGAATGAGCATGGGTGAGACAATGAACATGTGTTTATATAGGAGAGAGGACAAAGTTTGTGTGCAGCCCTTCTCCCCCCACCCTTCTCCGCACTAATCCACAGCAATCTCAGGATGACTGGAAATCAACAGTTCCCAGGAATGGCGAGCATGGAATTTTTTAAAATCCTTATTAATCTTAAATACTGCTTGTTTTTTGATGTTTCTGGTATTTTGAAATATTGTATTGGATTTTTGGAAAAGTTTTAAATTTGTTTATATGTAGTTGTCAGCAATTTTAAAATATGTTAAAATATTAGTATTATGATTGTTGTTTTATATTTCTTGATTTTATTGTTTGATATTTTACTAAGAATGGTGATATTTCAGTTTTTTTTCCATTGTTATAATACAGATAGGGGTAGATTTTAAAAGGTTGCGCATGGGCGTACATGTGCGCGTGCTACCCGGCGCTCGCACACGTACACCCGATTTTATAACTTGCATGCGCAGGCGCGGGCAAGTTATAAAATCAGGGGTCAGCGCGCGCAAGGGGGTGCACAATTATGCACCTTGCACGCACTGAGCCGTGCAGCCTTCCCTGGAAATCAGAACGGCCTGTGAGGGAACTTCCCTTCCCCCTAACCTGACCTTCCCACACCTTCCCCTAACCTTTCCCCCCCTAGCCCTACTCTAACCACCCCCACATTTTTTGTTTTACCTTTTGCGCCTGCCTCTGGGCAAGTTGCGTGCGCCGGCCGACTGCCGGTACATGATCCCCAGCACAGCGACAAATATGGCCGCTGTGCCGGGAGCCTGCCCCTGCCCCTGCCCCCGGACCGCCTACGCCCCACCCATGCCCCACCCCTCTCGTCCCTTTTTGCAAGCCCTGGGACTTACACGCATCCCAGGGCTTTACACGCGCCGCGGGCCATTTTAAAATAGGCCCGGCCTAAGCAGGGCCGGATTTACGCGTGTTTTAAAATCTGGCCCACAGAATGTAACTTGTTGCGGTTTCCAATTTACGGTAGGTTTTGTTTGCATGCTTCTGTTTCTACTTTATGGTCCCTTTAGTCTGTATTTGGTGAGGGTCTGTCTGTATTCTGCATGTGTGACTGAGGTCAGGCATTCTGCTAGCGTGTGGTTTCTCAATAGGGATCCATAGAAGCCTGGCTTGTTCTGTTTTTCTAACAGAAGATATATTGGTGTTTTAGGGCAGTGTTGCCTTTTTCATAGGTAGGGTTGTTACTGTTTGAATGCCGGCAGTTATGGTATGTAGCGTTTACTATATTGTAATTGTAGTTCAACTTATTTATGATTTTCTGTGGACCAAGCATATACCCAACACACTTTGCTATAGGCTTAATACCATATGGGTTCCAAGAATCTTTTTTGCAGTGCATGCAAATATAAAATATAGGTTATTACAGTAACCTCAGAAGGCTGTAGTTTGAATGTCCCTTTTCCATGTAAAATCTCCCTTTTTGGGTTGGGGAAGCAGTTAATAAAAAATGTTAAAATTAAAATAAAAAATAACAATTTTTAATTGTGTGGGAAGGGGAGGGAAAGGAGCCAAAAGGCTAGAAGGTTTGCCTAGGACATCTAATACCCCGCACAAGCCCTACGACAGTGCACCAGACACACACAGACTTCCACCATTCACCCATCTCCCACATCCTCAGGGAGCAGATGCTGGGAGGCAGGGGAAGGGTTCCCAGGAGTGTGGCAGGGTTGCCAGCTTCCTTGAAATATTATCATTGACATACTATCTGCCACTCTCTGGGAACTTTAACCCCTTCCTCCCCCCTTCCTTCCTCAGCACTACAAATCATCAGAAGGGCCAGACTCCAAGAGGGAATCCCTCCCCCAGGCCTCTTGGTGATTTTACATGTGCTGCACCTTGGGGGGGAGGGGGCACCATTTCACTCCTTGCCTCAAGCAGCATGTTGCCTTGAGCCGCCCCCTGCCACAGTGGCTGGGGTAAGAGGCAAGACCCCACTCTGGCCCTCAAACTGACACAATTATCCTTGATAATTTGACCTTTCCACTGAACAAGCCCATTAAAAGCTTTGGCGTCTTTCTTGATGCAACTTTATCATTTCAGTCTCAAATTAAATCAGTTACTAAAACGGGTTTTTACAAATTACGTTTAATTGCTGGACTGCGCCACTTGTTCCATAATTCCGATTTTCACACCATTGTACGTGCTCTTATCTTTCCTCATGTAGACTATTCGCTTACCTAAGACTTCTTAAACCGCTACAATTGTTATTAAATTCAGCTGCCAGACTTGTATCAAATGTGAAACGCTACGATCATATTACACCAATTCTAAATAGCCTGAAATGGTTACCTATTCATGAACGCATTTGGTATAAAATTGCTATGACCACCTTTAAATTGCTGAGCCCTGACTCTCCCTCTTGGTCCAATGCTCTCTTAAGGATCTATAAGCCAACTCGGGACTTAAGATCATTCCAATGTGGACTATTAGACATTCCTTCTGTTCGTCTTGCCCGTTTGACTACAACCAGAGAAACCTCATTTTCAGTAGCAGCCCGATCTTTATGGAACTCACTGCCATATGATCTCTGTCTTCAAGATAATCTAAAAAAATTCAGACCTCCAACTGAAGCTCTTCCTTTTACAGCAGGCCTATGGCTAGCCCATGCTGAAAGTGGCCTGATAAGGTGATGTTTGTCTATATGACAATTCTAAAAAAATCACAGACTCCTTCTGAAGAACCCTCCATTGTACCACACCCATGTTTATTCTATGCTGTTGTTGGTTGGCCCTTATTTTTATGTATTTTTATTGTGTATGTTTTGTCACCAAATTTTTAATTTTGTGCTTGTTTTACTGTAAATCGCTTAGGCCTATTTTGTGTTAAGTGATTATTAATACATTTTAATAAATACCAAAATACCAAAACAAATAAGTGGATAAATACATGAGCAAACAAAGTAATCTGCAAGAGTTTTCGACTGACACTCTAACACAGGATCTTCCAGGGGATTGCCAGGCTGCTTGCTTCCCCTCTAGCCTCATGGATCCTCTATCAGATTTCCTCAATAAAGAGGCTGGAGGGGATGCCGGCCTGATATTCATGGCAACACACTGCCCCTTCTCTTCCTTAGCTCTGGAATGGCAGCTGTCATAAGAGTGGACCATGGGGACAGAGTGAGAGAACACACTCACAGGCCTTGTGGCCCTAGCTCTTCCTCACCCCACTAGCGGATTAGAAAGGAAAAGTGCATTGCCAGTTGAAGGAGAGACAGTGCATGGCTGCAGAAAAGTGCACTCCCTAACTATGTCCCCATGGCTCGCACTATAACTACGGCTGTTATAGAGAGTTGAAGGGGAATATACTGGCTTCAGGGAAAGATTAGTTAGCTTTCTAAAAATTTCCTCTTGTTGGGGTTATTTTAAAACTGCCCATAATGGTGCATGGTTGGTGAGTCATTTTTACCTGCAGACTTTGAAGCAATTTTGAAGTGAAAGTACGCATGCACTTTGAATTTTGTCCCAGAAAAAATTTCCCACACCCATTTACTCCTGCTAACCAGTTCCTCATACAATTTATAGCTTTCTGTCCTACTCTCATACTGTGTAGCTTGCTTATCTCTGAGAAATGGAAAATTTCCCTATCTGCTCATAATTGGGATCCTTGGGGTTCCACCAGAACAGGCTAGACAGCCTACCCTATGGAAAAGAAAACAAAAACTAACTGGAGAAGGAAAGCAGGAAAAAGAAAAGGATAAGAAGAAAGCTTTTCTCTAGGAGATGCATGAACCGTAGAATTTTGAATAACAGAATAAGCAATTTAGCACATACTTTATATGGAGAGGGGAAGCTGTGGTGCTAAGGCAGTGTGCATAATAGTTTATATAGAAGATTATGAATATTCAGGAAGACAGTCTTTTTCAGATTGGGAAGAACTCTAAACTAGAGCCAAGGAGCAGACCTGTCTTTATCTGCTGATGAAAAGGACAATTTTGTGTTCTGGACTATTCTGGTGGGGCTCCATGAACCAAAATCATCAGGTAGGAAAAGGGGATTGGAGGAAGAGGGTATGAATACTTCAGATTCAGAGGTGAAACTTAGGATTCAGGAGTGGAAGGAGACCAGGGGAGAAAGAGGAGAGATGCAAAAGTTAGGGATGGGGTGGGGTGGAATATGGGGAATGAGAAGACTATCCATAAAATAGTTTCAGTTTTGACTAGCAAATTGTTCTCAAGGTTCTTGAGGAAGATTTGTGGCAAAGCCTTCATCATTTGCACATAGGAGAAGAGGTCTAGCAACTGATGAACAAGACAAAGAACCAGGAAAACTTCTAGGTTTTATAATCTGAAATTTGGTACTGACTTCTTTCATTGTGTGTGACCTTGGCCAAGTTATTTTCCTTCCTGCTTTAGTTCTCCAACTGTATTTGATTAATAATAATAATAATAATAATAATGATATTGGTCCTTCCCTCTCAGCATATATGGTAATGCACATTAGAGGTGGGTGCTTGAATGACTGAAATGGCTCATTTAAATGCAAATTATTATTATTATTAATCTTTATTACTTATTACTATCAATTCAAGTTTTCTGCAACACTGCTTGAGAAGTCTAAGATTCTTTCTTGTCAAATCATATATGACACACACATGGGGTTTTGGATGCTTCAAATCATTTCTTTTGCAATAATAGAGATCTCAGTCTCCCTAGGAAACACAGTGGCTTCATCTAGAAGAGAGGAGAGATAATACTGACATGCATCACGATTAAGTATTGTCATTTTCCTACAGTTGTTAATTCTGTTCTTACAATTTAGTATTCAATATAGATCACTTATGTCAAGCATATCTGTTATTGGAAGTTTTGTCAGAGTAAAATCAAGATTTTACCATGACAGAAAGCTCATGGCTCATAGAAAATAATAGAAAACCTCCTTCAGAGGAAAAGTTGGAAGAGTTTATTACAGCAAAATAAAATAAAACTGTTAGCCTGAAACATATGACTGATTAAAGACACTTATTTCTTGAGCAAAACTGCAGTAAATCTTTCCATTCTTCATTTAACACACAGCATGTACGGAATCCTTTGTTCTGCATCCAATTGAGCTTTATTAAGCAACGTTGGAAAAGTTATTTTTAGATATGGTTCTCGGTCGTACTCTTGTAATTATTTGACTTATAGCATAGTCTTTTTTGGTTTGGTCAAACAAATGTGAGGTCTGGAGATCTAGGTCTCTGCCCCTGTCACTTGGGGAACAAGAACAAGATGCTACATTTCCAGTCGCCTGTACTGTAGTACACTAAGTTGTCCAATTATTCCTTTATATTTTCTCCATTATGCTGAATGATTAAGAATTATTGCCTGCATAATGACTTAAAAATGCTTTTGAATGCATAATATTAGTTACAGCCTGCATGAAGCAATGTGCTATCTGCATTCAGAGAACAAAATGGACTAGAACTCCGACAAAGATTCCACATTCTACTATATAGGACCAGATTTATCAAGATCTTCTCCACTAGAACACAGCCCTAGATTCATCAAAATGCTATAAATTTAGCGGAAATAGCACCTGCGATACAAAAGGTGCACGGTTAGGCTAATTTCTCTGCTACCGCATCGCATAGGTAATTTCTGCAACACGCAATGCACTTATCGCACCCGGACTATTTTTCGCATCGCATGCTGATTAATTCGCTGCAGGCGCGTTACCGACCAGAAAGGTTTTTATCATAAATGGCAGCTGATGTACAATGTACTCTCTACTTAGCTTAATTACAGCTAGGTAGGGAGTGCATCAAGCTAGGTAGAGAGTACCGTACATTGTACAAATCAACTCCTCTTTTACCTTTCATCACTCCAAATGACAGAAAATCTCCAGTGTTGGCACTTTTGCTATTCATACCTCTGACTGTGTATGTAAAACTGCTCCCCAAAACCTACCCCACTGTTCAAATTTTTCAGTCGGTAACGGATTGCATACTAATGTGCATTATGCTATTTACTGCACGCGTGTTAGTGCCTTAGTTGTTAACGCCCTAATGCGAAATGATACATGACCCTCACAGTAAGGGAGAAAAGGTTTAGGGCCTGATTTTCAAAAGCCTACGCGCGCCGGGCCTATTTTAGAAAGGCCCGGCGACACGCGTAAAGCCCAAGGACGTGTCTAAGTCCCAGGGCTTTGGCAAGGGGCAGGGAGGGGTGATCTGGGGGGGGGGGGGGGGTAGGGCGGGGACAGAGGCCTTTGCACAGTAGACATTTGCCGCTGTGTCTGAAGATTGCAGACGCAGCAGGTAAAATAATTTTTTGTGGGGGCCTAGAATAGGGATAGGGGGTGGGTTGGTAAGGGGAAGGGAGGTTAGGGTAGAGAGTTGGGAATGGGTGAAGTTCGCGGGCGTCGGGGGTTGGCGCGCACAAGGGGGTGCACAATTGTGCACCCCCTTGTGCGCGCCGACCCCCGATTTTATAACATGCACACACCAATTTTAAAATTTACCCCTTAGTGAATCAAGCCCTTATTTGTATGCCCACACATACAGAATTGAATCAGTATTCAAGTTACATTTCATAGGCAAATAATAATGCTAGTTCTTATTACCTACAGACACACATACTGGTACGGTTACTATACAGAGCTATGAGTTGGCACAACTTCTAGGATTTGCAGTTTTGAATCCCAGTTAAACAATATTAATAGTCTGCTGCTTCTTCTTTCCTTTGGAAGCTGACACATAATCAAGGTGCCAAAAACAAGCTGCCAGCACAACTACCCTGAAGCAAACTTTCTTAAGAGCTATAATTGTAAATCTTGCAATATTTGGATCATATATGGATAAAAGATTATTAAAGAATACCATACCATAAATTCCTATAAATTATTTGCATGTATACCACCCCCTTGCATTATAATAGCACCTTTCTTTTTTTCAAAGCAGGATTTCTGTGCTATACTTGGTAATTTGCTTACAGTAATGCTTTTCATGAAGAAGCCTGAGTCTGTGGTCTCAAAATCTCATGCACAACCTTGCTGGGTAATTCTTTTGCCAGTCCAATAAAAGGTATCACAACCTACAAAGAATCTAATCAATATTATATGAATTTGTTAGCAGCATTACTTGTCTCAGCATTTTTTTTTTACTTTCACACATCCAAATGTTGAATTGATTTGCTGTGGTACATAAAAAAGCTCTGTATCTTAGCCGCAATCAAAAAGACACTTAGTCCTACTGGCCCTCTGACCATTTTCTTTTATGTATATTTAAAAGTTAAAACAATCATGGGTTGCATTTCCTTTCCTTTTCTTTCTTGTAGTCACATTTATCCTGTTTTCTTCTCTTTTCCACTTCATTTACTCATCAATTTAGAGGTATCATAAAGTTGTTGTTTTGAAGTGTACAGCAAGCAAGCAATAGTCCTTGACCAAAAAAAAAAACAACAAACTTTCAAGTTATATATCAAAGACATTTAAGCATCTTTGCCAGTATCTCTGTGTTATGCACGCCGGCCATGGCAGACCCTTGGCTCGGCCCCCTCACCTCTCTCAAAGTGATCCAGTACCTGGTCCCTCGTCCCTGGCGGCTGTGGGCCGCCGGCTCCATCCTCCATCCCTGGGGCCTCCGGCTCTGCTGCAGCTCCTGATACTCTGCGTCAGGCCTCTCTGCGTGGCCTGCGGAGAGACGCCATCCCAACCTGCACCGCGCCCCTCCCTAGGCGCACACGCACAGCTGATCCTTTAATAGGGCCCATGGTGGGAACCTGGCCGTGGCCCTGGATGATGACATCAACTGAGCTCCGGTATATAAGCCCGGGCTCCGCTCTCTCAAATTGCCTTTGCAACAGGTCCCCTCGCTAATCGAGCTCTCGTTGCTTCTCCTGTTCCTGGTTCCTGATCCTGATTGCCTTTATTCCTGTTTCCTTGTGTCTGAGTTCCTGTTCCTCGTCTCCCTCTTCGGATTGCTAACCTGGCTTGACCTCTGCATTGCCTGACTACTCTGTTGCCTCTCTCCAACCCTGGACCTCCGCATTGCCTGACTACTCCGTTGCCTCTCTCCAGCCCCGGACCTCTGTATCGCCTGACTACTCCATTGCCTCTCTCCAGCCCTGGACCTCTGCATCGCTTGACTACGCCATTGCTTCTCTCCAGCCCTGGACTTCTGCTTCATCTGACCATCCTTCTGACTCTCTCCTCATTTAGACCTCAGCCTTACTTGCCACTGCTTCCAGACTGCTGCCAGCCCTGATCCCAGCTTGCTTCAAGATGCCTCTTCAGCCTTTGCCCTGGACATGGTTCACTCAGGCTTCGGCCTGCTCTTGCTCGGGTACCCTCTGTCAGACTGTGTTCCTATTGGCACCTGGGTCTCTGGGACTTTGCCTCGTCCGGTACAGACCGATCACTACATTAGTTGCTTCCTCTGCATTCTTGACCAACAGAATTGGGAGGGGGCTCATGACTGAATCCACAGAATGCTATTATGGTTCAATAGTCAGGCATAATTTTTATTTTTAAAGGAAAGACAACATTTTAAAAAATATAAAAATTAACCAGCAAAAAAAAAAAAATGCTCTGAAATAAATCAAAACTGTCACCTCAGTTCTGTTCTTCCTGTGTAAGTCAATATGCAGCCCCTGATCTTTCTCACCACCACAAGTCAATATGGAACCCTAATCCCTCCCCTCATCCTTCCCCTCATCACCATGTGTGACCACACAGTGAGCAGCAGTCTGAGACCCTTCTATGCCACCCTCCTCTAGATTACAATACAAACTCGCCTTAATGCCACCATCTGCCCATAGTCTCTCCTACTAGGTCATTCATCAAGCTGCATTAGGGCATCATCGTGTGATAAAAGGGGTCTAATCTGTGATAGATGCGCAGTTCATTGCAAAACGTGTTAGTATTTAAATATGATAATGAGTATGCAAAATCAAGAAAATAATGCAAATTAAGGACTCCTACCACATTTCATGATATAATATTGCATATTAATGCAGAATTTAATGTGGGAAATAATACCACCTCTTTGATTTGCAGGGGGGGGGGGGGGGTGCAAAAAAGTTTTTATTGCGTCATAGCAGCAGATATTGCAGGATAGCAGTTATTATCATGCGAGATAAAATGAAGCCTTCTCTCTGATATACCTACACAGCCCTGGTTTCCTGGCCCCCTTTTTAATTCCTCCTCCTCTGTCCAGGCAGTGTGATATCCTCCAGGGTTCCACAGGAGGACTCTGACTCCCCCCCCCCCCCCCCCTTCTCTTCTAATAGCCTCGGCACCACTTCCCCGAGGTAAAAGGCATGAAAGTTCTTTTCTTCTGCCCCTCCCCTTGGGCAAGACCAGCAGCCATCTTGGATCAATGCAAGTCTGAGGGGAAAATATTTCAAAATCCCCCACACCTCTCAAAGCTTGGAAAAAAGTCACAAAATGTCCAAAAATTACTTCTAACATTGTTTTATGCCATTTTCGCCTTTGGGTCCCATGTTGTGTGCCATTTTATGTAGAAATAGAAATGGGAGGGGGTAGATAGGAATCTGGAAAGAGCAGAAAGAGCAGAAGGAAGGGAGAGATGGGGAGGAATAAAGAAGAAAAAAGGATAAGAGCAAAAAGGGGTAGGAGTAGGGTGAGCAAGATACACCACACCATCTGCACCCCCACTTTTGATGCTTTCCAATATACAAAATTTTGTCTATTTGTCTGTAGGCAGAATGAAAAGGGACAGAAATTCACCAAGTCTGGCGTGTAGGAAACAAATCTGGATATCTTGACTGGTTCCTAGCTTCTTTTCATTAATTAGAAAATTTAAGACTGATGAAATCTGGATTTTATGAGTTCACTCGGGGCGGATTTTAAAAGCCCTGCTCGCGTAAATCCGCCCGGATTTACGCGAGCAGGGCCTTGCGCGCCGGTGCGCCTATGTTCCATAGGCCTGCCGGCGCGTGCAGAGCCCCGGGACTCACGTAAGTCCCGGGGTTTTTCGAGGGGGGCGTGTTGGGGGCGGGGCCGATCGGCACTGCATTTTGGGGGCGGGACGCAGCGTTTCGGGGGCGGCCCGGGGGCGTGGTTTCAGCCCGGGGTGGTCCGGGGGCATGGCCGCGCCCTCCAGAACCGCCCCCAGGTCGCGTCTCGGCGCGCTAGCGGCCCGCTGGCGCTCGGGGATTTACTTCTCCCTCCGGGAGGCGTAAATCCCCCGACAAAGGTAGGGGGGGGGTTTAGACAGGGCCGGGGGTGGTGGGTTAGGTAGAGGAAGGAAGGGGAAGGTGAGTGGAGGGCGAAAGAGAATTCCCTCCGAGGCCGCTCCGATTCCGGAGCGGCCTCGGAGGGAACGGAGGTAGGCTGTGCGGCTCGGCGCGCGCCGGCTACACGAAATCGGCAGCCTTGCGCGCGCCGATCCATCCAGCGTACTTTTGTTTGCGCCTGATGCGCCAACAAAAGTACGCGAAGGCGCACTTTTTTAAAATCTACCCCTTATTGTATGTAGCATTTCCATAATAGGACAGACTGTAACTATTTGCCATATGTTATTTTAGTTGTGTTAGGTTAGTGTATTCAATCTTTGACTGGAAAGAACTAGTGATTTTTTATTATATCTGTATATTTATGTTATTTGCAAATACTTGTTCTTATTTACAGAGTGTTCTGAATACACTTAGGAGAAGGGAGTTTGTCTTTTAACTGGAATTTAAAAAACTATCCCTTCAATCGGCAATGTTATTTAATATTTATCTTGCCCCCATTGCCAAATTGTTGACTATCATCACAGATGGTTTTAAGATCTATGCTGATGATAATCAGTTTTATATAAAAGTTCAACATTCGTGGCAAGAAACAGTTGATTCTTTACTTTTATGTATGGACACCATTAAACAATGGTTGAGACAAAATAAACTCTTGTTGAATACAAGTAAGACCGCTATTCTTCTTATTCATCAACCACATTCGATACCGTCCCACGATACAGTGTCTATAGATAAAATTTCATTCTCTCTGGTTAAACTTATAAGGAGCCTTGGAGTGTTGCTTGATTCTACCTTTTCATTCAAACCTCAGATTAGGTCTCATTAAAATTGGTTTCTTTAAACTCCAGTTGTTAGCAAGTTTACAACACTTGCTTTATGACAATGATTTCTTGACAGTGGTACGGGCAATCATATTTCTGCATATTGACTATTGCAATAGTCTTTATATTGGTTTACTAAAGGTTTGATTTATTCAATACAGCTTTTATTGAATTCAGCCGCTAGGTTAGTTTCTCATTCTAAGCGTTTCAAGCGGCTTTCCCCTACTTTATGTAGGCTTAATTGGTTGCCAGTTACCGAGTGTATTATGTTTAAAATTGGCATGATGGTCTATAAGCTTCTTGCTTCAGATTCCTCATATTGGCTTAATGCATTATTACGGATTTATAAACCTGTAAGATGTTTGAGATCTTCTCAATTGAATCTTTTAGAGATCCCTTCAGTTCGACATGCTAAGTTGTTTAGTACGAGGGAGACCTCTTTTTCCATAGCAGCTCCTACTCAGTGGAATCTCATTCCTGTGGAATTGAGGTCTTTGGATGATGTTAAAAGATTTAAATTAGAATTTAAAGAGTTTTTACTCCACCGTACTTATAATATGTAACAGCTTGAAGTATGTGTAATTCAGTTTTCAGTGAAAAGAATGTGAGAATATGGTTATTTGAAAAATGAGAATAATGTGAGTAGAGTAATTGTTATGAGCTTTCATTAATGTCAACTGACGAATAATAAATAACTTGATCTAGGGACATAAATACCATTATTTGGTAGTATTTTTCCCCCAGTTTCTGTGAAACTAAAAATTTTTGTCTGAAGTGTGTGTTTATTATTGTTTTTATTATGTATGTATTTTTTGTTCATCGCCTAGGCCTATTTTGTGTTAGGCGATCAATAAATCTTAATAAATGAGTAAAAATGAGGAATTAATATACACTTCTAGTTTATAGTAGTTTAGTGAGTTACCATGTGTTAGTGCTTAAATGTTTTGGACAGATGACTATTGCATTCCTCAACTTCTTTATCCTGACTTATAGAGAGTCTGTAAGGATCCGAGGGATAAATCTTAAAGCTGTGTTTAAGGGATTCGTTATACAATATAATTGGGCTTGGCTCTAGGCTTAACTGGCACAGTGTCCGGAAACTGAAACTGGCATCTCTGTCCTCCCTCTTTTGGTGGTGGCAGTTGTGGCACAGCATTCCTTCTTCAGTGGTGGAAGTGTCTGCAGCAGCACACAGTGTCCCCCTTCCTTTTCCTCCTACTCAGCATCCCCATCTCTCCCTCACACCCTTTGCCCATCACCATTTTCCCCTCTCTCTCTTTCCCTTTGTCTACATGAGGTGGAAGAGTATGGGGAAGAAAGTGCCAGCATTTGTAGTGCACCCTCACACATGGCACTCCGTGTGGCTGCACATCTCAAAAGCCAGCCATGAATTTAATATAGATGTAAGGCCCTTTTAGTATCTTACTAAGTTTATATTTAGAACTGAGCTCTAAATCAGAGGTTGTATCATTATGTTCTGTGCACCCTGTGCATGTTTTCATTTTGGTACATGGCAGGGGCAGTGAGGACCTGTGGATGGAGTTTGCCTCTAATTTGGACAGGCATGAGGAATGTTTCAGGGGGCTCCCTGTGAACAACTGAGACACAGAAAAGTTGCAGAGGCTTGCTTCAGGAGAGAGAATGATTCAAGTAATCTAAGTCTCTCCTTCAAGAACAAGATGCTGTGTCTTACCTGCAAGTGAGGCCCATTCTGTTTGAGGAAGATTCCCAGAGAATGAGATATTTGGGATGTTTCCCATTTGAATCTGAAAATGACACTTAAAGTTTTTAAATTGGCACAAACGTGGCGTATGGTTTCCCATACAGCAGAAACATGACGACATGTAGTTTGTCTTCCCTCACATTTTCAGCTTTGACAGCTGATTTGATCAGTGGTCATTGTGAATTTGGTGCATTTCCACTGACATTGTCAAATAGGTGTCTTTCAGCCTCAGCTGCAGTGGCCTTTTCTTCAATAATTGTGAACATTAGATCAGTGTTGTGAAAAAGGTGACCTTGCAGAGCTTCAGTAGAAACTCCATAGACAATACAATCTCATGCCTTAACTTCTGTATGCTCACTAAAATTGCAGGGTTCAATCACCCAGTAAAGTTCAGTCATGTAAACTGTGAAGCATTCCTAAGAGACTTGATCCCTCCTGTTCAATTGAATTCTCTGAACAATTTCAGATGGCCTTGGTGAGCAATGTGCTTTCAGCACAACACGTGCTGAACCTAAGATTTATCTGTAGGTGACACTGGAGACACTAATGTGTGCATGACTGCACATCTAGCTGATCTTACAACAGACAGGCTTTCTTTTGAATTTTGTCCACAGTCAAAGGGTTATTTTCAAAGGGACTTCTGCGGATATAGTAGTGCTTTACCCACAGAAATATTCCATTAGAAAATTGTGTAACCAATACAAATAAAATAACGTGCATACACACTGATTGCATGTACGTTTACATGCATAAGGCAGAAAAATTATAGGGGATGGAGTATGCGTGGTGTTAGAACTTAAATGTATATGTTTTGATGTTAAAAAGTTAGGTGCATAAATTCTCTTGGCAAAACTATGTGCTCCAAATAGCAGCTGTAATTGTGCATGCATATTTTTATGAAGATAATTTTCAAAGTAGACTTGTACGCCTAAGTCTACTTTGAAAATTGGTGTAATTTACTTACATATGTGCCAGGTAACATATGTGTGATTGTATGGAATTACCCCCTGAATATATATATGTGCCATGATAACAGGTTTAATGGTCGAAATCTGTATGTTCCAGTGTTGCCATCCAGAGTAGTCAATTCAAGACTCCTTACTGTGGTACTGTGAAAATCATTTCAGTCTCATGGTGATTCTGGTATGGTCAAGACACTTCTCAGAAGTGGGATAGCCAGACATGATTTTTTGGCAGGGCCCAAGGTTAACATGGATAGGCATTAGGCATATGGGTCTAAACAATGCTAGTTATACTCTTATCAATAAATAATGCCTTAAATGTGAATTTTCAAACATTGCACATGTAAAAAATAGCACTTACGTGTGTAAAATAGCATATATGTGAGTATATGCTATTTTAAAAACATCAAAATACATGCATAAAGCAGGGTCGGCAAGTAAATTTGCATGTTATAAAAGGGGCAGGCCAGTGGTGTTCCAAGAAGGGGACAGCATTTATGCAAGTTGCTATTTTATAAGCAATTTACACATGTAGATTTGGCACCTTACTTGCATATATTTAGTCCTGTTCAATATCTTGAATAAGTGATCGTTATCTTAAAAGTTAAAAAATGAAAGGTTAAGGGTTCTGGGTGAAAAGGAGGGACTTCAAGCTGAAGAGCCAGGAGGGACTTCAAGATTTGCCAATGGACTGGGCAGACTGGTAAACTAATTGGTAAAATTGGTTAATTCATTGCTGCGTACATTTAGAAAATCCCCTGACTTACCAGTGTAAAAGTTGACTTACAGGGAATAAATGCGTCTAAATAACATTTGTAAATTCTACTCCCTTTAAAATCCCTTTAAAATTTGAAGTAAAAATACATGGTTATAACATTTGCACACACTTATCCGACTAAATTCTGACTTATCTAGCTAACGGGCCGATACAGCAAAGTGTGCTCAAGCCGAGCGCACTGTTAACCCCCGTTTGGATGCACGTTTTCAACGCACTATCTTTACCCCTTATATAATGCTATATACAGCATGGGCGATACTTTAAATAATTTAAACTTACGAAATGTTAAATCATGTATATATTTAAGGAAACATTACTATTATATTTAAAGATGTTTCAAGAAAAAATATCCTAAAACTTTGTTTTTTGAAAATTTTTAATTGAACAAAATGTGTTACATTGCCAGATGAAAAAGCAGAAAAATCAATATAATCGATACAAAGCTAAAAGTTATAAATCTGACCAAGAAGAAGAACAAGAGAACAAATTGCACCATTCATTTTAAACCTATATGCAATCCAAGTACCAATGCAGAGATGAGCTCCAGAGTACAAAAGACACAAAATAGATATCCCAATAGATTTCTTGTTATTATAATTTTGTGTACACACAGGGGGGCGGATTTTAAAAGGCGCGCGAATAGCCTACTTTTGTTTGCGCTCCAGGCGCAAACAAAAGTACGCTGGATTTTAGTAGATACGCGCGGAGCCGTGCGTATCTACTAAAAACCTGGATCGGCGCGCGCAAGGCTATGGATTTTGTATAGCCGGCGCGTGCCGAGCCGCGCAGCCTACCCCCGTTCCCTCCAAGGCCGCTCCGAAATCGGAGCGGCCTCGGAGGGAACTTTCCTTTGCCCTCCCCTCACCTTCCCCTCCCTTCCCCTACCTAACCCACCCGCCCGGCCCTGTCTAAACCCCCCCCTTACCTGTGTCGGGGGATTTACGCCTCCCTCTGGGAGGCGTAAATCCCCGCGCGCCAGCGGGCCTCCTGCGCGCCGGGCCGCAACCTGGGGGCGGGTACGGAGGGCGCGGCCATGCCCCCGGACCGCCCCGGGCCGTAGCCACGCCCCCGTACCCACCCCCAAAACGCTGCCGACACGCCCCCAAAACGCCGCGACGACCGGGCCCGCCCCCGACACGCCCCCGACACACCCCCCCCTCGGAGAACCCCGGGACTTACGCGAGTCCCGGGGCTCTGCGCGCACCGGGAGGCCTATGTAAAATAGGCTTCCCGACGCGAGCAGGGCTCTGAAAATCCGCCCCAATGGTTATATGTTACCCAAATACCCCAATCCAAGTAAAGCCCAGTTAAACCACTGAGGTGCTGTTTTGGAATGAAAAGGTTCTCATATCTTGGTTATATTAGGATATAAATCCCACAACTGAAGGTAATGAATTCCATTGTATATACTTGCCAAAGCAGCTGCAACCATTCAGCCAGAGAAGGGATGGAAGTCAATCTCCAGTGACAAGCAACATTCCGCCTGGCTACGATTACCAAATGATTAGCCAGACTAACCAGAGGAAATGCCCCCTGCAGCTTACCCAAGAATGTAACCAAAGGGTCTAAGGCTAACTGAATACTTTTAAAATGATATATCCAAGAAAAGATCTCAGATCAATATATTTGCATTTTAGGGCATATCGACCCAATATGGAAAAAAGTGCCCTTATCTCCATAATCACGCCAATAGTTATCATGACTCATAAGAACCAATTTTTTAATTTATGAGGGGTTTAATACTACCGATATAGGATTTTATAGCCATTTTCCTATGTGGTGGTACATATCTAATTTCCCTTTTTAATTCGGCAAAAATTTTTCCCCAACCCAAATTCCGTTATCCCCCTCACTATAATACCCTCCCATTTCCTCTTTATTTTCTCAATTGCACCCTCTTCTTGTGATAGCAGAAGGCAATATAGTTTAGAAATAGGACCTTTACTTTGATAGGGTCCAAGTGCTAACTTTTCTAAAGCTGTCAGCTCCCTACTAGAGAAATTTCTAATGGACACTTTAAGTTGTATGAATTGGTATTTCCTAAACTTTCCAGTTGATGAATGGGAAAAATGTCCTTATTATTATACATCTGACTGACTCTATCAAACTCTAACTTCCTCTACTTGTAAAAGATTTATGTGTTAAATTGCTCAGGGAAATGTGGATAATTCCAGAGGGGGATACATTGGAGAAGGAATAAGTACTTTATTCCAGTTTGACAACTATTAGTAAAACTCTTAAATGACACCCAAGGAGATAACTCTTAAATAACTCTTAAACTCTTAAATGACACCCAAGAATGGGCTGATCTGCAGCCCATTCTTTATCCAATTTGACCCAATGTTTCTTCTCTGAGCAGGCATGCCAAGCAATTATGTTTTTCAACTGTTTTGCTCTTTGATATAGCATAAAATCTGGGAGATCTAAGCCCCGTGTGTTCTTGGGCTCTGATAACACTTTCTGAGATATTATCAGCTTCTTTCCTTGCCATATAAATTTAGAAATCGAATTTAAAGTGATGTAGAATTTATCTGGAATTTTAATGGGAAGAATTTCCAAAAGAAATAGTACCCTTGGCAGGACATTAATTTTAATGGAGGCATCCCTACTCTGCCAAGATATTGAATAAGGGGACCACATTGCTAAGTTCTCCTTTAATTTGCCAAACTCTTAATATCATTCAGCCCGATACTGTAAAACTGCGGGAGAGCGGACGAACGCCCGCTCTCCCGGCGCACGCACCGGCCCTTCGCCGGTGCGAGCTATCCAGTATGCAAATTAGGCGACGCGGTGCAAACGAGGGAAAGGAGGCGCTAGGGACACTAGCGCGTCCCTAGCGCCTCCTTTTGGCCTGGAGCGGCGGCTGTCAGCGGGTTTGACAGCCGACGCTAAATTTTGCCGGCGTCGGTTCTCGAGCCCGCTGACAGCCACGGGCTCGGAAACCGGACACTGGCAAAATTGAGCGTCCGGTTTTCGGCCCGACACCCGCGGGCCAAATTCAAATTTTTATTTATTTATTTTTTTTACTTTTTTTTACTTTTGGGGACCTCCGACTTAATATCGCTATGATATTAAGTCGGAGGGTGCACAGAAAAGCAGTTTTTACTGCTTTTCTGTGCACTTTCCTGGCGCCGGAAGAAATTAGCGCCGACCCAAAGGTCGGCGCTAATTTCTTAGAGTAAAATGTGCGGCTTGGCTGCACATTTTACTTACTGGATCCCGCGCGCATACCTAATAGGGCCATCAACATGCATTTGCATGTTGAGGGCGCTATTAGGTGCCGCGGGTGGGCCGCGTGTTTTCCTCCCCTTACTGAATAAGGGGTAAGGGAAAACACGCGTCCAGAGCAGGCTGACAGTGCGCTCCGACGGAGCACACTTTACTGTATCGACCTGATTGTTAAGTAAAGAAATAGGTCAATAAGAAGAATAGGGGTTGCTTACAGACTCCAGGTACTGAGTACAGGAAGATCCAGTCTTGAATATAGCCATAACATTCAGGGATTAGTAGTTCTGACATCTATAATGCTGCCCTCATAAAAGCTAGACTACAAGTCCCAGCATGCCTTGGGGTAAAGTCTGGACTGGATCAATCTGTCCAGAAAATCTGGAGCCAATTGGGAACTGAACTCTTGAACAGTCAGCTATTTACATTGTGCACCAAATGATATTTCATACACATAGCATATCTATATGTAAGGGGTTGGCATTTTGTGTCCCCTTAAAACAGTGGTCCCCAACCCTGTCCTGGGGGCCCACCAGCCAGTTGGGTTTTCAGGATATCCACAATGAATATGCATGAGAGAAAATTTGAATGCACTGCCTCCATAACATGCACATTTTCTCTTAAAAGATTTCTAGGTCCCTTACCAACATCCTATGTCTTTAGCTTACCCTTACTAGGACAGAGATTTTATCAGGCCTAGTCTGTCAGCTGTCAGCATAGTGGTTGTTTGCAATGGAGGTGCTGCATTCGTCCATTGGGTGGGTGTGTTCCCTGAGTACCAGCATAGGGACAGGTATCTTCACAGAGTAGCCTCAGATGAGAGAGAGGAGAAGCTTTCTAGGTAAGGACATGAGAAGTATAGAAGTGTGATGAGAGAAAGCGGGTCTTCAAGCAGAGGATTGATATAAGAGAGGTGCAAGAGGTAGAACATCCTGCCTGTCACCACTACAAGCTGTCCTAGACTGTAGGGAGAGTGAACATGACATTGGAGATAAAGAGCGAAGCTAACATTCATCTATGGGGGGGGGGGGGGGGGGGGGGGGGGAAGCATAGGGTGGAAATGGAACCTGTCCAAAGACCTGACCAGTATAGTGGGTCTGGAGATTACAGGAAAGTGGGATCTTGTAGTTTCTGTATGTATATATAAAGAGGCAACACTATACAGAAAAGGTTCCTGGTTAGACCTTCATTTCCACGGCATCAATAAAGCTTCTACCATACCATAGATGTGCAGAGTTATTTTTATTGGAGGAGTTGACTAAGGAGCTGGAAACATCTTAGTGCTTACAAGTGTATAATGGCAAAGGCAATACTCAACTTTCCAACCTGTCCAGAAACCCTGGGATGTCAGGAGGTCTAGGGTGCTCGTTGGCCCTCCTTGTGTGCCCAAGTACCCAGGACCTTTACTGGATGAGGACCACCTATATCAAAAAATGGTACAATACATATAATAATTCATTCCATATACACATGTCATCTGACTTTCCTATATACATTGCTCATCTTGCAGGTTTTCAAATTGGTAAGTGTCTAATTGGTCAACCCTTCCTATTGCTGCATCCAAAATAATGCTAGGTACCATCTGTTCTGCTGTGGTGAAGATGACCTGGCTGGAAGGCCCCTCAGCTCTTATCCTGGTCTGCTTCCTCTTGACGAGACAGAGGTTCTACCACTTCTGGCTCAGGTCTTTCATACTGTGGTTGTTATGATAGACCGCATTGAACCAGTGGTGGATCTTCAAGCACAGCATCTCCTTCCTATATGAGCCCACTCTCCTGGACTGAGGGTTATACAGGAGATGATGGACCTTCATGACCTGACAGACAAGAAGGTTCACTTAACGAGGTAGGAAGTTGGATTTCCTCATAAGTGCTCCACTCATTTGGGACATAGTACAAATAGGAAGACATGCATTGGGAATCAGTCCTTTATCCCCAATAAGACATTTAAATTGCACATATTTGTGCATGTACAGGGGCAGGGTATATGCAAATAAATATTACATGTGTACATATCTAATTGTAATTGTGACTAAATTTACTGTAATCTGTCTTGTGACCATTAATTGGTAAAAGGTGAATATCAAATGCATATAAATAAATAAATGCATGTACCATATGCATGTATATTACATAGAAACATAGAAATGACAGCAGAAAAAGACCAATCGGCCCATCCAATCTGCCCAGCAAGCTCCCAACTTATTTTCCCTTACTTAGCTGTTTCACCGACCACCAAGTTCAGTGCCCTTATTGGTAACTGTTTGATTCAAATTTCCTGCCACCCCCTGCCATTGATGCAGAGAATAATGTTGGAGTTGTATCAAAGGTGAGCATAAGGCTTAATGGTTAAGGGTAGTAACCGCTGCTTCAAGCAAGTTACCCCGCTGCTTGTTTACTCAGACTGCACAGATCAATGCCTTGTTGCATGTTGTCTGAATGTAAATTCTCTTTTCCATATTTCTCCCTGCCTTTGAAGCAGTGAGCAACGCTGTATATGCATTCAAAGTGAAGTATCAGGCTTAATTGGTTTAAGGTAGTAACCGCCGCAATAAGCAAGCTACCCCCAAGCTTATTTGTTTACCCAGACTGTGTAGTTCAGTCCTTGTTGGTTGTTGTCTGAATGCAAATCCTCTTTTCCACATTTCCCCTTGTCGTTGAAGCAGAAAGCAATGTTGGAGTTGCATTAACCATGTGAAGGCTTATTGAGTAAGGGTAGTAATCGCCAGGTAGTAGCCTCCATTCCAGCAAGCCACCCCCATGGCTCTTCTCTTCATTCCCATCCTCTAGCCTTTATGGATCCACAGTATTTATCCCATGCCTCTTTGAAATCCTTCACAATTTTAGTCTTCACCACTTCCTCTGGAAGGGCATTCCAGACATCCACCATTCTCTCCGTGAAGAAATACTTCCTGACATTGGTTCAGAGTCTTCCTCCCTGGAGTTTCAAATCATGACCCCTAGTTCTACTGATTTTTTTTCCAGGATAACAGCTGGATCCATTTGCTCAGGAACTTTAGGATCCAGTCAGTGTTTCTCCATAGAGTTTGCAATGTAGAAAAAAACTAGACCAGACCTGCTTATCCCTGATGCCATGGAGTTTGATCTATTCCACCTACATGAGGTATATATTGAATGTTAGGAAAGCATGGCATGTGTGGATGAATACCTAATCATCAGGATCCTGAATAATTTATATTTTAGGCTAGGCCTGTTTGTCATTCAATAAAGATTTTCTCTCCATATGGAGCATCATCTTTTTTTCCTACTATCAGTCTCTTAGGAATTTCGATGTGTGCTGTGTCTTAACAATATATGAGGCCAATAGTTTCTAATGGTTCTTTATAGCTTCATCAACCTTCCCAGCCCTTTGTCCTGTGAAACAGCAAGTGAAATTCACAGGTCTGAACCAGCTTCAGGTGATAGACAATATCTGATGACTGGCTTGAATGTTTAGTGTGATGGTGCTTAAGGATTACAGATAGTGGAGGTGGGAGAGGAGATGAGGTCAGAGAAACATCAAGGACTCCCTAATAGCTCACAGCTGGTAGCTTTTGTGTGAGAGTATGCAAACAGCAAATGATCTTTGCTGTTTATTAGAGCACAGGGCAATGCATTCTTTGTGATGGCAGATCTGCATTTCAAGGTAGGTCTGGGAGAGATATGCATGTACTAAACTCCACACAGGGTTTAACAGATGGAACCAGGGAGCTTTCAGAAATAAAGCAGGGCCCTTCCAGCTAGGCTAGCCAGTGTGAGCATGGAGAGAGGTAGGCTTGTTACTGGACATTTATCAGATACCTGTATTAAGTGTGATAGGCCTTCAAGCTCAGTAGTATATGAAAAAGAACATTTCTTTTCAGTGACACCTGAAGGCTATGGAATCTTTCAGCAGCAGCCTGCTTTAGATGAATGCAATTCCTACCAGAACATCTATATGTCACCTTTTCTTTGTTGTAAAGTTTATCAATTCAGAAAGGGCTATCTCATGTGTGGTATTATCTCCCTATGCTGTGACTTTTGTTAAAAGGATATATAATTGTTATTTTATACACTGAACCCCTGTTTTTGGCTTGGCAGTATCAACATCTGGTGCCTTTGGGGGCTAAGTGGTACATATAGTATTAAACCTCTGATCTGAGGTCTCCTTTACTGGTAGCTGTTTTAGGAATGCAAGATTAACACAAATAAACCAAATCTAAATGCTGATGTAAGGGTAGATATGAGGAAAATAACTATGAGTGGACAAACCTGCATGGTAAATGATATGCTGTATGGGGCATATAGTTATGGCAATAGGATATACTAAAAGGACTTTATGGTTGTAAAAAATAAATCATAAGATGAAACAAATTATGGAGACATACACCCAAAGTAAATATAAAATTGTAAAATTTTTGGCAAGATATTGAAAAGATTAAAAGTTTAAAAAAGCTATTTACAATTTACATAAAATGAGATAGGGTTAGGAGAATCTAGGGACAAACTATATACAAAATAAAAGGCCCAGAGACTTAGGCAGGCCAGATCCTAAAGGCCTAGGAGTCTTCTCACTGTGGTGGTGGTCTCGTACCAATGAGCTCAAGAGCTTCCATGAGTTGCCCCATCACTGTGGCCAGCTCAGACCCTCTCATCTCTACCATCATCTGCATTCTGTGTCCGAAAGCTTCCTCAGACATAGGTACATGGCCTGGAGCTGGTGCTCCAGCCACTGAACCAGGTTGAGAAGATACAGGCAGGTCAGCATTAGATGGCGGGAGTGGTTTAGAGGAATCTGGGTGCCCCTTAGCCAGCAAGAGTTGGCGAGCCTGAGTCCTGACATCTCTAGATCCTGGGACAGAAGGCATCATAGTGGCGTCATAGTGGATAACACTGTGGCAGTCAAAAAAACAAACAGAATGTTGGGAATTATTAGAAAAGGAATGGTGAATAAAACGGAAAATGTCATAATGCTTCTGTATCACTCCATGGTGAGACCGCACCTTGAATACTGTGTACAATTCTGGTTGCCGCATCTCAAAAAAGATATAGTTGTGATGGAGAAGGAACAGAGAAGTGTGACCAAAATGATAAAGGGGATGGAATAGCTCCCCATATGAGGAAAGACTAAAGAGGTTAGGACTTTTTAGCTTGGAGAAGAGACGGCTGAGGTGGGATATGATAGAGGTGTTTAAAATCATAAGAGGTCTAGAATGGGTAAATGTGAATCGGTTATTTACTCTTTCGGATAATAGAAGGACTAGGGGGCACCCCATGAAGTTAGCATGTGGCACATTTAAAACTAATCAGAGTAAGTTCTTTTTCACTCAACGCACAATTAAACTCTGGAATTTGTTGCCAGAGGATGTGGTTAGTGCAGTTAGTGTAGCTGGGTTTAAAAAAGGATTGGATAAGTTCTTGGAGGAGAAGTCCATTGCCTGCTATTAATTAAGTTGACTTAGAAAATAGCCACTGCTATTACTAGCATCAGTAGCATGGGATAGACTTTGTTTTTGGGTATTTGCCAGGTTCTTATGGCCTGGATTGACCACTGTTGGAAACAAGATGCTGGGCTTGATGGACCCTTGGTCTAACCCAGTATGGCAATTTCTTATGTTCTTATGTAATGTTCTTAAGAAGAAGCCCTACTAGGAAGGGGAGAGGATTTCTTGTGCTGCTGGTCTGGGATCTGCTGTGTGTGTAGGGGGGGTGGGGGGGGGGAATGGGCTTAACTGCCACTGCTAGGTCCCTTCCAGTTGGTCATGGAGGGGATGCTGGATGTCCTGTCTGTTGTTGCTGCTCCCCAGGGGTGGCATCGGCTTCAGAAGAATCAAGAGGGGCCCTTATCGTTATCTTCTTCTACCTACTTTTCCTTAGATGATGACAAGGCGTTGTCATCTGTGAAAAGAACAGAAAATGTGAACATTTCATGTGCTCATATGCTGTAGGATGTGATGTGCAAGATCTTATAAGCAGTTAGAGGGTATTCCTTTTCTGGAAGAGAATTGGCAAATGGAAGTGCTCCTAGCTACAAGACACCCATATCAAATACTTACAGTACCTGAATTTAATCCACTTTGAAATGCCAAAAATCAGAATATAAATCATATAAATAAATAAATATAAGTGGTAGCAAAGCCATAAAATGTTTACTTTATATACAAAAGCTTCAGTTCAGCAGTATTTATTTAACTAGATGGTGCCTTGCTTGTGATATGACTCGAAGGTAGACTCTGTGTCAGGGTAGTTAGCGTTGGGTTGTGGTTTACATAACAAGGCATTAAGGGCCATGATGCAGCACACAATGTATGGGTGTTTCCAGTTTAGGAAGCATATACCTTCAGTTGTCATAAATTTAGGAGTGGGTATGAACCTCTTGAAAGGTTCCCATCTAGGCCTGAGGGTGCCTTTCAAGTAGTACTTCTTGATAGTACTGCCCATCATCCAGTGAATTGCCAAGGTCAAAGTATTATAGCATGAGTGTTTATTAAAGCTCAAGGCAGCCACAGGGTTGTGCTGAGTGATAGGACAATAGTGTGGCTGGTGATGGAAACACACCATGTGAAAATAGCTCTAATGGCCATATCATGAACTTACTTCTGGCCCCATGCAGCCAGTCCAGCCATCTCCATTTTTTCTACTGCAGCTCCTGGGCTTTCTTCTTCAGGTTCTCAATCTATACAGAGGAATAGAAATATAAAGTTGAGTGTGCACTGTAGCTCTTGCTGTGGCCCTCATACTGTTATGTACCTATGTTTTCTCCTGATGTTTGGAGTGAGTAGCATGGCTCTTTGCACTCCCTAATGCAACTGGAAGTGGTGTGCTGCTACTGGCCCAAAAGCACCTCAGAACAGGGACACTCCATGAGCCACCAAGTTACCCCTTTTCATGAGGGAGCAAACGGGTGGTCCAGCCTGTGGGAATATCCTTTTCTGGTAATAGCTAATTAAAAAGGAATAACTGTAGTACAACAGAGATCAGACAGCTTTGGTGAGCAACAGGAACCGTACAACAGGACCAAATCTCTCCCTTCTGAAAGAAAACATTGGTTTATTCTGCTATTGTGGCCTCCATTAAATTTATTACATGTCCCAGAGGAAGTTCTAGCTCATAATTTCACTTTTACTATACCTGTGACTATTGGTTTAAGTTATCCCTTATCCTTGCCTACAATTTCACTCTTGCATTATATTATATTGCCAATACATATACATTGATCATACTAACTATTTATTTATTTATTTATTTATTTATTTATTTAAAATCTTTTCAATACCATTGTTAAGTTACATAATTTGCACTCTTAACGTTAGATATAGAACAAGAACGAGTGACATGTAAATTACCAAGGATACATGTTTCAAATGGACAAAACATGAGATTAATTATCAAATAGCCTTTATATTGAAATTTTCTGTAACCGGAATCCTGAGGGCACTCTCTATAATTGTATAACTTTTGAAAACACAGTACTCAGTAGTATTTTGTGCCTTACTGTAAACCGTTGTGATGGTACATAACTTAACGACGGTATAGAAAAGATTTTAAATAAAAAATAAATAAAATAAAATATACCATCACAACGGTTTACAGAAAGGCACATATAGAATTATGGGGATTGTATATATTAATACTATCTATAAAAGTGCCATTAAAGTCCGGTATCATAGTTTCAAAATAAAGACTAGTTGATGAAAGTTGTAAATATTGCCCTTTTTTACATGTCTATGCATAACTGTATACTATTAATGGAATGTACATGTGTTACTATATCAATCACACCCAAAGGCCCACCAACACAACACGTGTATTCCAGGAACCAAAATATAAACAATATATCAAAAATGATGGTAAACCTGGTATCTCTTTTATATAACTTATTCAAGCTGTCACACTACAAAAAGTTATATAATTTTGTAGGACCACTACTCATAGGGTCAAGGTATTCTACCAGACTCTCTTTATGGTCTCAGGTCCATTTTGCTTTATATATTTTTTTTTGTGATTTTTTTCACAGATGAGTATCACTGCGCAGATGAGTATCACTGCTGAATTGTTTTGAATCTAGATTGAAAAAGTGACATTGTCGCTATCTGACTTTGATTCGCAGTATTTATACTATTTGAACTTTGGAGCTTTCATCAGTTTGCTGGAAAGAAAATATTTATGATAAAATGAAAAAAATCACAAAAAAATATATATAAAGCAAAATGGACCTGAGACCATAAAGAGAGTCTGGTAGAATACCTTGACCCTATGAGTAGTGGTCCTACAAAATTATATAACTTTTTGTAGTGTGACAGCTTGAATAAGTTATATAAAAGAACATGTGTTACTATAGCCAAATTTACCTATTGACCTTGCCTTAACTGTGGGCCACATTGGGGCCCACCTGAGGGACCCCTCATGAATACCCTATCTTTAGGACAGCCCTGTGGCTTGACCAGAGTTAGCCAGATAAGTTATTCATCTAACTCTGAATATCAAAGTTAGATGGATAACTTAACAGGCTAACTAGACTGCTTCCTATTCTGCCCATTCCTTGTCCCTGACTTATCTGACTAAGTGGCACCCGCTAACTGTAGCCGGATATTCAGCAGCGCCACTTAGCTAATAAGTCCGATTTATCTGGCTAAGTTTTTTCTGAAAATCGAGTTCATGAAAAATTGCATGCAAATGTGAAACCAGGTGCAAATATATGTGCTACGTGCACATAAAAGTTATGTATATTTTATATCATATGCATAATTGCAGAACCATGTGTTGCAACCGTCCATTTCCGATAGCTTCACTCCACCTACCTCTCTTTATTTGCTCCTCCTCATGCTGCAGATGGATGTCTGGCTACCACGGCGTCTGTCTGCCGTCCTCTCCGGCGTCCCCGGACCAGCTTGGGCGCTGCCTCCCACCATGCTCAGCTTGTACCAAAGGGCGCAAGCGCCGCGCAGCCCTTCTTCTTATTTCCTACTTGGCGCGAACCTCTGGGGCGTCCCCCCATGATGACGTCATGTTGCCCAGATATTTAAAGCCTACAATGTTTGCTAGCCTTTGAGTTAGCAAGGGGGTAATCCTACGGGAATCCTACGGAAGGGATTCGCTCTCCATACCCAGCTACTCTGCCTCTCCAAACTCTATTGGACTCTCTCACGCTAAAGGGGTACCCGCTCCTCGGGGGCCTCACTTGCTTTACAGGTCTCTATCAGGAAACCGGTACTCACTCCTCGAGGGCCCATGTTCCCTGACTCGCTGCCTACTCCTACCTTCTCTTCTACCTGGAAGGATTCGCTAATCTTCAACATCAGTGAGTACTACCATCTTCACCTCAGAGCTGTTCCCTGGAACCAGGCACTCGCTCCTCGCTGCCTCCATTCCAGCCCCAGTGCCATCTCCGTGGAACCGTTGCATGAGTACATCATCTGCAAGCCTCCCAGCTCTCAGGGTCCAGATACTCACTCCTCGAGGGTCTGCTGTCCCTATCCTGGGGATATCCATACTGGGGTCTTGTATATTCTTCACTGTACTCATTCTCTCAGTTCTTTCCACTTCAGCACTGCTACCGGAGGAGTTGCTGTTCCAGCACCTGAGGGATATCAGCCCTGCCGGGCTATTCCAGCTGCTCACTACTGCCACCTCTGGTGGCTTCCTTACACAGTCTAATAAAAGATCAAACTCTGTGTTTGTGTGTCCTGAACTAAGCCTGATCTGTGGCCCCTCACTGGACTTCCCCCCGTGGGTTTGGTCAGCTGCCACAGTGTCCAAGGGTTCACCCAAACCTCATAGTTTACAACACCATGATAATAAAATTATTGCTCAAGTATACATGAGCTCATATGCACACACGATTCTTTTAAAATTCTCTTCTTAGTGCCCTGGAGGATTCCTCCTCTCAGAAGTCTTCAGACTCCCCTTATGAAAATTTGATTGCAGAAGTGTATAAAGTCTTTAAAAAAAACTGCAAAGACACCACATACTTCTTGATTTACAGAAATTAACCCAGAAGAATCTGTCTTAAGAAATTTTGCTAAATGATCTAATTCCTCCGTGTTTAACCTATATGCTAGCAGCCTGCTAGCATAATACCTTTGCTTTGTTCTCATCAAACTGTAAACCACGTTCTTATCTAGGTGATAAGACCTGGGTTAGCTTATGACTATCAATGAGGACTCTTCTTATTTTGTGTTTCTAACTCCTTTAATTATCTCCTCAGGTTAACTTCTAATCATAAGCCAGAAGTCCTACTTGAGCTTCAAAGTGAAATACATTTACCTCTGATAACTGCCTTCATAGTGACCCAAATAATATGTTTGCCATCCCTGGGGTTTCATTGAGGTTGAAAAATTCCTGCAAATCTTTTTGGATATCTTCTACAAGTAAAGGATCCCTGAGTAAAGTGAGATCCAAGGTCCAACCTGTCTAGCCACATGAAATGGAACTCAAATTCAATCATAACAGGTGCATGAGCAGACCAAACTATTTCTCCTATCTCTGCCTTATGTGTCCCAGAAACCCATATAGAACTTCTAAAAAATGTGTCAGTGCAGGAGTAGGAATTATGAACAATGGAATAAAAAGTATAATCTCTCCCCAAAGCCATTCATGTGGCTTATGAAAATATTACTCTCACCCCTTAAGAATTTGCACACCTTCCCAGTTTTATAAAGGTCTGGATCTGTGGTGAGTTTAAAATCCCCTCCACTAAATAAACTATTCTTTATAAAGTGTGCAATTTCTGTTATCACCCCACCCAAAAAATCATTTTGTCCTTTATTGGAGGCATATAATGTTGCAAAGGTCATTAATTGATTATCAATTTTCCCTCTAATAAGCAAGAATCTCCCTTCAGGGACCCTCTTAATCCTGTCTGGTGAAAAGGTGAAATTAAAATCCCGACCGCCCTGCCTTTTTCTTTTTCGTACATGAGGCCCAATACAAAGCCTTAAAATACCTACTAAGTATGAGAGGCTCACACCCCTTCAGGAAATGTGTTTCCTGCACAAATATAATATCAATTTTGAATTTCATAGCCTCTTTAACAAAGTATGTTTACTTGGAGAATTGAGCCCCTTGACATTGAGTGTAATGCAGATCAAATTGCTAACCTCCACCATTGTATCTCACAAAGAACTTTCTATGTGCCGTAACTTCTTTAGGCAGAGTAGCAATCAAAATATTATTCTGGAGCTCATTGCCTCTGCTGTCCTGCATTGTAACCAAGTGGATTGCATGGAATCAGAGCTAGACTTATCTTGTAAACCTATACAAGAATAAACAATCTTGTGGATCCCAGCTTCCAACTCCCCAACATTGCAGGCCCTCCCCACTCCCAGCCATAAACAATAGAGATGTGAATCGGAACCGGAATCGAGGCCCTCCCCACTCCCAGCCATAAACAATGGTAAGGGCAAAGGGCCATTGGCGCCATTTTTATTAGTGGCAGCCGATGGCCCGAGAGCGGGAGATCGCTCCCGGGGCCCACTGGACCACCAGGTAATTTTAAAACATTTTTGGGGGGGGGTCGGGAGGGTGGTGGAGGCTAAGGGAGCGGTTTTAAAGGGGCGGGGTGGGTTTTTTGTTTATTGGCCGACAGCCCGAGCACGAGAGAACGCTCCCGGGACCCCCGCTAGACTACCAGGTAATTTTAAAACGTTTTGAGGGGGGGGGGGTCGGGAGGGTGGTGGAGGCTAAGGGAGTGGTTTTAAAGGGTCAGGGTGGGTTTTTAGGTTGTGTCCTAACTCCTGTTAGTGTGCACTAACCTGATTAATGATTTTTTCACGATAAATCGGTGGAATTTCTATTGTATCGCACTCTTTAACGATTAATAACGATTTAAAAAATATCGGACGATATTTTAAATCGTCAAAAAACGATTCGCATCCCTAATAAACAACCCATTTTAAAATCCCTCCATACTCAAATCTCTTGCATTATAAACATTACGCAAACAACATAAGAACTACCAAGAACAGTCAATCAAGTCAGAGCTACCATGCCTTCCTTTCAAGGAACTATTCCCGTTAGCCCTCCTTCCCCAGTCCCTTGTCCCCCTCTCCCGGTTTATATAACCCTTATTTAACCCTGTACCTATAAACATAACATTTGCAAGCAATGTAAACTTCCAATTCCGCCCTCCCCCAACTCTCAGCCCAGCCTACTCAGCCCTTTCATAAGTCTTGTAGTAGCAATCTTGCCGCAAATTATAAGACAGGTTCATTTTTTCATCATGGCCCATTTAAATTAAGCAGTGTCATGAGGAACCTCAGGTCGTACAGTATTGCAAAACCTGTGTATATTAACACATTTAGGGAGTTAAGTTTTAGGACAAAAATCCATTTCACTATACTCTACTTCTTTTGAGCCCAGAGTAGGTAAACCTTAACCTTCCTAGTTGCATCTTCTTCTTTTGGGACAAGCATCCTGCATGCAAGATTTTCTTCCCCAAGCCATGGATCCTCAGTTTTTTTGTCATGAGACAGCTTTTCCAAGACTTTCAGACAATCAAATGGATCAGCTAGACGATAGTCTTTATTCCCATGACTAAAGGTCAGCAAAAATGTGAAACTGCAGTGATAACTAATAGATTTGGAATTCAATCAAGCTATAAGTGGTTTCACTTTCTTCTGTTTCAGAAGAGTAGATGAGGCTACATTTGTGAAATTTTTTTGTATCAACTCCTTCATATATAAGAGAATCTTTAAATCTGTCTTTATTCATCAGGGTTTGCCTGTTTTGAAAGTAGTGAAAGCATACCAGAGTAGGCTTGAGGGAAGTTTTACCTGAGAGTTTTCCTCCTAAAGGATGATGTACTCTATCTGCAAATTCTGACTAAATTTGGGCCCCCTAACTAGTTGAAAAATATCCTTGACTATTTCTTGTAGGTTTTCTGATCCATCTGTTTCAGGCACCCCTAAAATTCTCACCGTTACTCTTCTCTATTTTTGAAATCCTCTTGGTTATCTTCTAGCATCTGAACCTTTTGCTCCAAGGCCTTAATCATTTTATGGGAATACACCGAGACATCTACCTACTCTTCTATGTGAATTTCAATGAGATCCACCTTCTCTTTAAGATCATTCTTCCTTAGAATAGAAATGGCCCCAGAGATTTCAGTTCGTAGAAGTTGGAACTCTCAGATCAAGGCTGCTAATTTTCCTTGGTAAGCAGCCCATTCTTAGTAGGATCAGTTTTCTGTGGTTGATGAGGTTCCTTTCCTACCCATTTCTTGCCCTTTTGAAACTTTTTAAAATTTTGATAAGGTGGTAGCATAACTAGTTTTTAACTTCATGTTTCCTGACATTCAGGGTGAGAATGTAATCACTTTCCTGCAGTGCTTATACAAGAGTGGAGCAAATCCTTTAAGTTTGATAGCAAATTAAGCAAAGACCTGATAATTAGACTCTCATTATAGGAAGAAATGTTAATTAATTTAAATCAGGAGTTCTACAAGACAGGCAAACCATCCTCAGATCATATCCAAATAGACTGTTAATTATTATAATACACCCCTAGATCTGTTGAGGCTATGTAGCAGCTTAGTCACAATAAATTGTTTGAAAGTCCAGCATTGAAGTGATCAGATTTGATTTTTATCACAAGAAAATAAATAATGGATCTAGTCAGGAAAAACACTTTTTGAGGTGTCTCATCACAACACTGGCAACCCTATCATGAGGTCCACTAGGCTGGGAATAATAAATTGCACCAGAATGACAATTACACTGCTTGTTTATTTTTTTACTTCTCCCGGAAGGTTTAAAGCAGGGATCATGTTACCATCATTATTGCAGCTGGACAGGACTTCACCTCACAGCTCCAACAGCTGATCTCCCAGTCACATGATAAGCTTTCACTGAAAAAATGCAGACCTGCACAGTGCTCTGCAGAGAATACAAATCAGGATTTTTTCCCTCTACTCCATCAGCACAGCAGGTAATGACAACTTAACTGAAATGGCTGGACTCATAGAGTACGGATAAACTTCCCGCACCCTGACTGTCACACTGGGGTGAAGATCCTCTCAGGCCAAGTTAGCCATCTGCGTCATTTGCTCCTTCCTGTGAGAGGACTGCGAAACCGCTGGATAAATTACTCTGCTGAAATTAACTTCTCAGAAATCCATATATATTTAGGAGACCTGCCCCACTGGAATTTCTAGTCTAATCCTGCACAAACCCATTCTAAATCAAATTTCCTACATGCGACAGGGAGGAGCAATGGGATTAAGCAGCCATTAAGCTAGCGCACTACCCCCTTGTGTCCCATAACTTCATTTAACAATGACCATACACAAGTCTACTATAAAGACAAAAATCTCAAAACAGCACTAATTCCCAGGACTTAAACATCCTACCTATGACAAGGCAACAGTATTACCCCAGAACCAGAACACTGATACATTTCCTATTGAAAGGTGCAGATTGGAAAACAGAACAAGCTGAACCGCAACAGATGCCTTCACACAAAATCTAGATGTAGTAGAATACCTCACTCCAGTCTCACTTGGAAAACAAGTGACCACAAATTAGAAATAGAAACATGCAGACAAAAGCTGAATTGGAAACCCCAAGAAACCAGACTGGGGGCTGGATATAGAGCACAGGTTGGGGGACTGGAACTAGGGACTGGCAGAGAGCTGGAAGTAGGTACTAAGGACAGGCAGGGGTTAAATACAGATAGGGCTGAACCAAGGACAAGGGCAATGTCTGGGAAACAGACAAGGAACGGGACTGGGCAGTGCAAGGACTGGACAAAGACAGGACTAGACTAGGACAGGGCTTAGACACAGACTGAACTAGACAGAACAGGCAACAATAAACAGGGAAGGCCAACAGGGCACAAGGCTGGCATGAAGAAACTAGCAAGCCCAGAGGCCATAAAATAAGGCAGAAAGGCCCAAGGGGCCACATAGCAAGGCAAAAGGCTAAGAGAGGCCACAAGGGCAAGGAAGAAGGCCTGGGTAGGATGCAAGGCAAGACAGGATAACCAAGCAAGAGTGGCCGGGTCAGAGAGCCGAGGTGACTCAATGAAAAGGCACAGGGGAGGAAGAATAGCCTAGTGGTTAGAGCAGTGGACTATGAACCAGGAGACCAGGGTTCGAGTCCCACTGATGCTCCTTGTGACCTTGGGCAAGTCACTTTACCCTCCATTGCCTCAGGAACAAAACTTAGATTGTAAGCCCTCTGGGGATAGGGAAATACCTACAGTACCTGAATGTAAACCGGTGTGGTATCTCAATTGAGATCAAATGTCGGTATATAAAAATAATAAATAAGGTATTTAGCAGTCTGGGTTAAATAAGGCTGAGGCGTGGTGTGACCAGAGAGGAGGTAACTGGCAGCTCTGTGAGCAAGGCTCACTGAGGACCCCTGGTGGAAAGAAGGTTGCACAACAGGCAGAACTTTGGCATGGGGAGACTGCATAGCAGGCAAAACCGTGACAATGTAAATGTTGGCCTCACCCTGGAATGCCCCTAGAGACACACCCTTTTTATGTGCCAATGAAAGCAAAAATACACACATATGTTTGTTGTTTATAAAATAGCAAGAAGCAAGTAAATGCTACTTACACGTGTATATCCTAATTTTTATGCATGTAAGTTTTTGATAATGTTATTGTTAATTTATATTTATAGACTTGTTTCTTCAAATGAAGTCAATCCAAAGTGCTTAACAGCATAAAATACAATAAACAAAATATACTTATATATCATAAAATACATACATGCAATAAAAACAATATACATTAGTAATCTGGAGGCAAAACTCAGCTCATTGTAATTTCAGTAGGGAAAGCAAGCTGCTAAACAATTAATAGTAAATAATCCATCCATAACTTCATAATAATTATGATCCCATATCTAATACTAACATCTGACTAGAGACAATATGGACCAGCACCAGAACTCGGGCACTGTCCTCATTCTTGCCCTTTCTGTATTTTTTTGTTATCACTTTATGTAACATTTTCTTTTTTCCTTTTATTTTAACCACTTTATGCATTACTTTAACAACACATGTACAAAATGTCATGTTAATCAAGTTTCTCCCTTATCTTAAATCCCCTCCCCCAGAGGTTATTCTAAGCGATGTACAAGAAACATACAGTACATACTAAAAAGTAATAAAAAGTTAAAACATAAAAACCACGAAAAGGAAGACTGAAACAGCAGACGAGCTGAACCATAAGAATAATACTAAAAACTCGGCAATGGACTGCTTTAAAATCAGCCAAACTTAAAAGTCAAAAATCAAATCATAAATAAGCCTGTTAAAAATCTCTTACAGTCTGTTTGCTAACTTTTTAAAGCTAAATGTAATCCCTAAGCCTGCACATAAATGAAAAGACAATAGTACTAGCTTTTAAAATGAATAAGATTGTTTAAAAAAAGAATGTTTTAAAGCAGGGATATAAAAGAATTAATGCAATCATTTAGTCATATCTCAGCTGAAAGGGAATTCCATACAGTAGGAGCAGCGACTGAAAAAAATACAACCCCTTGTATCAGCCAGCAAGCTTGTTTGACAGACGACACGTCTAGAAGACCCCATTGGAATAATCTCAAGCTCCGCATTGAGCAGTAAAGTTTCAGTAAGGCATTAGACCATGGTGAAGAGTCACCTTTGATCAATTTAAATACCATAAGGCAAGTTTGTAAAGAATTCGGTAATGAATTTAAACCAGTGCAATTCTGCAAGAATTGATGTAATGTGATCTCAACGGCTTTTGCCAGAAATTAGCCTGGCTGCCGCGATCTGAAGAAGTTAAAGTGGTTTCAGTGTGATTGCAGGAAGACTAAGATAAACAGCATTGCAATAGTAAATAATCGGTAAAATAGAGGCATGTACAACTAAACGAAAATCAAATTAATCCAGTAAAGGCTTCAGACCACAAAGCGTCCTTAGTTTATAAAATCTGGACTTGATTATAGATAGGGATGGTAACTTTAAAATGAGCACGCATGTGGAGGCACAAGCACACGTGCGCTGGAATTTTAAATTGTCTGCGCAAGTGCATGCATACTATTTAAAATAAGCCTAGGCGTATATAAGTGTGCCTAATTTTAAGTGGTTAACAAGGAAACGTTATTAGTGTTTCTTTCATTAGGACTTGGCTTTTACACGTGCAAGTGAGCACATTTTAAAACCTATGAGGTAGATCTTCAAAACATACGCGCGCGCGTACTTTTGTTCGCGCCACTGGTGCGAACAAAAGTACACCAGATTTTATAAGATACGCGCGTAGCCACGCGTATCTTATAAAATCCGGGGTTGGTGCGCGCAAGGCTGCGCAAAATCAGCAGCCTCCGTGCGCCGAGCCACGCAGCCTGCTTCCGTTCCCTCCGAGGCCGCTCCGAAATCGGAGCGGCCTCGGAGGGAACTTTCCTTCCGCATCCCCCCACCTTCCCCTCCCTTCCCCTATCTACCCCACCCCCCAGCCCTACCTAAATCCCCCCCCCTACCTTTGTTGGGCAAGTTACGCCTGCTTGAAGCAGGCGTAACTTGCGCGCGCCGCCCCGGCATCCCCTGGCACAGGCCGCAGTGCCGGGGGCTCGGGACCGCCCTCCCGGCCTGCCCCCGAACCGTCACCGGACCCGTCCCAGACCGCCCCCTGCCCCCCGGACACACCCCTCGAGCACGCCCCCTCCCGCCCCTTTTACGAAGCCCCCGGACTTAGGCGCGCCGGCGCGCGAGTGCCCTGCGTGCGTAAATCCGGGAGGATTTACGCACGCAGGGGTTTTAAAATCTACCCCTATGTGTGAAGGAAATTACCATTTTCCCCCTTAGTCCACCAATTTGCCCAGGCTGTCTCTAGGTCATCACACCTCTCTGGTTCTTCAGCCTGCACTCCCCCCAGTTTTCCTAGACCCCTCAACCAGTCAGTTTTTTAGTTTGTCGAAATTGTAATTACCGTGTTAAATTTTATTCTTTTGTTTTGTAAAATTCATGGATATATTAATTGTGCTCCACACCAATCATAAGAATGGAGATAGCGGATTATAAGAACGGGCAAACAAATAAATAAGTCAATAAATAAATAGTTTAATTTTGACTTACTCCTTAAAAAAAGCAGAAGTAAATATGCTTAGGTAACAGCCTGATGTGCACTGCGTTCTCCGGCTTTAAAATTGGGATTTATGCTCGTAGAAGTTGGGTCTACCCTGAAACACCCCAGCCACCTCACAAATTCTCCCCTTTTTTTTTCATTCGTTCTGTTGCATGCATAGGTGCATATACGCATGTAATTTGCCAGTTTTAAAATAGGAGTTGCTCTTACTCACATATATGGGCCTTTTAACATGAGCAACTCTTTTAAAATTAACCCCTTAATGTGGGAGTGAAAAGACAGGCCTGAGACAATTCTTACACCAAGGCTGTTTAAAGAAGAACTGATAGGATTTCAATTGCAGTGGGTTTGAATTTTGTATATGATCGCTGAATCAAGATAACTTCGGCCTTAGACATGTTCAAGGCTAATTTATTGTGAGAAAGTAATTGCTTAATGGCAGATAAACAGGCATGGAGAATGGCAATAGTACTAGACTACGTTGAATGTAAACAGATGAAAAAGTGTATATCATCCACATAGATTTTGTAGCCTTCACAAAGGCCAGCCAGTATTTTATATATCAGGGCTAAACAGATATTAAATAGCCCTGCCGAAAGTCCGGATCCTTGTGGGACACCAGAGGATACTGCTGACCATTGTGTCTGTTTATTGCCAATTCAAATGTGTTGATTGCACCAGAGAGGTTAGACTTGAACCACTCCCACCAATACTACATTCCTTTAATCTGCATAACAGTATTTACAATGCTCCTCATGCCCGTGATGAGAGAGAGAGAGACTGGTGAGAGTCTCATTACCCATGTCCCACTTGTCCTCAGAGACAGAGAAAGAGTGAGAGAGTGGTGTGGAGGAAAGGCTTTAAGATAAACTGCTGAGGATGGGTATGTGGAGGGGGGGGGGGAGGGGGAGATTTGAGAGTTAATTCATCCCCATGAAATCTTTCTTGATCATCTCACTCCCTCTGTCCTCCCATCCCCAGTGGGTTCTCTCTCCTCTCAATTCCCTCTTGCCTTTCATGTTCCCAGTGGTCCCTCTCTTCTCTCAGCCCCCTCCCTTCTCATCCTCAGCAGTCTCTCTCTCTCCTAGCAACCTTTTCTCCCTGCCCCACCCTGACTCCTAGCAGTTTCTCATCTCAGTATCTCAGCTCTCCATGCCCCACCCCATCCTCAGCAGTTTCAGTCTCATACTGCACGCCCTACCCTGTCCAGCAGTCTGCCTGTCTTTCTTTTCTCTCTAATCCCTCCACACCCTGCCTGGTCTGACTCCTAAGCCCCACCCTGTCCCAAGCAATTTAATCTCAGACTCAAACCCTCTCACTTCCCCTTCCTCCAAAATAAAATTTAACAAATAAAAACAAAAACAAAAAATAAGATGATACCTTTTTGAAGAGGTTCAATTTCGGGACCCCCCCTGAAGTACGAAAGAGCAACTGAACATCTTCCGACTAATCATGCCAGCAGTGAAACGCACAGCCATCTTGAACATACTAATATTTGCAACGCAAATGATACGTAATGCGTAGTGACGCAGTGACATACTAATTTTTAGCGTAACATAACGTAACTCCATTTTGGAATAATACTTTGTATTGTATTAATACGAATGACAATGTAAAATGTCTAACACGTCAATTAAATGACGAAACAATAGTCTGATCTTAAGCTACACCTACTAGAGGACCACGCTAGCTAATGCTTGTTCAGCAGTTTGTAAAATGTTTGTTCAGCAAAACCAGAACGCATGTGTGAAAGATAAGAACTGTAAAGTGTATAAAGGTTTGCTCCAAAGGGGGCGTGGCATGCAGTTGTACTGAGCCTTTGTCTTAGCTGCATCTTGCTGGCAATAAAAGTCTATCTTTACGGATCAGTTGTCTGGACCTCCTTACTGACTAAAAAGAGACGGTTACATTTTATTGGAGTGACTGTTTAGTTTTATTTCCTTTTCAGTAAGTTTACTCATTTGCCCTTCTCCCGGCAGCCTGTCTCTTACTGAACCGTGGCAGCCTCTAAATCCTCTATCCACCCGAATCTTTCCTGGCTAAGGTTCAGATCCTCCTCTCTGAACCTTCACTGGCCATGGCTCCCTGCAGTCCTAATGTCAATACTGCTTGTGAGCTCAGCAGTCTCGTGTGGCCTCTTCTCCTTATGCCCACTGACCATGGCTTCCCTTTCTCTTTGTCCTCTGTGATGCCTTCTTTTTGGCTCTGCATGATTGCAACACTGAGCCCACCTCCTGGCTCCACGCTATTGGCCCCATGCTGACTGCCTCCTTTTCATTGGCCAGATGTGGTTGCAGTGCTGAGATTACCCCCTTGATGCCTTGTCGTTGGCCTTGTGCAGGCACGGAGCTGCACTACCTGTTTGTCATTGGGCCCCTGGGGCTCAACTCGGCAAGAGGGCAGAATTGAATGGGCCGTGCCTCACCTGTGGCTATGTCACTGTCTCCTAGGCCCACGCGATTCGTGAGGAACTTGTGTAGTTTTTCATACAGTTTAAAGTTCTGTATTAACTTCCTGTTGCTCACATGTGATTGAAAGGGGCAATTCCCATCCCTGTTACCAAACTGTTGTCTCATTGCCTAGAAAGAGTGGGAAGAGAGAAGTAGAAGATATGATAGCACAAGTTTATCCAGGGGCTAAGGCCTGCAGTACTTTACATTGACAAAGAACAGAATCAGAGAGAGTGCCTCCAGTAGGCAGGTGTGAACAGACAGAGTGTTCTCCCAGTCAGAATGCGCTTGGCTGCCATCTAGTGACTGGAATCAATATACACATGCTAGGCTGAATAAGTAACACTGAGTTAGGGACAGGACTGGCAGCATGGAACATCTGTCTGACTTTAGTAAGCTGTGACAAACAAAAGTGGACAGGCCAACTGTATGGAATGGCATTGTCTTATCTAATTTGTTGTGTCATGTGAATGTAAGAGAAGTGTCCTAAGTGGTTCAACAGAGTCTGGACAATCCTTAGAAGTGCACGCAATGTTGTTACTGTAAATGGTTTAGCTGCTCCTGACCAAGGTGTATAAAACTATTATATGAATGTGGTTAAACGGAATAGTGACTTTTCCTTCTACATACTGTACAAGATTGAGAAGAGGCAGCGTGTCAAGTGGGGTTAAAGAAGAGGGAGTAGAAAAGGAGAGAAGATATTTATGCTGTGTGTGAAATGCAGATGCTGACAATTAACAAAATGGCTACTCCCTGGGAAGCCATGGAAATGGAGGAAAACTGCTTATAGATATTTAGCAAAATCTGTTATTTTACATTCTTCCAGGGCCGGTGCTAACACTCGTGTGAACTCATGGATTGTCAACCTTGCACAGAGGAAGCTGAGTTTTCTTTTTAACAGTAACCCACTTTCAGTGCTTCTTCTTATTGCCTTTCACAACTGCAGCTTCTGCTTCTTCTTGTAACCCCCTCCCCCCCTCCTCGCCCCCAGCCACCTCTGCCTTGTGCTCTGTTGTGCTGGGAATTCTCCAGAATGCTGTGCTGGCAGCACTGTGTGGGTACACATTGCTAATTATAGCATGCTGCAAGCATAGCCCTTAGAGGTGCTCCCAGCAGGTCAATGAGAAGGAAGTGTGTGATAGACAGAAACAAAGGCTGTGAAAGGCTACTAGCTTGGAGCAGGTCAGTGTGAGATATGAGATCTGTCTGGTTGCACAAAGGGAGCTAAGCCAGAGAAAAAATATATTGTTAGCTCGGATAGCCAGCGGGGATTGTCAGTAGAAAGGGCGTTCTGAGGGAATGAGTTATACAAAATACTTTAAATTACTAGGCTTTCTTTAACCACTAGGCCTTCTGTTAGCAGATCAAGGAACTATGATTGTTTGACACAAGAATATTGAAAAACTGCAGCTTTTTGTGTGCTTTATTATGATTTGGATTTCAGGTTTCATGACTTGCCTTTTCCAAATCTGAGTTTAAGGTAAATTACAATTCAGGTATTGCCCAAGAGGACTCGCAGTCTGAGCTGTACCTGCCACAACCATGTATTTTATCTATTTGTACCACTTCTGTGTCAAATGCTGTTTAAATATTGAAAGTAATCACAATACAAGAAGTGAGAATGTGGAAGGTAGTCTCCCTATGTGGACATCATAAGCCTGTTAAAATATTCAGCGGTGCTCTTTGCTTTCATGTATTTTTATTTGTGACCAGCTGGCCTCCCTAAATCTAGGCTTTCAGCCCCATCAGACCTGCTATCTTGGGTGTTAGAGGAGACCTGGACCTGGGGCATCACGGAATCATTTCTTGTCTTTCAGGGCTGTTTCTGTCAATTATCTCACAGTACTCATGCACTGCTAATCATTCAGCTAAACCAAATACTGAATCTCCAATGAAGACACTTTGTCTAAATTCCAACACTGTTTTATTCCAACAGGTAATCAAAACATCTAACTTACTAGTTGCTGTCTTGAGGGGGAGGAAAGAGGAGAGGTTAATCTCAGGTTCAGAGCCCTGAATCTAGAGTTGAAATAGCTGCTGTAGGAATTGTACTGGAGATTTAAGTGCACTTAATGTGTGCACTTACTATATGAATGTGTAACCCTATCCCGGTGTGTCGGTCTAGCATGGGTGAGACCATAAAGTTATTTATACTCTTTGGGGCAGGAATACATACTAGCTCTTGTACCTCCTTTACTTCCCAAGGAGTAGGTTCGTTGAACTGGGGGAAGAAAGTAGGGATGTGCAGAAGGACGCCATATGTTGCGTTCGGGATTCGTATTCGTCGGGAGGCCCCCTGAAACGTTTATACGTTAATTCTTATTTGTTTCCCGGCTAAAGTTAAATTAACTACAACCCCCCACCCTCCTGACCCCCCCCAAGACTTACCAAAACTCCCTGGGGGTCCAGTGGGGGGTCCGGGAACCATCTCCTGCACTCACACCCTCGGCTGCCGGTATTCAAAATGGCGCCGATAGCCTTTGACCTACTATGTCACAGGGGCTACCGGTGCCATTAGTCAACCCCTGTCACATGGTAGGAGCAACGGATGGCCGGCGCCATCTTGTGCTCCTACCATGTGACAGGGGCTGACCAATGGCACCTGTAGCCCCTGTGACATAGTAAGGGCAAAGGCTATCGGCACCATTTTGATTACTGGCAGCCGACGGCCCGAGTGCAGGAGATCACCCCCGGACCCCAGCTGGACCCCCTCCTTGTGGGGGTCAGGATCCTCCTGACCACCACAAGACTTGCCAAAAGTCCAGCGGGGGTCCAGGAGCGATCTCCTGCACTCGGGCTGTCGGCTGCCAGTATTCAAAATGGCCGATAGCCTTTGCCCTCACTATGTCATAGGGGCCGACGGGCAAAGGCTTTCGGCACCATTTTGAGTACTGGCAGCCGAAGGCCCGAGTGCTGGAGGTCGCTCCCGGACCCCTGCTGGACTTTTGGCAAGTCTTATGGGCCAATCGGCCATCTGGCCATCCATTGCTCCTACCATGTGACAGGGGCTGACCAATGGCACCGGTAGCCCCTGTGACATAGTAGGTCAAAGGCTATCGGCGCCATTTTGAATACCGGCAGCAGAGAGTATGAGTGCAGGAGATCGCTCCCAGACCCCCCACTGAACCATCAGGGAGTTTTGGTAAGTCTTGGGGGGGTCAGGAGGGTGCGGGTTTTGTTTAAATTGGCTCCTTTAGGTGGCCAAATTATTTGGCGAAGATTCGTTGTATTCATGGGGAATCGTGGTACGTTTTGCTTCCCCACGAATACAATGAATATGGCCCTATATATTTTGGATTATCAGTTCGTAGGGAATGAATGCACACCCCTAGAAGAAAGAAGCCCTTCAAGTCCCGATGTGACAGGGGTGGTTTCCTTACACATTCCCTTGTGTTTCCCCTGGGGAGGGGATGTTGGTCCCTGATGTGGATGCGGTAAGTGCAGAAATAAATACCCTGGAGCCTCTTGGTTAGTGTCCAAAATAAAAGTTTTTACTGTTAAGCACTGATGATGAATATCACAAAACTCAAACTGCAGTACCGCAGAAATCTCTCTTCAATTCCTTTACAGTCTCTTCCCTCTATCTGTACAGGACTCACTTATACCAGGGCAGGGAAAACATCCACTCTCTTGGATTAAGGTAAAGCGGAGCTCCCAAATGGACAGGGTCTTTAGGATGGTCAAAACCCCTTCCCAGCTGATAAAATAACAAAGTGTATGACAGAGAGTAAATCCTCTCTTTCTCTTCCCAAGGCAGTGAATACCAGATGGGTGTCCCCAGTGATGTTATTTTCCTTTACTCACGGTTAGCAGATCTTCAGGATCTCCTTGATCTTACACAGTCTCTTTAGTACTTTCCCTGGATCCTCGATGGAAAGACCCTATTTGAAACAAGCAGTTCTCTTGCTTCTAGCAGGGAGGCAGGGACATCCAAACTTTCTACTGGAGCTGCTAAATCAAAAACTCTTTCCCGAAAAAGGAATGGAAACTAACAGCAGAGTCCCCTCCTCACAGCAGGTCACTAACCACATCAGGGGTGTATCTTCCCTATCCCTGTGCAGTTCACACACAGGATTCCCCAATCCCTGTGTGCAAGTCAGGCCCAGCTGTCCAGTGAGGCTCCTAATAAAAATCTCAAAAAACTCTAAACCTAGACCCAGAGGGATATCCCAACCATCTAGTGAGTAGACTGGAAGGAAGTCCCTCCCGACCTTGGTTAGCCTGCAAAACAACAAAAGGTAAACTCCTAACACCTCTGCACTTTGTGCTAACCTAAAAGGACTGCTTCCGAGCTCACTGTGGAGAGCTCCTACATAGACTTCCAAGGGGAACGGCCATTCCAGACTCCACAGATGGAGGAGCTGTATTTGAATTGTGCCTCCCTCTATTCTAAGCTATTCTCTCTCTAGCTAAACAGGGACTTAACCAGATCTTAATGCTGATGTGACTGTAGGGTCCCTCACATATGTGTATGGTAATTAGGAAATGGCTTTTAAAAGGAACAGGATAGAAGACAGACAGCTTGCTTCTTTCTTCTTTCTCTCAGAAACATACACACACACACTGAAAACCTCCCAGCAGGCATGAACCAGAATCAGAGCCAATAGGAAGGACCCAGAATCAGTGAGAACCAGAAAAGGGCCAACAACAAGACTGCAGGATTATAGGGGCCTGTAATCCTTCTGTGACATCACACTAGGTTACAAACAGAAACAGAACAACTTTTTTTTTTTTTTTTTGCATAATCATTTTTATCGCGAAGACATGCATTTCCACAAGCACGAAGAGGTATACAGAAAAAAAAACCCCACGATACCAACAGGGTAACAATCGATACAGTAACTTTATGTATACATAACAAACAACAAATCTGCTCACAGTTAATGGGGGCAGAACAGTTTCCCACCATTTGTAACTTTTAGCCTTCCAGCAACCAAGGTATTGCAGTAGCAATCTTCCAGCCAAGGGATATGGACTATGGCTCGTTCCTTTTTTTTTTTTTTTTTTAATTATACATTCCTTTTTGGATCTGGAATATCATCATTATAAAAAAAACAACATAACTCAATACAGTTTCCACATAAGACTAAAACTCTCCCCCTTTCCGATAAACACACATACACATACACACACACACACACACGCTCACTCAAAAATCAGGAAGAAATTAAATTCAGATAAGATGAAAATATTAAAAAAATCCCACAAACAAAAAACAAACATTTCCCCTGCCCAAAAAAACAACCTGCCATATTGTACTTGTAGGCTGAAACCTTGTGTCCAAAGCAGAATTTGCATAGCCATGGATGGGCAGGGGCCCACCCAATTTGGGCCCAGGCCCACTCAACCAGAAGAGGCTTGTTGGAGCAATGCCGTCGCGGGATCTCATTCCCGTGACGGTGAAGAGGAAAGCTTGAATGTGTGTATGTGGGTGAGAATGGGAGTTTGGCTGGGGGTCTGTGAGTGCATAAGAATGAGAGCTGGGGGTGGGGGGTGAGAGAGTGAGAGCTTGTGTGTGTGAGGGAGTATGTGAGAGAAAGCGTGTGTGTGAGGGAGGAAGGGAAGAAGACAGTAGGAGAAGAGAAACACTGAAAAGGAATTAGGAAATGAGCAACAAGAGAAAAATGGAAAAAAGAGACCAGGACCAACTGATTAGAAAAATACAAAGATCAGACAACAAAGGTAAAAAAAAAAATATATATTTTGAGATTTTAGCAATTTGAATATACCATCTTTGGGAATGTGCATTTCTTATATTTTTGTATTTTGCTTTTTTCAATATTCCACTGTTTAGTCTAGTTTCTCAGGCTTTCTATTTTGGTTTTGTCTGCATGTTTCTGTTTCTAATTTGTAGTCTCTTATTTCTATATTAGGTAAGGTTCGGTCTCTGTTTTGCCTCTGTGTGGGTGCCTGAAATGCAGTGATTCTGCTAGCGTGTAGTTTCTCTGTAGTAGCCCAGCTTGTTCTGTTACTCCAGTAGGTGATGTATTAATGTTCTAGGGCCTGATGTTGTATTTGCATTACTGATTTTCATAAGGTTACTGTTATTTGAGTCCTGAGATTCAGTGCTATGACTGTATGGTATGGCAAGGCGAACAATGGCACTGTCCTGATCTGCCCCCGCCCTTCCCCGTCCCCGGCCTGCCCCTTCCAAGAAGCCCGGCACTTGAGTGCATACCGGCCTTTATGTGCAAGGCAGGGCCTCTCGGAAAATTGGCCCGGTGCGCGTAAAGGCCGGAATTTACACACGCCAGGCATTTAAAATCTGCCCATATGTGCATAACCCCAGTTACATTTGTACTTTTACAAGCACCGAGGAAAGGTGTTCTGGGAGGCAGGGGGTGGAGGGAAGAAGGGCCAAATTGGCACTTACATGCAAGTATGCACGTAAGTTAACCAGGCCTAAGTTACACCCTGTAAAGAGCAGATGTAACTTTGTGCAAGTTATTTAGTATAAGGTGCAGGACAATTACCCAAGAATTTTTCAGGGAGAACTTGGGCATACGTTCACGTTTAAAATGCGGGGTAAAGTATGTGCGTACAAGTGACATGCAGACTTTACGCCAACCAGCACAGTTATAAAATTACCCTCCCTAAGCTCCATATGAGTCAAAGCTCTACTACAATTCTTTCTGTATAGCATTTTTTCTGGAGCCTGATACAAGAGTGCTCACTTGGTTAATCAGAAGGAGGCATTCTTGAGCAATGCTGGTGCTTCAGCTCACTCCTCCTGAGAGGGGGGTCTGAGAGAGTGGCAGCTGATCAGCGTAGGCAGGGCAAGTACTACCTACTTACTTCTATGTAAAAGGAGTTGGTAGCATTAAATATTGAAAGGTCAAACTTCTGCCTTTGCTATACTAGCAAAAAATACATACAGTTATTAAAACTAATTTTATATACCTCATATGCATGCTTCAACAGCTAGGATGTGTCTTCATTTTTGGTGACTCATGCATGTGTGTGGCTTATAGTTAAGTATGTAGCTTTGGGAGCAGCTTTGATGGGAAACCTGATATCTCAAGTTCCACAAATCCTCTTCCTGTCTGACAGTTAGACAGGTGAAAAGTGATTGTGTTTATCACATATATGACTATGTATTATATACAGGGATATATATTTAGGACATAGTCACTTACCTATTATCTTTGCTCCTGAGACCTAAGGTAAGTCAGATAATTAGATAATTGGAAGAGTCAGATATCTAGCCCAAGGCAGCATCAGGTCCAGCCTGCAGAGTGGGGGAGGGGCCGGGGACTGTGTAATATTTATTTATTTATTTAACACTTTTTTATACCGACCTTCATAGTAAATAAACCATATCGGATCGGTTTACATAAAACAAGGATATAACAGAAGCAATAAATAAAAGTAATTAACAAGAGAAGAGAATAAGATAAAGTTACATTTAACAAGGAGTAAAAACTTGGGAAGCTTAAAAGCTGGAAGGAAGTTAAATGCCAAAAAATAATTAAAGAAGCATAGTCCAAAAGGAATTTGGATTAAAGCAAGATGCTTTAATCAGTAAGTGCCAGAGTTCTTCGTTTGAATGGTTGTCAGACTTTAATCTTCTACGTCCAAGTGTGGATAAAGAAGACTAAGGGTTGTCTGGAGGATCATCGAAGGCTTGGAGGAATAGCCACGTCTTAAGTTTTTTCCTGAATGTAATGAGACAGGGTTCTAGTCGGAGGCTTGAAGGAATGTTGTTCCAAATAGATGGACCTGCTATTGAAAAAGCTCGGTCTTTGGTCGAGGAAAGGCGTGAGGCTTTAGTTGGGGGGTAGTTCAAAGTACCTTTATGATTATCTCTAATTGGCCTATTGGAGGAATGAAGTTTGAAGGGTATTTCAAGGCTGAGATGGAGTTGGTGATGGATGGTTTTATGTATTAGGGTAATTGCTTTGTAAAGGATTCTGAAATTTACAGGTAGCCAATGTAGGTTTCTGAGGATGGGTGAGATGTGATTTCCGCGGCTGGTGTTGGTCAGTAATCTCGCTGCAGCATTTTGAATCATCTGAAGCGGTTTAATGGTCGATTTGGGTAGGCCAAGGAGGAGGGCACTGCAATAGTCAATCTTGGAGAATAACAACGCCTGGAGTACTGTTCTGAAATCTTTGAAAAAAAGAAGTGGCTTGAGTCGTTTCAGAACCTGGAGTCTGTAAAAACAGTCTTTGGATGTAGTATTAACCATTTTCTTAAGGTTTAGTCTATTATCGAGAATTACTCCAAGATCTCTCACCTGCTTATGAGTGATGAATGTGTTGTGAGGGAATGGTATGGGAATATTTTCTTCATTTGCTGAGATGAGGAGGAGCTCCGTCTTTGAAGAGTTAAAGACCAGATTTAATCTATTGAGGAGGTTAGTGATAGATATAAGGCAGTTATTCCAGTGGGAAAGTGCTTTTGAAATAGATTCTGTAATAGGAATAAGAATCTGTACATCGTCTGCATACAGATAATGAATTAAATTAAGGTCAGATAGCAATTGGCAAAGGGGTAGGAGGTAAATATTAAAAAGGGTTGGGGAAAGGGAAGATCCTTGTGGAACTCCTAAATTGGATTTTGTTAATGGCGATTCTTTGTTGTTGATTTTAACTTTGAAGGATCTATTGTGGAGGAAAGATTTGAACCAACTATGGGCAGATCCTGAGATACCAATGTCTGTTAGGCGATCCAGAAGAATGGAGTGGTTGACGGTGTCAAACGCCGCAGAGATGTCTAACAGGATTAATAAGAAGGAGTAGCCTTTGTCAAGACCCATTATAATATGATCTGTAAGTGAGATAAGGAGGGTTTCTGTGCTGCGTGCTTTGCGGAAGCCATATTGTGAGGGGTGTAGGATATTTTGATCTTCCAGGTATTCTGAAAGCTGGGTGTTTACCAGCTTTTCTGTTATTTTGGCTAAAAATGGCAAATTAGAGATGGGTCTGAAATTGTTAGGTACATTAGGGTCAAGATTGTGTTTCTTGAGAAGGGGTTTGAGTGATGCAGTTTTTAGGCTGTCAGGGTAACTTCCTTGGGTTAAAAAGCAATTTATGATACTTGTTAAAGGTTTTGCGATCGTATTTGGAATGAGAAGCAGGAGATTTGAAGGAATATTATCTGCAGGATGGCTAGATGGTTTTTGTCTTTTTAGAAGGGATTCAATCTCTTTAACAGAAATTGATTCGAAGCTTTCAAGTTTGGCTCCCTTGCTTGATTGAGGATTCTTGTCTGAGGTAAGAGGTAGAGTATTTGGAGGAAGAAGGGCGAGCATATTCAGGATCTTTTGTTGAAAGAATAAAGCAAGTTCATTAGCCTTAGATAGAGCTTGTTCGTCAGGGATGGGTGGAGGAGTTGATTTTGTGATTTGAGTGACGTATGCAAATAGGGCTTGGGCATCGTATTGAAAATGATGAATTTTGTTGGCATAAAATTCTCTTTTTATTAGTAGAATAGAGGTCCTATAATGATGTAGAAAGCCTTTGTATTTAGACAAGGTAGTTGAGTTGGGTGTTTTTCGCCAAATATTTTCTCTGTGGCGTAGCTCCTGTTTCATCTGTTTTAGTTTAGGGGTAAACCAGGGTTGATTCCCTTTTTTTGTAGGATTGATTGTTTTAGAGACTGTTGGACACCATTTGTTAGCAACTGTTTCAGTGATCTTGTGCCAGGAAGTTAGGGCTGAGTCAGGATTCGAAAGGTCTAGATTCGTGAGTTCCTTAGACAGCTGATCACTGAGTATTTCCGATGGGCAAGGTTTTCTGAATTGAATAGTAGAAAGGAGATGAGAGGTGTGAGTCTGTTTAGCTATGGAAAAGGAGGATTCTATCAAGAAATGGTCTGACCAGGGGATTGGTGTGCAAGATGGTACTGAAGTGCAGGAGAAATTAGAATTGATGAAAATTAAGTCCAGAGTGTGTCCTGCTTTATGCGTAGGACTATTAATGATCTGCGTGAATCCCATAGCACTGAGGGAGGTGAGGAGCGCTTCGCAGTTTGAGGAGCGAGGTATAACATCAGTGTGAAGATTGAAGTCGCCTAAGATCATAGATGGGAGGTCTAAATTGATATGTTTCACTATGGATTCTATGAGTGATGAAGGGTCCGTTTCTAAAACTCCGGGAGGAGCGTAGACTATTAGAATTTGTAGTTGTTTTGATTTGACTAGTCCCAATTCTAATTTAGAGTCAGACTTGATGGTATGAGTGGATAGTTTGAGTTCTTTTTTGGTGGCTAAGAGAAGGCCACCTCCTCTTTTTTTGTGTCTGTAGAAGGAGAAGAAGTCATAGCTATGAATAGGAAGTTGATTGATTAGAGCAGTATCAGTATCTTTTAGCCAGGTTTCTGTAATAGCACAGATATCTGGATTTGAATCCTGGAGATAATCGTTGAGGATGTGTGTTTTTTTTGTTAAGGATTGAGCGTTGAAAAGGGTTACTGAAAGTAGTGTGAGGCCTAGTAGTTGATTTAGAGGTGAGGTCATGATTGGAATAATTCTTTTTTGTATATTGTGGGTGGAGATAATTATGGAGCTTCTCCTTTGGTATTGAATGATTGGGATATTATAGGTATGCATGAGATTGGTTGTAGAGACTAGAAGCTGGGGATGTTGTAAATTAGAAGAAAACTGGACAAATCCAAGTAGAATGCAGATAGAAGAAAAAGCTGGGTGAATGTAAATAAAACTTTTTCTTTTATAGAATCAATTAGTGAAATTCCTCTGTAGGATCTGATGAAGTCTCTGGCTATTCCACGGATTCTCAGGTGAAGCTGACGTGATTAGCGCAGGTATAGAGTAGGAATTGGGTGGAGCTATCTAGCAGTGGATTGAGAGGATCTGTATCTGGTGGATCGAGATTGAGGGTAGATGTGGCTGAATTTTGATGTATGAGGTTCTCTGCTGGTAGAAGGTTGGTAGAAGGTCAGGCTGAGGAGTGCTGGATGCTGATTGGAGTTGGTAGAAGGTCAGGCTGAGGAGTGCTGGATGAAGTTTTAGTAGCTGTGTTGAACTGGATGATGTATGCCGGATGCAGCTTGGAATGTATGATGAGAGTTGGACGCAGCTTGAATGTATGCATGAGGTGAGGGAGGGATTCTTGAAAAGATGTTTTGAGGTTCTGAGACGAATGTTGTGAGTTGGGTGTTTGTTGAGAGCGGAGTTGGAAGTTGAAAGGCTGGAATGCTGGTAACTGCTGAGTGCTGGGACAAAGATGTCTGTTGCTGTTTGGGTGATAGGTGGAGGTTGCCTGTTAATTTACATGCTGAATGAGTGGTACAAGCGTAGGTGAGAGACCTTATAAGCTGGAAGGATGCTGTATGCTGGAGAGGCTGGATGGCTGCTGGGGAGGATGACTGCTGGATGGCTTCTGGAGTAGTTGGACTGAAGGCTGGATGGATGTTGGGTAGCTGCTGGAAGCTGGAGAGGCTATAATGGGTGCTGGCTTTGCTCCAGGCAGTAATCTTTGTTAGGATCAGGATCTTTTAATGTTACGTACGATTATTTAGAACGTAATCTCTTCCGAGGGTATGGGGCGGGGCGGGGCTCCCTCGGGGCTGCACGAAGGGGCAAACAAAGGGGCAAGCCCCTTTGTCTTGCTAATTCGGCGCGCGACGCTCGGCGCGCAGCGTCAAGAGTGTGACAAATTTAAAGCCCCACAGTGCTGGTACCTGATTGGAGGCGCTGAAATAGTAGGCGGGGCTCAGCGTTTTCGGCGCGATTCGCTTAGATTTTGGTAAGCTTTTTTCCCTGCAATGTCTGCCGCGTTATCGGCGTCGAGGCCGGCTGGGTGGGGAGAGATTTGCAGTGACCTTCCCCCGGCGGGGCTCGGCGCCGATCGCGCAGGCCTTCCCCGTTCGCAGCAGCAGAGAAGCAGAAGAGAAAATGATAGAGAGGGTATGGGCCAGAGAGAGACTGAAGTGGGATGCAGGATGGTGGTCTTCAAAGTCCAAACAAGTTATATGGCATCTCTGCGTGTAAGATCACTTAACTGCCTGGACTGATCTGGCCTTGGAATTTGCGCTGCTGAAATGGCTAATTGCAAAGAGGGGAAAGCATATATTTTTGATTCTCTAGACAAAGTCAAAGAAATTCTTCTCCCTTGAGATGCTGCCTTGAGCTGCATCAGCGACGGGAAATCTGTTGAAGATGGCGATGGTTTGGTTTCGGTTATCACCGCGAAGTTTCAGAATTACTCTGCTATTCGTTGGGAGGTTTTTTTTTTTCTCTTGTTCCTCATTTTCATCACCTATATCAACCTAAGCAGACTTCCCTAACCTTAACTGGTTCTATGGACCGAACGAATATTTACTGAGAGAAGGATCGCATGTACTGTGGTCCCGGAGCGTCTCACAGATGCCTTCAATGGCTTCTGCGGCTCAGACATGCCCGTTGTTGTGGTGATCAGCCTTGTTCAACTTTAAAACTTTCCAATCTAAGGACCTTTTAATGTTTATTTTTGGAAGAAATGGGGCAATTATGTTCCCTGACCATACTAATAATGTTTCTCTGTTTTAGTTATTGCTTCCAGAGCATGAATTCTAGATTTCTGGGGGGATGGCAGCCAATCGCACCATTCACGGATCTGAATACCCTACAGAGGGGTGTAGGTATTTGGGTGTTGTAGCGGACAAGTGAATATATTTCAACAATTTTTATTGCATATAAAACAGTATTGCCTGCTATGAGGTACTTGTCCCCCAGCTAGAAACTATTATTCCGAAACATTTAACAATATAGAAAAAAAAATTAGATGAGACAGACCACCCTCCCATAAAACCTCCCCCCACCCCCACCCAAGCTCACTTAATTAATTTATTTATTTAGCATTTTTATATACTGACAGTCGTTGGGAACATCCCATCGGTTTACATATGAACATAATATAGCAACAGGCTTTACAATGAACAATAACTTGAGAACTGTAGCTTAAGGCAATGGAGGAATGGGAGGGAAGGGAGGGAGCATCCCATCAGTTTACATAAGCACATAAAGTCGCAACGGGCTTTATGAGGAACAATGACTTGAGCAATGTAGCTTAAGGCAATGGAGGGAGGAGAGGGAGGAATTGGGGGAATAAGAGATTCAAACCAACAACAGTAACTACACTATAATACTCTGCAACAATATTCAGAATTCAATGATAACCACTATCAATTGGTGATATCATACAGGATTACAATAGTAAAACTGACAGGGATCAGTCAAGCAATCACAGTAAGACTCTGGGAACGGTGTGGCAGTGATTGAAGATAACTGTCCCAGACTAGCAAGAATTGCCGCCTATGTGCCGGTGATGTAACCGACGCCATATGTCCCATCTGCATCAGATGGTGCATGGAATTCCGCCACATCCAAAATGTAGGTACTTCGGCTCCTTTCCAGAACACCAGGATGAGGTGCTTTCCAACCAGGCATGCCTTCCACACAAGCAGGTGAGGCCTTCAGCCCCAAATGAGTGAGGAAGAGATGCTATCAAACAAAAGCACCTCCAGAAAGATAGGAATGTCCAGGTCCAAGAGATCAGCAAGGTATTGAGCAATACAGCCCCAGAAGGCTTTAATTCGGGGACAATTCCAAAACAGATGAAAAATAGATCCCTGGGCCGCAGTTCATTTGGCACACAATGCAGTTGGTATTAGATGAACAAGAAATAAAACTTGAGGGGAGAGATAAGCTCTATATAAAAATTTAAATTGCATTTCTCGATAGTACATATTGGTAGTAGAGATGTGAATCGTGTCCTCGATCGTCTTAACGATCGATTTCGGCTGGGAGGGGGAGGGAATCGTATTGTTGCCGTTTGGGTGTGTAAACTATCGTGAAAAATCATTAAAATCGTGAGCCGGCACACTAAACCCCCCTAAAACCCACCCCGACCCTTTAAATTAAATCCCCCACCCTCCCGAACCCCCCCCCCCAAATGCTTTAAATTACCTGGGGATCCGGCGGTGGTCCAGAACGGCGGCGGTCCGGAACGGTCCCCTCAATAGAATCGTGTTGTCTTCAGCCGGCGCCATTTTTCAAAATGGCCGCCGCAAAATGGCGGCGGCCATAGACAAAAACGATTCGACGGAGGAGGTCGTTCCGGACCCCCGCTGGACTTTTGGCAAGTCTTGTGGGGGTCAGGAGGCCCCCCCAAGCTGGCCAAAAGTTTCCTGGGAGTCCAGCGGGGTTCCGGGAGCGATTTCTTGCCGCGAATCGTTTTCGTACGGAAAATGGCGCCGGCAGGAGATCGAGTGCAGGAGGTCGTTCAGCGGCGGTCCGGAACCCCCGCTGAACAACCTCCTGCAGTCGATCTCCCGGATAGGCAATAAATACACACATAAACAAGGTAGTGCCAGGCACTTAGTTAAGCGAAACCAAGTCTGGCGGAGCAGTTCCAGCAATACATGTTGCTGAAAAGACTCTGGAAGACCCCCTGTTGAGCCTGCAAAACATACCGCAGATCCAACGGGGCTACCAAGGCCTGCTCTACTGAAACATTAACATATGTGGAGCTACCCAATAACCAGTCCCACAGGATCCATGAATTTCCTACTAAGTTGTAAGTAGCCAAATACGGAACACCCAAGCCTCCATGTCCCCAACGCTCCTTTAGCCAAATCAAAGGGATACGAGCTTTCCTGCCTCGCCAAAGGCCAAATGCTCTTAAATCCCGAAACTTTAACTGGAGCGGCAGGTTTTGAATGACATAAAGCCATTTGGGGAGGAGGATCATTTTAAAAAGGTTAATTCAACCCCCCCCCCCCCCAAGGAAAGTGGCAAATCTCACCAAGGGGTAAGAATGAAAAGCAGTGGCGAAAGAGGGCAGCCTTGTCTGGTCCCCTTATGGATCGAAAAAGGTTCCAACCATTAGCCATTAACAATAATTGATGTCATCGGTTCCATATACAGTAATGCCACAGCCTTGCAAAAGAAACCATCAAAGCCCATAATCATAAAAACATTGGAAAAGGAAAGGCCACTCTACTCGGTTGAACGCCTTTTCAGCATCGAAGCTAATTACCAAATAGGGCGCCGCCACCCTGTTACATAAAGCCATAGCATTAAGCACTAATTTAATATTTGTCAGGGCGTAATGCTAACGCATGAAGCCCACTTGGCCAGGAGCAATCATTAGGGGCAAAATAATAGCCAAATGATTTGCCAGTATCTTGGCCAGTAGTTTTTGGTCAAAATTAAATAAGGAAATGGGCCGGTAAGAGGCAGGGGCGAGGGGATCCTTGCCAGGTTTGGGTATAAGGGTGATATGAGCAACATTAGTGTGAGGAGGATATTTGCCCTGCTGAATTAAGTTTTTGGGAGAGCCTCAGTCATCTTTGATTGGATAAAACTGGAGAACATTCTGACTATGCCTTTTAAGGGGTGATATCAGATGTATATCCTGAAATGTTGATGGGTTAGGCTCCCCTTTTAAGCAGAAAAAATTTTGGCTGCCCTCCAAAGACATGAGGGGCTTATTGTGGAAATTCAGGAAATACATTTATCTAAGCAGAAAGTAAAAAACTCAAAAGGAGCTGGGTGGGTCAATGTTTTTTCGCTCCATGTCTCTCATTATTATGTCCTAATTTCGGATTTTCTTTTTCCAAATGTGTTGAGAGTGGAAATCGGTTCCACATAAATTTCTGATCATGCCATGATCTGGATTGATTTTCAACTGTCAGGGAGACAGTTTAAGGGCCAGAATATGGAGGTTCCCTAGTTACTTAGTGGAAGATAAAAAATTTCACAATTTTTTGCAGGCTAAATGGGAAATTCAGCTCCTCTTGTTGCAGAGGAAGCAGGTCTCACAGAAAAACAAACAAACAACAACAAAGAGAGTGCACTGAGAAAGTTGCAGGTGTACCTTTTTAATCAGCCGGGTCTGCAGAGATGGGAAAAAGGAAGTGACATTAGCCCAGATCTCCATTAATGTAAATCAATCTGGAAAAACCAGAACAAAAGTATTGAAACCAGTGCCAGCCTAGATGTGAGCAAGCATTGAGACTTCCCTTCAAATAATTTTTATTTCAAAACAAAGCTTTAAAAAAAATTAGAAATAAAAGTTGAAAGGTGTTTCACAGGAAGCAGTTGGAGACAATACAATGGAGCTGCACCATTCAGCTGGCACCACAAGGTTCCGCGTATCAGTAGTTCCCCTATGACAGGTTAATTTGCATGGATGCTGATAGCTTCAAGAAAGCCTTGTGCTTAAGTTTTTTTGAAAAAGGCTGTGCAAGGATCAAGAAGCTGTGAATTGACTGTGTTTCCTAAGAGTTTAGAACTGTGTATAACAGAAGTTTTAACTGGATGATAATGTCAGACTTCTGTCATCTTAAGGAGGTTATAAAGGAGTCCAGTAAGAAGTGTTTAAGGATATATTAGCACTATGTGAGGAACAATTTTTTGTTTTGTGACCTCATCCAGGGCAGTAATCCTCCTTGTGGAAAAAAAAACCCTCATGTGCAGAAAGAGACTGGTCTTGTGCAGAGGCAGAAGCTTACAGCTGGAGCTCTGCCTTGGAATCAGGGAAAAAGGAGAAAACTCTGTGGGGCGGATTTTAAAAGCCCTGCTCGCGTAAATCCGCCTGGATTTACGCGAGCAGGGCCTTGCGCGCCTATTTTCCATAGGCCTGCTGGCGCGCGCAGAGCCCCGGGACTCGCGTAAGTCCCGGGGTTTTTTGTCGGGGGCGTGTCGGGGGCGGGGCCGATCGACGCGACGTGTTGGGGGCGGGACGCGGCGTTTCTGGGGCGGGCCCGGGGGTGTGGTTTCGGCCCGGGGCGGTCCGTGGGCGTGGCTGCGCCCTCCGGAACTGCCCCCGGGTTGTGTCTCGGCGCGCCAGCGGCCCGCTGGCGCACGTGGATTTACTTCTCCCTCCGGGAGGCGTAAATCTGTGGACAAAGGTAGGGGGGGGTTTAGATAGGGCCGGGGGGGTGGGTTAGGTAGAGGAAGGGAGGGTAAGTTGAGGGGCGGGCGAAAGAGGGTTCCCTCCGAGGCCGCTCCGATTTCGGAGCGGCCTCGGAGGGAACGAAGGCAGGCTGCGCAGCTCGGCGCGCGCCGGCTGCCCAAAATCGGCAGCCTTGAGCGCGCCGATCCAGGATTTTAGTAGATACGCGCGGCTACGCGCGTATCTACTAAAATCCAGCGTACTTTTGTTTGCAACTGGTGCGCCAACAAAAGTACGCGAACGCGCATTTTTTAAAAATCTACCCCTGTTTGTTTAAGACAGAAATAGTGAGAACAGAGAGAGAAAATCTATCATTGTTAAAGCCTTAGCAAGTCAAAGAGTAGAAGAGACTGTGAAAATAATAAAATCCTCTGCCAAGGAAGAGAAAAGACCAGTAGTTAAGGACAATTGCTTATTCTTTCATTTTATTAGTTAGATTATCAGTACATGGTAGGAACCTTTTATACACTTATGGGCCAATACAGTAAAGTCCGCGGGAGAGCGGGTGAACGTCCGCTCTCCCGGCGCGCGCAAAGGCCACGCTCCTCTGCACGCGATTCACTATTCAAATTAGGCCCAGCGGTAAAAACAGACAAAAGTAGGCTCTAGGGACACTAGCACGTCCCTAGTGCCTCCTTTTGGTCCGGAGCGGCGGCTGTCAGCGGGTTTGACAGCCGACGCTCAATTTTGCCAGCGTCGGTTTTCAAGCCCGCTGACAGCCACGGGCTCGGAAACCAGATGCCGGCAAAATTGAGCGTCCGGTTTTCGACCAGACAGCCGCGGGCTGACTTCAAATTTTTTTAACTTTTGGAAACTTTCGGGACCTCCGACTTAATATCACCATGATATTAAGTCGGAGGGTGCACAGAAAAGCAGTTTTTACTGCTTTTTTGTGCACTTTCCCGGTGCCCGAAGAAATTAGGGCCTACCTTTGGGTAGGCCCTAATTTCTGAAAGCAAAATGTGCGGCTTGGCTGCACATTTTGTTTACTGAATCACGCGGGAATACCTAATAGGGCCATCAACATGCATTTGCATGTTGTGGGCGCTATTACTTTTGGGGGTTGGACGCGCGTTTTTGGCCCCTTACTGAATAAGGGGTAACGCTAGCACGTCAAAAACGCGCATCCAATAGAGGGTTAACAGTGCGCTCCAGCATCTCAAACCTCTGGAGGAGCCTGGAACAAAGGTAGTATTGCCAAATGTGCCACTCTACCTTCTGGATGACGTGCTGCTTCCACACTTGAGAATCCTGGGAGAGATATTGTCTCTCCCAGGACACAGAGAAGCAGATTTGCAGCATCTTAAATCCTTCAGGCGCCGAGTAATTATCCAGCTGCCTGAAGGTACGTGGGCGGTTAAGGGGTGGTTGAGAGTCTTCTTCCTGGTCCTCCCCTACACAATTTACTACCCTGCTGGAGATGCCAGCTGTTACTATTGTCACCAACTAGGACTCACCAGACGGTGGTGCCCTAAAGCTAGAATACCAACTTTCCCTCCCCCTTCTTCTGAAGGTCTTCAGCCCCAAAAAGATTCCACACATTTGCGGCCCATAACATTCATTGGTATGTGAGTCCAGGAGAGTCCCTTAAAACCAGAGCTCCCCAGAGATAGCTCTACTGTCATCCCAACCTAGCAGAAAATGTTCCTGAACAATAACTTCAGCTTCCCCCCAAAAGAAAAGCTTAAGAATACCAAAATTGAGAAAAGGAGTAGGGAAAAGATTCCCAAAGCAGAGAGATCAAGCAAAGAAAAAAAGCCTCATAAAGAGTCCTCCTACCATAAAAAGATCATAAAAACTCCAGAGGGCAGAGGAACATGTCAAACTGAGGTGGCTCCTCCCTTGACACCCTGTCCCAAGGTATTGGAAAAACTCCAGTGGTCAAAAGCAGTAGCAAGAAGCACATTACATAGAATAGCTACTTGCACTAGAACAGGAATAGAAGGAAAAGCAGTACTCCACCGAGAGACTTTACAATCACCGGTTTTACCATCTTCATCGGGTAAAGTAGGAAGAGCGGGTAATAAATGTTTCCTTAGCATTCAGACAGGTTAATCCATACCAGTAGGTTATGCACCTCTACCAGCAGATGGAGACGGAGCAAAGCTGACATCATGGTATATATATCCCTGCACTGACATTAGCCCGCCAGTATTCTCTGTCTCCAGCAGATGGTGGACGTGCATTTCCCTACCTGGGAATTGCTTGAAAAAAAAATTTTAAAAGGAGAAAAAGAAGGAAATTAATTTGCCTCACTCTCCTGTAGTGACACCTTATGATTCCTCCATCAGTCAAAGTGGCGCCGGCGCTACCTTTGCCCTCACAATGTCATACGGGCGACGTCGCCCGTATGACATAGTGAGAGCAAAGGTAGCGCCGGCGCCATTTTGAAGATTGGCAATACGGCCCGCGTGCAGGAGGTCGCTCCCGGACCCCCACTGGACTTTTAGCAAGTCTTGTGGGGGTCAGGAGGCCCCCCCAAGCTGGCCAAAAGTCCCTGGGGGTTCAGCAGGGGTCCGGGGGGCGATCTCCTGGATGCGTGACGTCGGGAACCAGGAACCAAAATGGCGCCGGCGCTACCTTTGCCCTGTCACATGATAAGGGCAAAGGGCCACCGGCACCATTTCTCTCAACGCAGCCGTGGCCAGAGAGCTGGAGATCGCGTCGGGACCCCCCCACTGGACCCCAGGTAATTTAACACATTTTGGGTGGGGGGTTCGGGAGGGTGGGGGATTTGTTTTAAAGGTTCGGGGTGGGTTTTAGGGTTTTTTTGGTGTGCCGGTTTTCCCGCGCCCTATTTAATGATACAATACAAATGCCCCTGACGATAAATTGGGGGCATTTGTATTGTATCGTGCACGCTAACGATTTTGGACGATTTTAAAATTATCTGACGATAATTTTAATCGTTCAAAAATGATTCACATCCCTACTGTGTGCAGGAAGATCACTACACCCCCGGTATCAGGGATAGGGCACTGCATGCAGGAAGATCACAACACTCCCAGTATCAGGGTTAGGGCACTGCATGCAGGAAGATCACAACACCCCTGGTATCAGGGATATGGCACTGAGTGCAGGAAGATCACAACACCCCTGGTATCAGGGATAGGGCACTGCGTGCAGGAAGATCACAACACTCCCGGTATCAGGGATAGGGCACTGTGTGCAGGAAGATCACAACACTCCTGGTATTAGGGATAGGGCACTGCATGCAGGAAGATCACAACACCCCCGGTATCAGGGGTAGGGCACTGCGTGCAGGAAGATCACAACACCCCCGGTATCAGGGATAGGGCACTGCATGCAGGAAGATCACAACACTCCCGGTATCAGGGATAGGGCACTGTGTGCAGGAAGATCACAACACTCCTGGTATTAGGGATAGGGCACTGCATGCAGGAAGATCACAACACCCCCGGTATCAGGGATAGGGCACTGCATGCAGGAAGATCACAACACTCCCGGTATCAGGGTTAGGGCACTGCATGCAGGAAGATCACAACACCCCTGGTATCAGGGATATGGCACTGAGTGCAGGAAGATCACAACACCCCTGGTATCAGGGATAGGGCACTGCGTGCAGGAAGATCACAACACTCCCATTATCAGGGATAGAGCACTGTGTGCAGGAAGATCACAACACTCCTGGTATTAGGGATAGGGCACTGCATGCAGGAAGATCACAACACTCCCGGTATCAGGGATAGGGCACAAGTTCTAGTCACATTGACTGATCACATTACTTTTTTTTGTCAAGCTACCAACTGTTTCCATTTCCCATCCCCCATATATTGTCAGTGGGAACCTTAGTAACATGAATAAATAAGAGGGCAGCCAATAGGAATACATATTCATTCCTAAACTGACCTTAACTGACCTGAAAAGTGTCAAATTGTATCATTTTCTGTTAGTGCGCACTAACAATGGTTAGTGCGCGCTATCTTCCTGTTAGCGCACTAATCGGAAAAAACGATATTTTAACTAAAAAATCCTGCCAAACACGATTTTCTTCTCCTGCCAGACGATTTCGATCATTAAGACGATCGGGCACACAATTCACATCCCTACTGGAGAAGGTAACGAGAAGGGTGACCAAAATGATAAAGGGGATGGAACAGCTCACCTATGAGGAAAGGTTAAAGAGGTTAGGGCTGTTCAGCTTGGAGAAGAGACTGCTGAGGGGGGATATGATAGAGGTCTTTAAAATCATGAGAGATCTAGAATGGGTAAATGTGAATTGGTTATTTACTCTTTTGGATAATAGAAGGACTAGGGGGCACTCCATGAAGTTAGCAAGTAGCACATTTAAAACTAATCAGAGACAATTCTTTTTCACTCAATGCACAATTAAGCTCTGGAATTTGTTGCCAGAGGATGTGGTTAGTGCAGTTAGTGTAGCTGGGTTTTAAAAAGGTTTGGATAATTTCTTGGAGGAGAAATCCATTAACTGCTATTAATCAAGCTGACTTAGAGAATAGCCACTGCTATTGCTGGCATCAGTAGTGTGGGATCTGCCTAGTGTTTGGGTACTTGCCAGGTACTTGTAGCCTTGATTGGCCACTGTTGGAAATAGGATGCTGGGTTTGATGGACCCGTCATCTGACCCAGTGTGGTAATTTCTGATGTTCTTATGTTCTTATTCAGTCCCTAGAATAATGATATTACACTCCTTGTCTAAACTCAATGTTTTTCTGTTAACTGAGTGTTTGAATGGTTGTCTGTTAATAATTATCATGTATTTTTTAGTTGTCCACAGTTGGCTTTTGCAGAGAATACTGACAGGGTGATGTCAGTGCAGGGGTATATATACCGTGACATCAACTTAGCTCAGTCTCCATCTACTGGTACGGGTGTATAACCCACTGGTGTAGATTAACCTGCCTTCATTAAAGAAAAGGAAATGATCAAGTAGACTGAGCTCCTTCCTCTTCTCAGGTCCAACCCCCTTCACTCCCAGGGAGGACTTCACCTAAAGCAAAGAAAAAAGGAGACAAGGTGCAGGATATTACCCGCTGTACTGTGGTAAATACAGCACATGATACACTGGTCTCCACGTTGGAGCCTCTCCCTCCCTCCTCAAAACACAGGAAATGGGAAGGAGAGGAAAATAATTTGACTAAGGAGTTAAAACCCTCATTGCCATATTGCAGGATGAGGGCTTAGGTGCCGGAGTATTCCATGGGATTGATGTTGGTTTTCCTGACACACCCAACATTCCACCTTTGATAGGGTCAAAATCTCCACCCTCCCATAATTCATAAAGAAAGTTGAAAACATCCAGGCTATATGATGATTTAGCTTGGAAAGAATATTGATACTCTGCTAATAATATAATGACACATTTTTTCATGGTAAGTGAAAGAGTACAAACACATGTGGTTCTTTTGTTTTGAAAAATCTAAATGGGGTCATTGGAAATACCGCTTAATCCATTGAATGCAACTTAAACTCTCCCCCACCCCTTCTTTTACTTCCCCTTATCTAATGATCCTACTGTAGAACTACAGTCATTGATTAAAAATATTTTTCAACAAGCTATCGATTCACTCAACTCACCCCCCATGAAGCCGACTTCTTACAAGTTTCTTTTCCTCGCATTCCCTCTTTTTACATTCTCCCAAAAATTCATAAATCCTTACAGAATCCACCTGGCCGACCCATTGTATCCGGAATAGGTTCAGTATTAGAACCTCTTTCACAGTTTGTTGATCTATTTATACAACCTTTTGTGTCTTCAGGTCGTTCATATATTGAGGACTCTAATCACTTATGACTCTTCTTCATGATTCTCCTACCCCTATGGATTTTTGTTTTTTGATTACCCTTGACATAACATCATTATATTCCAATATCCCTCAGGATGAGGCTCTGACTGTGATTGAAGAAACTTTGAATTTACGTTCTACTCCAACTCGCATCTCTACTTCATTTTTGTTAACATTGTCACATTTGGCTTTAACTAGAAATTATTTTCTATTTGAATCTGTTATATACCAACAGGTTAAAGGCACCGCCATGGGTGCTATCATGGCGCCTAGCCTCGACTGTCTTTATGTGAATAAATTTGAAGAAGTTTTTCTTTACCCCTTGCCTTGGACAGCTTTCATTTATTTTTGGAAGCGGTACATTGATGAAGTCCTTTTGATTTGGATGGGCACTGATGTACAGTTCTACATGTTTCTTGATTGGCTTAATTCGTGCAATTGGCACTTACAGTTTAATTTTTGCATTAGTCCTCACAGCATAGCATTTTGGGATATCACAATTTCCTTATGATCTGGTTCTTTTTCTATGACTATTTTTAGAAAAGCTACAGATCGCAATACATTGTTAAAATGTGATAGCCATCACCCTTCTCATCTAAGAAATAATATACCAGTAGGCCAGCTACTACAGCTTTGCTGTCTGTGCTCATCTCGGTCTCAGTTTGTTAATCAAGCTAAGTAGATGATCTTATGGTTTCAAGAAAGAGGGTACCCCTGTCAAATCTTACAAAGGGCTTTTAAATGTGCACTTTTTGTTAACAGTGATTTTTTATTCATTCCTCAAACTCGATCTTCTGATGGTTGGATCAATTGTATCCTACCCTTTTCATCGCATACCCATGATCTTACAACTATTATCAAACGTCATTGGTCTATTTTAGCACTAAATGATTGTTTTAATTTTCCTTTAAGGTTCACTTTTTCCCATGGTCATAACCTCAGGGACATATTGGTACACTCCCATCTTACTGATATTGGTTCTTCTAACACTGTCATTCACTCTGGTTTTTTGCCCTGCGGACACTGCTCAGTATGTTCACATGCTCTCCCTAGCATTACTTTTCAACATCCTATCTCTCAGTTTTCTGGTAATCTAAACTTTTCTGCTACTTGTGCTTCACGAGGGGTTATTTATATGATCATTTGCCCTTGCCCTAAATTGTATCTGGGCAAAACCTCAAGGCCGCTATATACTAGAATTATTGAGCACTGGTCCAACATTCGGACCGGTCGCGAAACAGAACCATTGGTCCCTCATTGGATCTCCTGTGCACACACAGAATCAGACCTTAAAATTTCTTGTAATTGACGTTATTCCACCTCTACCCCAGTGTGGTAATTTTTCTGAAATTTTAATATGCAGAGAACAGAAGTGGATATATAAACTGGACTGTTTATCTCCACAGGGACTAAATAATGAAATAGAATGGTTCCATTTCATTTGATTGTACCGTGGGCAAGTCACTTTACCCTCCATTGCCTCAGGTACAAACTTAGATTGTAAGCCCTCTGGGGATAGGGAAATACCTACATTACCTGAATGTAAACCGATATGATATCTCAGATCGAATGTCGGTATATAAAAAAATAATAAATAAATAAATGTAAGTTCTCCGATGCTTCCTGATTGTCTGTTGAATTTTGTGTTGGTGCATTTTCATTGGCGCTCCTTTTCACGCCAAAACACTGCTCTTTAAATCTTTGGTTCTGTTTGCACTGCTTGCTCTCCATAGAATCAAATCTGGACTATGCGTAAGGTATATGTCCTGGCACTATTTTGTTAACTTGCCCTCTTCTACAGTCCTTACTTATGTTCTAATAAGTAACTTTCGTTTTGTTTGTAGTGGTTGAAATTATACACTGCATTAGTCCCTCCCGATGCAGCTCTGAGTGAAACACGGTCCGTGTCGGGGGACCTGATTGACAACTTATGTATACTGTATTGAGCCTATGGAGCAGTCGTTTATAAAATAATAATAAAGCAAGAAAAGACTTTCTGTTTGAATAATAACTAGTAGCCTCATCAGCATGCATTTGCACGTCATGAGTGCTATTAGTTTCACCAGGGGTTAGATGCGCGTTTGGATGTGCTAATCCTCTTCTTATAGCATAAGGGACTGTGGACGCGTGTCCAACCATGGGTTAAATAGTGCACTCAGCTGAGCGCACTATTTTGCATCAGCCCCTATGTGCGTACAAGTTCTCAGGTACATGTGAACATTTAAAAAAATGTGCATATTTGTGCACAAAAGCAAAATGTACATGCATATTTTTGGGGCCATAAATACACATATTTTAGAAGTAGTACAGATGCATCCATGCAGATTCTAAAATACAATAGTAAATCTACACATATCCATATACATGTATATATGGGGCCACGCGGAGTTATTTGAAAATTAACCTCCATGTTTTGACCTAAAGAAGGTTGCGTTAGCTCCAGAAAGCAAGCCAAGAAATACATTAGGTTGTCCAATAGCAAGGTATCACCTTATATAATTCTGCTTGTTGATTGACCTATATTTCTACACATTCAAATGGGCTCACATAGCAACCACACTACTTTATAGATATCTAGGGTAACTGGTTCCAAATCAACATAGTCAGGGAAAGTCAAATCTAGTTTTGCTCCTTTGCATCCATGGATATGTAGTCTCAGTTTTATTTTGCAAATCTGAATACAAGTCCATACATGCAGTGGAACAAACAGCAACTTGGTCTGCCTTTTCCATATGACATGGCGTCTCCAGCCAACGCTATCCCTATAGCGTTTTATTGTGCTCAAATTTTATTTGGACTTTAAGTTTCATGGAGTTGTTTGTGATGTTATGTGTGATCACAGACCATGCAAAAGAATGCTTTTCTAAATCATTGCCTTTGTGATATGAATCATACTTCTAGTGATTGGTAAGGTGGGCTTTTGCATCACCATACTCTAATTAAAAGCTAAGCTTAAGAGAAAGAGAGAGAGAGAGAGAGTAGTAACATAATAAATGATAGCCGCTAAGAACCAGTTGACCCATTTAGTCTTCCCAGTTGTTCCCAAACTTTACTGCTGTAGCTATGGATACTGTATATCCTAGTTTGACTGCCTCCAGGTCTGTTTTATACTGGAGACTGATAGGTAGAAAATGCCAACCACTGTAAAATTTTAAAAACAATTATTAATAATAATAATACTGTCAACCCACCTTGAGCCTTAAGAATTGGATTTGTCCATTTTTTTTTTTTTTAGCTGGACAATCAGAGCTCAAAATGGTGCTGTCGTTCAGTCACTATTTTAACAATTTGTGGTTAAGAAATATCAAATAGCTTCAAACTATGCTTAATAGGGATGTGAATCGTTTTTCAACGATTAAAATTATCGTCCGATAATGTTTATATCGTCTTAAATCGTTATAGAACACGATACAATAGAAATTCTAACGATTTATCGTTAAAAATCGTTAAATCGTGTTAGTGCGCACTAACTCGAGTTAGTGCGCACTAACTCGATTTAGTGCGCACTAACTGAAAATGATACAAATAAACACTTTCCAGGTCACTGAAGGTCAGTTAGGAATGAATATGTGTTCCTATTGGCTGGCTGCCCTCTTATCTATTGATGTTACCAAGGTTACCACTGAGGTGATGGTTGGGGGGATGGGAAATGGAACTGGAAACTAACGAACACCAACAGAAAATGAAACAAAGTGTTCACACTTCCCAGGTCAGTAAAGGTCACTTAGGAATGAATATGTATGTATGTATTCCTATTGGCTGGCTGTGCTCTTATCTATTGATGTTACCAATATGGTTGGGGGGATGTGAAATGGAAACAGTTGGAAGCTTGACAAAAAAAGTAATGTAATGATCAGCACTCACGTGACTAGAACTTGTTTGTTTATTATTTTTGTTAGCAGGCACCTGAAATGCTAGTGCATGTTGAATTTGCCAATCACTGTGCATTTTAGAAAGGTGGTCCTGGCTGGAACTGTACACAGTTCAAATATATGTAATTGATTGTTGGTAAGTGTATTTTTTAAGTAGCCACACTGGCACCAGTATGTTTACTTTTCCTCCTACTTAACTCACTAGCTCAGCTTTGTAAGAAGGGCTTCTCTGCTTGTGTGTTGTTTTTGTTTGGTGTGAGGAGAGCAGAAACATCAGATCTTTATTCAATCTACTACAGTCATCTCTTACAGTGCCCTATCCCTATTAATACCAGGAGTGTTGTGATCTTCCTGCACACAGTGCCCTAACCCTGATACTAGTCTGAGACAGCTCCCTCCCTGCATTACTAGTGAGAGGCTGGCTTCACAGACAGGGGGGAGCTGCCTGACCCTCACTCCTGACTTCCCCCATGTCCCAGCTAGTGAATCGTGTGTGGGTGAGGGGGGGGGGGGGAGGATGGTGAAGTCTGAGACAGCTCCCTCCCTGCATTACTAGTGAGAGGCTGGCTTCGCAGACAGGGGGGAGCTGCCTGACCCTCACTCCTGACTTCCCCCATGTCCCAGCTAGTGAATGGTGTGTGGGTGAGGGGGGGGGGGGGGAGGATGGTGAAGTCTGAGACAGCTCCCTCCCTGCATTACTAGTGAGAGGCTGGCTTCACAGACAGGGGGGAGCTGCCTGACCCTCACTCCTGACTTCCCCCATGTCCCAGCTAGTGAATGGTGTGTGGGTGAGGGGGGGGGGGGGGAGGATGGTGAAGTCTGAGACAGCTCCCTCCCTGCATTACTAGTGAGAGGCTGGCTTCACAGACAGGGGGGAGCTGCCTGTCCCTCACTCCTGACTTCCCCCATGTCCCAGCTAGTGAATGGTGTGTGGGTGAGGGGGGGGGGGGTGGATGGTGAAGTCTGAGACAGCTCCCTCCCTGCATTACTAGTGAGAGGCTGGCTTCACAGACAGGGGGGAGCTGCCTGACCCTCACTCCTGACTTCCCCCATGTCCCAGCTAGTGAATGGTGTGTGGGTAAGGGGGGGGGGAGGATGGTGAAGTCTGAGACAGCTCCCTCCCTGCATTACTAGTGAGAGGCTGGCTTCACAGACAGGGGGGAGCTGCCTGACCCTCACTCCTCCGGGGTATTGTGATCTTCCTGCACACAGTGCCCTATCCCTGATACCAGGGGTGTTGTGATCTTCCTGCATGCAGTGCCCTATCCCTATTAATACCAGGAGTGTTGTGATCTTCCTGCATGCAGTGCCCTATCCCTATTAATACCAGGAGTGTTGTGATCTTCCTGCATGCAGTGCCCTATCCCTGATACTGGGATGTGTGCAAGAAGATCACAACACCCCCGGTATCAGGAATAGGGCACTGTGTGCAGGAAGATCACAACACCCCCAGTATCAGGAATAGGGCACTGTGTGCAGGAAGATCACAACACCCCTGGTATTAGGGATAGGGCACTGTGTGCAGGAAGATCACAACACTCCTGGTATTAATAGGGATAGGGCACTGTGTGCAGGAAGATCACAATACCCCTGGTATCAGGGTTAGGGCACAAGTTCTAGTCACATTGACTAATCACATTACTTGTTTTCTCAAGCTACCAACTGTTTCCATTTCCCATCCCCCATATACTGTCAGTAGGAAACTTGGTAACATGAATAAATAAGAGGGCAGCCAATAGGAATACATATTCATTCCTAAACTGACCTTAACTGACCTGAAAAGTGTCAAATTGTATCATTTTCAGTTAGTGCGCACTAACTCCCAGTTAGTGCGCACTAACGGGAGTTAGTGCGCACTAACTCGAGTTAGTGCGCACTAATCGGAAAAAACGATTTTTAACGATTTTTTAACTAAAAAATCATGCCTAAGACGATTTTCTTGCCCTGCCACACGATTTCTATCGTTAAGACGATATGGAAAACGATTCACATCCCTAATGCTTAACGATGTTTAACCACACAGTTGACCAGCATGTCTGTTTTTGTTCTAATAATGAGCATTCTGCATATATGGTATATATATTTCAGATTAATACAAGATAATTTTACTGAAAAGATATGGCTTGCAAAAGAGCATTCGCTTCTCTGGGAGGCAGAAGCACTGGATTTATAGATATCATTTACTTAATAAGGTTGAATAGAAATTGTGAGGCTCGATTCAAAAATGCATCAGGTTTTATAATCGAATCCTATGACTGACTAGAGGTTTAAAAGATATGATGGTTTCAGTACACTTAATAGAAATCTGTTACTTGCGATAAATATATATCATTCTGGTCCAAAAAATATTGAGCAGAAGTATTGGAAAAGTTCAATTTTATTGCTCTAAAAACTGTATGATGCAGGTTTGAATTAAAATCTGTTTGTGGTAATAAAAGTTCATTGGCCTGAGTGTATATTTATTTGTTTCAGTGGCAATGTATAGGATCCAATAAAAGCATATTGGCTTCACTGCTAATGTCTTTTCAGCGAGAATGGATTGGATAGAAGAAATTAAAGAGGCATGAATCAGCCAGATCCAAGGTCTTAGCTCCAGCTCCAACTGTACAGAAAAATAAATACTGTATAACAAAACAAAAATTGCTGATCCGTTTTAAAGAAAATTTTACCCTTGAGGGCTCCTGTGAGGCGTCTTGTCTCTATGAGTGACTGCAGTTCACAGGAGCAAACTTTGCCTCGGGCAAGCTGTATACTTGTGTGACCTGTTTCAAGCTGAATAAGCAGAAACTCCAAGGAAGCTCAGATGCGGATACACTCTGTAATATTTATGGTGGGGGTTACCTTCCTGTTTCCCCGTATTGTACCCAGTTGTTATCATCACGTTATTCAAAGAAAGTATTGATGGACGAGAGTGCTACAAAAGGGTTGAGAGGGTGATGTCAGGATTAGAAGGCACAAGTACTGAATCTAAGGAATGATTGTTATCACTTGAGGAAGCTTTTTGCTGGGGGGAAAAAGCAGAGAAGGTTTAAAAGTAACATTGGGAGTTTTTATTCAGCTTCTTAAATGGAAGATATACATTGGAGCGAACTAATTTGTTTAGAGCTGTGAAGGAAAGGTAGCGGGAGAGCATACTTACTCAAGCACAGGAGGTGAACAATAGGTCTCGATCTTGTGAAGCACAAATAGGGCTGACTGGCCCTGTAAAATGAGGAAGTCTATGGGGAAGCAAATGAGAATCTTTTCTATTGTAAGCTGGAGCAAGGGCTTCTTTTTCACTCAACGCACAATAAAGCTCTGGAATTTGTTGCCAGAGGATGTGGTTAGTGCAGTTAGTGTAGCTGGGTTCAAAAAAAGGTTTGGATAAATTCTTGGAGGAGAAGTCCATTAATGGCTATTAATCAAGTTTACTTAGGGAATAGCCACTGCTATTAATTGCATCAGTAGCATGGGATCTTCTTAGTGTTTGGGTAATTGCCAGGTTCTTGTGCCCTGGTTTGGCCTCTGTTGGAAACAGGATGCTGGGCTTGATGGATCCTTGGTCTGACCCAGCATGGCAATTTCTTATGTTCTTATGTTCTTAAGGGCTGCAATGGAGGCTAAAAAGCTGCCTCATCTTATTCTTTTTCAGCCATGTACTTTCATTCTGGTTACACTGAGCATGCTTGGGCCATGATGTCAGCACAATCTGAGGACAAGAAGTCAAAATCACCTGCTCACGCATCAGTTCCCCATGCCTCATCTGCATTCTCACTGAAAAACAATTATTTGTCCTGGCTTCAAAGGAACTGATAGAGAAAACCATACTCACATATGCAAAAAAAAAAAAAAAAATGCTTGTTTCAGAAAAAAAAATCATCATCAGTGGCTTAGAAAGGTACAGAATATTGAGCTAGATTTTAAAAGGAGCGCGTGTGGCGTATATTTGCGCGAACTACCCAGCGCGCACACATGTATGCCCGTTTTTATAACTTGTGCACGCAGGCGTGCGCAAGTTATAAAATCAGGGGTCGGCAGGCGCAAGGGATTGCGCAATTGTGCATCTTCGCTGCCTTTCCCCATTCCCCCTAACCTAACCTTCCCACCCTTTCCCCTAACCTTTCCCCCCTTAGCCCTACTCTAAACCCCCCCCCCCCCCAAATTGTTATCCTATCTTCTGGGCTGGATTTTAAAAGCCCTACCTACACGTGAAAACCCAGAGGGGTTACGCGCGCGGGGCCTATTTTAAAAAGGCCCAGTGATGCGCGTAAAGCCACAGGCCATGTGTAAGTCCCGGAGCTTTACTATAGGGACGGTCCGAGGGCAGGGCCATTGCCGCTGTGTTGAAGGATCGCTTGCAGGCCGGCTGCCAGCGCATGCAACTTGTGCCTGCCTGGAGGCAGGCGAAAAAGGTAAGATAACAATTTTGGGGGGGTTAGAGTCGGGCTGGGGGGGGGGGAAGGTTAGGGGAAGGGGTGGGAAGGTCAGGTTAGGGAGGATGGAACGGGGGAAGGCAGCGCAGCTCGGCGTGCGCAAGTGCACAATTGTGCACCCACTTGCTCGCGCCGACCCCAGATTTTATGATTTGCGCGTGAGCAAGTTATAAAATCGGGCATACATGTGTGTGCGCCATGCGTGCTCCTTTTAAAAACTACCCCTTTGCGCCTGCCGCCGGGCATGCGCAAGTTGCGCACGCCGGCACGCAATCCTTCAACACAGTGGGAATGGCTGCTGTGTCGGAGGCCTCTGGCCCTGTCCCCACCCCACCCCCAGACTGCCCCTTTAGTAAAGCCCCGGGACTTACACGTGTCCCGGGGCTTTATGCTCATCACCAGGCCTTTTTAAAATAGGCCCGGCGCATGTAACCCCCCCCTACGTGCGTAAATCCTTCAGTGAGCAGCAGCAGCCAAGAAAGCACATAGAATACTAAGAATTATTAGGAAAGAAATAGCAACTAAAGCAGAGAAGTACATAATACCTCTGTATTGCTCCATGGTGCGACTTCATCTTCATTTATGTGTGCAGTTCAGGATATCACATTTCAAAAAAGATATAATATAATTAGAAAAGATATAGAGAAGGGCAGACAAAATAATAAAGGGGATGGAATGAATTCCCTATGAGAAAAGGCTAAAGAAGTTAGGACTCTTCAGCTTGGAGAAGAGATAGCTGAGGGGAGATATGATAGAGGTCTATAAAATAATGAGTGGAGTGGAACATTAATCAATTGTTTACTCTTTTAAAAAGTACAAAGACTAAGGGACACACAATAAAGTTACAAGGTATTACTTTTAAAAGAAATAAGAGACAATATTTTTTTTACTCAATGCATAATTAAGCTCTGGAATTTGTTGCCAGAGGATGTGGTGAAAGTATTAGTGTAGCTGCATTTAATAATGTTTTATGGACTTTTCCTACAGGACCTTGTCCAAATCTTTTAAGATAGAGTGTGAGAAACTGAATGGTATTTCCCAGGATAGAGGCACAAAGCCAAATGGACTCCCACATTTTCAAAACAATTTTCACTTTATTTAGCAAACACAGCACTTTAATAGTGGACTGCCTACCATAGCAGAATTTAAGTTACACACACACAGGGTTTTAGACTGCCTTCCCTCTGGACAGTGTACATGCACTCCCTCTGGTTTGGTCAGGATAGTTTAACAGGAACTGCCTCTCCTGGAGCTGCAGAGGCCTCCTGGACCCAGCTGGGCTTACACTCTTATGTTCTCCGGCTTGTCTCGCCTTCCAGACTCTCTCCTGTCCTTCAGGGTCCTGACCACAGAGCTCTCTCCCTCTGTGGGATTTAAGGTAGACCAGGCCTCTAACCTGATCCTGCTCATACAACAAGAGAAAAAAGGGGTCATTACACTACATACCCCCCTCCCAGCTTGGACCTGTTCGTCTGAGCATCACAACCCTCACCTATCCAGTGAAGTACCACACATTCCACTCCCATTCATCTGGCCTCCTACCAGCTAGGCTTGGGGATATTAATCTAGGATCTGATTCACCCCCACACCTTAGGGTTACCCTAGATGACATTGTTAGTGCCACTTACTGTGGCCCTTGCCTAGTGTATCCCCACAGTCCTTTTTCTGAGGCCATTTGTAGATCCAGGTTCTGCTTCCATCCTAGCAGGACTCCTTAGACTGGCAATGGGATGTGCAGTGAGTACTCTTCACTCATCTCTGTGGTGCCTTGTGCCTCTTCTGCAATGTCATGACCAGCACCCTCTGGCAACTCCATCATGGTGATATGCATTGACTCCTCAGTAGCCCCTCTCATTGGAGTCTCCATGCTTCTTTTCTCATGACTGCCCATATCATCTCCTTCTGGGCTCTACACAGTAGTGGCTCTATCTATCTTCCCTGTATTTCCTCTCTTTAGGGACTCCATGGACTCTGTGGCCTCTTCAGTTGGCCCCTTGGCAGCACCTCTCTCATTCTCTTCGATATTGCCTCTCTCAGGCTACTTGGTACTACCCCCTTCTGGGCAGTCTTTGTTGCCCTCTCTAGGGCTCTTTTCAATGTTTGAGCACCTTACAGGACCTTCCTCAGAACCTCCTGGAGCACCAACCTCAGGCTTTCCTGCAGCACCCCTCTCTGGCTTCTTCCTTCTGCATTCCTGGTTCTCTGTGAGACCTCTTTTAGGGTCTCTGCAGGCCCTCTCTCTTTAGGCCACTCCTTTAAGCTCCTTCATGAGCTCTTGGGTACTACAGTCTTTTGTACTTCCCTCTGATGTGCCTTTTCCTAATTTCCAGTGGTTTCCTCAGGCCACTGCCACAACTCAGTCAGCTTGCCGAACTCCTTTTCTAGCATCTCATCTAGCTCCTCCAGGAACTGTTGGAACTCCTTGTCCAGCATTCTATGCATTCACTCTTATGTCTGGCCTGGATTCTTGACAGTGGGTTCTCTAGTTCCATTATTCTGGCTGGCCTTTCCAGCTACCAGACCTGAAGCCTCAGGATCTCCCTCTTACCAGGCACTTGAGATTGGGGAACTCCAACCATGCAGAAGTACATGGCTATGCACTCATTTTAAGCCCTCTGGCTTCTCTTTCTTCTTTTATCTGCACTGCAGTACACCAACTGGATCCAGACCAGGTTTTCGGTGGTACTGCCCAGGTCTTTAAGCTCTCTGGCTTCTGCGCTTGCTAGCAGTTTCACTTTCAGTCTGGGCTATGCCCTGCTCCAGCCACAGTGTACAACTGTTTTTTTTTTTAACTCTCTCTCTCTCTTCTCTCTTTTTTCTTCTTAAAAGAAAAAAAAAACAAAAACCTGCCTCACCTGTACTGACTTTACTGTGTAGCAGTCCTAACTTCAGATGGAGCTTCTCTCCTTTGTATGTAAACAAAATGTAAAACCTGAGTACCTTCCAGGCCCCACAGACCATTCACTACTTTAAATACAGTTTCAATTTCTTTTTTTCTGTGCTCTTCTATGAGCCAGCAAGTTTCCAACTTCCAGTGCTCTGCAATGCTAGTAGCACTGTCTTCTTGTCTCAGCCTCCTTCCTAGCAAGGCTAGACAAACCTTTCCTCTTTATTTCTGTGTGCTTCCTGAGCCACAGAAACTTTGGCTGCCTGCTTTAGTGTGCTCCCTGAGCCACACCCTTTTATCTGCAGCACTGCTTTGTGTCCAACCTCTTGGCAGGCCAAACAACCAAATTCAAATACAGTCTTCCCTTGGAGACTTGGGTTTTTTTGTGCTAGGCTTTAGAGAAACATCCCAGAACTGACACCATACATGGGAAATCGAGCAGTGTTTCCCAGGCTAGAGGTACAAAGTCACACAGACTCTCACCTTTTCAAAACAATTTTTACTTTACTTAGTAAATAAAGCACTTTAACAATGGACTGTCTACCTTAGCAGTATTCAAGTTACACACACACAGGGTTGTAGACTGCCTACTCTCTGGACAGTGTACATGTGCTCCCTCTGGTTTGGTCAGGATAGTTTAACAGGAGCTGCCTCTCCTGGGGATGCAGGGGCCTCCTGAACCCAGCTGGGTTTACGCTGATGCTCCCCAGCTGGTCCTGCCCTCCCTTCTCTTCCCTGTCCTGCAGGTCCTGCCCAGAGATCTCTCACCCTCTGTGGAATTTAAGGTGGCCCAGGCCTCTAGCCTGGTCCTGCACATACAACAAGTGGAAAAATGGGGTCACTCCACATGGAGTTGCAGCAATCCATGCTTATTTTTGGGATAAGCAGCTTGGACTTTATCTATCCCTTGGGATCCTGCCTGGTTCTTCTGACCTGGATTGCCACTGTTGGAAACAGGATACTGAATTTGATGGACTTGTGGTCTCACCCTTTATAGCAAGTCCTATGTTCTTATGTTCTTTTGAATGAAGAGGTGTCCTGATCATTAAGGGGTAATACACTGTACTCAGATGGTTAAACATATCTATCTATAGTTAAAATTTGTAACCTATCATTAAAATGATCCATTATACTTGAAGACTGGAGAGTGGCCAATGTAACCCCAATATTTAAAAAGGGCTCCAGGAGAGATCCAGGAAACTATAGACCAGTGAGCCTGACTTCAGTGCCAGGAAAAATGGAAACTATTCTAAAGATCAAAATCACAGAGCATATAGAAAGACATGGTTTAATGGAACACAGCATAGATTTACCCAAGGGAAGTCTTGTCTCACAAATCTGCTTCATTTTTTTAAGGAGTTAATAAACATGTGGATGAAGTTGAACCGGTAGATGTACTGTATTTGGATTTTCAGAAGAGGTTGGACAAAGTCCCTCATGGAGGCTTCTAAGAAAACTAAAAAGTCATGGGATAGGAGATGATGTCCTTTCGTGAATTACAAACTGGTTAAAAGACAGGAAACAGAGATTAGGATTAAATGGTCAATTTTCTCAGTCGAAAAGGGTAAACATTGGAGTGCCTCACGGATCTGTACTTGGACCGGTGCTTTCCAGTATATTTATATATGATCTGGAAAGGAATATGATGAGTGAGGTAATCAAATTTGCAGATAATACAAAATTATTCAGAGTAGTTAAACCACAGGAGGATTATGATAAATTGTAGGAGGATCTTGCAAGACTGGAAAATTGGGCATCCAAATGGCAGATGAAATTTAATGTGGACATATGGAAGGTGATGCATATAGGGAAAAATAACCCATGCTGTAGTTACAGGATGTTAGGTTCCATATTAGAAGATACCACCCAGGAAAATGATCTAGGCACCATAGTGGATAATACATTGAAATCGTTGGCTCAGTGTGCTGTGGCAGTCAAAAAAGCAAACAGAATGTTAGGAATTATTAAGTAGGGAATGTCGAATAAAACGGAAAAAGTCATAATGCCTCTGTATTGCTCCATGGTGAGACCGCACCTTGAGTACCGTGTACAATTCTGATTGTCGCATCCTAAAAAAGATATAGTTGCACTGGAGAAGGTGCCGAGAAGGGTGACCAACATGATAAATGGGATGGAACAGCTCCCCTATGAGGAAAGGCTAAAGAGGTTAGGGCTTTTCAGCTTGGAGGGGGAATATGATAGAGGTCTTTAAAATCATGATTGGTCTAGATCGGGTAAATGTGAATTGATTATTTAGTCTTTTGGATAATAGAAGGAATAAGGGGCACTCCATGAAGTTAGCAAGTAGCACATTTAAAACTAATCGGAGAAAATTATTTTTCTCTCAACGCATAATTAAGCTTTGGAATTTGTTGCCAGAGGATGTAGTTAGTGCAGTTAGTGTAGCTGGATTTAAAAATGGTTTGGATAAGTTCTTGGAGGAGAAATCCATTAACTGCTATTAATCAAGTTGACTTAGGGAATAGCCACTGCTCTTACTGGCATCAGTAGCATGGGATCTTCTTAGTCTTTGGGTATTTTCCGGGTACTTGTAGCCTGGATTGGCCACTGTTGGAAACAGGATGCTGGGCTTGATGGACCTTTAGTCTGATCCAGTATGGCAATTTCTTATATTCTTATGTAAAGGTAATTTAGAGGTTCCCTCCCAAATTTCAGGATGCAGGCAGATGTAACTCAGTTAATATGATACATCATAAAATCCCATATTGCATAGCTTTTTCTATTTGAATAGAATGTACTTCTTACTTCCCAATTCAATCTCCTCTCTTCTTTATCTGGCTGATAGTATAGTGATCCAGACTCAAATGGTACCACTGTTCTTCCTCTAAGATCCAAACCTCCTCCCCAGAATGAATGAAAATTCAATCTGATAGAAAATTCTTAAGGGGTACTGAGCCTGTTCGGATGAGAAACCAGAACTCTTTCATGATGACATTCTCTGAGTTCCTGGATCTAAAAGGAAAGGTAAAATTAAAACCAGTTTCAAAGTTCAACCCAAAAAGAAGAAAATAAGGGTGGATAAACTTCTTCCTCAGCAACCAAAAAGTTGGAATCAGAAAAATGGGAAAAAAGCACCTTTTCTTCTGGTCTCTACCCCATGTTTCTTTCAAAGAAACCCAAAGGTCCTTTCCCCCAAAACAAAAGAAAAGCGAGGAGCCACTAGGATGCCATGCTGCCCCTGAGAAATGGAACTATAAATCCATACCTACAAAATGGTGCCTTGGGTTTTTATAGGTCAGGACTCTACCATTATATTCTCCAACATGAGAGAACTATAACTCAACCAAACCTCTTTTCTCTATCCACTTAATTAATTTGTATGATTCTTTGGTAGAGACCCAGTACAACTCTCTACAACATGACACAGTGTCACATATCACACAGGGCATGTTTTCTTTTTTTTGAACCTCTGATCTGTTATGTTTCAAAAAAAAAAAAAATACCAACAGGCACAGACCAGTACTTGACAGTAGGAATTTGCATTCATTTTGTACAAATGCAGAAAGTGCAATAAATGAGGTCATTTTCGGTTATGATACAAATCGAAATAGGCCATGGACAAATGTGCATGAAAATTTTGGTGTATATTTGTATTTGTTTTTTTTTTTTTTTAAATGGGCCTTTTGCAGACCAAGCTTAGGCCTAGTTTCATCCCCAGGCCTGGGCCTAGGGCTAAGCCCAAGGCTGAGGCCTGGCCCGAGGCTGGGTTCTAGTCTCTGAGACCTAGGCCTAGGCCTGGATCTGAGGCTTGGTTCTGTCACTGAGGCTCAGGACTGAACCTAGGTCCAATGCTGGAACCCAGACTGAGGTCAGTTCCTGGTCATCTAGGCCCAAGGCCTAGGCCCTGGCCCAATGCTGAGGCCCAGGCTAGACCAGGTCCCATCACAGAGGCCTGGCCTGGGCCTTGGTCCGATGCTGAGGTCTAGGCCTAGGTCCAAGGTATAGACCCAGGTCTGACCCTGAGCCTGGTCCCAGTTGCCAAGGCCCAGGCTTTGGTGACTGGGACCTGGCCTCGGCTGAGCCCCGGCAATTGTCATAGGCCATGGCCCAGGCCCAGACTTTGGCAACCGTGGCACAGCCTCAGCTGGGCCCCGGTATTAGGACCAGGCCTAGACCCCAGGCCCAAGCATTTGCAACCGGGACCTAGCTTCAGCCAAGCCCCAGCATCAGGCCAGAGCCTAGACCTAGGTCCTAGCCATGGACTTGGTGACCGTGACTTGGTCTTGGCTGGGCTCCAGCATTAGACCTGTACTCAGGCCTTGGACCTAGGCCTTTGTTTCAGCTTCAGGGAGCCTGCCTGGGATGGGGTCCTAGGTCAGGTCCAGGCTTAGGTATAGGCTCAGGCCTCAGAGACTGGGATCTGACCTCAGCCAGACCCTAGCATTAGGCCCAGGCTGGGCCTTGGCAACCAGAACCTAGCTTCGGGCCTAGGCCTGGGCCTCAGTAACTAGGCCCCAGTCTAAGTCTGGTCACCAGTGTTGGGCCTTGGTGATAAGACTTGGCCTTGGCCAATCCCTAGTGTTGGTTTTGGTCCTTGAACCTGGACCCCAACTTGTTTATCTTTTAAATTGATTTCATTGTAAAACAAAAAACAAAAGGAACGAAAGAACGAATATTATATTTTGTTACAAAACTAATGAAACAAATTGAGGTACCCATGAAATAAACCAACAAACTGAAATTAAATTATTGAGGCTGCACTTCACTACTTGACAGTAACATTATGTACTTACAACAGTAATAGTGCAAGTTGGCAAAATAAATACCAAAGTAGGAAAAGGAAAAAATGAAACTCTATGTGCAAGACTCTAGAACACAAAGAAGCAAAAAAAGAATTAAAAAGCCCATTCTTTGAGGTTGTCTTGGCATGATAAAGCTCTTTCAAACAAATCTTCCACAGTTGCTTCCACCAGTAGTATTATTAGTACAGGAGCAGGTGATTGCCCATAGACTATCCTGTTCCCCAAACCCATCGTTCTCAGCATTACTGTCATCCCTCACATCAAAACACCAACGAGCACAGAGAAAACCCAGAATGAGAACCAAAGAAAAGTCAGTTAAGAACATAAGAACATAAGAAAATGCCAAACTGGGTCAGACCAAGGGTCCATCAAGCCCAGCATCCTGTTTCCAACAGTGGCCAATCCAGGCCATAGGAACCTGGCAAGTACCCAAAAACTAAGTCTATTCCATGTTACCATTGCTAATGGCAGTGGCTATTCTCTAAGCGAACTTAATAGCAGGTAATGGACTTCTCCTCCAAGAACTTATCCAATCCTTTTTTAAACACAGCTATACTAACTGCACTAACCACATCCTCTAGCAACAAATTCCAGGGTTTAATTGTGCGTTGAGTAAAAAAGAACTTTCTGCAATTAGTTTTAAATGTTCCCCATGCTAACTTCATGGAGTGCCCCCTAGTCTTTCTACTATCCGAAAGTGTAAATAACCGATTCACATCTACCCGTTCTAGACCTCTCATGATTTTAAGCATCTCTATCATATCTCCCCTCAGTCGTCTCTTCTCCAAGCTGAAAAGTCCTAACCTCTTTAGTCTTTCCTCATAGAGGAGTTGTTCCATTCCCCTTATCATTTTGGTAGCCCTTCTCTGTACCTTCTCCATCGCAATTATATCTTTTTTGAGATGCAGCGACCAGAATTGTACACAGTATTCAAGGTGCGGTCTCACCATGGAGCCATACAGAGGCATTATGACATTTTCCGTTTTATTCACCATTCTCTTTTTAATAATTCCCAACATTCTGTTTGCTTTTTTGACTGCCGCAGCACACTGAACCGACGATTTCAATGTGTTATCCATTATGACGCCTAGATCTCTTTCTTGGGTTGTAGTACCTAATATGGAACCCAACATTGTGTAATTATAGCATGGGTTATTTTTCCCTATATGCATCACCTTGCACTTATCCACATTAAATTTCATCTGCCATTTGGATGCCCAATTTTCCAGTCTCACAAGGTCTTCCTGCAATTTATCACAATCTGCTTGTGTTTTAACTACTCTGAACAATTTTGTGTCATCTGCAAATTTGATTATCTCACTCGTCGTATTTCTTTCCAGATCATTTATAAATATATTGAAAAGTAAGGGTCCCAATACAGATCCCTGAGGCACTCCACTGTCCACTCCCTTCCACTGAGAAAATTGTCCATTTAATCCTACTCTCTGTTTCCTGTCTTTTAGCCAGTTTGCAATCCATGAAAGGACATCACCACCTATCCCATGACTTTTTACTTTTCCTAGAAGCCTCTCATGAGGAACTTTGTCAAACGCCTTCTGAAAATCCAAGTATACTATATCTACCGGTTCACCTTTATCCACATGTTTATTAACTCCTTCAAAAAAGTGAAGCAGATCTGTGAGGCAAGACTTGCCCTGGGTAAAGCCATGCTGACTTTGTTCCATTAAACCATGTCTTTCTATATGTTCTGTGATTTTGATGTTTAGAACACTTTCCACTATTTTCCTGGCACTGAAGTCAGGCTAACCGGTCTGTAGTTTCCCGGATCGCCCCGAAGCCCTTTTTAAATATTGGGGTTACATTTGCTATCCTCCAGTCTTCAGGTACAATGGATGATTTTAATGATAAGTTACAAATTTTTACTAATAGGTCTGAAATTTCATTTTTTAGTTCCTTCAGAACTCTGGGGTGTATACCATCCGGTCCAGGTGATTTACTACTCTTCAGTTTGTCAATCAGGCCTACCACATCTTCTAGGTTCACCGTGATTTGATTCAGTCCATCTGAATCATTACCCATGAAAACCTTCTCCATTATGGGTACCTCCCCAACATCCTCTTCAGTTGTACTTATTTCTGGCTGCACTAGTAAAAGAAATCAAGAAATTTTTTGTAGGATCCACAGTTGGAAGGTAAGAAGCCTTTGACTTTGTCTGACCTGCTTTGAAAAGCAGATCCTCCTTTTCATCCTCCAGGCCTTCTGCTTTTGCAGAGAAGCCTGTGGCCAGTCATCCTAAATCTGACAAAAACCATAGCTCTGAAAATCAGGTGTCAGAGCTCCCAGTCTGAGGGGTATCAAGAAGCTGTTGTACTCAAGGATTATGTTCTAAAATAAAAGGTACTGGGAAATATGATAAATGCATTTAAATAACTCCAAGGTATCAATACACTGGAGGTGGGTTTTTGCCTGCAGAAAGCTAATAATAGCCAAATACAAAGGTTTCCTAAATATCTTCTGGTCGTAAAAAGTTGGGAGTAGATACAAAAGAGGGAAAATATCCCTGGGTAGTTACAAATGAAGGTGCAAGGCATCAGATCCCAGCCCTGGTTCCGACTGAGCAGGAAATACAAAGGAACAGGAGGAAACTGCAGGGTCAACAATTTTAAAACCCCACAATAAAATGAAGCAAAAGGTTTCTTCTTATCACTGTAGATGTTTCAGCGCTGACCCCTAAAACCTCTAAGCAGCTATGTGCTACTGGTGTGTTAGGACTCCTAGGGGAAGTTCCAAACCGGAATGCTTTGGCACCAATAAAATAAAATCCATCTCTAGTAAAGGAGGGTGTCCTTGGTGTCTAAGAAAAAAAAATTCTAATTATCTAGAGATGCCAGGGCCAGTTCTCAACAAGAAGTAGCAGCAACAGCAGCAGCACAGACAATCCTATCCTGCTCTCTCTCTCTTTTCTTTTTTTTACCATTAACACTTCACAAACAACAGTGTGCAGACCCATCCTGCTGACTACTGTTGCCACTTATTTCACCAAATACTTCAACTAGTCTTACATTTTGTGGGCTCCATTGCTATAATAAAGGATGTATTTGTGCAGTATCCTTGCAAGTATTAAAGATTTTGGCCCAAGCACCCCTGCTGTGGATGCTATAAGTAACTCACTTTTTCAGAACAATCCTGTTGGAAGGAAAAAGGCCACCATAAGATGCTGCAGAGGAGGGGGAAACTGGCTGCAACTTCATATTAGGATTCTCTAACGGGGGGTGGGAGTGAAAGCGGCAAGACCCCAAGGACTCACCCATACCATCTCTCAAAAAACCCCCAAAAAATCCATTCAGTAGTTTTATTCTAAAACCAAGGGGGTCTATCTTCAGCGGCATCTAACCAACTAACTTGCGATCTATCCAGCCAACTGGTGACTTTATATATTTCAGCCACTTTTCCAGCTAAGATTTAGTCAGATAACGTAGGGACATTCCTGGGAGGAGTTAATTTTCCCAGATAAGTTATCCATCTAACTCCAGTATTCAGAGCAAGCTGGATTACTTATCCACCTAATTATGGTTATGCTATATGCTATATAGTAGTCCTAAAGTTAGCCGGATAAAGTTATCTGGCTAACTTTACAATAGTTATGTATGTTCAGTGGTGCGATTGCACCACTGAACATCCTGCCAAAGTTGGCCGGATAAATATAACTGAATTAGTGTGCCAGTCAAGAAAATGTTGATTGTCTATTTCCGGACGTTCTCGTATAAATGTCCAGGATTTGGGCATCCAGCCATAGGCCCCTTACCAGCCCCCAGGTCGTGTTCCTCGCATGGACGTTCAGGTCTTGGGCGTCAGATACAGGCCAGTACCCAGAAGAAGCTTTAGTTGTTTCCCAACTTGTGACTGACAGGGTTGGAACTGTGCTGATTGGATCACAGCAGTGAAAAGGAGAGCTGTCTGTGTTTGAGAGCCCACTTAACCTTTGACAAGAGAGAGAAGGAAAGAGATTTTCTTAGGTCTCTCTGGAGTGACAGTGAAGCAGGCAGACTTAGAGCTACTGTGAGTGTGTCTCTGACCCACTTCTATTAGTTTTGTACTACGGATTTGTGGATTTAACAGGCTGCAGTTTAACCCCTGTGCATTGTAGCCGCCTGTCAGAAAGACTGCATCATTACGGAGCTGCCTGTAATCACCTTCTGGTTTGGGAGCTCTTAAAAGTTTGCAACAGTCACAAAGCCCCCACTGGTATGCTAACATAGGCTGCAGTTGTCAGCATGGGACCTGTTCTGGTACCAGTCACCTCTCCAGTGGGAGCCTGTTACTACAACCTCAGGAGAAGCACTTTGCTGTGAAGCTGAACCATGAGAGTGATTGCCACATTTAATGAAATAATAAGGGCTGTGGGACTGAGTTCCCTGAACTTTGCCTAAAAGCCTAGGAATTCCTAGGCTCACATTCTGGGCATTGTGACAAAAAGAGGCAAAAGGATCCCTTGGGACTTGCTGAATTAAATTACTAGCTTCTAGTGAAAAACAAACTGCAGGAAACAGACTACTGCTAATAAGAAACTTTGAACAAGCTACAAACTGCACTAACAGTTGGGCCTGAAGATTTTTCATTTAAATGACTGGAGTTCTTACCCCCTCCTTTTTGAGTTTTGCATCAGGGCCTGAAAATAGTAGGCACCAGCTACCTTTAGTGGTTAAAAAGTATCTCTTATCTCCTTTGTCCTAAGCATTTTAGTAACATCTAAAGGATATGTAATTCACCTTTTGTTAATTAATGCAATGACACCTTGTGGTCAAGAAGTTTAACTTAATTTTATTGCTGGTTAAAGTGGCACCTTGTGGTCAAGAAGCATATTGTGCACCATATTACTTGTTGTAGTGACATATAGTGGCCAAACAAACCTAATCATCTCCTACTTTAATTTTTACACTGTTAAAGTAAACAGTGATGCATTTGTAACCCATGGTTACTAATTAAAATGGTTCTCTAGTGCCCCTTGTGGGGTTGTTGATGCTTTGTTATTATTTTATCTGAGCATGCTCCAATGTTAATTGAGTGAGTTTTTGGAGATGTTTGGAAAAGACAAGATGGCTCTCTACAGCATGCAGCCCCAGAGGATTTGTACAGCATCTGTAAGCTGCAGGGAGGGTAATGCCGACTAATTTAACCAGACTCCTCTTACCGAGGCATGGAGCAAATCATGTTTTTGTGAGTACCCTGGGATTCCATTAGTCCACTCTTTAGTGAAATCTTGGAGTATATGAGCAGATTGCATCAGACAGAATTAACATTTTTCCTAACTGGAAGTTTTGTCCATCGTGTTATATTTATGCAAGAAAATAATTGAGATGGTTCAAGTGAATCCTGTATTTTATTTTGGAGTCACACAAGAGCATGAAGTGTGAAGGAATTCACGAGGAAGGTACACCTGAGGCCTACCCCTTGAGAGATCCTGCCAGTTTCTATGAATGATAGTTAGTGCAGGTTACACTTTCTTTAACCCTGTTTATATTTTGTGTTCTATAAATAAATGTTAACATTTGATTTCAAATTCTTCAAAGCATACAAATATCTCAAGCACAAGAAACAAACCTTTTTCAGAAAAAGAAACGTGATAGAATAAGAGATTATGATATGAAGCTCACGGGGAGGATGGAGGTAAGACTCAGGATCAGCATCAAAATATATGTTATTCATAGAAAGGGTGGTGGATACATGAAATGGACTCCCAGTTGAGGCGGTGTAGACAAAATTGGTAACAGAATTTTAGAAAGCATGGGATAAGCATAGAGGATTCCTAGGGGAGAGCCAGGGATTAGAGATCTACAGGAAAGAAAATTCAATTTGGTTCATTATTTCAGTTCATTTGCCCCCATGATTTGTTTCATTTGTGTCAAATGAAAACAGTTTTTTGTTTATTGTTTTATTTGCATAACCCTTTCTACGAGTACCAGAATACCAGGGCACACATAAGTCCCCAAGGCAACTCTTATACCTAGACCTCTGTTTTTCCCTATCTCTCACTCCACACAGCTTTCCACTGATCCCAGGGTGCCAGTGACCATTCCACTGGGGAAGAGGAAACACCTCCGGGGCCCTAGACTCTTGAGATCGGAGATCCATGTTCAGTCTTTTCATTTTCTCACAGTTGGTACTCAGTCAGTTGCTCAGCTGGTAGATACTCTCTATTGTAAAAGCAGGCAGGCAAACTGCAACAAAAAATAAACTCGACAGTCCAATCTGTAAAACAAAGTCCATAGATCTTCATACAAACAAAAAATCCACAGTGCTTGTTATCACATGCTGTTCTTTGAGCCTTAAGGGGTAGGGACACATGCTCTGGGCCTCTCTCTGTCACCCTACAGCGTGGCCCCAACATAGCTGGCACCATTCTCCTCTTTGGGTACACGATTGTGCCTCAGTGTCTCTCCTCCTGCCAGGCCCTGTTCTCATCCTGTGGGCTTTTCATGTTCCATGGCCATGTGTAGAGCGTCGAGCAGGCAAACTGTGATGTTAGCTGCAGTCTTTCCCCAACTTGGTCCTCCTCACTCCTGGCCACCTTGATGACTGCAGGGGCTGCTTCCTGCTGCGCATCCACGAGGACCTGCTCACTTTTGGGTCCTGCCTTTCTTCCGCAACTCCGCAGCAACAGGGTATCCTAGCAGTGGCTTCAGATGTCTCCTTTCCCCACACGCACTGCAGGCCCTGCTGATCCTCATTGGCCGCTACTTGGGAAAGACTAGGGTGCATGGGCAAACAACTCCCCTGTCTGCACCACTGGCTGCCGATGCATCCCCTCCCTTTCAGGGGGGGGCAGAGGAGACCTCTCTGCTGGTAGGTCTCATCAACTCCTGAGACTTCAGCCCATCCATCTACACTTTTCTGCTGATGTCAGCAAGCTGGAGGATTGGTCTCAACTCCTCCTTCACAGATGTTACTGCTCCCATCTCCTGGTAAATGGTATGGGATCCTCAGGCTTAAGCCCTTCCCCATGGGCAAGAATGGCAGCCATCTTTAGTCCATTATTTCAAATGGGGCACATTTTGGCTAACTTTGGAGTATCCCTTACATTTGTTTTGCATTCAGTGGGGGAAACAATGCAATCCCATTTTGGGCTCAAACACTGGGGTTTTCTTTTGAAGTTTAGTGAAACTTTCAGGCAGCCATCAACAGCAGAGGGAAGAGCATGCCAAGACACCAAGGGGCTGATTTAATAAGACCCACGGTGAAATTGGTGCTATTTTTAAGTGTGCATTTTTTTTTAGCATGTGCTGCAAAAGTAGGCGCCTCTAGCAGATGTAATAAGGGGACGGCATGCAAATGAGATATATGCAAAAAACCCCACAGAATACCTAATACATGCACGAATACCCACATAAGACCCGATACAGAAAGCCGTGGGAAAAACATGCACTAAATTATAGGCGCTAATAGAACTATTGCAGAGTTCATTTCAAAACCTAGAACATGGGCAAGTGAGCAAAGACAAGAAAAGATAATGTACAAATGTTGTACGTTGTTTAGAAATAAAACTTCACCCCAAAGGTAACTTCACTTTTTGGGGTTCTTTCGAGATCAGGGCACACAGTACACCTTCCACATGGTAAAGGACCCATTCATTCCTCATATGTTGTTGGTCTGGGTAAAGGAAAATATGCAATCAGAACTATACAGTTGGCACGGCTTACTACTCTGAGGTATATTCTGAGGTATATGCACTCAGATATACAGCAGAGTTGACATGGCTTAAGAATCTCAGTCACGTGCTTAAATTTAACTCCTGCCCTGACTCTACACCAAACAGCATGAAAAACCCTGCACTAACCTTTCTCCCTGCCAGCAGAGCTCTCTGCATTACATGTGCATAGTTAAATGCCTCCTTTGCATGCCATTTGCATGGACTCGTGCTAAATCAGCCGCGGCTTTTTGCATGGGTTTGGGAGTCCGTTTTTTTTTCCACGCTACATGCGTTATTACATACATGCGTAAGATTAGCATGGAGAAACGCGTGTAAAATTATGCGCAGAAACCCACAGAAGGTTTATTGCAGCTTATTGCATCAGCCCACAAGAGAAGAAAGGCAAAAGAGGTTAGGGCTGTTTAGCTTGGAGAAGGGACAGCTGAGGAGGGATATGATGGAGGTCTACAAAATGAGAGGACTAAAATGGATAAATGTGAATTGGTTGTTTACGCTTTCAGATAATTGAAGGACTAGGGGGCCCTCCAAGAAGTTAGCAAGCAGCAAATGTAAAACAAATTGCAGAAAATACTTTTTCATTCAACACACAATTAAGCTCTGGAATTCATTGCCAGAGGATGTGGTTAAGGCAGTTAGCTTAGGTGGGTTTAAAAAACGTTTGGACAAGTTCCTGGAGGAGAAGTACATAAATTGCTATTAGTCAAGTTGGGTACTTGCCAGGTTCTTGTGACCTGGATTGGCCACTGTTGGAAACAGGATCCTGGGCTTGAGTGACCCTGAGTCTGACGCAGTATGGCAATTTCTTATGTTCTTAGATGGAAAACGTGGTGTAACCCCATCCCCAGGTATGGATTGTACCCAATGAGGCTATAAAAATATTTTTTACTCTTTGGGGCTGGAACCTTTCACCAGCTAACTCCTTTACATTTCCTCTGTCTCCCATGGCTGGATCCTTTGTAGACAGGGGGGGACATACATACACTTTCAGGGCCCAATGACAAGGGTGACCTTTTTACACATCCCTCTTTTGTTCTTGGTGTTTCCCTAGGGAGGGTACTTATCTTCAAGGTAGGTGCAGTGAGTGCAAAAGAAATACTCTGGGGTCAGTGGTTTAGTGTCCAAAATTAAAGCCTTTACTGTTAAACACTGATGATGAATGACACAAAACTCAAACTGCAGCACCACAGTATTCTCTCCTCAGTGTCGTACAAGTCCTTTCCTCTATCTGTGCAGGACTCACTTGTTTCGGGACAGGTAAGCACCCACTCTCTTGGATTTAGAAAAAGTGGAGCTCCCAGATGGGTAGGGTCTCTTCCAAATCACCTGTAAAAGTCTGTGGCACAGAGAGTAAATCCTCTTGTTCTCTCCCCAGGGTGGTGAACACTGGATGGGTGGCCCCAGTGATGTTACTTTCCTTTACTCACAGTTAGAAAATCTTCAGGGTCTCTTTGATCTTACACAGTCTCTTTAGTTTTTTTCCCTGGATCCCTGATGGGAAGGATCTCCTCGAAGCAAGCAGCTCTTTTACTTCAAAACAGGAAGGAAGGGCAGCTAAAACCTCCTCCTGGATCTTCAAACAAAATAGTGTCTTTTTTTCCCCAAAACTGCAGCAGGTCACCACCTCTAGGGCAGGTCTTCCCTAACCCTGGGCATCCCCAATCCCTGTGTCCAAGAAAGGCCCAGGCATTTCTCAAGGCTCCTACCAAGAAAAATCTAAAAAAAAAACCCTCAAAAAAAACCCAGAGGAATATCCCAACCAGCTAGTGAGTAGAATGGAAGGAAAACCCTCCTGATCCTGGTCAGGACCACAAAGCAGGGCTTGCTTGGCTTCTCTGAATGGGCCTGAGAAACAACAAAAATCTAAGCTCCTAACTACCCCTTTAGTGTGCTCAAACCAAAAGGGACTGCCCCGCTAGCTTGAGCCAGGGCACTACTATAAAGGCTCACCAGGGTGACGGCCATTCCAGACCCCGCAGAGGGAGGATCTGTATTTGAATGGAACCTCCCCACTAAACCATCCTACACTAACTACCTGATCTTAACACCCAGGACTTACTGGCAATGTGACTGTAGGATCCGCTACATCAATAGCCAAAGGCACCGTAACAGAGCAAAGTAGCCCAAACAGAGGCACCAACTCTCCAAGGCTCCGAGAAAGAAGCAAAACAGCACCAAGAGTGGCAGAAACACTCCAAGGCTCTAATAAAAGGGCAAAGGCTCCAACAGTGGTATGAAGATCCCAATGCACCACGAGAGGAACAAAGCAACACCAACAGAGGTATGACTATCCCAAGTTAAAGTAGCCCAAATAGAGACATGAAAACCCAATGCACTGTGAGAGGGACATTGCTGCGCTAGTAGTGGCTGGTAATCCAGAGCAATCATTTACCCAGTGGACCATAAAGTCAAGAAGACCCAACGACATTATGAGAGGGGCAAAGCATCACGAACACTGAGCAGAAGCCAGAGGAAACTCTGCATCAAAATGAGCACAGTGGCATCAAAATCTCAAGACACAGTAAGAGGGTCGAGGCTAACAGTACTACAGCTGCTTTATCCCTCTCACTGTGTCTTGGGATTTTATTGTCGCTTTACCTGCTTACTTGTCTGTGTCCCAGTGCTTTGGGATGCACATTTCACTATTGGTGCTGCTTTTTAAAATGTTTTGCTGGATTTTGTTCATTATTCTTCAGTTGTGCATCTTTCCTTATTTCCGAGCTAAAGTAAAGAGATTTTAAAAAACCCCAGCAATTGTGCTTCAAGGGGGCCCCCCAACCTTTAACCAGCTTGTTGAGTTCCAAATGGCCACCTTCCTGGCCCCTGCTGCAGGTAAGAACTTGTAATGTGGTCCTGGCACAAATTCACTTTGCCCACACCTGACCAAGAGTAGGGATGTGAATCGTTTTTTGACGATTTAAAATATCGTCCGATATATTTTAAATCGTCAAAAATCGTTAGGGCCACGATACAATACCAATTCCCCCGATTTATCGTTAAAAAATCGTAAATCAGGGGAAGGGGGAGGGCAGGAAAACCGGCACACTAAAACCCCCTAATACCCACCCCCGACCCTTTAAATTAAATCCCCCACCCTCCCGAACCCCCCCCCCCCAATGCTTTAAATAACCTGGGGATCCAGCGGTGGTCCAGAACCCCCGCTGAACGACCTCCTGCAGTCGATCTCCTGCCGGCGCCATTTTCCGTACGGAAAACGATTCGCGGCAAGAAATCGCTTCCTGAACCCCGCTGGACTCCCAGGAACTTTTGGCCAGCTTGGGGGGGCCTCCTGACCCCCACAAGACTTGCCAAAAGTCCAGCGGGGGTCTGGAACGACCTCCTGCGTCAAATCGTTTTTGTCTATGGCCGCCGCCATTTTGCGGCGGCCATTTTGCAAAATGGCGCCGGCTGAAGACAACAGGATTCAATTGAGGGGGCCGTTCCGGACCGCCGCCGTTCTGGACCACCGCTGGATCCCCAGGTTATTTAAAGCATTTGGGGGGGGGGTTCGGGAGGGTGGGGGATTTAATTTAAAGGGTCGGGGGTGGGTTTTTAGGGGGTTTTAGTGTGTCGGCTCACGATTTTAACAATTTTCACGATAGTTTACACACCCAAACGGCAACAATACGATTCCCTCCCCCTCCCAGCCGAAATCGATCGTTAAGACGATCGAGGACACGATTCACATCTCTAACCAAGAGTGCTTCAGTTTTGGGGATGGCAGGAGAGGGGGGTCTCTGTTATCTTAGGCAGCAGAAAACAGCTGTTCTGATTACTGCTCCAGGCCCTCCCCTCCCAGGAAGCGTGCAGGGAACAGGAGGGGTAGGGTGAGGATAGATTGTACCCAGCACAGCAAAGAAGAGCTTCTCTGCTCTCTAATCTGGCCACTCCCCTCCTATGGTTCCCCAGCAATGTCCCCTCCTGTTTGCAGGAAACAGGAGAGGAGAGGGTTGGTTTAAGTGAAACAGAAAAGCTTTTCTCGTCCTTCCCTTCCCAGAGGCAGAAGGCTTCTTCCATCTTGAGCAAGGACTAGAGGGATCCAGAAAAACAGCAAAAAGTAAAAACCCAGAATTTGTCAAACTGCAAAGCCACTGAGGCAACCTCTCCAGCCAGATGGTGGTCCGGAAAGGTAAACTACCTCCTTCCTATTTTGATCCCCATCAAGATCTTACCATTCCAGCCAACCTCACAGGGGGTGCTGTAAGAAATCATATGCTAATCTCCTAACTCCTAATCTCATGTCCTAGGCTAGGGCCATAGAGTGGAGATCCCAAGGAAATCTCCACAAATGCTTAAAATAAAAATTAGTCAAATGAAACAAAACAGTTACTGAATTGGCATGCAGATTTTGGGGGACTTCGACAACATAACAGAGTGGAGGGGTAGCCTAATGGCTAGAGCAGCAAGCTACAAACTAGGGTTCAAATCCCTCTGCCATTTCTTGTGACTCTGGGCATTTTATTCTCTATTACCTCAGGTACAAACCTACATTCTAAGCCCTCTGGGGATAGGGACACACCTACAGTACCTGAATGCAATCTGCTTTGAAGTGTCAAAAAGCAGAATATAAATCTAAATAAAGTATTTCTGGCCAGGGCACCTTTAGCAAAGAAGACAGCATCAGTGATTAAATACAGAGATAAAGAAGCAGCAATGAAATGGATGGCTGCCAGAGCCAAGAGACCGTCACACACTTTTAATCATGTTATCTGAAAAGGGCCATTTGCAGAAGTTGGCTTTGAGCCACTTTTACTGCTATTTAGGTTAAAAGGGCATTTGGCTTAAAGAGAACCTTTCCCTGCCACCATGTAAAGTCTAAAATCATAGTGGGTGGCCATTTGGAAGCTCACCACCTACATTAATCACCTTTTCAAATATTTTCTTGGGACAGCTGTCAGGAAATGAAATACTTTCTACACTTGGCTGGGAAAGAAAAAGAAGTCCACTTTTGCTAAGTGCAATTGATGTCAGATCCCGGCATGCCATCCCTTCCTAGTGCCAGTGTGGGAAGCAGTACGTGCATCACTTTCAAGCTCATGGCAGACTTCATACTTTCATAGAGGTCAGCTTAAGCTAGGGTGACTGTGCAGTTCCGTGTCATAAGGAAAAGCTGAGCCAGCCTTGGTTTTATCCTATTTTATTGGCAGACTTGCAGCTCCAGTTTCTCTGAAGAACAGCAGGGGCTTCAAATCCACAGATAAGTTGGGGGTAAAACCTGAACTGGCCCAGCCTGTGCCTTTGTGACATGAAACTACGTAGTCGCTTTAGCTCAAGCACTTGTCAGGACTTTCTATTCTGTCGTGCGTTGTGGTAAAATTAAGGCAACTGACTTTAAAATCAAGATGCTCAAGAGGCTTAAGAAAGTATATGGACTAGGCGAGCTGAGACCTTATTCTGGCGCTTCTACAAATGCAATAGGTGTATGAGGCTTGAAATATAACACGGGCATCTGAATCTCAAAACTTTGTCATGTTGGTTTGCTCATTAAAATGCATTATGCATGTTCTTCCTGATCCTTATTTTACTTGCAGCCAATAGATGTATGCAGTGCTGCACTAGTGTGCTACAGAAATGATTAGCAGTAGTACTAGTGGTAGAGGCAGGCTATGGATTGGGTTTTACCCAGTACCAGTCATTAAAACCACCTATCAGATCAAACAAGATCTAGATGCACGTGGCAATTTTCCTTTTCTGACTGTGCCGAAAATCTGTGTGAATATTGATCCTGAGCTCTCTGTTAGCACCCGCATTTCAAAAGTCTGCTCCACTCTTTACTACCAGGGCCATAACGTATAAAATCTACTCCTCTCCTACGTACTAAGCCTTTCTTCTTCTTCTATTTTTATACTAATAGAAAAGCCCAGTATTGAATGATGGCCAAACCTCTCCCTCTCCCCATGCCCTCCCAATCTTCCTTCTATTTCCCCTCCCTCTTGCACAGCTCTCCCAGTCTTCTTGCCACTCTTCCTCTCACTCCTTGGTCTCCAGGCCCCACAAAGATTTCAGATTTAACCTTCAACCTTGTTGGCCGACAAAGCCTGGACCTCACGACTGCCTCAGTGGTGATCCCTGTCTGTGGTGCTGCTTCCTGGTCAGCTTCACCACCAAGATCTTGTTTGTCGGTGCTCGAGAGGTCCCGTTTCCTAGCAGGCTGTGCCTCTCACTGTGGCCCTACTCTTGTCCACAGGATATGTTCTCTGTGCTTTTGAAACTACTGTTGCATCTGGCTCTTTTGCCCTGTTTATTTTTATTTATTTAATGAGTTTTATATACCGTCATTCGGTAAAGCCATCACAACGGTTTACAAAAGCTCAAAATGCAGGATTTTTAACAATTGAGCAAAAAGGGATAACAGGAAGTATATTAAACAAAGGAGAGATATTCAATTGCAAAGATATTAACTGGCATTTGCACTACAGGTTGCACTAAGGGGTGCACAAAGGAGAGAGCCCCTTTGTTGGTTCGCTCCCTCCGATAGCCTAGCTTAGTGAAAAGCACAAATACCAAAGCTGGGTCCATAACTGTCTTTTATACATATATTAATACCAGATTTTATTTTTAACAATTTACAAATACAGATCCCAAGAAACAATCTTAAAAAAAAGAAATGACAGATATGAAGTCTCAGATTATCATAACCCACTAAATAAAAAAGATAAATCAGAAAAAAATTAAAAATTTCATCTGTTCTAATAGTCATGATGGCAAAAAAAAAAAAAAAAAAGGCATACTGTTGCGAGACGCGGAGGCACAGTCGCTTCTCAAGGGAGATTGTGAGCCCTTGGATCATGGTGCAGCTCAGGGAGGAGCCCCAAGACACACCGCGAGAGATGAGCAAGTACAAGCACGGGCAGAGCAGAAGCTGGGCTGGACTGAGGACAAGGCAAGGAATGTCTGGAACAGGAACAAGGCAGGCTCAGCCCTCCACTGGACCTACACGCACCAATGAGACACAGCAACGCAATGCTGGTCTCGGGAGTAGCCCTCTGGCCACTCGATAGCCCTTCCAGACCCTCCGCTTGGGAACGACGAGTGCATAAGGCCAGACGGAGGCTGAAGGCATGAACAAGAAGACTCAGACTCAGGATATTCGGAAGATTCAGACGAAGACTCAGGATACTTGGAGGACTCAGACTCAGACTCAGGATACCCGGAAGACTCAGACAAGGGTTCAGGATACTCGGAAGACTCAGACTTAGACTCAGGATACTCGGAGGACTTAGAGGTAGACTCAGGATACTCGGAGGACTCAGACAAGGTTTCAGGATACTCAGAAGACTCAGACAAGGTTTCAGGTACTCAGAAGACTCAGACAAGGTTTCAGGATGCTTGGAGGTCTCAGGCAAGGATTCAGGATTCAGGAGATAGTACTGGGTAAGTGCTGCATCGCTGAATAGATGCATCACAGCACTCCCTACACAGCCATCCATGACTGTTCACGGACCACGCTGAAAGTGAAGCAGACTCCAGACAAAGCAGTGGAACTTGAATTCAGGACATGATGAAGATTCAGGAGAGGCCTGCACCAGGGCGTGCCCTACACATCCGCCTGTGTCTGTTCACAGACACACTGGAGCTTAGCAGGTTCTGGCAGAGTCTTGGGCATGGATGGAAGCAGGCACAAGGAACTCCGAAGACCTGGACAGGATTCAAGACTCGGGATTCAGAAGCTAGGCATTTAAAAACAGGAGCCTTCCGGAGGCTTGCACTGCAGACGAGAAGGTAGACCTTGTACCAAGAGGTGGCCTACACAGTCCCTCATGGGCTGGTCATGGACCATGACGGTGGCACGCCAGGAAAGGTGAACAGACAAGGAACCTGAGAACTGGACGAAAATCTGAAGATAAGGAAGACAGATTCAGGGCTGGAACATCGGACATCAGGAGCAACAGGACTTCTGGACATCTGGAAATGGAACATCAGGACGATGACATCAGGACCTCTGGAACAACAGGAACAAGGAACAAGCAATGAAGGAGCTCCAACGAGGGATGAGACCAAGAACATCAAGACGAAGAAGACCAGGAACATGAAGAACATGGAACGAAGATCCATCAAGGCACAAGAAGACCATGGAGGACCTGGACCGGAAGGAAAATCACAGACGCTGTGAAGACCAGATCCGATAGCCCTGAGGGAATGAAGCAGAGCCCTTTTACAGGGCTGATCCAGGGAACATGGTGATGTCATCATCTGGTGGTGCTGCGGACTTTTCCCACTGCTGGCCATTTAAATACTGAAGTGAGGTGCGCGCCCACATCTAGGCAGAGTCCAGAGGATAGAATAGCATTGGCGGCGTCCTGCCTCGATGGAGCAAGGCCGGAGGTGGCTTCTCCGCCACGAGAGGTCCTGACAGCGGTGCACAGGCCGCGAAGATGGAGGCAGTGGTCACGGCAGCTTCCTGCCGCTTGGGAGGTCTGGCGGCGGTGATCAGGCAGCAAAAAGGAGGACCGACGGCGGCACTAGGGCCACGAGGATGCAATCTGGCAGTGGCTCCTGCCACGAAGAGGAACAGCAGTGGCCCCTCTTGCTGCATACGGCGGCGACGGACTGCACAGACGTGGCAGCAGCAAGCCAGGACATCATTGGCTTCCTCAAGGGAGTCCTGCGGCGTCAGGCCAGTGGTCAGTGAGTGGCGGGCCTGAACCAGGATGAAGCATAACACATACAGTCTGTCCAGTCTGCCCATCCAAATCAACTTCTCAGATCTACAATCCCTACCACTCCCTCAAAGATCCCTGCTCTTCCAAAAAGCAGGGTATACCACTCAGGTATTCACGGGTAAAAGAGAGTTGTTTCAAACAACCACACAGGGTGGCAATGTAAGCAGGAACATTATACCAAAACAAATCTTGCACCTAAAATTAAAGGAAAATGTATTTGGAATGAAAGCTGTATAATGACCAAAAGCCGGTGTATTAGATGTGGGGGCATGGGATAAACACTGTGGATCCATAAAGTCTAGAGGACGTGAATGAATGTGGAAAAAAAGATTTGCATTCACAAAAAAGCAGGGAGTAGCTTGCTTTTTACGGCACTTACTACCCCAAACCAAATAAGCCTGATACTTCACTTTCAATGCATATCCAGACTAGCTCTCTGCTTCAACGGCAGGGGAGAAAGACTGATACTTCTTACATATCCAGCATAGCTGTCTGCTTCAACGGCAGGGGAGAAAGACTGATACTTCACGCATATTCAACATAGCTGTCTGCTTCAACAGCAGGGGAGAAAGACTGATACTTTACGCATATCCATCATAGCTGTCTGCTTCAATGGCAGGGGAGAAAGACTGATACTTCACCCATATCCAGCATAGCTGTCTGCTTCAATGGCAGGGGAGAAAGACTGATACTTCACGCATATCCAGCATAGCTGTCTGCTTCAACGGCAGGGGAGAAAGACTGATACTTCACCCATATCCAGCATAGCTGTCTGCTTCAACGGCAGGGGAGAAAGACTGATACTTCACGCATATCCAGCATAGCTGTCTGCTTCAACGGCAGGGGAGAAAAACTGATACTTCACGCATATCCAGGATAGCTCTCTGCTTCAACGGCAGGGGAGAAAGTCTGATACTTCACGCATATCCAGGATAGCTCTCTGCTTCAACGGCAGGGGAGAAAGTCTGATACTTCATGCATATCCAGGATAGCTCTCTGCTTCAACGGCAGGGGAGAAAGTCTGATACTTCACGCATATCCAGAATAGCTCTCTGCTTCAACGGCAGGGGAGAAAGTCTGATACTTCACGCATATCCAGCATAGCTCTCTGCTTCAACGGCAGGGGAGAAAGACTAATACTTCACTTTCAATGCATATCCAGCATAACTCTCTGCTTCAACGGCAGGGGGAATGAAGAAAAGGGGATCTATATACAGACAACCAACAAGGACTGAATTACATAGTCTGGGTAAACAAATAAGCATGGGTGTAGCTTGCTTATTGTGGCGGTTACTACCCCTAACTAATTAAGCTAGATATTTCACTTAGATGCAGCTCCAACACTGCTCTCTACATTAATGGTGGGGGTGGAAGGGAAATAGAACCAAAAGGTTACTAAGAGCCAAGAGTAACAGATAAGTATGAGAAAAAAAAAGTGTGAAACTTGCTGGGCAGACTGGATGGGCCGTTTGGTCTTCTTCTGCTGTCATTTCTATGTTTCTAATAGTAGTAATACGTTTGTAGAGGCGACAACAGAGAATGCGTTCAATAGACAGGGAGAACAATCAATGTGGAGGTGACCCGATAGGACAACTTTATAATGAGTAGTGACATAGGAGCAAGAGGCAAAAACAATAAAAGCATCGGGACAACTACTGTAATATGTGAAACTGAAAATTGGAACGGAAAGGCTAATAAAAAAAAAGTGACGATCAATCTAGTTAGAAAAGAACAGTGAATGACAACAGAGAGTGCATTCGATAGACAGTGAGCACAATCATCAAGGACATAGCTCGATAGGATGACTTTATAATGAGTAGGGACAAAGGGGCAAGAGGCAAAAACAATAAAAACATTGAGACAACTACTGTAATATGTGAAACTGAAAATTGAAACCGAAAGGCTAATAAAACCAATGAGGGTCAATATAGTTAGAAAAATGGTGAGCTGAAAAATGACAAAACTCCACATGTTGATGTGTTTTAATTAAAAATATGAAAGCTACTGTTTTCAAAGAGATCAACCAAAAGGAAGTCGAGGAATGAATATGCGATGAAAACTGGCAAAAAGGGGGACATAAATACTAGATTATCGAAGGTTAGACTGCAACAACGACATGAAGAATAATAAGATTTAACTGAAGCATTTACAAATACAATCAAAGGTAAATAGGTGTCTGAGAGGAGGAAAATGAGAGAAATAACTTAAATAAGGAGTGATAGAATCCTGTTTGAGCCACAATAATTCTAATCATGGATATAAAAATTTTTGGTATCACTACAAACCTTAGAGCTATTAAAAACGTGTTCCAACAGTTTTGAGTGCAAACAAAGCTGGTACCAACATGAAGCAGGAACTAACTCGGCTTAGGAAGCAAAGGTGGGGGCTAGAAGGTATCTGGTTTAAACAGGACAAGAAGCGAAAAAAAAGGGGGAGTGGCTAGCTGATGATGTCAAAGACCAAAGTAAGCAAAGGAAAGCAGTATCTGAACTTGTAACCTGACCGAATGAAAAAAGTAGGATGTGATCTATATATATGGTATTCAAAAGAGAATATAAACTGCCTAAAGAAGAAAAAAATATTAGAATATCCAAATTGATAGTAATGAGATGCAACATTTTTTAAAATATATTTACATATGGCTATAATATGAAACAATCAAACCCTCGGGAGATATAGAGGTGACAGAATTGAAAGAGGTAAAAAAGCATCCCAACACCTATTGTGAAGTAAGAAGGACAAGGAACCAAAAAACTTGTATAGATAGCTGAATGGATACTAGTAAAGAGATAAAAGAGTAAATATATAATAAAAACAGAAGGAGGAGGTAAAGGGGGAAGAAGAAAAAAAAGGGAAAAAAGGAGGGGGAAGGAGGAAGGGGAAAAGAGTGGGGGTGTGGGGGAAAAAGGAGGGGAGGGAGGAGGAGGGAGGGGGAGGGATGAGAGGGGAAGAAAAGGAACAAGGAAGGGGGAAAAAGACAGGGGAGGGGGAAGGGGAAAGGGAGGGGGATAGGGGAAGAGGAGGGAAGAAAAGGGGGAAGGGGGATAGGAGAGAGGAAGAAAGGGGAAAAGAGGGACATCAATTGATGTTCAAAAGAAAGTGGACCATTCAGTTTTCTTGTTAAGCCCGGTGGGGGTGAGTGAGTTAAAAAAAAAAAATCTATCATTGTCCGTGACGCTTAAGAAAAATTGAAAAATTGCCTCCGAATGAACATTTAGGGAAAAGCTCTATCGCAAAGAAGCGTAAATCAGAAATCGCGTGGCACTTCTCAAGCCAATGGTTAACCAATGGGGCTTCAGTTCTGAGTGTACGAATATACGAACAATGCTCTAAAATTCTAGTTTTGAGCATCTGAGTACTTTTACCTATATATATCAAATTGTTTAATTTTCTAACATATAGTTTGTTGCTTTTGTGATTCCTCCCTTTAGTTTGGTCCACTGTTGTTCTACCTCTCCCATTTTCTCCCAGTCTTCTAGTTCTTCCTCCAGGTATGTCCCATTTTAACAAAGTCTGTATTTTTGAAAGTCAAAACTTGGGTCTTCATGTGACTTCTCCGTATCCTGTTTGCAATGTCAAACCATACTGTTTGATCATCACTGGTGCTGAGGTGGGCACCTACCCGGACTTTTGAGACATTATCCCCATTAGTGAGCACTAGATCGAGTTTAACTCCCTCCCTCGTGGGTTCCATTACCATTTGTTTGAAGAGAGCTCCATGCAGGGCATTCACTATCTCTCTACTTTTGGTCAATTCTGTGGAAGGGACTTTCCAGTCTACATCTGGCATATTAAAATCTCCAACAATCAACATTTCTCCCTTCTTTCTCATCTTTTGGATGTCTTCGACCAGATCTCTGTCTAGTTCTCCCATTTGAGTCGGAAGTCTGTAAACCATACCAGTAAAAATGGATGCACCATCATCTTTTTTAGTACGGCCCATAATACTTCTTCCCTAACCCACATTAAGAACATAAGAACATAAGAAAATGCCATACTGGGTCAGACCAAGGGTCCATCAAGCCCAGCATCCTGTTTCCAACAGTGGCCAATCCAGGCCATAAGAACCTGGCAAGTACCCAAAAACTAAGTCTATTCCATGTTACCATTGCTAATGGCAGTGGCTATTCTCTAAGTGAACTTAATAGCAGGTAATGGACTTCTCCTCCAAGAACTTATCCAATCCTTTTTTAAACACAGCTATACTAACTGCACTAACCACATCCTCTGGCAACAAATTCCAGAGTTTAATTGTGCGTTGAGTAAAAAAGAACTTTCTCCGATTAGTTTTAAATGTGCCCCATGCTAACTTCATGGAGTGCCTCCTAGTCTTTCTACTATCCGAAAGAGTAAATAACCGATTCACATCTACCCGTTCTAGACCTCTCATGATTTTAAACACCTCTATCATATCCCCCCTCAGCCATCTCTTCTCCAAGCTGAAAAGTCCTAACCTCTTTAGTCTTTCCTCATACGGGAGTTGTTCCATTCCCCTTATCATTTTGGTAGCCCTTCTCTGTACCTTCTCCATCGCAATTATATCTTTTTTTAGATGCGGCGACCAGAATTGTACACAGTATTCAAGGTGCGGTCTCACCATGGAGCGATACAGAGGCATTATGACATTTTCCGTTTTATTCACCATTCCCTTTCTAATAATTCCCAACATTCTGTTTGCTTTTTTGACTGCCGCAGCACACTGTACCGACGATTTCAATGTGTTATCCACTATGACACCTAGATCTCTTTCTTGGGTTGTAGCACCTAATATGGAACCCAGCATTGTGTAATTATAGCATGGGTTATTTTTCCCTATATGCATCACCTTGCACTTATCCACATTAAATTTCATCTGCCATTTGGATGCCCAATTTTCCAGTCTCACAGGTCTTCCTGCAATTTATCACAATCTGCTTGTGATTTAACTACTCTGAACAATTTTGTGTCATCTGCAAATTTGATTATCTCACTCGTCGTATTTCTTTCCAGATCATTTATAAATATATTGAAAACTAAGGGTCCTAATACAGATCCCTGAGGCACTCCACTGTCCACTCCCTTCCACTGAGAAAATTTCCCATTTAATCCTACTCTCTGTTTCCTGTCTTTTAGCCAGTTTGCAATCCACGAAAGGACATCGCCACCTATCCCATGACTTTTTACTTTTCCTAGAAGCCTCTCATGAGGAACTTGTCAAACGCCTTCTGAAAATCCAAGTATACTATATCTACCGGTTCACCTTTATCCACATGTTCATTAACTCCTTCAAAAAAGTGAAGCAGATTTGTGAGGCAAAACTTGCCCTGGGTAAAGCCATGCTGACTTTGTTCCATTAAACCATGTCTTTCTATATGTTCTGTGATTTTGATGTTTAGAACACTTTCCACTATTTTTCCTGGCACTGAAGTCAGGCTAACCGGTCTGTAGTTTCCCGGATTGCCCCTGGAGCCCTTCTTAAATATTGGGGTTACATTTGCTATCCTCCAGTCTTCAGGTACAATGGATGATTTTAATGATAAGTTATAAATTTTTACTAATAGGTGTGAAATTTCATTTATTAGTTCCTTGAGAACTCTGGGGTGTATACCATCCGGTCCAGGTGATTTACTACTCTTCAGTTTGTCAATCAGGCCTACCACATCTTCTAGGTTCACCGTGATTTGATTCAGTCCATCTGAATCATTACCCATGAAAACCTTCTCCATTACGGGTACCTCCCCAACATCCTCTTCAGTAAACACCGAAGCAAAGAAATCATTTAATCTTTCCGCGATGGACCTATCTTCTCTAAGTGCCCCTTTAACCCCTCGATCATCTAACGGTCCAACTGACTCCCTCACAGGCTTTCTGCTTCGGACATATTTTAAAAAGTTTTTACTGTGAGTTTTGGCCTCTACAGCCAACTTCTTTTCAAATTCTCTCTTAGCCTGTCTTATCAACGTCTTACATTTAACTTGCCAATGTTTATGCTTTATCCTATTTTCTTCTGTTGGATCCTTCTTCCAATTTTTGAATGAAGATCTTTTGGCTAAAATAGCTTCTTTCACCTCCCCTTTTAACCATGCCGGTAATCGTTTTGCCTTCTTTCCACCTTTCTTAATGTGTGGAATACATCTGGACTGTGCTTCTAGAATGGTATTTTTTAACAGTGACCACGCCTCTTGGACATTTTTTACTTTTGTAGCTGCTCCTTTCAGTTTTTTTCTAACAATTTTTCTCATTTTATCAAAGTTTCCCTTTTGAAAGTTTAGCACAAGAGCCTTGGATTTGCACACTGTTCCTTTTCCAGTCATTAAATAAAATTTGATCATATTATGATCACTATTGCCAAGCGGCCCCACCACCGTTACCTCTCTCACCAAGTCCTGTGCTCCACTGAGAATTAGATCTAAAATTGCTCCCTCTCTCGTCGGTTCCTGAACCAATTGCTCCATAAAGCTATCATTTATTCCATCCAGGAATGTTATCTCTCTAGCTTGACCCGATGATACATTTAGCCAGTCTGTATTGGGGTAATTGAAGTCTCCCATTATTACTGCACTACCAATTTGGTTAGCTTCCCTAATTCCTCTTAGCATTTCACTGTCCGTCTCACCATCTTGACCAGGTGGACGGTAGTATACCCCTATCACTATAGTCTTCCCCAACACACAAGGAATTTCTACCCATAAAGATTCAATTTTGTATTTAGTCTCATGCAGGATGTTTATCCTGTTGGACTCTATGCCATCCCGGACATAAAGTGCCACACCTCCTCCCGAGTGCTCCTCTCTGTCATTGCGATATAATTTGTACCCCGGTATAGCACTGTCCCATTGGTTATCCTCTTTCCACCATGTCTCTGAGATGCCAATTAAGTCTATGTCATCATTTACTGCTATACATTCTAATTCTCCCATCTTACTTCTTAGACTTCTGGCATTAGCATACAAACATTTCAAAGTTTGTTTTTTGTTTGTATTTTCATTCTGCTTTTTAATTGATAGGGATAAGTTAGAATTTTTTAGCTCAGGTGAGTTTTTAGTTAGAGGCACTTGGACTACTTTTCTTATTATTGGAACCTCACTGTCAGGATGCCCTAATTCTAATGCATCATTAGTATCCTTTAAAGATACCTCTCTCCGAACCATGCGCTGCTGAGCGACTGTCGGCTTTCCCCTTTGTTCTAGTTTAAAAGCTGCTCTATCTCCTTTTTAAAGGTTAGCGCCAGCAGTCTGGTTCCACCTTGGTTAAGGTGGAGCCCATCCCTTCGGAAGAGACTCCTCCTTCCCCAAAAGGTTCCCCAAAAGGTTCCCCAGTTCCTAACAAAACTGAATCCCTCTTCCTTGTATCAGTAGCTTGGATATTGTTTTTGGCATAAAGAGCTACTCCTCCCCCTTTTCTGTCCTCTCTGTCCTTCCTTAACAAGTTATAGCCCGGTATGGCCATATCCCAATCATGAGAATCCATGAACCATGTCTCCATGACAGCAACAATGTCCAAGTCCACCTTCACCATTAGGGCCTGCAGGTCAGAAATTTTATTGCCCAAACTACGAGCATTTGTAGTATTAGCTTTCCAATTTTTCTCCCTTGATTTGTAGCAATTCCTAGGCACCTTTTTTGCTTTCTTTGGGCTGATTGATTTTGTTATTTTCTCCTTCCATGTTCTGTACTGCTTGGGGGTGACATGCCAATTTCATTGGCCATTTCCTACTACCCCCATTCTTTAGTTTAAATGCCTTATAATTTTTGCCTTAGCATCCTCCTTCCTGCTACAGATAAATGTAGGTCATCCTTACCATATAGCCTTTTACTACTTCATACACAACCCCAGCCTACAATGCATCCATAGCCATTTTCTGTATGCCAGGTTTTGAGCCAGGAATTGAAATTATTTATATGGCATATCTTCTCATTTACCTTTCCATGAACAGGTAATATTTCTGAAAGGGCAATATTCTTTGCAGTGTGTCTTATAATCTTGCCTAGATTTTGGAAATTTTTTGTACTACATGGATTCCATTTCTGTTGAGGTCATTGGTTCCCAGATGGATGATAACACTGATATCAAATTTCCTACTTTCATCTTCAATGACTTGGACTATCTGGTTTGCATTTCTACTAGCTGAGATTCCTGGAATGCATGTAAGTATTGTGTCACCATCAAAAAGTGCTCCCAAATTGGTTCCTCTGATGATTGAGTCTCCCAGCTGAAGCAGTTTTCTTTTATGAGATTTGATTCTGTTGAAGGGCTTCTGGATGCATTGGATGACACCACTTTTAGAAATCGCTTCAAAATCTATTGCTGAGTTTCTTCATTTTCCAATGCAGAAAATGCATTATGTAGGGGTAACTTTGGGGAGAGTGTGTGTGCCCCTTCATCACAGGCCTTATTCCGCCAGAGCCCGCTGTTATCCACTCGCTCTTGGATTTTTAAATCCTGGATGTTCAACATCTCTGCGGGAGTGGAGGTTGCTGCACAAGATGCTGTAAAGTTGGGGAAGATGGGTGTCTCTTTGTCTCACATCTTAACAACATAAGAACATAAGCAATTGTCTTGCTGGGTCAGACCAAGGGTCCATCAAGCCCAGCATCCTGTTTCCAACAGAGGCCAAACAGAGCCCACTGTAAATGTTTTTTTCCTGGGATTCTGTAACTTCTGTGGGAGAAGGGACAGAGATACTGGATAGTTATATCATTGTTAATTGGTTTTTTCCCCCTAGTTATACTGTAAACCGGTACGATAAGACTTGGTCTTGAGCATCAGTATATTAAAAGAATTTAAATAAATAAAAAAATAAATAGTTTGAGGAAGAGGAAGTTAATTGAAACCTGGACAATTCCTCCCTTAGATGAAGCAGCTCCATTTAAATTGCAGACAGCTGAAGGCAAAAGGGACAATTTTTGATTCTGCAAATGATAGGCCTTGGGACAAAAGCAAAAAAACAAAGGGACTACCTTACACCGTGGAAGATTTTATTAGAGGTGCCCGACTCGAACTGAGTTTCGCCAATAAGGCTGCATCAGGGGCTTTATGCTGTAAACATACTCTCACCACAGTAAGAGTCAATATCTGTATATTGATTGTTGCAATAAAACTTACAACGCAGCGATCTGTAACAATCAATATACAGATATTGACTCTTACTGTGGTGAGAGTATGTTTACAGCATAAAGCCCCTGATGCAGCCTTGTTGGCGAAACTCAGTTCGAGTCGGGCACCTCTAATAAAATCTTCCACGGTGTAAGGTAGTCCCTTTGTTTTTTTGCCTTGGCTACGTGGGACCGCCTTCCGATTTGCTTTATTGGACCTTTTCTTGGGACAAAAGCACCACAGTTATTGTATTGAATATCCTTTTGAAGGTGTGGTTTCCAGAACTGTCACAGTATTCCAAATGAGGTCTTACCAGGCACTTCCACAGAGTCAATATCATCTGCTGACCATTCCTCTCCCTATTCACCCAAGCTTCTCTCTGGCTTTTGTTATTGCCTTATCTAGCTGTTTCAACACCTTGAGATCATCAGATATGACCAATGTGCCACACCCCCCCCCCCCCCCCCCCCCCCCACCAGACCCCTCTCCTGTTTTGTTCTTAGAAGAATTTTACCCCCTATGCTGTAAACTCCCTTGGGAATTTGCACTCCAAATGCATGACTTTGCATTTTTTAGCATTAAGTCTTACCTGTCAAATTCTAGACCATTTCTTGAGCTGATTTTGGTATCATCTGCAAAATGACAAACCTTTCCTGATAGTCCTGCAACAATATCAGATACAAAAATCTTGAAAAGTTTCTAGTTTCTAGTTTATTAGTTTTTTATATACCGTCGTATCAGTACCATAGAAACAGTTCAATATCCTATCTCTGCAGCACACCACTAGTAACACCCAGCTCCTCGAAGAGAACTCCATTTACCTGTTGCGCATCCCGGCCATGCTAGTGCCGCAGCCAGGCCTGCTCACTTCGCTCAGGAAGGTCCTGGTCCAACCTCCCTTGCAGCCGCAGCCAGTTTCTCACATCCACGGCGCTCCATGGCATCCCCAGGCCTGTTGGGGCCTTCAGATTTTCAGCGCTCCTCACGCCAGGGCTCAGCGTCCTCTTCAACGTCAGCCCCTAGGCGCACGTGCACGGACCGCTCGGCCGTTTAAAGGGCCTGACGCGGGAACCCGGTTTGCGGCGCCCGACAATGACATCACATAGTTCCTGCATAAAAGGTGAGATCCCGTCCCCAGAACCTCGCCATCGGGTCGACACCTTCAGTGTAGTTAGTTTGCTGTTCCTCGTTCCTGTGTTCTCCTGCTTCCTCATTCCAGTCCTGTTCCAGAGTTCCTGTGTTCCTGCCTGGTTCCGGTGTATCTGTGTTCCTATCTTGTTCCAGAGTTCCTGCGTTCCTGTCTTGTTCCTGTGTTCCCGTGTTCCTGTGGTCCTCTCTGTGTTCCACTGCCTCTCCTGCCTCCTGTCCCAAGTTCCTCTCCTTGTCATTCCTTCTCGGACTTACTTACGGTACTGACCTCTGCTTGCCTGACTACGTTGACCGCTGCCTGGAACTGACCACTGCCTGCCTTCTGACCACGTTTGACTGCTGCCTGGAACTGACTACTGCCTGCCTTCTGATCACAATGACTGCTTCCTGGAACTGACCACTGCCTGCCTTTGACCACGTTTGACCACCACCTCGAACTGACCCTTGCTTGCTTGACTTCGTACGGACTGACCTTGGAACTGACCTTTGTTTTGGCTGACCATTCTCAGACTGATACCCTGGCTTTCACCCTTGCGCTACATTCGGATACTCTGTTTGCTCCTGTGACAACCAGACCAGCCTGCTCAGACGCTGACCGCAGCCTACCTTCTACTAGACCAATAGGCACTGCCTACCTCACCCGGAGAACCTTCACCTCCTGTATCCTCCCGGAGGTCTCCGGTGATCCTGGTCCTGGTCTAGCCCATCCTATCATCATCAGCCGCTCATCTTTGCTCGTGGTGGGCACACCTCTCCGCTACCTCTCTGGGGGACCCTCGGAGGCCCACCTAAGTCCAGGCGGTCTGGGTAACCAAGGGTTCAATCTGTGGAAACCCCGGATTGCTATTGGCGAAGCTCCAGCTAGCCTCTGTCTCCTTGTGGGCTCCACCTCCTGGTGGCAGGCGCTCTCTGGGTCCGACCAGAGGGCCGTACCGACCCTGCACCAGGCCAAGGGTCCACCTCCAGCGCAACATTACCTTACACTTTGTCGCCTTCTACTCCATCAGTTTCTAACTCAGTAGTCATTGACTTTAGGACCCATACCAAAGGTTTTCAGATTATTTATAAATTGCCTATGCAGAGCCATGTCAAAGGATTTACTGAAATCCCAGTACATATATCAAGGGATTTCACCTGATCCAATTCTCTGGTCACCTATTCAATGAAATTGATCAGATTCATTTGACAAGCCTTACCTCTGGTAAAATCATGCTGCTTCAGATTCTGTAATCTAGAACCTGCACTATTCTCTGCTTTAGCAGCAATTATATTAATTTATTCTCCATAGAAATCAGACTAACTGGACTGCAATTTCCCAGCTTCTTCCTTGCTTCCACTTTTGTAAAAAGGAGTTATATCTGCCTGTCTCCAGTCCTCTGGCACTGCTCCCGACTCTAAAGGAGCATTGAAAATGTCAGACAGCATTGCTGCCAGAACTTCTCTAAGTGCCCTTAATACCATCAGATGTATCCTATTCGGCCCCATCGCTTTATCTACTTTCTGTTTAACTAGTTCCTCATGAACACAGTCTTCTGAAAATTGTTTGAGGTTTATGTCACATCTAATCCTATCTGTGTTTGGTTTATGAGGTCGTCAGTGAACACCGAACAGAAATATTTGTTAAGCAATTCTGCTTTTTCCTCATCAGCCTTTACATACATAGGAAAACAGAAATGTAATAGCCTGTTTATTCTGCCCCTCCCTACTACCTGCTCAGTTCTACAATCCCTACCAAGGGGTTGAAGGGGTACCAATACTCGCACAAAGATAAAGAAAAAAAAAAATCACACTATGGTGCAATAAATATGGAGAATCAAGCTGAACAAAACAGAATACTCCAGTTACATAGAAATGAGAAAAGAAAGCTGTTCATCTTTGACTTAGAAAGAGAAGCAGAGAGATGCTAATATCAGAACACCTTGACAATTTTTAGCTTTGACCTTCAACAAAAGTGAACATTGCTCAAGGTCAAAAAAGATGTATCTATCTAATCCCATGATGTTTTACTAAGCACTTGCAAGGATGTTTTAAATAGAATTCATCCCCTAGGTGTACTGTTTCTTGCTGAAGCCTCAAAAATTCTTGCACGTAGCCTGGATAACTTGAGAGACATCAAGGAAGATGCAAGTCTTTTGACTCATGAACACTGAGCGCCTACAATGAAAAAAAATAACTGTTCAATTTCTATCATGCTCAAGGATAAAATACATGATTAGCATAGCCTTCTTGATTACAGCCTCTTAGAAAAATTCTTTATTTTTAAGTTCACATTTTTAATTAATTTCTAGTAATATCTCTATGACTGATTCTCATTCCAGCTACAGTATATTTACACAATTCTAGGTTCCATATGTAAACCTTTCCTCCTTCCCACCACCTTTGGCAGGGGTCACCTTTGGCAGCGACAGGGGTGGGAAATACTTGTCTGCAGCCCTGGCATCAGGATTCAGTCCAGTGGGGAATAACAAAGCTGTAAGGCCCAAAAGGAGACTTGCACACAAAAAGCAACTGTCCACCCACTAGCTATGATCCAAAACAGAAAAAAAGGAATTTAATTTAGAGATCAAAGTCCAAAAGGTTAGGAAAGATAATTGAAAAATTGAGAAATATTGCCCAACACTCAATATCAAAGGCAACATCTCGGTCCATTCACAAATCACTTTACATTTCTTTCTTACAGTTCTTCTTCTCCTCCTCCTCAATTATTTGAGAAAAACCCCTTTAGAATCTGTTTTCTCTCAGGTTCCCCACCAAGGCCTTGCTTTTTTCCTCAGGATTCCACTGCAGAACCACAAACTAGAAAAGCTTCTCATTTTATAGCATTGCTCTAACTGTGGGGGTTTTGACCATACCTTGAATATTTTGTGTAATGCTGGTCACTCCCACCTCAAAAAGATAGAACTAGGGAAGTTACAGAGAAGGACAGCAAAAATGACAGTATAAAGGAAATGGAACAGCTATGATATGAAGAAAGGTGAAACAGGTAAGAGTACTTCAGCTTAGAAACGAGATAACTAAGAGGGATATGACAGATATGTATAAAATCATGAGTGCTGTGGAACAGGTTAATAGGACCATGGCAATGTACCCTTTAAATAGTGCTAGAGAACACCCATGAAATGGATAGCAGATTTAAAATTAATTTAATATATTTTTTTTAGTCTGCACAATTAAACTGGGGAATCTGTTGCCAAAGGATGTGGTCAAAGCATCTAGCATAGCTGAGTTTTAAAAAGTTTGGTATTATTGTTGGGAAATTAATAAAATTAATTCACACGGTAAGGGCAAAGGGCCATTGGCGCCATATTGATTAGTGGCAGCCGATGGCCTGAGAGGGGGAGATCGCTCCTGGGATGGTAAGTCTTGGGGGGGGGGGGGGGGATCTGGCAAGTTTTGGGGGGTCAGGAGGGTGGGGGGTTGCAATTGATTAAATTTGAAGAGGTGGGGTTTTTTTTATGTGCTCTTTCTCCCCCCCCCCAAATACAATAAAAAAACCACATGAAATTTTGTGGGTTTTCTTATCATTTCGTCGCCCCCCGAAATGCAACGAAATAGGAAATATCTCTATTTCCTATTTCGTTTCAAATGAAAGCACATCCCTAATCCTATAAGGAAAACAGAACAAGTCAGACTGCTGTAGATCTCTACACAGAAACTATAGTGTAGCAGAATACCTCACCTCTGTTACACATGCAGAGCACAGATAGACCCTTACCAAATGCAGAATAAAGAGACCATAAAGTCTAAATATAAATGACAGACAAAAACTGAACTGGAAACTGCAACAAGCCAGACTGTAGTGCAACAATGGAAAAACGGTAACATTACCATTTCTCATAAAACATGAAACATTGCAATCAAGAAAAATACATCAATCATAAGAATAAAACCATATGTAACCCCTGGATGGGATAGAACCCCAATGCTGTCACCAAGAGTATATATAAATAAAATAGATCCTATCTGCAACCAGTTCTCCACAGATAGCTTTTTACTTCTGAGATCCTGGATACCTTGTAGGGGGAAACATAGCTTTAAGGCCCTTTTGCATTAAGCAAAGTACACAGCCCTTTTCTGGTTCCTGTAAACAGCACCGATAATCTCCACAGTCTAAAGCAGCAATAATCACACTGAGAGGCAATGTGGTGTCCAAATCCTTTACTGATAGTTGATCTAGTGACTAGAGTCTTTACAGCATTTAGGAGGAAGAATAAAGATTGATACATTTGTGACCTCAATCTTCTAGTAAAGTCTTTGCATTTATAGAAGCCAATTCCTTAGCAATCTATCTCCTTCTCCTTTTCAATTACTCAGATTGAAGAAAGTATAATCCTTTTTTCAACTCCCAAGTTTATCTCAATCTTCTGCCCACTGTAGAATGGTTAGAATTTAGTCCTAAATTGCTAATCAAAATATAAGTCTCAATTTTCATACTTCTCTTTCAGTCTTCTTAAATATCTTAGATCTCCTTCTGGAAGCACCCAGTGGGCACTCTCCTCTCAAGTGCAGCACATTTGAGTCAATAAAAAAACCAATACCTTCAAATCCTTCCCCCCGATAATGAACAGGAATCCATTCCTCTCTGATGAACCTCCACTCCTAATGCTTTTCCTAGATGAAAGACACCTCTCTCCCAGTGGTTTGGAAACTGATTCCCTGATAACAAGGGCACTCAGTCCCAACAGGAAAAAAAAAAGACTTTTACTCAAAAAGGAAGAAAAACAAAGAAGAGATAGGAAGGGTGGAAAAACGTCCTTACCTCCCCAAATAAGAAGATAGTCACTGAGAGAAAACATCTTACATTGAAACTGCTTGATCTATCCACTGGAGGTGAGTCAGACAGCAGCAGAATCTTCCCTACCCCTTGACCCCCAAATTCTATGTGAAGGGGAACCAAGGCTCTCGCGGAGAAGGTTTCCAAAAATGGATCAAAAAGAGTAAGAAAAGTCAAAATAGGTCAGACAAAAGACTGACCCACAAAAGAGCAACTCAAGAATTCAAAAGACTGACAGAGGCAAACATCCCGTATACTCTGAAAGGTTAACTAAACATTACAACTAAGAATCCGCACCCTAAGATGATGGCAAGGGTTTTTATACTGTTAGAGCACTCCATCTTCAGCTCTCACTTGCGGGAGCCCAAACCCAAACTTCTTGTCATGAAAGCTCCCTGAGCCTCCCCATCTAGTTAGTATATTCCTTCTGATAAGGAAACCAAAGGTTCTTTATGCATACTAATAAAAAGAATAAATATTTTAAAACAGCTGACAAATAGAATAACATTCTATAATTAAACTCATATAAAACTGTTTAGAGTTCCCAAAAATCAATAAAATATTACAAAGCACACAATAATAATTTGTCCTCAGGTCCCAGGGGCAAAATGGAGAGTGGCCCTACAGGCAGTGGAAGAGGGAGGGGGGTTAAACTAATGAGAGGAAAAGGAAGGCAGGCAGGCGGTGGTAGAGGTAGTGATGGGGCTGGCCCCGGCTCTGCTGCTGGTGATCGCAGTGGAGCTGGGGCTGTAGCAGGTGCTGGAAATTCCTGCTCCTCCTCTTCCTTTTCTTCTGAGGAGCTAATAGTGAAAAGGTAAAGATGTGGGGGTTAAGTGACCACAGAGTAGGAAAGGTTGTGTGAGCAACGGTTAAGTGAAACAAGCAATTTTTTTTCCCTAAATTGTGGAGTTGGCCTAGCAGATGGTTTGAGGTGCAAGGGAAGCAGTAGGGTAACCTGCTGACCTTATGTTCCAAACCTGTGCATGAGTAGTGAAAACGCATAAGGCTTGTATAAAGCAGGCGTGAGCAGCATGGTCAGAGCCTATTAAGAGACCAAAGTTGAATGACCATGCGAAGGGGACACTTTGAGAAGTTGGTTCCAGTTTCTTACTGTTTGTGGCAATTATTAGGGCACTTGGTAATCTGACCAATGGGACAAGGCCAACATGGATTTAGCCAGCAGAAGTCTTATCTCTTTTAAATTATTTTGAAGGCATGAATAAGCATGTGGATAAAGGTGAGACAGTTGATAAGTGTATCTAGATTATCAGAAAGTGTTTGAAAAACTACCTTATGAAAGACTCTTGAGAAAATTAAAAAGTCATGGGACAGAAGGCAATATTTTATTATGGATTGAGAACTAGAGATGTGAATCGGAACCGGAATCGGTTCGGATTCCGGTTCGGATTCACTTGTGGGGTTTTTTTCATCGGGCCCGATGGCGGTTTTGTTTATCGGCAGCACCCGAGCAGATAAACAAAAAACCCACCCCGACCCTTTAAAACTAATACCTTAGCTTCCCCCACCCTCCCGACCCCCCCAAAAAACCTTTTACAGGTACCTGGTGGTCCAGTGGGGTCCCTGGAGTGATCTCCCACTCCCGGGCTGTCGGCTGCCACTAATCAAAATGGCGCCGATGGCCCTTTGCCCTTACCATGTGACAGGGTATCCGTGCCATTTGCCGGACCCTGTCACATGGTAGGAGCACTGGATGGCCCGCGCCATCTTGTGCTCCTACCATGTGACAGGGGCTAACCAATGGCACCGGTAGCCCCAGTGACATAGTAAGGGCAAAGGCTATCGGCGCTATTTTGATTACTGGCAGCCGATGGCCCGAGTGCAGGAGATCGCTCCCGGACCCCCGCTGGACCACCAGGGGCTTTTGGCAAGTCTTGGGGGACCCTCCTGACCCCCACAAGACTTGCCAAAAGTCCAGCGGGGGTCCGGGAGCAACCTCCTGCACTCGGACCGTCAGCTGCCAGTATTCAAAATGGCACCGATAGCCTTTGCCCTTACTATGTCACAGGGGCTACCGGTGCCATTGGTCAGCCCCTGTCACATGGTAGGAGCACAAGATGGCGCGGGCCATCCAGTGCTCCTACCATGTGACAGGGTCCGGCAAATGGCACGGATACCCTGTCACATGGTAAGGGCAAAGGGCCATCGGCGCCATTTTGATTAGTGGCAGCCGACAGCCCGGGAGCGGGAGATCACTCCAGGGACCCCCACTGGACCACCAGGTAGCTGTAAAAAGCTTTTGGGGGGTCGGGAGGGTGGGGGAAGCTAAAGGATTAGTTTTAAAGGGTCGGGGTGGGTTTAGGGGTTATTTTTGTGTGCCGTTTTTCCCACCCTCCCCCAAAATGATAAGAGAACCCCCACGATCAATATCATGGGGTTTTCCTATTGTTTTGGGGGAGCCCCCGATTTCTGACGATTTTGAAAATATCATCCGATATTTTCAATCGTGCGAAGCCCGATTCACATCCCTATTGAGAACTGGTTAAAAGATATCAAAGAGAAAGTAGGGCTAATCAATTTTCTCAGTGAAGAAAGGTGAATAGTGGAGTGCCCCAGAGATGGGAACAACAAGTGAGATGATCAAATGATTCAACATTATTCAGAGTTGTTAAATCAAATAGGATTGTTAGATATTGCAAGAGGACTTTGAGAGGCTGGGAGACTGGCATCTGTTGTGTGTCCCATCCGCACTTGGCCCGCGTCCGGGCCTACTCACCCCATCAAGACTCCCACAGGTCCTAGGTCGTCCTCCCCTGCTTCAGCAGCGAGCTCAGCCAGGCCTCAGCCTCCCGCGGCGATGGTCGCCGGGCCTTCCACCTCCAGCCAGGCCTCACAGCGGGGCTCGGCGTCCTCCATGGCGTCGGCCCTGCCCCTAGGCATGCGGACCGCCCGGCCACTTAAAGGCCAGGGGCGGATCCCAGCTCTGCGGCGCGCCCTGATTGAACGCTGCTCAAAAGGAAGTGCCTGTCTGCACTTCCTTGCCTTGGTAATCAGGTCAATCATGCTGTGATTTCTAGTTTGCCTCTGTGTTTCCAGTGTCTGTTCCAGTCTCGTTCAAGTTCTGTTCCAGCGTCCTTCTGTTCCTGCGTCCTCCTGTTCCTTCATCTCCCCAGGTAGTACCTTTGCACTGTTTTCCCGCTACTGACCTTTGCCTGTTCTTGACTACATAGATCGCCACCTGGATTTGACCTTTGCCTATTTCCTCGACCACTCTACATGCTGCCTGGAACTGACCTCTGCCTGTCCACTGATCACGTCTGCACGCTGCCTGGAAGTGACCTCTGCCTGACCAGTGACCACGTCTGACTGCAGTCTGGAACCTGACCCCTGCTTTGCTGACTATCCTCAGACAGACCACTGGTATTGACCCCTGCCTTGGCTGACTACGCTACCTTGACTCTGGCCTTGATCCTTGCCATAAATTCAGAGACTTTATTCTGACCTTCTCTGGTACCCCGGACTTCTAGTCTGAACATCAACCACGCACCCTTGATCGTGATGGGCACACCTCTGAACTTTCTCTCAAGGAGATCCTGCGAGGCCCACCTAAGACCAGGCAGCCTGGGTAACCAAGGGCTCGACCTGAGGGAACCCCGGGTTGCTATTGGTTAAGCTCCAGCTAGCCTCTGTTTCCTCTTGTGCTCCGCCTCCTGGTGGCAGGTGCTCTCTGGGTCTGAACAGGAGCCTACCAATCCTGCACTAGGCCAAGGGTCCACCTCCTGGCGCAACAGGCATCCAAATGGCAGAGGACATTTAATGTGGACACGTGCAAAGTGATGCATGTAGGGAAGAGCAACCCAAACTATAGCTACACAATACAAGACTCCACTCTGGGAGTCACTACCCAGGAAAAGAATCTAGGCGTCATCGTGGATATATTAAAATCTTTTGCTTAGTATGGGTGGTGGCTAAGAAAGCAAATAAAATGGTAGGAATCATTAGGAAAGGAATACAAAATAAAACAGAGAAAATCATAAAGTCTCTGTATCACTCCATGATATGACCGCACCTTGGGTATTGTGTGTAGTTCTGGTCTCTGCATTTCAAAAAAAATATAGAAGAATTAGAAAAGGTACAGAGAAGGGCAACCAAAATGATAAAGGGGCTGGAATGATTCCCCTATGAGGAAAGACTAAAGACGTTAGGGCTGTTCATCTTGGAGAAGAGACGGCTGAGGGGCGATATGATAGAGGTCTGTAAAATAATGAGTTGAGTAGGATAGGTAAACACAAATTGATTGTTTACTTTTTCAAAAATTACAAAGATTAGGGGACACGCAATGAAGTTACTAGGTAAAACATTTAAAACAAATACTATCAGTGAAAATATATTTTTTTCAATGCATAATTAAGCTCTGGAATTGGTTGATGGAGGATGTGGTAAATGCTGTTAATGTAGCTGAGTTTAAAAAAGGTTTGGACATCTTCCTGGAAGAAAAATCCAAAAATTAATTTGGGGAAATCCACTAACGACCTTTTGGGATCCTGCCAGGTACTCATAATCTGGATTGGCCAAAGTTGGAAACAGTTTATTGGGCTTGAAGGACTTTTGGTCTGACCCAGTATGGAAAATCTTATGTTCTTATTGTGGCACCCCTATCAGGTTTGGTCACTAGATGCCACTATCTCTGTATCCATATACTTAGAACACACTTACCCCTAGATTTATCAAAATGCTATAAATATAGCAGAAATAGTGTCTGTGATAAAAAAGGGAGCATGGTTAGGATAATTTCCCTGCTCCCACATAGATAATTTCCACGAGAGAGAGAGAGAGAGAGAGAGAGAGAGAGAGAGAGAGAGAGAGAGAGAGAGAGAGAGAGAGAGACTTTACATAAAGATCACTATGTCACTCTATTTATACCACTGTAAGAGGGGGCACATTTAACTCAGAGTAGGGTTTGGGGGGGGGGGAGGTTTACAAACATAGTAGGCAATACAAACAACAAAGCAGACATCACTGAAGATTTTCTGTCATTTTAATTGATGAAAGGAACAAGAGGAGCTGATTTGTACAATGCACTCTCTACCTAGCTTCAAACAAGCTAGGTAGAGAGTGCATCAAGCTTGGTCCCCAGATTTTTCCACTAGATAAATCACCTAAGGTAACAGATAAGGAGAATGAAGAACTAAATCCAAGGAAGAGCGAGAAAAGGAGATTTCATCCAAATTTTCCCCTAAGGAAACAGGACAGGCTGGGTGTCCATGGAATTTTTGCAAAGCAAAGGGGACCCCTCCACTAGGATTCCTACAGCACAGCCACTGGGAGAGTAAGTGCATTTAACATCCATATGGGCTCTACCCAGAGGTTTGTAATAAGGATACCTACCTACACAGAAAAAACCCTGTAACTACAGACAGATGTACACTCATCAATTTTGGACAATGGACTTTATTAACTTTAATAATCTGTAAGCTTTATTTTTAACACCCAGTCCTGGTCCTGTCTGAGTTCTTACAGCCTCTCACCTGATAGGAAGCACCTAAAGTACAGCACACACATTAGCGACTTTTTTTCATCGCCTGGGCCATAAGCGAGAGCTTCCTCCCATAAAAAGAATCCCCCCCCCCCCCCAGATTAAGAGTCAGCGTGGGAGTGAATAGCTAGCCGGAGCAGCCACAGAAGATATAAATAAGATTGTGTGCCCCTAGGAGTACCTCTACTAAAAAGGGGGTTAGGAGAACAGAAAATGTGTTAGAAAGCTGACACCACAGAGCGTCTAAGAGCAAAGCTTACCCTGTCTATAGTTTCAGCCATATACTATACATTTGAAACCAAAACAATGTACATCACTCCCAGTATTTCTCTCCATTCACCTTGATGCTGACCTTGAGATGAGATACTGATACAATACCCATAGCTGGAGTGAGACTAAGAGTCAACCTTTTGCAGAGGCGGGATGCCTACAAGAGCAGTAGTGCCTATATAATCAAAACTACACATATGCAAATAATTGTGAAAGTTCCTTGATGTGACTTTGGTGTATTTATCTCTGGTCCACTCCAGGTTGGCATGCACCTGCTCCAGCTAGTCCCATTCATAGAGTCTCAGCAGTGATCCTTTTACTTTAAGTATTATATCTGGAAATATAGAAAGACAAAAAAAATTTGCTATAAAGAGCAGACGCAGACCATAACATCCATTGAGTGTGCCTAATTCCCTTACAGGGGCATAGCCATAGACCCCAGTTGCTGTCTGGCTTTCCTTGACTTGTTTGCATCTATGGATCCCCTGTGTTTCTCCCATGCTTTCTTGAACTCAAGTTACCATTTCTATCTCAATAACTTCCCTTGGTAGCCTACTCCATGCACCCATCCAGGGTTGGTTCAATAATTAGACAGGGTGAGGCAGCCTCCTCAGGCAGCAACATTTTGAGAGTGGCAGCAAATGTCCCGTTCCCCCCCCCCCAAAAAAAAAAAACAACCTTGTGACAGCCGACTCACTGCCCCTTATAGATTATAATGCCAAAGGGGTTCCCACAACCCCCTGGCAGGAGGACACATGAAGCCAGAGGATGACATGCTAGCAGAATTCCCACTCTCTGCCAGCAAGAGGAAGCCCTCTTGGCAGCACGGAAGAATGATGTGCTGATGGGCTTCCCACTCACCGTTAGCAATAAAAAGACCCTAACATGGTGGGCACTGTAGGATGCTGGCAGGGTTCCCACTCCCCACCAGCAATATGAAGACCTGGAGAGGAAGGGGTGAATCAGAAGAGAAGGGGAGTGAATGAGTGGGAAGACAAGGGATGTGAATGAGTGAAAGGCGGTGGTGTGTGGAAAGCGAAGGGTAGTGAATGAATAAGAAGAAAAAGGTATGTGGGAAGAGAAGGAGTGAGCGAGTGAGAAGGAAAGAATGGTGTGGGAAGAAATGAGGAGTGAATGAGTGGGAAGGGGTGAATGAGTGAGAGGAGAGGGGGTGAGTGAGAAGGGAAGGAGAGTGAATGAGTGAGAGGAATCAGTGCCAGTGGAAGGACTAGGTGGCTACCTAGAGCACCATGGCTCTGGGGGTGGTGGTGGGGTGATAGCATGTCATTTTTCCCACTGCACCGGCCCAGAAGAATAAATAGTGGTCCATGGCCTGCACAGGCAGGAAGAAAGACATGTCATTGCCGCCACTGCTGCTGTCAGTAGGATTAGCAGCATGCCCAGAAACAGCATTTCACTAGGAAAGAGGTCTGGAAGGAAAGCAGGCTGCAGCCTGGCAGGCGCCATGGAAAGAAGTAGGAGGCCAGAGTAGGATTGGCATCTGCTGCCTGAAAGAAAGGTGGCTGGTGCCATTGGAAGGAGAAGGAGGCCAAACTAAGGTTCACTTGACCCCGCCTGAAGGAGTTATCCTGTAGGCAAAGCGGTTGCTTTTGTCCTGGGTTATGTTTCTGAGTTCCAGAGGGAGGGAAAAATGAATGAGTGAAAGAGGGAGCATGTGTGTGTGTGTGTGAGAGCAGGTGTCTGTGAGTTAGAAGGCAGGATGTGTATGTGTGTGTGTGTGTGCATATGTGAGTGAGCATATGGGAAGGAGCGAGCAGGGATGAGTGTGTGTATGTGAGCATGTGGTAGGAAGAGAGCAGGGCTGTGTGTGTGTGTGTGTTAGCATATGGGAAGGAGCGAGCAGGGATGAGTGTGTGTATGTGAGCATGTGGTAGGAAGAGAGCAGGGCTGTGTGTGTGTGTGTGTGCATATGTGAGTGAGCATATGGGAAGGAGCGAGCAGGGATGAGTGTGTGTATGTGAGCATGTGGTAGGAAGAGAGCAGGGCTCTGTGTGTGTGTGTGTGTGTGTGTGTGTTTGTTAGCATATGGGAAGGAGCGAGCAGGGATGAGTGTGTGTATGTGAGCATGTGGTAGGAAGAGAGCAGGGCTGTGTGTGTGTGTTAGCATATGGGAAGGAGCGAGCAGGGATGAGTGTGTGTATGTGAGCATGTGGTAGGAAGAGAGCAGGGCTGTGTGTGTGTGTGTGTGTTAGCATATGGGAAGGAGCGAGCAGGGATGAGTGTGTGTATGTGAGCATGTGGTAGGAAGAGAGCAGGGCTGTGTGTGTGTGTGTGTGTGTGTGTGTGTGTTAGCATATGGGAAGGAGCGAGCAGAGATGAGTGTGTGTATGTGAGCATGTGGTAGGAAGAGAGCAGGGCTGTGTGTGTGTGTGTGTGTGCATATGTGAGTGAGCATATGGGAAGGAGCGAGCAGGGATGAGTGTGTGTATGTGAGCATGTGGTAGGAAGAGAGCAGGGCTCTGTGTGTGTGTGTGTGTGTGTGTGTTTGTTAGCATATGGGAAGGAGCGAGCAGGGATGAGTGTGTGTATGTGAGCATGTGGTAGGAAGAGAGCAGGGCTGTGTGTGTGTGTGTGTGTGTTAGCATATGGGAAGGAGCGAGCAGGGATGAGTGTGTGTATGTGAGCATGTGGTAGGAAGAGAGCAGGGCTGTGTGTGTGTGTGTGTGTGCATATGTGAGTGAGCATATGGGAAGGAGCGAGCAGGGATGAGTGTGTGTATGTGAGCATGTGGTAGGAAGAGAGCAGGGCTCTGTGTGTGTGTGTGTGTGTTTGTTAGCATATGGGAAGGAGCGAGCAGGGATGAGTGTGTGTATGTGAGCATGTGGTAGGAAGAGAGCAGGGCTGTGTGTGTGTGTGTGTGTGTGTTAGCATATGGGAAGGAGCGAGCAGGGATGAGTGTGTGTATGTGAGCATGTGGTAGGAAGAGAGCAGGGCTGTGTGTGTGTGTGTGTGTGTTAGCATATGGGAAGGAGCGAGCAGGGATGAGTGTGTGTATGTGAGCATGTGGTAGGAAGAGAGCAGGGCTGTGTGTGTGTGTGTGTGTTAGCATATGGGAAGGAGCGAGCAGGGATGAGTGTGTGTATGTGAGCATGTGGTAGGAAGAGAGCAGGGCTGTGTGTGTGTGTGTGTGTGTGTGTGTGTGTGTTAGCATATGGGAAGGAGCGAGCAGGGATGAGTGTGTGTATGTGAGCATGTGGTAGGAAGAGAGCAGGGCTGTGTGTGTGTGTGTGTGTTAGCATATGGGAAGGAGCGAGCAGGGATGAGTGTGTGTATGTGAGCATGTGGTAGGAAGAGAGCAGGGCTGTGTGTGTGTGTGTTAGCATATGGGAAGGAGCGAGCAGGGATGAGTGTGTGTATGTGAGCATGTGGTAGGAAGAGAGCAGGGCTGTGTGTGTGTGTGTGTGTTAGCATATGGGAAGGAGCGAGCAGGGATGAGTGTGTGTATGTGAGCATGTGGTTGGAAGAGAGCAGGGCTGTGTGTGTGTGTGTGTGTGTGTGTGTGTGTGTGAGTTAGCATATGGGAAGGAGCGAGCAGGGATGAGTGTGTGTCTGTGAGCATGAGGTAGGAAGAGAGCAGGGCTGTGTGTGTGTGTGTGTGTGTGTGTTAGCATATGGGAAGGAGCGAGCAGGGATGAGTGTGTGTATGTGAGCATGTGGTAGGAAGAGAGCAGGGCTGTGTGTGTGTGTGTGTTAGCATATGGGAAGGAGCGAGCAGGGATGAGTGTGTGTATGTGAGCATGTGGTAGGAAGAGAGCAGGGCTGTGTGTGTGTGTGTGTGTGTTAGCATATGGGAAGGAGCGAGCAGGGATGAGTGTGTGTATGTGAGCATGTGGTTGGAAGAGAGCAGGGCTGTGTGTGTGTGTGTGTGTGTGTGTGTGTGTGTGTGTGTGAGTTAGCATATGGGAAGGAGCGAGCAGGGATGAGTGTGTGTCTGTGAGCATGAGGTAGGAAGAGAGCAGGGCTGTGTGTGTGTGTGTGTGTGTGTGTTAGCATATGGGAAGGAGCGAGCAGGGATGAGTGTGTGTATGTGAGCATGTGGTAGGAAGAGAGCAGGGCTGTGTGTGTGTGTGTGTGTTAGCATATGGGAAGGAGCGAGCAGGGATGAGTGTGTGTATGTGAGCATGTGGTAGGAAGAGAGCAGGGCTGTGTGTGTGTGTGTGTGTGTGTGTTAGCATATGGGAAGGAGCGAGCAGGGATGAGTGTGTGTATGTGAGCATGTGGTAGGAAGAGAGCAGGGCTGTGTGTGTGTGTGTGTGTGTGTGTGTGTGTGTTAGCATATGGGAAGGAGCGAGCAGGGATGAGTGTGTGTATGTGAGCATGTGGTAGGAAGAGAGCAGGGCTGTGTGTGTGTGTGTGTGTTAGCATATGGGAAGGAGCGAGCAGGGATGAGTGTGTGTATGTGAGCATGTGGTAGGAAGAGAGCAGGGCTGTGTGTGTGTGTGTGTGTGTGTGTTAGCATATGGGAAGGAGCGAGCAGGGATGAGGGTGTGTATGTGAGCATGTGGTAGGAAGAGAGCAGGGCTGTGTGTGTGTGTGTGTGTGTGTGTGTTAGCATATGGGAAGGAGCGAGCAGGGATGAGTGTGTGTATGTGAGCATGTGGTAGGAAGAGAGCAGGGCTGTGTGTGTGTGTGTGTGTGTGTGTGTGTGTGTGTTAGCATATGGGAAGGAGCGAGCAGGGATGAGTGTGTGTATGTGAGCATGTGGTAGGAAGAGAGCAGGGTGTTGTGTGTGTGTGTGTGGATGAGCACGTATCTGAGTGAGGGAGCAGGAATGTGTGTGAATGAAAACACGTGTGTGTGTGTATATGAGAGAAAGAGGAGAAAGTTTGTGTGCAACAGCCCTCTTTCTCTTCCTGCTATTCCATGACAATCTTAGGTCATCTGGAAATAAAAAATTCCCAGATATGGAAAGCAAGGAATTTTTAAAATCTTGATGTGTTACTTGATGTGTTTGCTGATTGCAATATTTTATTTAGTGTCTGGACAAATTTTATATGACTTTTTAATTACTGGATATTATTCTATTTGTCAGCTCTTTTGAAATATTCTTTCTACTGTTGATGTTTTGAATTTCTTGATATTTTATGAGGAATGGTAATGTTTTTGCTTTTCCATTGTTGTACTGCATAAAGAGACTGGCTTGTTGTAGTTTCCAGTCTGTAATACTATTTAGAGAAGGTCTTTTTGTGTTCTGCATGTGTGAAGGAGGTGAGCTTTTCTGCTAGCTTGCAATTTCTGTGTGTAGTTCTATAGCAGTTTGGCTTGTTCTGTTTTCCTAATAGGATGTGCATTAAAGCCTGGTGTAATATTTGTAGTGTTGTCTTTTCATAGGTAATATGGTAACTGGTAGGGATGTGCAGAGGGATGACATACGTTGCATTCGTGATTCGGATTCGTCGGGGAGCAGATATGTTGCATTCGGCCGTATGGCGCCCTGATGCGTTAATACGGCGATTTCTATTCGTGTCCCAGCTAAAATTAAAATTAACTACAACCCCCCACCCTCCTGACCCCCCCAAGACTTACCAAAACTCCCTGGTGGTCCAGCGGGGGGTCCGGGAGGCGATCTGCTGCCAGTATTCAAAATGGCGCCGATCGCCTTTGCCCTCACTATGTCACAGGGGCCGACCGTCGGTACCTGTGACATAGTGAGGGCAAAGGCGATCGGCGCCATTTTGAGTACTGGCATCGGACGGCCGGCATGCAGGAGGTCGTTCCCGGACCCCAGCTGGACTTTTGGCAAGTCTTGTGGGGGTCAGGAGGCCCCCCCCAAAGCTGGCCAAATGTCCCTGGGGGTCCAACGGGGGTCCCGGGGCAACCTCCTGCACTCCGGCCGTCCGATGCCAGTACTCAAAATGGCGCCGATAGCCTTTGCCCATACTATGTCACAGGGGCTACCGGTGCCATTGGTCAGCCCCTGTCACATGGTAGGAGCACAAGATGGCGCCGATGGCCATGTGACAGGGGCTGACCAATGGCACCGGTAGCCCCTGTGACAAAGGCTATCGGTGCCATGATGAAACTGGCACTGAGGGTGTGAGTGCAGGGGATGGTTCCTGGACCACCAGGGAGCTTTGGTAAGTCTTGGGGGGGTTCAGGAGGGTGGGGGGTTTGTTTAAATTTTTATTTAGGTGGCCATATAATTCGGTGAAGATTCGTGTATTCGTGGGGAATCGCGATACGTTTCGCTTCCCCACGAATACTACGAATAGTGCAATATACGTTGCGGATCGCCAATAGGGCGAAAATGAATGCACACACCTAGTAACTGGGAGCGGCCACAGCTTGGGAAACAGCCAGGTGGACAGATGGAGGCAGACTCTAGCTGGTTCCCACACCTCAAGTTTATTTGCAGACAAAAATACAGAGCATAAAAGAGAAAGGCTGCTTACTTCTGCAGACTTTAAAGCAGTTCAAAAGCATCAGACATAAGTAGTATGCCTTTACACTGGCTTCCTTCTTCTTTCCTAGGGCCCCGCTAACCTTTCTGGGCCATGACTCCTTATCCTCCAGTGAGGGGAGTCTCCCTTGGCCCAGAATCCCTTGCGGGATAGCAATGGCCGGTGTTCTGAGGGAGTTTCCTATATACTCCTTCTCAGTAGAGTTGTTACTGTTTGAGTGCTGGCAGTTGGTGTTGTATTGGTATTGGGGGGGGGGGGGGGTATTATATTGTAATTGATGTTCTGATTGCGCATGGCTTTCTGAGGACCAAGCCCACACCCAACCTACATTACAATAGACCTAATAGCATAGGGTTTCCAAGTGTCTGTTTTGTAGGAATTTTTGTAAATATAATATACATGTCGGAAGAAATATTTATACCTCAGACTGAATCTTGAATAGTTTTTCATGTAAAGAGATTTTATAAATGCATAATTTTTAATTGTGTATAGACTGAGGGCATAACTGTGCGGGGGAGGGCAGACAATGCTGTAAGTTTCCTCTAGGACTTCAAATATCCTTGCACTGGTCTGGCCTTTTCCATATAAAATCTCCCTTTTTAAGTTGGGGAAAGAGTCAATAAGAACATTTACAATGGAAAGAAAATGCTTAATTTTTAATTGTGTGGAGAGGAGAGGCAAGGGAAGGGGGCTGAAGGACTATAAGGCTCACCTAGGGTGTCTAATATCCTTGCACCGGCCCTAAGAAAATGCGCCATCCACAGACTCCCACATCCCTGGGGCAGATGCTGCAGAAGGGTGGGAGGCAAGTGATAGGGTTTTCAGGTTGCCAGCTTCCTAGAAATATTATCACTGACTCTATCTGCCTCTCCTCTGGGGTCCCTGACCCCTCCCCATCTCTCTTGGTGATTTCACCTGTGGTGCAGCATAGAGGAGAGGTGCCATTTCATCTCTCACCTTGGACAGTAGATTGCCTTGAGCTGCCCCTGCACCCACCACCCTTTCCATGACTGTCCATAGTAATAGAGTACATGCTGGTTGAAAAAGACCATCTTGCGCCTCCAAATCTGTCCAGTTATACCGTCCTCATTGATAAGGATACCTCCCATCTTCCAGCCACAGAGTGTGATCACCTGCCAGATTTCTTCTTTTTCTGGACAACCTTTCTGTCTTCATCCTTTGTAATTTGCCATTTTGGGTAAAAGAGCATAGAGATCCCCCCACCCCCCTTAGTTCCCATCAGTGCTCACCTTTTCCATGTTTGCACACTGCTCTTCCTGAGTCTACCTCCTTGAAGGCTGAAAATCTGTGCTAAACACCTCGTTTTTTCCCTGTCCTAATTACACTCCGTCACCACGTTTTAGGACCCTAAATTTACACATTCAGTGGTAAATTTTCAAAAGGCCCAATTTAAGGGCCTATCTTCCCACATTAGGCACTTCCACCCTTTGAAAATTAGAATCTTTATCTCAAGCTGAAACCTTATCAATTATTTATTCTGGGTATATACTGCAAAAACATTCCATTGTGTGAAATCCTGGATCATGTCTTGGAAAGCTATTTCTGTCAATGTCCAGATTTCCTGGATTACTTTCCTTTCGTTTGCCTGGATGCTGCTGCAATGCGTGTAGCACAGTAATCAGATGTTAAGAAAAAGGTAATTCATTTCTCAAGACCTTTGTGCAGTTTACCAATCACAGCTGCTCCTTTGTCTATAGTAGTACTTTTTCAGGGTCAAACATTGCACAATAAAATTCTAATCAATATTTAATATTTGTAAGTATTATTTACAGTCTCTGTTAAGTCTAGTTTTATGATGTAATGGAAAGTGTGTTTGTTATTTTCAGTTGTAGACACGACTGTCTAATGCTTGGCATGATAATTAGAGAGTGAATGATACATACCAACAATGGCTGATATGAAAAAGTCTTAATCCTCAATGTTTTTGATCATTTCCTGGACAGGATATTCCAGTGAACAAAGCTAAGTAGGCAATGCCAAAGTGAGAACTCACATACTTTGAGGGCACCATTCAGACACCCGCAGACTTTGCTATTTTTCAAAGAGAAAACGTATTCCCTTTGAAAACTGGATCAGAAGAAGTGTACACACACACACACACAGACCTGCACCTGCTCTTCGTGGGGATACGTTTTCCAGTGGAATTATGCACCTGTACATAAACGTGCATGTTCTTGCATAAGTGCTAAATTCCCTGACTCCGCCCACAGGAACGCCTCCTGTAAAAGTATGTATGCCCGGGCACTACGCGTGCATTTGTACACACGAGGAGGACAGGCAAGTTTGAAAGAGTCCATTTCAGCACATAAAATACTATTTTTACCCATGGAAATGCCTTTGAAAATTGCCCTCTGTATGCAGGAAGCCTGATTTTGGCTCTTGGCTGAGATTCTTGGCTTCCTTGGGGTGGGCTGGCAGCTCTGGTACTGGAACCGTGTCACTCACCTCCCCGGAGAAAGGGCACAGTTTTCATTTTGCACTCTCTGCCAGTGGGCGCTGCTGCGGTGTTTAGTCTACTCTATTGTATGAAGGTAGGGGTGGGGGTGTCTATATGTTAAACCTACTGAGACATTAATTAGTGCATTTTGTCAATTTTGTTTCGCAATATCTGTACTGAAGATGTTTAGATTTTTTTTTTTTTTTTAGATCTGTGCCTTTAGGGAGCAATTTTTCAAACAGCCTGAATAGTTGCAAAGTGCACAGGAGCTTCTCCTGCATGTACTCGCAGCTAAAGTTTAAAGAGAAACAATCTTGTTAGTTTGTCTGTGAAAATAGCTAGCGTTATATCTGCTGTTTGGGCAGGTGGTCGAGCAAAGGCAAAACAGATTGCATACATTTTCAAAATCAAATATGTATGAACTGTTTTACTCCCCTGACCTAGATTCATCCATGGGCATGTTTTTGTTTACAGCCAGCTAACGGTAAGCATGCCATGCAAGCCACTGAGTACTTGTAGCCTGGCGGAGGAGGGAAATTCTCAGACAGTCCTGTTTAACCACATATATTTCTATTTACTATTCAGAGTGCACTGAAAAATTGTATGACCTTATATTCAAAATATTATAAAATAAAGTGTTGGATTTTGTTTTTTGGTTTTTTTTTACAGTAAACTTGTTTCTCTGTATAAATGTAAACCATTCCTGTGATTTTGCAGTCAACAAAAAAATCTGGTTTGTAAAGTTACTGAACCAGTATTGCAAATTGTATCATCATAAATTATTTCTGGCTGTGTTGTAAACAGTGACAATGAAGATTCTTCTATCAAGTAGGAGATTCTGTCCATGTTTTTAAGGAATTTCCACATGATTCTTCTGACTGAATTGGATTCATCAACACATATGCGGCAAATACCTTTCAGAGCTCCTGGAGAGGATGTGAAGACTGGGAATAGCCCACTATGGAGCCTGAACATTTAATTCTGTACCCCAAGTCCCATATGCCTTTGTTCCGAGCAGATTGGCTTTTCAATGGGAATCACCAGGGCTCCATTTTAGCCAGCAGTTCTCTGAAACAGCAGCAGCTCTGGTTTCCACAGCAGGGGGGGACCATCCAGGGCCATTAAAAAGGCTATCCAACAAATGAAGAACTGGATTAAACTAAACTGAAATGCAGAAACAGGCAATGTAAGCTAATTAGATGTAGTTAAGACTATTTGTGACCCATTCATGTCATGCATTCTACCATTAGAACATTAAATAATGCTGGAATTATGTTTCCTTACAATAAGACATTTTTAAATGCTGCTCATATGGTAAATTAAACCTGATTGCCCTTTTCAGGTGGACTTGACAGTAGTAAAAGATTAATTTAAATCATAGCCCACAGTGTATATACTGCGTAACCCAGATGTTCATCTATAGTCCATTAGTTTTCCTAAACTTCATTTCTGTGTTTGAACCATTAATAACAAGTAGTGAAATTAAGGAATATAACATATTTTATTTTTAATTTGGTAAGCTCCTGAGGTACTTTTCTAGTTACATTAGAAAAAAAAAAAAGCAGTGTGTGTACTCTGCCTGAAAGTAAACACGACCTTGATTATACTATCTGCCATGAATTTTCTTTATATCCCTGATAAGGTGCCTCCAGTTATGAACTGCTACAGCTGCACTGATGTGAATGGAATCCGTGGCAAATCATCAACTGCTGGTAGACTGTTGTAACTGGGCAATATCCATTAAATCCACTTCTGGGCTGGTCTGGAAGCCCAATATATGGAAGATGAAGATTGATTCCTGTACCTAGCTTTAGTTTCATGGTCTGGCTAGGGCTTTTTTGCCACAGAGGCATCATTCCCAACCCTTGGTGGGGAAGGAAGCCTAACATGTTGCTCACAATCTCGAGAGAATCGTTGTCTAGGACTCCTGGCCAAGGAGCATCACTTTAATGGGTAGACTAGGGAAGGTTATAAAAGGAAGGCGAATGAAATGAGAGGTTTCTTGCTGACATTTCTCAATAGAGGCTAGTTCTGTTTAAGCTGGAAACCTAAAGATGCAGTGGGAAACTGTCAGATCAAAAATACAAGAAAAAGCGGAATCTAAATAAAAAAATAAAATAAAATAAATAAATAAATAAGAAAAAACATTCCACTCCTTAGCTAGGAAAGTAAAAAAGAGAAGAAAGACACAGATAATTTAATCCATGAAAAAGATGGTTCTCTTTGTACAACTAGCACATGCACAGAAAGTTGGTTCTATTGTGGGTAAGAACATAAGAAATTGCCATGCTGGGCAAGCAGGCTGACCAAAACTTCAGTGGGAACTTGGTCCAGAGTTTTGTTTCTCCCTGACTCATAGGACCATTGCCAACACCCAACAGTTTTTGATTACAAGAAAAGTTACCCAGCAGTATGAAAGTATAAAAGAGGTCAGAAGAGCCAGTTCATGCTGGTTTTAGGGGATTGATTGGAGCCTCCGGTAGAGGGGAAAAAAAAAAAAATTGCTGTGGAGAATGTAAGGAATTGTGTTGAGAAGCCAAAAAAAGATAAATAAGAGTTTTGTACAAATGCCAGTAGTTTGCAAAGGTTCTCATTCCTCCATTTTCTTAAGAACCAACACTGAAGTGTGCAACAACACGATTGTGTATAATGCAGTGCGTGTAAAACAGTCTCATTTTAATTGCTTGGTTAACATATTTTATCATAACTATTTTGGCACAAACATAAATTGAAGATGCTTGCAAAACTTTCAATGTCAGTGCCGTAATGCAGCTGTACCTGAGCTGAACAACTGGTTGATGTGTCATCAGAATGCATGTTTCTTTCACCTCAGATCTGCTTACCGATCAACAGAGGGACATTTCCTTCATCTCAGTCATCAGAAATTGCTTTGTATGTTCCTCTTTATATCGTCTTAAACCATTATGTGCCAGAAGAAATCCCATGACACAACACAGGCATTTTTAATGAACATTGGTTTGGGAATTCTAGATTTTATTTGTAATGCACTCTGCATATTTATGAACAAAGTCATTTGAAAACATGCATTTTTGAATTACTAAGTGCAAATGTCCTTGTAATATTATATAAAGTCCACAAAATATTAGACAAACATTGTAATGTAATAGCGTGTAAACTTTTCAAAAAGACTATTTTTTGCAGAATATATTTAATCAGATTTTTAGATTAGATTTGTAAAAGCCTAGTTTCATTATACATATGTTTTTCCTTACATAACTCCTGCTAGGGGCACATAAAATTAAAAAGGGTCCTGATGCTGGGTTTTTGTGATCCTGGCACCAACACTGTGGGTTCAAAAAAAAAAAACAAGTCAGGTAAAATGGTAGATTAGATCTTGCTCAGAGGTTTACGAGAATAAAAATAAGAAACATAAGAAACATAAGAAATTGCGATACTGGGTCAGACCGAAGGTCCATCAAGCCCAGCATCCTGTTTCCAACAGTGACCAATCCAGGCCATAAGAACCTGGCAAGTACCCAATAACTAAGTATATCCCACACTACTGATGCTAGAAATAGCAGTGGCTATAGCAGGCAATGGACTTCTCCTACAAGAACTTATCCAAACCTTTTTTGAACCCAGCTACACTAACTGCACTAACCACATCCCCTGGCAACAAATTCTAGAGTTTAACTGTGCGTTGAGTGAAAAATAATTTTCTCTGATTAGTTTTAAATGTGCTACATGTAAACTTCATGGGGTGCCCCCTAGTCCTTCTAATATCCGAAAGTGTAAATAACCGATTCACATTTACCCGTTCTAGACCTCTTATGATTTTAAACACCTCTATCATATCCCACCTCAGCTGTCTCTTCTCCAAGCTGAACAGCCCTAATCTCTTTAGTCTTTCCTCATAGGGGAGCAGTTCCATTCCCCTTATCATTTTGGTCGCCCTTCTCTATACCTTCTCCATCGCAATTATATCTTTCTTGCGATGCGGCGACCAGAATTGTACCCAGTATTCAAGGTTCTGGGTCCTGACCTCAGCCCTCCTCCACCCTCTCCTGCTGCCTCTCATCTGCAGCAGGGGAATGCCGCCACACCAATCACACTGCCATCCTCTCCAGCTGCCTTCCATCTGCGGCGAGGGAGCACCGCCATTCCGACCATGCCACCGCAGCCTTCCTCCTCGGTCCCTGCTCCTAGGCACGCACGCGCGCCTCTGTCGGGCATTTAAAAGGGCCAAGGCGAGAAAAGCTCCCGCAGCCCCTAGTGATGACGACAGCGGCCCTTACAGTCAGAGCTTGCCTTGGCAACAGATCTCCTTGCTATCGTTTGCCTGAGTTGCTATTCCTGTTCCTGCGTTCCTGCTCCTGCATCCGTCTCCTGTTCCTGCTCCTGCTCCAAATTCCCAGTTCCAGTCCCTGTGCTCCAGTTCCTGTTTCTTTGTCCTTCTTCCCTCAGACAGACCTTGGCTCTTGACCCACATTGCTTCCTGACCACGTATTCTGCTGCCTGCCTCAGACCTCTGGACCGGAGCTGACCACGTCTTCGGCTGCCTGCCTCAAACCCACAGCTCCTGGTTGCTGTCCGCCTTGTCTGGCCTTGTTCCCGGGATCGTCCTCGCAGAAGCCCACCTAAGACCAGCCGGTCCTGACACCCAAGGGCTCAACCTGCGGGGAATGAGGGCTAATAGTGGCGAAGTTCCTGCTGGCCTCTGCTTCCTGTCTGACCTCGCCACCCAACAGTGGGGGCCTGTGGGGGTTTCCCCCACAGGAAGCACCAACACCACCTCGAGCCAAGGGTCCACATTCGCAACAGACAAGGCAAGGCTGGTCAAGGCAAGGCAAGACAAGAACCAGAAACTCAAACAGGAATCAGGAACCAAGACGCAGGAACAATACTCACTGCAGGAGACCCATTTCTGAAGCGAGTTAATGCTGCAAGGGCCTTGCTTAAATAGGCTGGTCAGCCTGACGTCATCGGAGGGTGCCACTGAGCATTTCCTGCCACGGAGCCTATATAATGTGCGCATATGCACACGCACACAGCTAAGGGTCGGTGGCAGCCTGGGAACATCAACGGCATCTGAAGCATGCGGCAATGGCGACGTCCTGCAGTGATGTTTCTGGGCCTGCAATAGTGTTGATGCGAGTGTAGTTGATCTTGGCAGCTTGACACAACTGCCAAATATAACAAATACAAGAATTCTTCATTTACCTTCTGACATACATATATGTGCTCTTCCTCCAGGGTTTCATGCAGCTCCCATTATATACTGTGGGTGCTTTTTTTTTTAACATTTGTAAATTTCCAGTCCCATTTTTCATGAATAGTGGCAATAGGGCTCCATTTCAGTACAGAAAAGAGAAGTATTGCTTCTTAGTGTAACCAATAGCCATTTTAGGTTCTCAGTAAGCCCTGGGTAAGTCCTGATTTTAGGTTAGAGTAGTGCAAGGCTATAAGGGGGAGGATACCATTCAAATGCAGCCCCTCCCATTGAGGATGCTGGAATGGCCGTCCCCCTGGGAGATATTTTAAGCAGCTCCCTAGAGGAAGTCTGTGGGCAGTCCCTTACAGTTTGCATAGAGTTAGGAGGATGTGAGGACCTTAGAATTTGTTGTTTTTCAGGCCCAATCAGGGGAAGCAGGCTAATCCAGCCTGTGGAATCTGACCAGGGTCAGGAGGGTCTCCATCCCGTCTACTCATTAGTGGGTTGTGTTGTCACTCTAGGTATATTTTGGGCTTTATACATTTTTTAGGTAGGAGGCCTAGTGAGACCCTGTGTATGACCTGGACTCAGGGATTGGGGAACCCTGTTTTGGGGGCTGCTGAGGTTAGGGAAGACCTGCCCCTCTACACCTCAATGAGAATGGAAGAGGTGACCCAGAGCTAGGACCCTCCAGGGTTAAATTGTTTTATAAGGGAAGAGACTTTGATTTCATGCCTCAAGAGGAAGTGTTTGGCTGCCCCTTCCTTCTTGAAGGGAACATCAGGAGCTGCTGTTCCAGCTGGATTCTTCTCATAGGGATCCAAGCACCAAGAGAGTCTAAGAGAACATTGTACTGTGAGTAACAAGTCAATTGAGAACACTGAGGACACCACATAGGAGTCTTCATCTCTGGGGGGAGAGAGGGGATTTGCAGCTCTCTGTGCCAAGACTATTTAGCCTATTTTTACATAAGAACATAAGATACGCCATATTGGGTCAGACCAAGGGTCCATCAAACCCAGTATCCTGTCTCCAGCAGCAGCCAAATTAAGTCACAAGTACATGACAGGTATCCAAACATTAAATAGATCCCATGCTACTAATGCTGGCAACAAGCAGTGGCTATTCCCTATTGATTAATAGCAGATTATGGACTTCTACAGGAACTTATCCAAACCTTTTTTTAGACCCAGCTACACTAACTGCCTTAACCACATCCTCTGGCAATGAATTCCAGAGCTTAACTGTGTATTGAGTGAAAAAGAATTTTCTCCAGTTTGTTTTAAATGTGCTACTTGCTAACTTCATGCAGTGCCCCCTAGTCTTTGTATTATCTGAAAGAGTAAATAACCGATTTACATTCAAGTCCTTTCATGATTTTGTAGACCTCTATCATACCCCCTCCCCCCCCCCCCCCCCCCCCCCCCCCCCCTCAGCCATCTCTTCTCCAAGCTGAACATTCCTAACCTCTTTAGCCTTTCCTCCTAGGGAAGCCGTTCCATCCATTTTGGTCGCCCTTCTCTGAACTTTCTCCAGTGCAACTATATCTTTTTTGAGATGCGCCGACCAGAATTGCACACAGTATTCAAGGTGTGGTCTCACTATGGAGCGATACAGAGGCATTATGACATCCAAGGTTGGAGGGGAATCCCTGCCATACAACAAAAGTTGAAAGAACAAAACACTGGACTGTTTATGGTGAAGTGCTTATACTGAAGTCAATTAGCCAAATCTATTTTGCAAATCACTGATGGAACTACCATTTGACTAAATTTGTATTTTCTGAATGGGGAAATGGCCCTCCCTCATAACTCTTGTAAATGCTGGAATTTTCTTCTGAGCCATCTGTGGCAAATATAGACTCAGGCTCCTGATCATAAAAAGCGTCAAGAGACAGTTCAGAGCACCGTGCAGGTCTGTAAAAGTTTCACATACAGCTTCCTCCTGAAGAAAAACAGCAGGCAGGCATTTGCTTTCACTTTCGCCTCAAAGCTTCCAAAATGCCTGCAGTGCTTCCTGACAGGCACTGGCGTTTTAGTGATTTGTTCCATTGGGATCTCAGCTCCCTTTAGGAGGAAACTACAGAAATACTTTCCTTTCAGGCTGGCGGTGCTCTCTTCCCTTCCCAGAATTTCAGCAGTCTAGAGACTAAACAGGAATCCTTCCACTCACTCTAAATTCCTGACTAGGCAGGCTTACCCAGGTAAGTACACGGGTCTCTCCTTTTGACTGGGACCTCTCACCAGTCAGATTCGATTGGCTGCAAGTGCTTTCACTCACAGTCTAGAGCCTTCTTCTATATATGCAAGTTACTGTAATCCTGCAAGTACAAGTGTACAGTGTCCTCACAAGAAATCAAATTGCTTGTTTGCTAAGGTCTTCCCTTGTGAGACCAGGTTGCTTATGATCCTGTCTCCCACTAACTTCAAGGTTTTGTAAAATTCTGCCCCTTCATTAGTGTTTCCATTATTTTGCATAACTCTGACATCAAACTAACAGGCCTTATATAGTTTATTTAGGGGAAAAAATAAATAAATGAAAACAAGATCGCCATACCGATTTTTACTCAAAGGAGAATAATGTTGGAAAAATACTTAAAATATAATTTAGGTAGGCTGTGAACCGTGGCTATTATGTACAAGTATTGGCATGTTGCCATCAGCACAGTTTAACTGTCCTGAGAATAAAAATCTAATAAGAAAGAAAGACATATCTTTCATGTTACATCATGTCAATAAGCTGTCATAAGTAAATACATGTGATAGGTGTTATGCTGCAGTTAGCATAATGCAAAGTAATCTGTCAAAAACACAACCTGTTAGAAACAAAATGAGTGAACTCATTTCATGCCCTGTCTTTTTTTAAATCTGGCAGGCAAACATCTCAAGATGTTCTAATTTTTTTAACCATGTGGACTGTAATAAATAAATTTCATGAAACCTTTTACTTATCCTGTCTCTCTTCACTAGATTGTAAGCTCCACAGAGCAGGGATGGTATCTTATATGTAACTGTGTATGTTGTGCTGCATATGTCTAGTACTGCTTTCATCCTCCCCTCACCTACCCCAAAATGTATCTGCTCTTATACCACCCAGGCATTCGTCCCTTCTCATTTCATTCCCTTTCAGTCTTCACTTCCCCTTCCTCCTCTTTGCTTCCCTGCCAGCAGCTGAGTCTTATATCCTGAGTCCCAGGAGCTGGGTTGCTGTGTTTAATACTGTAAAGCTGAGCAGGAGTGCATGCAGTGCTGGTGCATCCCACTGTGCAAGTTGTGCACTTGCAAAGGGCAGTAGGTCAGAGGGGGGTAGCAGCCAAAGAATAGGAAGAGACCTGTTGGGGCTGCTGATGGAACCCATCCTGCCAGCAGCTGAAGAGAAGGAGAAGCCCTGGCGCCATCAGCAGAGTTCATCCCACATGCGACCAAAGAGAAGAAAAGGCCCTGGGACTGCCAGCAGCCATAAAGAAGGAGATTCTCCAGGGCTGCTGTTACGATCAAGAAATATAAAACACCAATCATAATAGTAGAACTATACTACTAAAAAGAATAAATATTTTAATATAGTTGACAAACACAATATCCAGTAATTAAAAGCTCATAATTGTTTTTAAATTTCCCAAACATCAGTATTAATTTTTATGTATTTATTTTATTTCCAAAATTTTTATCACATACTATCAACAATAATATATTTCAAAACAGTACACAAAAAATAAAACCTAATAATTAAAGCTAATAAGGATAAAGAAAATCCCCCTGGGAACTTTTGAATTCAAGTCACCCTGAGATTATCGTGGATTAGTGGAGTGAGGGGAAGGGAATGCTCAAAATGCTCATATACACACACTTTCTAATACACACATGTTCATTCTCTCACATGCACAATGGGCCTAATACCATATGGGTTCCTAATGTCTTTTTGCAGGATTTTCTGGTTGGCAATAGAAGTGGAGGAGGATGAGGAACCATCCCAGAAGGAGGAGGAACTGAAATATGCAAACTCCAAAGCTGCGGGCTCAACAACTACTGCACCTAGGAGGCGGAGCGTAGTGATGGTTGAGACTTGCTTCTCAGGGGCATGAAGACATCCATCTGCCACCCAAACATATTGTCCCTGGAAGTATTTATTTATTTATTTAAACATTTTTATATACCGGCATTAGTTGTGGACATCATGCCGGTTTACAGTAAACGGGTTAAGCTTGGAAATTACATTTTAACAGGGAAATCAGAACTGGGAGAGGGGGTAACAAGAGGTAGTTGAGAAAAGACAGGATAACAAAACGTTATGCTGTCTGCCGGGTGTCAAAATCTAAGACATTATGGAGAAATTGATGAAAGTCTTCAAGTCTACCGACTACCATCTGATGTTGCTTATCCATATTGGAACAAGTGATACTGCTATGTACCACACATATCATATCAAAAGTGACTTCATGGCTCTGGGAGAGAAGGTAAAACAGATAGGTGCATAAGTTGTAATCTCCTCCATCCTCCCAGTCAAGAATAAAGGCCCAAGGAAGGAAGCTTACTTTCTGGAAATAAATGAATGGCTGCATAGATGGTGCCGACGAAAGTGTTTCAGCTTCCTGAACCATGGGGTGATGCTTCAAGGACTGCTGAGTAGTGTCTTCCAGCACAAACTGGCAAACTTACTGAAGGGGGCTTTAATCTAGGATCATCGGGGATGAGTGAACAAAGCCCTATGGTAAATGACAGTCCTCAGCTAAGTAAAATATTAAACACTTTCATAGAATTGGGAAAAAGGGACAACAGCTGGAAACCTATGTACACTATTGCTCATAGCATGGGATAGTCCCGAATCTAGAGGCAGTCATGGAAGAAGCTGACTTGAATATAGTGACTGTGACAGAGATGTGGTACATGGAAAACCATGACTAAGATATAGTTATATCGGGCTACAATGTATTTAGGGAGGACGAGATAGGACACTACACTCCAAATCTCACAATCTGTTCATAATCTTGGAATTATCTTTGACTTCAAATTAAACATGGTCAAATTTTGATACCGCCTCCACTCTTGAAATTCAATCTATTATAAATAAAATGAACCTCGCCTGCCATCCAGTAGACAGCATCCCTATAACAACCCTCAAAATAATTGAACCCACCATATCTAAAACTATCACCAAAATCATCAATTTATCCCTGACTGAAGGTAATTACCCCAAATGCCTCAAATCTGTAGTTATCAAACCTATTCTAAAAAAGAACAACTTAGATCCTGAAATCCTCGCTAACTATCGCCCCATCTCAAACCTATCGTTCATAGCCAAAACCATTGAAAAAGTCGTACACAGCCAACTTGACGACTATCTTGAAACAAACAACCCAATATGGATTCAGAAAAAACCTAAACACAGAATCTCTCCTTCTCTCACTAAATGACATAATACTAAGAGGCTTCGACAAAGGTGAAAAATACCTACTCATCCTCCTTGACCTCTCAGCTGCTTTCGACACAGTAAACCACAATATACTGTTAGAACGACTGACTCAAATTGGCTTAACTGACACCACCCTACAATGGTTCTCTTCCTATTTATCTGTCAGAACCTACCAAGTTTTAATCAATTACAACCCATCCAAAAAGATCAACCTCAACACTGGAGTTCCCCAGAGATCAGCGTTATCCGCCACCCTATTTAACATATACCTTCTCCCCATCTGCCAATTACTAAAAGATAATGGAATCACCCACTTCCTCTACGCCGATGACATTCAACTTCTAATTCCCATCCAAAATTCGATCGAAGACACCTACAAGAAAATCTCTACTCTACTTATCTCAATTAAACATCTCCTAAATTCTCTGAAGCTCATAATCAACATAGACAAAACTGAAATAATACTCATGGACAAAAAACCCAATCCAACTCCATAACCCCTGCCTTTACTTGACAAACAAATGAACTCTATACTCCCCACCACCCACACCAGAAACCTTGGAATTATCATCGATAAAGAACTTTCATTTAAGAACCACATATCAAAGAAGGATATTACAGACTTCTAACCCTAAGATACTTAAAACCGTTTCTTAACCCTTATGATTTCAGAACTGTCTTACAACTACTCATTTTCTCCACCTTCGACTATTGCAACTCCTTACTAATTGGAATACCTTATTCAAACCTCGAACTGCTCCACCGTTGCGTGCAATTCTTCATTTCTAAGTTCCTACACAAAATCAATTCCTGCTTGAAGTACTCTCACCCAAATCCACCAGATTCTCAGCAACTCATGAGCATGCTTTTTCCATCGCTGGCCCCACAATATGGAATGTTATACCACTCCACATAACATCTATATCTGGTGCTAGAGACTTTAAAAAAGCCTTGAAATATCATCTATTCAATCAAGCATATAAAGATTTTAACAGATCCTAAATCTTTTTTTCTCCTCCACATCCATAATCCAAACTCCTTAAACCACCTAGGTTTTTCTTTCTAAGTCTGTTCTTGTATGACAGTCCATTTTCCTTTGGTTTTATTTTACAAATTTTTAGGGTCATTTTCCAACTCATGTTATGGTGTTTTCACTTAAGACATGTGAAAAGCACCATAATTTTTAAAAGGGGAGGGATGGTGCAGAATCGAGGGCAGGAATTTTGTAGAGGTGGGCTGGCTTCTCAAAGTGCGAAGCCATAACGCATGATATCACATAGTTTTAATGCCGAAAATAACTACTCCTTTTTCATTAACGTTAAGCTATGTGATATGCACATAACACAAATTGCAATTTTTTCACAAATTCTATTTTGGGCATTTTTAGGCTGGGGAAGGGCCTGAGATGTGGGGGAGAGGGGGGGGGGGGGGAGAGAGAGGGAGAGAGAGAGAGAGAGAGCATCTCTGGGGGGGGAACACCCTAGTAAGCAGTTATTTATGCTACTATAGGAGGCCCACCTATAGGTGAGGTTTAGGTAGTAGTGTAGGTGTTAGGGGCCACTTTTACATGCAGAGTAAGACGTATGAACAGAATACTGCACTCTTGAGAAGATTTGATGACTTTCAGAGTGAGGAAACTCACACAACGTTGAGATTTATACAATGTTCTCTCAACCTAACATGATGTTACCCAGGTAGAGAGTCCATCAAGCTAGGTTGAGAGAACACTCTCTCTCTCTGCAATTATTGTGGTAATACCCGTGCTAAGATAAAGCCCATTGTGATAAATAGGCTATTACCATAAAACACACCCCTCTTCCTATCACACACAATATTTTGATAAATCTAACCCTTTATTTGTTATCTCATTGTGATTATTTTATTATGTATGTTTGTATTGTAACCCACCTGAACTTTGTAGGGGACAGGCAATAAGTCTTTTTAAAATAAATAAATAAACTATACATAAAAAATAATATTAAAGCAACAGAATTTCAGGACTTACAAGCTAATGAGGAGGCACTGGGTTAATCTGGAAAGAGGGAATGGAACATCTCTTTATACTGGTGTAATATATCACCAACTGAAGAAATAGAGATTTAATGGAGGATATTCACAAAATTGATATGAAAGGGGAGGTGCTATTGCTAGGGGATTTCAATCTGCTGGATGTTGACTGAGACATCCTGATTGTGGTGTCTTCTAGAATCAGGGAGATACTGTATTCTCTGCAGGGACAATTGTTCCATCAACTGGTAACAGAACACACACGGGAAGGGACGATACTGAACCTGGTGCTTACCAATGGGGACAGTGTTTCTGATGTTGTAGTGGATGATCATCTGGGATCCAGTGATCACCAAATAATGCGGTTCAGTATTAGATTGTGGGAGATGAAGGTTCATTCAAAAGTAAAGGTCCTGGACCTCAGGAATACTAACTTTATTAAAATGGAGGAGTACCTCAAGGAGTCATTAGTAAAATGAAAAAATCTAGAGGAAGGAGAAGAGCAGTGGGCAAAACTAAAAGGATATATTACAAGGGCAACTAACCTTTTTGTTAGGAAAGTAAATAAAAGAAAGAGAAAAAAAGAGGCTGCTATGGTTTTCTAAAGAATTAGCTGAAAATGTATGGGAAAAAAGGTTAGATTTATAAACTACAAGAGATCGCTGAAAGAGGAAGACAGGCAACAATAACTGGAAAGGCTAAGAGAAACTGGGAAAATAAAAATACAAATATTCAAATAGAAGAAAAAATAGCAAATATGGTAAAATTGGGGGTAATAAGATGTTTTTAGATATGTTAGTGGTAATAGGAAGTACAAGAGTGGCATTGTAAGACTCAGGTGAAGGAGATGAGAAAAAACCCAAATTGGTTAACAAATATTTCTGGTTGTGTTCACTGTAGAAAGGGCAAGAGCAGGACCACATAAAATGAACAAGACTGGAAGTGAAGCAAACCTCAATCAATTTTCTGAAAGTGTGTTCATGAGGAGCTGTCTAAACTTAGTAGATAGAGCAATATGGCCAGGTGGGGTACATCTGAGGAACTTAGAGACGTTCTGGCAGCTCTGCTCGCTGACCCTTTCAATGCTTCTTTAGAGTTGGGAGTAGTTCCAGAGGACTGGATACAAAAGTAGAAGTAAGGAGGAGGAGGCTAGGAACTATAGGCCAGTTAGTCTGACCTCTGTGGTGAGCAAATTAATGAAGGTGCTGATAAAACAGGGACAGTACAGTTTCTGGAAGCCAATGGGTTGCAAAATCAAAGGTAGCATGGCTTTATTAGAGGTAGGTCTTGCCAAATGAATCTGATCAATTTCTTTGTTTATGTGATCAGAGAGTTGGATTAGGGGAAAGTATTAAATATAGTGCATTTGGATTTCAGTAAGGCCTTTGACATGGTTTCACATAGGAAACATAAATAAACTGAGTGCTCTTGATATGGACTCTTAAATTGACTAACTGGTTAGAAACTGATTGAGTGAGATGCGACAAAGGATAGTGGTAACTGGAGCTCACACTAAAGGATAGGGGCATTACTAGTGGTATGCGATAAGAACTGGTCCTTGGATAGGATCTTTTCAACATTTTGGTAAGTGATATTGCAGAAGGGCTATTGGGAAAAGTTTGTCTTTTTGTGGATGATACCAAAATCTGCAATAGGGTAGACACCCAGGAAGGTGTGTAGAGTATGAGGAGGGATTTAGCAAAGCTTGAGGAGTGGTCTAGATTCTGGTAGCTAAGAATAAATAAATTTGGTCATACATTTGGGCTACCAAAACCCAAGGGAGTAGCATAGTACAGTGGGTAAAATTCCATGTACAAAACAAGAAAGGGATCTGGGGGTGATCATATGTGGGGATCTTAAGATTTCCAAGCATTTAAATACCTCCAAGGTTTTCATGCAGAGCAGGTGGGCTTCTTTCAAAGGATAGGAGGCTCTAAAATGAGGCATCATGGGATAAGGGTGAAATGGGGTACACTCAGCAATAATCTAAGGAAATAATTATTAACAAAGAAGGTAGTGGATGAATGGAACTACTTCCCCATAGAGGTGGTAGAGATAAGGACAGTATCTGAATTCAAGAAGGCGTGGGATAACCACAGAGGATCTCTGAAGGAGTAGTAGGAATTGTAGAGCTATGCAATTCTGTGGATGGGCAGACAAGATGAGCCATATGGACTTTTTCTGCTGTCATACATCTATGAGAGGTTTTGAAGGTATGAATTAGCTTATGAATAAAGGTGAGCCAATCAATATAGTGTATTTGGATTTTCAGAAGACATTTGTTAAAGTCCCTCATGAGAGACTCTTAAGTATATAAATACATTTCCAAACACTAACCACCTCAACCACAAAATTTTAAATGATTATAGAGAGAACAACATAATAGGCTTCATCAGTAAAGCATATTTAAACACCTTGATAACCTTCAGCCTTATTTATAATCATTGGTCTTTTTTTATGATTGTCCAAAAATGTTTTATATATATTTTTGATTTGCTTGTAGACAAATTTCACCAAAAATCAACTATCATAATAACTTATCTTATATGTGAATAGTCCCATAGGTCTTTTTGCAGCTTCTTCAATAACCCGATCTTCTCCCATTAATCCAACTCTTCATCAACAGGAACCACATATTTCTAACCACCACCAACACGAGTCCTTGTTTCAAACTCCCCGTTCTTCTTCAGGGCTTAATCTTTTATCCATTTGGTTGCTGCAAAACTCCGATCAGGAAATTACATAAGTACATAAGAATTGCCATATTGGATCAGACCAAAGGTCCATCAAGCCCAGTATCCTTTTTCCAACAGTGGACAATCCAGGTCACAAGAACCTGGCAGGAACCCAAGGGGTCGATAGATTCCAAGCTGTTTATCCCAGGGATAAGAAGTGGATTTCTGCAACTCCACCTTAACAATGGTTTATGGACTTTTCCTCCAGGAACTTGTCCAAACTAAACTACACCAATAGTTTTCACCACATCCGCTGGCAATGAATTCCAGAGCTTAAATATGCGTTAAGTAAAAAAAAAATTCTCTTATTAGTTTTGATGTATCACCGAGTAACTTCAATGTATGTCCACTAGTCTTTGTACTCTTTGAAAAGTAAACAACTGATTAAAGTTTACTCATTCCATTCCACTCAGTATTTTATAGACCTCTATCATATCTCCTTTAGCCACCTCTTCTCCAGGCTGAAGATTCCTAACCTCTATAGCCTTTCCTCATAGGGAATCGTTCCATTCCCTTTATCATTTTGTTGCCCTTCTCTGTATCTTTTCTAACTCTGCTATATCTTTTTTGAGATGTGATGACCAAAACTGCACATGATACTCAAAATGAGGTCGCACCATGGAGCAATACAGAGGCATTATTATAGTCTCTGTTTTATTCTCAATTCCTTTCCTAAAAATTCCTAGCATTCATTTTGCAATCTTGGTTGCTGTTGCACACTGAGCAGAAGATTTCAATGTATTATCAATGATGACGCCCAGATCCTTTTCCTGAATGGTGACCCATAATGTGAAACTTGCATTGTGTAGCTGTAATTTGGGTTACTCTTCCATGCATCACTTTGCACTTGTCCATATTAAATTTCATTTGCCATTTGCATGCCCAGTTTCCCAGTTTTGCAAGGTCTTCTGGCAATTTCTCACAATCCTCTTGTGATTTAACAACTTTGAATAATTTTGTGTCATCTGCAAATTTGATCACCTCACTTATTGTTCCAATTTCTAGGGTGTTTATAAATATATTAAAAGCAGAAATCTATAAAGGTCACATGATAGCAGGTGATGTCTACTGTGGATTAGTAACTGGTTAAAAGACAGGAAATAAAGAGTAGGACTAACTTTCCCAACTGACAAAGATAAGTAGTCAAGCACCCCAGGGATCTCTACTGAGGCCAATGTTGTTTAACTTATTCATTAATGATTAGTGCAGTGGTCAAATCTGCAGATGCCACAAAAATATTAAAATTCGTTATACATAGGCAAATTGTGAGGAACTGCAGAAGGACCTTGCAAGACTGGGGAGCTGAGCATCTAAATGGCAGATGAAATTTAATGTGGACAAATGCAAATTGATGCATGCAGGGGAAAATAATCCTAACTATGGGTTTCCAATGCTAAGTTCTGTATTAGGAGAAACCCACCTATGAAAAAGATATTGAAATGCGCAGGTCTCTGTGTGGCAGGGGTAAAAAAAGCAAATAGAATAGGAGTGGAGAATAAAACTGTGAATATCACAATCTCTCTGTGACTGCACCTTAAGAATTGTGTGTAGTTCTGGTTAAAGGTATCGCAGAAGGTTCTAGAAAAGGTACAGAGAAGGGCCAGAGAAATGATAAAGGGGATGGAATGGCTCCCATATGAAGAAAGGCTAAACAGGTTAAGGCTCTTCAACCTGGAGAGAGAAGCCGAGAAGGGAATATAAAAGAGGCTTATAAAATCATGAGTGGGCCGGAAAAGTAAATAGGAAACAGTAATTTACCCATTCAAATAGACCCTGCATGAAACAGGTAAGCTGATCTTTTCACCCATGCACAGTTAATCAGTAGATTTTGTTTACAGAGGATATTGTCAAGGCATCTAGTATAGCGTGATTTAAAAGGAATTTGGGCAGGTTCCTGGAGGAACAGGCCATGAACAATTAGCCAGATGGATTAGTGGAAATCTCTGGGATTCAGCAACAAGAAATTGGATCCTACCATTTGGTTTCTGCCGAGTTCTTCCTAATGACCCAGAGTGGCCGCTGTCAGAGACAGGACGCTGGGCTCCGTGGATCTTTGCTGTGACCAAATCTTAGGTTCTTATGTTCTTTAAGAACACTAAAACTGATCAGTCATAACCCTGCTATAATAATCACACAAAAAAAAATATGTGGTGCTTAGCCCAAATATCCTTATTGACTTTCTAATAACAAAGATGTCTTCTGCCAGAGGTCCTGACTGCACTTCAAGATAGCCACAGTTGTTTTCATTTATTTTCCGGCTTTTTACCAGCATGTCTTAAATCTTTCAAAAGATTTAAAGATAATGATAGCACCACATCTGAAAGTATAGGAGGAAAACAGAATAAGAATTATGTTCCAGACGTATGAATATGGTGCCAAGTAGAGATAAGTGAGTGCTTTTATGCTAAAGCTCGCTGAAAAGGCAAATGAATCAGAAACCAGGTCTGGCTTTTTAAGAAGACTGCAAACCTTCAGATAAAATGTAGAATGCAGAAGTGGTAAATAAGAGGGGGGGTATGCTTGTGACTCGGTGTACAGTGATTAAGATTTTTCTAAATGAATAAGTGAATGTGTGTGTGGGGGCGTATGAAGGGGAGTGAGAGCACATCAAAGCTCTGAGAGGAGATTAGATTGAAATAGAGCTTGTACTGTTGTTATATAATTTCCTCTCCCAAATTGATTTACCATAAATACCTAATCGTACAACTATGTGAGTAAAACCAGATTTTTCTCTATTTCTCTATTTTTGTTTTTATATGGTTTAATTCTCTCAAATTCAGGAGTCTGACGGAAAAAAAACAAAACCATCCTGAAGATGTTCAGCAGCTTTAACAAATAAAAAGTATCATATACTGTATGTGCGTAAATGAGGATTATGTGATTCAAGATCTGCTCTGGTTGTATACAACAGGCTTTATTTTACGCTCTTTTCCCTTTATTATTCCTTTATTTCTAATGACATTGATATGACATTATGCATACATGGATAGGGGTGGAAAGACTACTTCAGGCATACGCTAACAATGATGTCACTCAAAGCAAGAGCATGACATCACAGATGTCCATCCACATATTATACCTCCAAAGTTAGCCAGATAAGCTATCCAGACAGTGACTGAACATGGGCCTCAGAGAAATTATGATAGTGCCAAATATTCATTCTCATTATGTTTTAGGTAAACTCTAGATAGTCCTGTGAGGGGTCTGCCTTGCTCCGCTACAGGAAGGCAAGCCTCAGGGAAAAGTAGCCTGAATAATAAAGCCATAAGGAAAAAGAGAGCAGAGGATTCCCTGGGGTGGGGCTCCAGAAAATAAGAGGCTTCGGATGCCCTCCCAAGCTTCAGCTGAGCTGGCGGGCAGAAAATAAAAAGAGCAGACGGCAGGCAGAGAAAAGGAGGCCAGAGATGGAAGGTTGCCGAAGTAGCTGGCCGGTTGACATAAGAGACTGACAGTGCTCCTCTGGGGCTGAAATGAGATCAGCGAATCTGCCCCCTGAAGCTAACGGAGCAGAGACCTTTGAGAAAACTGCCCTAGGGTGAAGGAGCAGGACTGGAAAATAAAGCTGCCCCTGAGAGCTAAGGGGAAGTTATTGCTTCCTAAGCAGCAGGGCTGCCTGATGAAAAGGCTCCTGGGATGAGAACAGCGCTCTTAATAAAAGCTGCCAGGGGAGTAGAAAGTCCTGAGAAGCACTTGGGCCTCCAACAGAAGATGTAGGAAGCTCAATGCTGGCTGGCCAGAAGACTGTGGGGATCGTTCACATATAGTGTTGGAAATGGGATGTGCCTCCTAGTGGCAGTGTGGAGTAGTGGCAGTGCCTCCTAGTGGCAGTGTGGAGTAGGAGCAGTGTGGCAGTGCCTCCTAGTGGCAGTGTCTCCTAGTGGCAGTGTGGAGTAGTGCCAGTGTGGCAGTGCCTCCTAGTGGCAGTGTGGAGTAGTGGCAGTGCCTCCTAGTGGCAGTGTGGAGTAGGAGCAGTGTGGCAGTGCCTCCTAGTGGCAGTGTCTCCTAGTGGCAGTGTGGAGTAGGAGCAGTGTGGCAGTGCCTCCTAGTGGCAGTGCCTCCTAGTGGCAGTGTGGAGTAGGAGCAGTGTGGCAGTGCCTCCTAGTGGCAGTGTCTCCTAGTGGCAGTGTGGAGTAGGAGCAGTGTGGCAGTGCCTCCTAGTGGCAGTGCCTCCTAGTGGCAGTGTGGAGTAGGAGCAGTGTGGCAGTGCCTCCTAGTGGCAGTGTCTCCTAGTGGCAGTGTGGAGTAGTGCCAGTGTGGCAGTGCCTCCTAGTGGCAGTGTGGAGTAGTGGCAGTGCCTCCTAGTGGCAGTGTGGAGTAGACTCTTCTGTTCCAGGGGTCAGCATTTAAACCCTCTTACGGTGCAGCAAATCTCTTTCATGGGTCTTCTTTTTCATTCTCGACTCCAAAATTGCGGTTTCTTTTTCTTTGCTCATTTACTTTCCCCTTGCTTTATGACTTTTGTTGCCCCCAAAAAAGAAGAAAAGAAGCAATCTGCGTTTGGATTCCTTCTCCATCAGGAGATCGCCATGGAGTCGGCGGATGTCTGAGTAGCAGCCGTCCATTAACTCAGCAGCAGCAAACTCATCAACATTAACAGTTATTTATTGGTAGCATATTAATAGAAATAAATAAATAAAAACTGAGTAGAGTGTTATCCAATGGCTCCTGCAACAGTAGCAGCAGATATACCAGCTAGCAGCTATAGGTTTGTAGTATTCCCCCGAGTCTCATCCATCAGCCCTGGAGTAGCCTAGCTCCATCCCAGAGGATGGCATGAAGGATTTCCTGGTCACCTTTGAGAGGGTGGCTGATGCTGCAGGCTGACCCAAGGGAAAACAGGCAGTGTATTGTATATTTGGGACTCTGTCTGACAGGCCAGGTCCAAGCCAGGTATTGAGCCCTGGATGAGGAGAAGTGAGAGATTACGCTAGGGCAAAGGAGCAAACCTGAGAACTTTTCATATCGAATCACCCTGAGATTTTTGTCGATTAGTGGGGGGGGGGGGGGGGGGGGGTGCGAATCCGGGCAGTATGCGCACAAAGTTCCTCCTCATTCATACACACACTCACATGTTCACTCTCACATACATGCAAGCTCATTCTCACACACATGCCCACTCCCACAGTCTCAGACACACATATGCTCATTCGCACGCACACACACACACGCCCAGTTATACACCATCACTCACACACAACACATTCACACACACATCCCATTCACACACACACACTGTCACACACAAACACATCCACGCTCATTCTCTCCTGGCCTGAACCCTCCAGCTGCAGCAGCTTCTTCCTTTGGCCTGCACAACAGATAGGCCTCCTCCTCCTCCTTCTTCTTCTTTAACCACTCAGGCCGACGTTACCCCTTCACCCGGCCCTGCGGCTGACACTTCCTCTCCACCTTCTTCCAGCCACGCAGACTGATGGAATTTTTCTTCACTCTTCCTGCCCACCCATGCAATTGATGCTCCTCATCCTTTCTGCCTGCATGGGCCCAGATGATTTCCTTTTCCTGGGCCCACACAGGCTCTTCTTTGCTGTACCTGGGAATTTTGCGGGTTTGGCCCGGAGACCTGGCAATTCCATCAGAATTCCAGAGTCTCCAGACCAAACCCAGAGAGTACACAGGTATGTAAAGGAGGCCACCCTAAGCCAGCTAGAGAATGGATCACCCCTGAGTCCCACTGGAGAAAGTTCTGGATCGTGAACTATAGTTCCAAATGTGACCCAAGTTATTAGCCCAGCTGCTGATTCTGGCACATTCTCAGAAATGAGAAACATACAGGATGTGGCAGAGCTTGTGGTGTTAGAACAGTTGTTAAGGGTCTTGCCCCTCCAGATGCAAAAGTGAATCTGGTGGCAGGCAATGCAGTTGGCTGAATAATTTCTGAATGCAAAAGTAGCCTTATGTCCCGTGGAGTCACTAGCTCCGGGGTTATGGCTACCAAAAGATGTTGCACAGGAACATGATTGCAAGACACAGTGGCCCTGTGCAACAGGCCCAAGCAAGGTTATCTGAAGGGCCTGTAGCCTGACAAAAGACCTGTGACAGAGGACCTTGAGAGAAGCAGAGGTCCAGAACAGGGAGAAAACTGCAGAGATGACGAATCTTATTCCTGTCCTATGAAGCATAGAAGGAGTCTACCAAAGTTCAGCAATGTGCCTTCAACTCTGCCTGGCAGAAAACATAAACTTTAGGATCTGTGTGAGCCACAGTTGTGATGCCGGAGGCAATAAGTGAATCGGTGGGAGGAACTGATCAGGTCATGTCTCATGCAAAGTTTTCCCTGGAGATAAATAGACAACGTTGTTATGGAGGCTGTGGTAGTATCTGCAGTATAACCAAGGCTGACAGACTGTGTGCATGTGGGTGGCTGTCTCCTTTCCAGCTGTGACCAGCTGAATTATATCACCTGTCCCACTTGATGTATTAGGATATGCCCAAGCTCAAGATGCATGTTGCTGCAATAGGGAAATTAATGTCCACCACTGGAGGCAATTAATAATGATTAGGAGCAAAACAGCAGGGTTAAATCCGTGCATTTAACAAAGTGTTCGCACAGTTTCTTTGCTATGTTTCAGCCTTGTGTTTCTTAGATATGTCTGTTCCCTTTTATTATTATAATTTTTTTTAGACTTAACAGATCATATTCTAATTTACATGCAAACTTAGCCAAAGTATTGAAATTGTTACGATGAAGACTGTTTATTATTTGCATGATAAAAAAAAACCCTATAGCAGCAGAAGCACAGGATATTAAATGTAGTTGATCCAGTGCAGCCACATTACCAAACCAGTACATTAATAAGATGCAAAGTTACAACCTCTGTTTCACTTACTGAGATTCAGTGTTTCACTAATTACTCACAGAAGTTTACGTCTGACACAAAATTATTTCCTTAGTTCTCTTATTTTGTTCCCCTGTTACAGTATATATAGTGGTACAAGAATTCAAAGCAAGGGAATAAAAGTTAACAATCAAAACGTTAATATAAGATGATGCCTTCTTATTGGACTGCCTAAATTTGTTTCTTGACTAGCTTTTCCATCACACTGCTTTATCCAGGAATTCAAAGAACACTCTGCCAGTACAATCATTCTGTAGCCATATTTATGGGGAATGTCTGATTCCTATTAATATCATTGCTAGGCAAGTTGCACAGTTACCACCCAGGAGCTACCACCCAGGAAAGAGATCTAGGCGTCATTAGTGGATAATACATTGAAATTGCTGGCTCAGTGTGCTGTGGTGATCAAAAAAACAAACAGAATGTTAGGAATTATTAAGAAGAGAATGGCAAATAAAACGGAGGATGTCATAATGCCTTTGTATTGCTCCATGGTGAGACCGCACCTTGAATACTGTGTACAATTCTGGTCATCACATCTCAAAAAGGATATAGCTGCACTGGAGAAAGTGCCTTGCCTAACAAATCTGCTTCATTTTATTGAAGGGGTTAATAAACATGCTGATAAAGGTGAACCGGAAGATGTGGTGTATTTGGATTTTCAGAAGGCATTTGACAAAGTCCCTCATGAGAGGCTTCTAAGAAAACTAAAAAGTCATGGGATAGGAGGCGATGTCCTTTCGTGGATTTCAAACTGGTTTAAAGACAGGAAATAGAGGATAGGATTAAATGGTCAATTTTCTCAGTGGAAAAGGGTAAGCAGTGGAGTACCTCAGGGATCTGTACTTGGACCGGTGCTTTTCAATATATATATAAATGATCTGGAAAGGAATACAACGAGTGAGGTTATCAAATTTGCGGATGATACAAAATTATTCAGAGTAGTTAAATCACAAGCAGATTGTGATGCATTACAGGAGGACCTTGCAAGACTGGAAGATTGGGCATCCAAATGGCAGATGAAATTTAATGTGGACAAGTGCAAGGTGTTGCATATAGGAAAAAATAAACCTTGCTGTAGTTACACAATGTTAGGTTACCACCCAGGAAAAAGATCTAGGCATCATAGTGGATAATACTTTAAAATCGTCAGCTCAGTGTGCTGCAGCAGTCAAAAAAGCAAACAAAATGTTAGGAATTATTAGGAAGGGAATGGTTAATAAAACGGAAAATGTCATAATGCCTCTATATCGCTCCATGGTGAGACCGCACCTTGAATACTGTGTACAATTCTGGTCACCGCATCTAAAAAAAGATATAGTTGCGATGGAGAAGGTACAGAGAAGGGCAACCAAAATGATAAAGGTGATGGAACAGCTCCCCTATGAGGAAAGGCTGAAGAGGTTAGGTTAGGGCTGTTCAGCTTGGAGAAGAGATGGCTGAGGGGGGATAAGATAGAGGTCTTTAAGATCATGAGAGGTCTTGAACGAGTAGATGTGAATCGGTTATTTACACTTTTGAATAATAGAAGGACTAGGGGGCATTCCATGAAGTTAGCAAGTAGCACATTTAAAACTAATCGGAGAAAATTCTTTTTCACTCAACGCACATAAAGCTCTGGAATTTGTTGCCAGAGGATGTGGTTAGTGCAATTAGTGTAGCTGGGTTCAAAAAAGGTTTGGATAAGTTCTTGGAGGAGAAGTCCATTACCTGCTATTAATCAAGTTTACTTAGGGAATAGCAACTGCTATTAATTGCATCAGTAGCATGGGATCTTCTTAGTGTTTGGGTAATTGCCAGGTTCTTGTGGCCTGGTTTGGCCTCTGTTGGAAACAGGATGCTGGGCATGATGGACACTTGTTCTGACCCAGCATGGCAATTTCTTATGTTCTTATGTTCTTAAGGGTGACCAAAATGATAAGGGACATGGAACAGCTGCCCTGTGAGGAAAGGCTAAAGAAATTAGGGTTGTTCAGTTTGGAGAAGAGATGACTGAGGGGAGATATGTTAGAGGTTTACAAAATCATGAAAGGACTTGAACAAGTTAATGTAAATTGGTTATTTACTCTCTCAGATATTAGAAGGACCAGGGGGTACTCCATGAAGTTAGCAAGTAGCTCATTTAGAACAAATCAAAGAAAATTCTTTTCATCTGAGTGCATAGTTAAGCTCTGGAATTCATTGCCAGAGGATGTGGTCACAGCAGTTAGTGTAATTGTGTTTAAAAAAGGTTTGGATAATTCCTAGAAAAATAATCCATAAACTGCTACTACGCTAATTACTTAGCAGTAGTAGTTTGTGATTTATCTAATGTTTGAGTACTTGCCAGATACTTGTGACTTGGATTGGCCACAGTTGACAATAGGATACTGGGCTTGATGGAACCTTCTTCTGACCCAGTGTGGCATATCTTATGTTCTTAACTTTTTATTTCTTATGCATATAGGGGTACATTTTTAATGGCTTAGAAACATTTTGCTCAGATCAAAATAGAATCAACTTGCCTAAGTCAGCCATATTTTTTCTCTACCAGAAAGTTTGCCTTTGCTTTCATAGAGTGCTTTGGAGGGGAGACTACATGAAGAATTTTCATTTTTAAAACTTTACGCATGTAGTAGGTACACTTCCAAACGCTCATACATACCGTTTAACACTGGGCAAGTGCACGTATGTATTACCACATAAGCCAATATTCAACATATTGAATGCAGGCACCTTGTGTTTGCAAATCGACTAGGTTTGTGCAGGTTAAAACGTATAAATGTATGCATTACCAGTCAGGCATCCTATTGAAAATGTACTCCATATATTAAAATACATCTGAACTGTTGTAATAGAGACTGTATAAATAAGAGAATTATTGAGAAACAAATAATGTAATATAATCCCTTACATTTGAACCTGAGTGATAAAAACAACTGAAAAGAAAACAGAACAGGATAAATAGTATATATGATGTGTATTTTTTTTTTTTGGTTCTGGTCCCACGTAGGAAATTTTGTTTTTTCCGTGGTTTGGGATTTTTTTTCATGGTTCTCGAATTTCTTGTTAGTGCGCACTAACGGGGCACTCCTGAACCATGACAAATTGGACAATTTTGTTTAAATTGTCTAATTCATTTAAAACTAATGCACATCTCAAAGAACATAAGAAATTGCCATGCTGGGTCAGACCAAGGGTCCATCAAGCCCAGCATCCTGTTTCCAACAGAGGCCAAACCAGGCCACAAGAACCTGGCAATTAACCAAACACTAAGAAGATCCCATGGTACTGATGCAATTAATAGCAGTGGCTATTCCCTAAGTAAACTTGATTAATAACAGTTAGTGGACTTCTCCTCCAAGAACTTATCCAAACCTTTTTTGAACTCAGCTACACTAACTGCACTAACCACATCCTCTGGCAACAAATTCCAGAGCTTTATTGTGCGTTGAGTGAAAAAGAATTTTCTCCGATTAGTCTTAAATGTGCTACTTGCTAACTTCATGGAATGCCCCCTAGTCCTTCTATTATTCGAAAGTATAAATAACCAATTCACATCTACTCATTCAAGACCTCACATGATCTTAAAGACCTCTATCATATCCCCCTTCAACCGTCTCTTCTCCAAGCTGAACAGCTCTAATCTCTTCAGCCTTTCCTCATAGGGGAGCTGTTCCATCCCTTTTATCATTTTGGTTGCTCTTCTCTGTACTTTCTTCATTGGAACTATATCTTTTTTGAGATGCAGCAACCAGAATTGTACACAGAATTCAAGGTGCGGTCTCACCATGGAGCGATATAGAGGCATTATGACATTTTCCGTTTTATTTGCCATTCTCTTCTTAATAATTCCTAACATTCTGTTTGTTTTTTTGATCACCACAGCACACTGAGCCAGCAATTTCAATGTATTATCCACTAATGACGCCTAGATCTTTTTCCTGGGTGGTAGCTCCTAATAATTCCTAACATTTGTTTCCTTTTTTGACTGCTGCGTTTACCGTAGTCTAACCATGAGATTACCGTTGCATGAACTACTAAATAAAGTAAAAGTATGGGGAAAAAACAGATCAGCTTAGTTTTCAAAGAGGTGGCTGAAATCATAATGGCAAACCAATTAGTATTCAAAAGGCACAAAGGATCTGAGAAAGAGGAGGCTACAACAAAATATTTGTTAAGACTAAGGGAAGCAGGGATAGTATTCAGGACAAGAAAGAGGGAAACAGATGATAACTAAGGCAGTAAACCATGGTGACAAGAGGTTTTTTTTTAAAGATACATTAGTGCAGGGGTTCTCAGGTTTTCAGGACATCCACAATAAATAGGCATGAAAGATATACATGCACTGCCTCCACTGTATTGACCACCGGGTGTCAATCTCGCTCGTGTATATTCATTGCAAATATACTGAAAATCCAGCTAGCTAGGTATGTCCCAAAGATTGGGTTGAGAACCCCTGCATTAGGAAAGGTGGAAGTGCAGGGTTGGGAATGTAAGGGCAACCCCAATTTAGGGTACATAAAATATAATTAGCTGCTGGGAGTCCAAAACTTTCAGTAGTCACTGGGGTTCTTTGAAAATAGCTGAGCAGATAGTAGAGACCCAGATTCAGACAATGATTTCTACAGGACAAGGAAACCTGTGGCGTAGCCATGGGTAGGCCTGGGTGGTTAGGTTCAGGTCTACCCAACCTGGACTGTTTCACACTGGAAGATGCCTGTTTGAGCAATGCCATTGTGGGATCCCATCCCTGCGACAGCATAGAGGAGGGCCAAAGCTGCAATGCTATCGCAGGATTCCATCCCATCCCTGCAGTGGCAGAAGTAGGAGTTTGGCTTTGCCTAATGATAGGCCCTGCATGTCTGTGGGTGAGAATGGGAACCTGAGTGTGTGTCTGTGTGTGTATAAGAATTGGGGGGGGGGGGTTTGAGAGAATGCGAGCTTGCAGGGGCGGATTGAGGGAAAATAGTGGCCCGGGGGATTTTTCTCCATACTGGCCCATGGGTACCCAATTACATATACAACATAATTTACATATATAATTTACATATATATGTACACACCCCTATATTTCGGCATGGTCCTCCCATATCAACACAGTACTATTTGCCAAAACTCAAAGAATAACAACCCCACCTATGAAAAAGAATACCATAAATATTATACCAGAATCTAAAATATCAATACACCTCCTATCAGGAAAACCGAACAGGCCAAGCTACTACAGATCCCTACAGAGAAACCACATGCTAAAAGAATGCTTCATCTCAGTCTTTGCATGCAGAACACAAACTCTCACCAAACACAGAATAAAGCCACATAAAGTATAAATAGAAATGTACAGACAAAATCTAAACTGTAAAACGTATCACGCCAGACTCTATACAGTGCATAAATGGAAAAACAAAAATGTCACTAATCCTCATGAAACAATCAATAAAATCAAGATATATAAATCATGAATCATAATTATAAAATCATACTAATAAAATAATTTCAAAACAGCTGATGAATAGAATATCCAATAATTAAAGACTCAAGCAAATTTTGAAACCTTTACCAAACACCAATATAATATTTCAAACAGCAGACACATCACATACTACCCAATAATTAAAATGATAGTCAATGAAGAAAAATGAACTTAAAAAGCCACCTTTACTTACCCTCTCCAGCAGTTCTCCTACTCCTTTCCCTTGCAGGCCACACCAGAAGCAGCAGTAGCTGCTGAAGCTGTCCTCATGGTCCTCTTCCTTAGGGACCACAACCAATCTCTTCTCTCTCTCTCTCTCACACACACACACACACACACACACACACACACACACACACCAGTCATACCCTCAAGACCAATTTCTGTCTCTCACACACCAATCATCTCCCCAACCAGTCTCTCTCTCTCACACACACATACACACACACACACACACACACAAGCACACATATACCAGTCATCTCCCTGATCAGTCTCACACATATACACGTCACCTCTCTGGCCAGTCTCTCTCAATCACACAATGCTCTCGCTCTCTCTTACTTACATAAAGGCTTTCAATCACACACATGCTCTCTCTCTTTCACTTACACACAAGCTCTCAATCACACACATGTTCTATCTCACAGCCACAAACCAGCCAAAAAATTGCTCCATCTCTCTTGCACACACACATTGACACACAGAAGCACCCTCCCTGTCTCACATACACATTACACTCTCACAGAAGCACCTTGCTTTCAGACTTGCAGCATTTTTTTACTTTTACTAAAAGTGAAAGTGATGATCCCAACCATTAAATAAGAAAACCACATTCCTATCAGAAGGTGAAATGACATCCTTCCTTCAGGTTCTGTCCTCCCAATGGACAGCCACCCACACAGTACAGCTTCTCTTGTTTTGTGCTTTCATGCAATGAAGCAAGTGTCTTTTTTCAAACTATCAGTCACATGATTATTCATGTGGGAGATATGGCACCGAAAGACATCCTTAGTCAACTTCCCTTTTAAATGGGAAGATTCCAGTCTTAGTCATTTAAAAATATACATTTTGTAAAGGCTTAAAAAAAATGGCAAAACTGTTTCAGATTGGAACTATTCTAGTTTTCATGCTTAAATTATGCTTTAAAAAAACCAAACAAACCCCACCTGGCATCAGCATCTTAAATTTGTGATTTTGCTGAGATGAACATTTTAAATAGTTTAATTTTTTTTGCTTTAGTATTTGTCTCTACCCACTTTGCTAAATTTTATTTTCCAGAAAAGGGATGCTTAACATTCAGTAATTTAATCTTTCATCCAACTTTTCAAAAGTTGCACTACCAGCACAAAAGTTGAGGTATATTTACTATCACATTTCATTTTTTTTTAAACTGGCAGATTCCTTTCTCACATACACATCACATACACACACACACACACAGAAGCACCATTCCTTTCTCACATTCACATCACATACACACACACAGAAGCACCATTCCTTTCTCACACACACACACACACACAAGCACCGTCCCTTTCTCACATTCACACACACACAAGCACCGTTCCTTTCTCACATACACACCACATACACACACACAGAAGCACCATTCCTTTCTCACATTCATACACACACACAAGCACCGTTCCTTTCTCACATTCACACACACACACACACAAGCACCGTTCCTTTCTCACATTCACACACACACACAAGCACCGTTCCTTTCTCACACACATAAGCACCCTTCCGATCCAAGGCACCCGCTGAACAGCTGGTCGCCGGCTGCAGTTAGCAGCACTGGTGTTCACTTCTTTGGCCCCCGCCGGCCTCGATTTTAATTTCTTTGGCCCTCTTGGTCTCCAGCGGGGGCCGAAGAAATTAAAATCGAGGCCGGCGGGGGCCGAAGAAAAGAAGATAGGTGCTGCCCAGGCAGCCCCCGCTTGAGGCTGGCTGGGAGGCGCCCATCTTCTTTTCTTCAGCCGCTGCCATCGGCCTCGATTTTAATTTAGTCGGCCCCCTGCCGACTTGGTCTCTGGCGGGGGCTGACTGGGAGGCTCCCATCTTCTTTTCTTCGGCCCCTGCCGGCTTGGTCTTCCGTGGGGGCTGGCTGATCTTTTCTTCGGCCTCTGCCGGCCTCGATTTTCATTTCTTCGGCCCACGCTGGCTTGGTCTAATGGCAGGGGCTGGCTGGGAGGCACTGAGGCTGGGCTGAAGAAGAGCCACGCGGTCGAGACCACGTGACCAGGTAGACCGGCCCACCGGGGGATGCCCGATCCCCCGATAGGTCAGTCCGCCCCTGAGAGCTTGTATGTGTATGTGTGATAGAGCTTGTTAGAGTGAGAGCTTGTATGTGCGTGTGTGTGTGTAGAGAATGTGAGCTTGTATGTATGTGTGTGGGAGGGAAGAGCATATGAAAGTGAGAGATTATGTGTGTGAGGGAGTCTATGAGAGAAAGCATGAGCCTCTGTGTGTGTGTATGAGTGTGTGTGAGACAGAGGTCGCTGCATCTCAAAAAAGATATAGTTGCAATGGAGAAGGTACAGAGAAGGGCAACCAAAATAATAAAGGGGATGGAACAGCTCCCCTATGAGGAAAGACTGAAGAGGGTAGGGCTGTTCAGCTTGGAGAAGAGATGGCTGAGGGGAGATATGATAGAGGTCTTTAAGATCATGAGAGGTCTTGAATGAGTAGATGTGAATCGGTTATTTACACTTTCAAATAATAGAAGGACTAGGGGACATTCCATGAAGTTAGCAAGTAGCACATTTAAGACTAAACGGAGAAAATTCTTTTTCACTCAACGCACAATTAAGCTCTGGAATTTGTTGCCAGAGGATGTGGTTAGTGCAGTTAGTGTAGCTGGGTTCAAAAAAGGTTTGGATAAGTTCTTGGAAGAGAAGTCCATTAACTGCTATTAATCAAGTTTACTTAGGGAATAGCCACTGCTATTAATTGCATCAGTAGCATGGGATCTTCTTAGTGTTTGGGTAATTGCCAGGTTTGGCCTCTGTTGGAAACAGAATGCTGGGCTTGATGGACCCTTGGTCTGACCCAGCATGGCAATTTCTTATGTTCTTATGTTCTTAAGACAGTAGAGAAGAAAGACCCTGAAAATGAATTAGGAATTGACTGTCAAGGGAAAAGTGGGGAAAAAGAGACCGGGACCAACTGATTAGAAAAATACAAAGATCAGACAACAAAGGTAAAAAAAAAAAAATTATTTCGAGATTTTAGCAATTTGAATATGCCATCTTTGGGAATGTGCATTTCTTATATTTTTGTATTTTGCTCTTTCTTGAATATTCCACTGTTCAGAATCTATTTTCTCAGGCTTTCTCTTTCAGTTTTGTCTGCATGTTTCTGTTTCTGATTTGTAGTCGGTCTCTATTTTGTTTGTGCGTGTCTGAAGTGCAGTATTTCTACTAGCATGTAGTTTCTCTGTAGCAGTCCAGCTTGTTCTATTATTCCAGTACGTGATGTATTAATGTTGTAGGGCCTGGTGTAGTATTTGCATTGCTGCTTTTTCATAAGGTTGCTGTTACTTGAATCCTGAGAGTAAGTGCTGTGACTGTATGGTATGGTAAGTTTCTAGACGTCTCTTTTTTGCAGGAGTTTGTGTTACTTCACAAAATAGCAGTGGAGGGATAATTGTTGCTAAGATGACTCCAGAATTTTAATTTTTTTTTTTTTCATTTTGGTTGTAATCTGAATTGTCCTAGCTCTGCTATGCACCTCTTCTGATGATTAATGCTATTTTATTGTATTTATGATGATTTCTGGCTTTCTGTAAAGAAGATTCATGAAAGAATACATTAATTTTTGTTTTAATACATCATTTATACATGATCTGTGTGTGCATTTATAAACTGCAATAAATATAAAATAAATTAATACAGATTAATAAGGGATTTTTAATGCTGGTAAGAGCTTGAAATAATTGAAGTTAAATGTTTTAAAGTTTCACACATGATGCATAATGGCTGTTGCAAACTATTTAGAAAGGCACTGTAGGGTGCAATATACGGCATTATTTATCAATAAGATAAAGATGGCGCTGGCCGTCCACTGGATGACCCGCACCATTTTTAAAGATGGCGCCGGCCGTCCAGTGCTCCTACCATGTGACAGGGGCCGGCCAATGGCACGGTTACCCTGTCACATGGTAAGGGCAAAGGGCCATTGGCGCCATTTTTATTAGTGGCAGCTGATGGCCCGAGAGTGGGAGATTGCTCCCCGGGCCCACTGGACCACCAGATAATTTTAAAACATTTTGGGGGGGGGGGGGGGTCGGGAGGGTGGTGGAGGCTAAGGGAGTGGTTTTAAAGGGACGGGTGGGTTTTTGTTTATCGGCCGACAGCCCGAGCGCGAGAGAACGCTCCCGGGACCCCCGCTGGACCACCAGGTAATTTTGGGGGGTCAAGAGGGTGGTGGAGGCTAAGAGAGCGGTTTTAAAGGGTCAGGGTGGGCTTTTAGGTTGTGTCCTAACTCCCGTTAGTGTGCACTAACCCGATTAATGATTTTTTCACGATAAATCGGTGGAATTTCTACTGTATCGCACTCTTTAACGATTAATGACGATTTAAAAAACATCGGATGATATTTTAAATCGTCAAAAAACGATTCACATCCCTAATAGTGAAAGGCAAACAGCTAAAGGAAATATACTTACCTGTTGAGTATTTCACTGGACGTTGTTAGTGTGTTTCTGGAAAGTATTTAAAGAAATTTTACTTGATACCAAAATAATCTTTCTTCAATTTGTGCTCTGTTATTAAATAAATTCTACTGAACCTGAGACAAGGTGTTTATTGCTGTGAATTAACATTTATTGGGTTTAGGATTTTTGCTACAAGCAAATCTCATGGCACTTATTTCGCTCCCCTACCTCTGGGGAAAGCATTGGTATTGTTAATCATAATACAGAGAGGAATGTTTTTTCATGCGTGGCTGCCAATAGAGGAAAAGCAGGAAGAGAGAGAGTGTCTCGCTTTTGCCCCATGACAGTCCCAAAGCTCTGCCCCTGGGGGCTATCCTTACAAGACTAGGATCACTTCCATATCTAAAGTACTAAGTTTTATGATCATTCCTGCAGCCTACAAAAATTAGTCAGGCTGGTGTCCAGAACGTTCAGCTTCTCTGTACTCATTGATGTTTGGATTTCAACCTTGCTCCCTCCATGCAGCTTACCCCAGTACCTTCTTTGAAGCCTTATGCAGCTGTACCACCGAAGTTAGGGTTAAAATGATGAAATAAAAAACTCTGAATAAAATATTGGCAAATTTAAGAATGAATTCCCCAACACACGCACAAACACACACTCAGGCAAAGAAGCAGATGAGAAGAGATCTGTTGCGGCTAGGCAGGTGGACCACTGTCGGAAGGCAAGGCCGGGCTGGAGCTTCACCACTACCAGCCCTCGTTTCCCACAGGTTGAGCTCTTGGGTACCGGGACCGGCTGGACTTACGTGAGGTCTCTGAAGGCTGCGGAGACGAGGCTGGAAGGAATCCAGGAGAGAGTCCAGGAGCTGTCGTGAAAACGAAACACAAGATGGCAAGAACCGTGACAGGCCGCAGTACTCGTTGAAGAATGCCAGGCGTAGGTCGGGTCAGGAAGCAGATCTCGCAGTTGTGATTTCAGGCATAAGTCAGGGCAGGCGGCAGATCTTGTAGTTGGGAGGTGAAGCGAGGTTTGGAATCTGGAAGGCAGATAAACAGAAACTCGGGCACGGGAGCGATCCTCTGCAGAGGAACAGGAAGCAGGACCTTAAGAGCAGAAGCCAAGGCAAGGTCTGAGAGCCAGACCTTGCCTTAAGTTGGAAAAGGCTGGGCAGGGCAAGAGGAGGGGCCGCGGCAATTTCCTGTCATGGTCCGTTTAATTCCTAGACAGGGTCGTGCGCGCGGGCCTAGGAAGGCCCAGCGGAGGCGGGGCCCGCGCAGAGGATGGCAGCTCATCAGAGAGGCCTGGGCGCACAGGATTACCGGCGCGCTAGAGAGAGGAGCGTGATGAAACGCAACGAAAGCAGCTGGCCACTGCTGCAGGTAACCCGGAGCGGATGGAGGCTGCGCCACGCCGGTAGGAGGTAGCGACCAAGCGCGGGGAACCGCGGCCGGTGGCCCTAACAAGATCAGAAAAAAGTACAGGAAAGGAACAAAAATAGAGGGCATATATATTTTTTTACTGGTAGCGTTTTGTTTTTTTTGTGCTAGAGCTCCATTCATTTTTAAAACCTGGCAGGTGTGGGTTGTGTAACAGCATGACTGTTTGTCCCCCAGCAGCCGAACAGTTAAAAAGTGGTCCTTTAGCAGTAAGTTTCCCAGGTCGGTTTGTGAAGGTAGTCCAGTCGGTGATTTGCTGGATGTGGTATCTGGGGGCTCTGAGGAGCCAATTGTTATATTATTTTCTGAAAACAAAGAGCATATCACCAAGTGGGAACTGCTGGAGAAAGTCCCCTTGAAATGGCTAAAGCCTCACTGATTCCAACCCTGACAGGAAGGAAAGTGGACAGAGGAGATGGTCTCACTTTGTTTTGTTTTTTTAATCTGTCCTAATAGCCTCTTTTTCTCTGTTTATTATTTGAGAGGTTGAATCAACCTGAATATGTTGTAAAAATGGAAAAGAATGACTGATTTATCTTAAATGCGCTTGATCAGAGGCAGCGACCTATCTATGGAGCAAATCACTTAAATTCCCCCACCCAGATAGCTCTAATAAATGAGCGTAAAGAGGTTTCTTGAAGTGATATATTTCTAAAGCACAATGGGATCTTGTATGGATGACAGGAGTATAAATTAAATGCACTTTCCACAAATGTTCAATGGATATGTAACAGGAGCTTTTTAACAGTAAGGAAATAAATTGGTATTAAGTTACTAACATCTAATATTTTACTGGGAGATATAAGTGTTGTAGATGTATATTTTTTAAAAACAATTTTATACTTTCAATTTTGTCGACATACAATATATCAAAATTTTGTTTATCCAGAAAGAAGAATAGATATTGTAAATCTGAGAGAATACAAGATTAAGTCAAGATTTCAAAAATGGAAAAAAAAAAAGAAAGAAAAGAATTGCAGAGAAATTCATATAAGCATTTTTTTTTTAAACAATTTTGCACTAGACCTATATGTTTAATGGGGAAAAGTCATTTTTTGCCAATTTTGGGATAGATTCATGTTTTATAGGAAAATACAATTTTGGTTTGTAGCTTATATATTATCCATATACCTATCCTGGAAATTTGATTGCTGTAGGTTGAATGTTCAGGAGATAAAAAGCCAATAAGGGTTTGTTTTTTTTTGTTTTTTTTATAGAAACTATACTATGAGTAGCACAAAGTCAAAGGTCAGAGGGGCTTTTGAAATGAAATTCAAAAGAAGGTAAAAGAGGTAGAAGCAAAAAGTGCTAAAAAAGAGATCCATGAAGAGAATTTATTCAGAAATGTCAAGTTAGTGCTCTCATAAAATCCTACATATCGAGTTTGTACATTTATATATCTTTCATCTTTCTCTACATATATTTCACTTCCATGGATGATATATCTTCCGAAGATGACTTGTTAAAATGTGTGACAATGCTGTCTGCAGTGAAAATTAATGCATCCGCCACACACTGTGCATCATTTTTCAACAACAGTACCGTATGTCTAGTGGGGGTTCTCAACCCAGTTCTCGGGGCACACCCAGCTAGTCACATTTTCATGATATCCACAATGTATATGCATGAGATAGATCTGCATACAATGGAGGCAGTGCATGAAAACCTCTCTCATGCATATGCATTGTGGATATCCTGAAAACCTGATTGGCTGGTCGTGTTCAAGGACTAGATTGAGAACCCCTGGTATAGAATATCTGATATTAAGTATAACCGTATAACCAGTTCTCTTATACTCATATTAGAGTTGTACAAACATTCTGTTTCTCTGGTTTGTTTGTTTTTTTTAATTTGAGAGTTTGAGTTAACCTCGATATGCTGTAAAAATGGAGCTGTTTGAGGATGGGAATTTTTGATTTGGATCCATTCGGAATACTTCTCTTAGGATTTATGGATCTAGATGCCCTCTTTCTCAGTGCTAGTACAAGAGCAGCATCATGAAAGGGGACGGAGCGTTGATACCCATGAGCTTTATTGCCCCAGACAGGTTCACTCTTGACTGCATCAATGGTTGTTGGTCCCCATTGCTTTTAAAAGGCTATCTTTTCTGCCAGCAACTTGGATCAGTTACTAAATCAGAGGCCGATGTGATATGTTGAGTGTTAAAACTCTGCACTGAATTTCAGCGCACGGATTCTTAACGCGGACTCTAAAAAAAATTGTTTAAATTCCCAATGCAGCAAGGGCCGGATTTTCAAAAGGTTACGCACGTAACCGGCCTTATGCGCGCCAGGCCTATTTTAAAAAGGCACGGCGGCGCGCGTAAAGCCCCATGACGTGTGTAAGTCCCGGGGCTTTACAAAAGGGGCGGGGCATGGGCGGAACGGTCCGGGGCGGGGCCAGAGACCTGCAACACAGAGGCCATTGCCGTTGTGTCAAGGGATCGCCTGCTGGCGCACGCAACTTGCGCCTGCCCAGAGGCAGGCGCAAAAGTAGGATAAAACTTTTGGGGGGTTTAGAGTGGGGCTGGGGGGGTTAGAGTGGGGGGGAAGGTTAGGAGAAGGGGGGAAAGGTCAGGCTTGGGGGGAGGGAACGGAGGAAGGCAGCGCGGCTCAGCGCGCACAAGGTGCACAACCGTGCACCCCCTTACGCGTGCCGACCCCAGACTTTACAACATGCGCGCGCCTGCTGGGTAGCGCGCGCACCTGTAGGCCGCGCGCGCATGTTATAAAATCTACCCCTAAGCTGGGTAGGCAGGCGCAAAAGGTAAAACTAAAATTTTGGGGGTGATTAGAGTAGGGCTGGGGGGGGAAAAGGTTAGGGGAAGGGATGGAAAGATCAGGTTATAGGGAAGGGAAGTTCCCTCTCAGGCCGCTCCACCTGGGAGGAAACAGGGGAAGGCAGCATGGCTCGGGGCTCACATTTGTGCACCCTCTTGCGTGCGCTGACCCTTGGTTTTATAACTTGCGCGCGCCTATGCACAATTGTAAAATTGGGTGTACATGAGCGTGCCCCGGGTAGCACGCGCACATGTACGCCCACGCGCATCTTTTTAAAATCTACCCCAATGTGCACAAAAAAATGTGCACACAGCTGTGGGTTAAACTGTATGCTGAGCTGAGCCGAGCACACCTTATTACATCGGGCCCCTCAGAAGCCCCACACACTGCTGTAAGCAGCATTGGAGCTGTGCAAACTTAGTGGAATTGCTTCTTGATTAGAAACCAGTAGCAAAGATGTACTGAAGTGTGATCATTTTAGTAAGTTACCAAGATTGACTTATCAAAACTATTGCACAAGGAAAAAAAGTGCTGATATTGTGCTATGTACATGATATGCAAAAATATCATGCAATGGTTTCACTATTTCACTGCAAAGCTTTACAGTCTCCATGCAATACCTGTTTTACTGTGTGATAAAAATGAATGCCACTCAGTATTTTGACCAAGAGAAACCTGCAAAATATCTAGGAGCCTTCAATTTTTTATTTATTTATTTTTCCTGAGAATTTATCAGAACAAAAATGGGAGAGAAAATCAGTGGGAAAAAAAATGAGTCATTTTTCTGAGTAAACATCAGAGTTTATTTTGGTAGACAGAAGCCAGGACTGTAAAACAATATTAAGCAGATTCTCCCACCCACCCATTCAGCAGAATACTCCTCTCTACTCTTATCACCTGCATAGCAAGTCCTTCTGTCTTTCCCCACCCCCCACCAAGAATATCCCTCTCTCCCAACTGCAACAGCATTCATCGTCACCAGTGGTGGTTCTGGGCTCCTCTCCCTTTGGCAGTAGGCTTGCTGGAGTTCCTGTGCTCTGCAGCTTTTGGGGCCAATGCAATACAGTGCGCTCAGCCGAGCGCACTGTATAACCCGCAGTCCAACGCGGGTTGAATAGGCGCTAATCAATCCCCTAATGCAATAAGGGGATTAGCGCATATTCAACGCGCATCCAATGGGGAGTGAATCTAATAGCGCTCATCACATGCGCCCGCTTTCTACGCACATCCATTGCATCGGCCTCTCTGTCAGCCCGATCCAGTAAAGTCCGTGGGAGAGCGGACTAACGCCCGCTCTCCCGGCGCGCGCACCGGCCCCTCGCCGGTGCGAGCGATGCAGTATTTAAATTAGGCGACGCGGTGCAAACGAGGAAAAGGAGGCGCTAGGGACACTAGCGCGTCCCTAGCGCCTCCTTTTGGCCTGGAGCGGCGGCTGTCAGCGGGTTTGACAGCCGACGCTCAATTTTGCCGGCGTCGGTTCTCGAGCCCGCTGACAGCCACGGGCTCGGAAACCGGACGCCGGCAAAATTGAGCGTCCGGTTTTCGGCCCAACAGCCGCGGGCCGAATTCAAAAATTTTTTTTTTTTTTTTTTTACTTTTTTTTACTTTTGGGGACCTCCGACTTAATATCGCTATGATATTAAGTCGGAGGGTGCACAGAAAAGCAGTTTTTACTGCTTTTCTGTGCACTTCCCTGGCGCCGGAAGAAATTAGCGCCGACCTTTGGGCGGCGCTAATTTCTTAGAGTAAAATGTGCGGCTTGGCTGCACATTTTACTTACTGGATCGCTCGGGAATACCTAATAGGGCCATCAACATGCATTTGCATGTTGAGGGCGCTATTAGGTGCCGCGGGTGGGCCGCGTGTTTTCCTCCCTTTACTGAATAAGGGGTAAGGGAAAACACGCGTCCAGAGCAGGGTGACAGTGCGCTCCGACGGAGCACACTTTACTGGATCGACCTGTCAGTGAGGGAAGTACTTCTGGTGAGGGGGCCTGCTTCAAATGTTGTGACGGTGATACCAGACAATAGGTACTTTGGCTGGTTAGGGGGGGGGGGAAGATGGGACTTTAAATGTCACATTATTGGAGAGCAAGTGTTTTTGCTGGGGGGGGGGGGGACGAGACTTGAAACACAGCTCAGTTTTTGGCTCTCACTGCATCCAGCAATGATGGGAGGCCTTGAAACTCTGCATCCACAGCTCCAAGGCTGCTTTTAATCAGTCTAAAATTAGGGTGAACATCATTTTAAAACGATTTTCACCTTTTGGAAAAATCCAGGAATTTATGGGTAAAAATCAGTTTAAACTGAGACTGAAAGACCCTAAAAATAAAGCAGAAAACTGCACCCCCTCAAGAAATGTATAAAAGCCTGGTCTTCACAGCAATTCACTGTCAGAGGTCGATGTACTAAAGTGCAAAATTTTCATACCAAAATGGGAGTTTTGCAATGAAAAATAACACAAAACACCCAGAAATGCACAATTGTAGGCATTCAGCATGATTTTTATTTTTCGCAAAAACAATTTGCAAAAATGACTTTCGCAGTAATCTGCTAGGCATAAACGTTTATTTAAATTTTCCAGTAATGAGATGCTTTGATGCAAAATCATTCAAAGCAGCTCATTACTGTGGAATTTTGCAAAAAATGGGCCCATGAAAAATGTTATCACTCTCAGTCCAGAAAAAGACGGTTTGTGTGAACCGCAATGTGGATGTGAAGAGGCCTCATAGCCTGAGTAAAACACTCCCTTTGCTGCGCGCCCCCTCTCCCCCTTCCAGTATACAAAAAATTCCCTGGTGGTCACAGTGAACCTCCTATTCCAACCACGGAATCTCTTGTGGTCTGTACAAGTTTAATAAAGGTCTGATAGCAAGCCCCACCCCTTTGTCCCCCCACAAAAGCATCAAAATACCCATAAGGGGGCCCCCCTCTATGGTCAAAAACTTATCCCTTCAGAGGGGTGGTCTTCTAGGGACAGGTTCCAGAGACTGACTGAGAAATGTTGGCGCACAAGGCAGGGCTAGTAATTCAGCACCTCCTAGTAATTTCACCCCCAAAAAAGATTATCTATTGGTTGGCACTCTGGGGTGACTGCCCGATTGGTCTTCCCCTTAATCTGGCCCTTAATCCAGCCCATTCGTTCCTGCTTTTCCAGGTTTGAAAATGGCACTGGTTGACTTCATTAGTTTTTTTGACCTGTGCAAAATGTAGTGGGACCCCCGATTTGCTAGGGGGCTGAATCTGGGGTTCTATGAACACCTCAGGGCCTATCTTTCTTGCACACAGGAAAAGTACCCAGCCACTGAGGTGAGGAAGAGGTTTACACCTCCAGGGCCCTGGTGCAGACGTGGGACAGCACAGTCAGTGCCGTGCTCACACTGATAGGTCGGTGGGTACTTACAGCGGCTGATCTGCGAGGAAGGATGATACACTCTTGAAAATAATGGATAGAAACCAGTAATAGTGTCCAACTGAAAAAAAAATCTTTACTTCATCTTAAACAAAATAATCCAAGATAGTGTGGCAGAGATCATGAATAACAAAATAAAACTACTCTCCTCCTCCTTCCAACTGACCTAGTCCCTACTATCTCTTCCCCATAGAGGGTGAGATGATTGACCTCATGCACAGTCGTAAACTGGGGTTAGCCCTCCACAAAATCTGTCTTCAGAAATAATCACCGATCCGCAGATCTTCTCTTTCCCTGTTAACTGGGCGCAAAAAGGAAAGATCCCGAAGAACTCAGTCCTTCCAGAAAAGGGAGCTTGACCTTCTATCAGGAACTGGTCCAAAGGAACAATAACCAGAATCTCCAAAATCCAAAAACATTTCCGCTCCTATCAACGTTTCCTCTCCTCTCCTCTCACTTCCTCTTCTCCAGGCCCTCAGAGGAGGAGCATTGACATATCCCTGAGACATATCCCACAAAAGGGTGGGGCACAGGCAAAGAGGGACCCCAAATTTGCCACACCCCTAAACTGGAAAACAGGGCCAAAAAGTAGTGCATTTACAAAAAGAATAGAAAACTAAATAAAAGGAAATGAAGGGCCCCTCCCCTGCCTACCCCCCCCCCCCAAAAATAAAAGTGCCACTGACTTTTAAAAATTGAAATTCCCCCCCCCCCCCTCACCCCCATCGGGACTGCCACTATCTTCCTGTCCTCCTCAGATGTCTCTTACCCCATCCTTGGAGTTTCAAGAGCTCAGTCATTCCCTCCCTGCCAGGTCCCTTTTTCAAAATGTGGCCGGCCGGGCCTGAGGTACAGCAAAATGGCCAAGCCTTAGGGCCAGTCGGCACCATTTTGTAAACAGGACTTCTGAAGCCCCACAGATGGAGGTGACAGACATCTGGGAGGGGGGGAGGAGGGTAGAGGAGAAGACTCAGGGATGGAGTTGGGAGGGGAGCTATAGAGGGGTGTTTAATTTCTGAAACAAACAGAAACTAAAAACCAAACCAAAGTTTGATGGCTTTTGTTTTTTATATTCTTTCATTTTCTAATGAAACAGACCAAAATGAGTTTCTTTATTACTATAACCCTACCCAGGGTTACTAATGATCTTCACTAGATTATAAGGCTTTCTGGATGGTTCCTGCTGACCAGGGTTCACTCAAAGGTTAAGGCGGATCCCTGACCCTCTGCAAGTGACCCCTGTAAGGAGGGGGACTGAGGGGGACGAGGCAGAGCTCATGCAGGCAAACTAGAGCTGTGTGCTTTACAATTACCCTTCCTGGTTAAGGGAGGGAGAGCATAGGGGGAGATGAAAGTTGTAAAGGAATGAGATAAGGTAGAAGGTACACTCCCTCCACATGGGGATGGGTAAGGTGTTGAGAGTCTATATAACCTACACCTAGTGTGTTGTTCTCGAGAGTCTAGGGTATGAAAAGGGCTTCTGAGGCATCCGGGTTTGGTGCAGCAAGGAACCACAGAAATTCCAGCTTGCAGTTTAAGGCTGTGGGGGCCTGTCAGGATAAGGAACCCATCGAGTGAAGGGGTGGAAATATTCCTGGGAACGACCCAGCAGAGTGAATTGTGTATTAAATACGTTTCCCTGAAGGATTAGGGGCTGAAGGTATCCATGAGTGGGCTCCCTCCTACTCCATGAAGATTGGGAGTTTGCTGAAAGATGGCCAGTGTCCAATCAAGCATCACAAGAGTCATCTGATTGTTTGTTTACCTTATACATCTACAATAAACCTTTCTTTGTTTGGTGTGGATAGTGGGCTTTGTTGGAACCAGATTCATTTCTGGTCCCCAAGCAGCGATCCCTAGTGGACCCTGATTGATCCCGGGGTTGCAGGAGGGAAACACTTAACTCCTGCAGTCCCCCAAAGGTGACCTAAAAAAAGGGAGGGGGGAGTTACATTACATTTTTTAATTTTGTTGTAAAATGAAGGCATGTCCAGTCCCTAATGGGTCACATTTCACCATCAGGTTGGCTGGCTCAAAGCAAGCAGTACGAGAGGGGAGGAGGCGGCAGGGAGGAAGGGATACCCCTCAGCAACCTGGACCACTGGATGAGGAAACAGCATCCCAGGTAGTGAGCAGCACTGGAGTACCTTGAGCTAAGCCCAGGATCTGCAACATTCAGTTCAGTACGGAGCAAAATGACCTTCTTCTTGACAAGGTCCTGGAATACTGCCCAGTACTTTTTGGAGTGATCTTTCAAAAGAGTTACGCATATAAAAGTAGCATCTATTGCAGCAGTTTTGAAAAGTCCATTTACATGTGTAAAACCTTTTGAAAATTCAGCCCTTTAGAGTGAATTTTCAAAGGGGTTACACGTGTAAAAGCAGCAATTTTCAAAAGCCCATATATATACACACGTAAAATCCTTTAAAAATTACCTCCATAGTAAAAGAAACCAGAAGCAGGTCCATAAGCAGCAATGGAGAGGTTGTAGAAGGAAGGTTGCCGTGGCTTATCGGCATATTGTAAGAGATACAGAGACTGCAAGCAGGGAGGGAATGCTGAAAGTCCATCCTGGAACCTGAGCAGGTCAATGACCTTTCAGATGACCAAGACTCAGATGAAATTCTAGCTGCAGGACTCTCACTTCCTAAACGCCACAGCATCCATGGGATGGGGGGCCTGCTGCCTGACACCAGGTGGGTGGAGAGGTGGATCTCAGCTGTCTCAAAGGCCATCAGACATGGAACAGCAACACACAGAACTAGGGACCTTCACTTTCATTTTCAGTTTTTACTTTATTTTTTCCCTGAGAATTTATCAGTGATTATTACTACAAGAACAACACGGGAGCAATCAGTGGAAAAAATGAGATCGTTTTTCCAGGTAAATATTTTTCCTTTTTGTAGCTATAAACACTGATAAATTCCCAGGACAATTGAAATAAAAAAAAAACTGAAAAGGAAGGTCCTTAAACTCAGCTAGCATGAACTATCAGGATACCCTCCAGGGACGTAACTCAGGGCCACCAGGTCTGAAAGAACATTTCTAAACTTCCACTTCTTTCACATCTCCAAATCAGGGTGTGTGCGCCATTATATACAAGGAACGTGGACCCTAAACTCCCTTCATGCAACAATGAGTAACACTGAGATAAGGGCAGCTTCAACACGTGGGACGGTTACCCTCCATATGGCAGGGCGTCCACATGTCTATGCTCTTCTCCTCCTTTCCACAGATTCTGCGTGTGGCAGATCAGGGATGAAACAGCACAAGCACATTTGGAAATCCATTTGTATGCAGCTGTTCATTCCCCTGCCTAAATGTATATCCCCAGGAATGTCTCTTTCTATTCTGGTTAAATCTACCCATAATGTGGAAGACCACACCTACTTTTAGCTGCTGTTTTGAGGGACAACTTTCACTCAGATTAAGTACCTATTCACTCAGCTAGTGTTCTCCCCATTACTAGAATAAATTATACTTACAAAAAGAGATGACAAGCTACTGCATTTGAGCAAGCATCTACACACAGGGACAGTAGTTTTTCCAACCTGCGTGCGAGCTTACATTCGGCTCATACATGGGCCCATGCCCAGGGTCGTGGCCATTTTATAACATATGCGCACATGTCATAACATAGTCTCACCACACACACATGTGTGTGTCAAATTTTAAGTGGGAGCGTGCATGTGCATGCAAATCCCACTTCTACTGCGTAAATCGGGGGATTTTAAAAGGGATGCGTGCCAATGCCATTCCCAGTTTTACCAGTTCATCCCCAGTTAAGAGCTAGATCCTCCAAATCCTTCTAGTTTAATAGCCTTTACTCCCCCTGGTTATCTCCGACCCTTAAAACCCCACAGATCTGCCTAGTTTATTTTTTAACGAACACCTCATCCATAGCAGAAGTAAAGTTATGCCGCAGAGGGCCTCAGCGCAAGCCAGGGCGCATAGGTATTTACGCACATATCTCTGGTTCACGCTCCCAAAACGCCCATGCACCACCCCTTTAAAAAATCTTTGGAGATGTGCGCGCCCTGGGAGATACTCGCGTATCCGAGCGGCTTTTAAAATCCGCTCAGCGCGTGCAAGCTTAACTTATTTGCGCATCCCCTAATTAATGCTCATGCTGGGCTTTTGAAATTCACCTCACAATTAGGAAATGTTTACCGTACACAGATATGCATGGAAAAGTTAATCTGTGTAGAAAAAAGAAAGAGGAAAGATGTGTTTCAGACTGTAGACTTGATTTGAAAAGAGAAATAAATAAGCGAGGATGTTTCTAGTGGCTGGCAAAGTGCTGCAGGCAGCAGAAGCAGGAGGGGTGAAGGCTTTCATCCCTGTGTTTATAAGGGCGCATGAGACCTTGCGTGCGTCTTTAACCTATGATCTCAATTGATAGCTACAGATTACCCTGCTCGAAAGGTGATACAGGTAATTAAGGTATAAGCCATAGATTTCTATTGACCACTGGTGTTCCTGTCTGTCAGGAGGAGATGGTGGCGCTAGCCTGCTCTTTCTACCACAGTTTACAACACCAATCTGAAGTTAATATATGATATGTTACAATGCATTTGAGCACAATTGTTATGTTTGCCTTTTTTTTTTTGATAAAATAAAACTGCTTATTTTAGTTGTAAATATAGTTTTCCTATTTTCATACTTTTTTAAGTAAAAAAAAAAAAAATTGTTAACAATAAGCAATGAAAATCAGGTTTATCGTTAGGAGATTCTGGAGCAGAAAGCAAACACTAATCCATTGCTTCATTACTGGGGCAACTAATACCCTTTAAGTTTTCTTGAACAAAAAGACTGGGGTTTTTTTTTATATTTTACAGAATTTCATCTGCATAGTCCACAGAGGGTAAAGGAACAAGGATGGAAGATTGTACCATTGCAGATCAGAATAAGGATTTACTGTATAAATGGCCACAATATTATTTATTCAGGAAGCTTTATGTTACTGTTATGGCCCCTGCTTGGCCATTAGCATGAACTAGCAGTATAATGGATTGGGCCGATGTGGAATCTTCCAGCTTGGAGGATCCACTAAGGGGTCAGAAGTGTTTCAAAGCATTCTTCTCTCTTTTGCAATTTGGAATTTCCTAATAGGAAGGTTCAGAGGAAGTTCAAAGGGTGTATGTGCGAGACCCATCGGGGTCCGGAGCAGGCCGGACCGGCAGACAACAGCCTCGTCCCCTCCTCCCACCTCCACGGCAAGGCGCACCATCTCGACGTCATCGGGGGCGGGCATCTCGAGCCCTTTTAAAAGTAAGCCTCCTACCGCAGCTCCTTCCTTTTGCTGCCCTCGCTCTCCTGATCCGGCTCTTCACCGGCCCTCAGCTCCCGCGCGTCGGCGCGAAACCCATCGGGGTCCGGAGCAGGCCGCACCGGCAGACAACAGCCTCGTCCCCTCCTCCCACCTCCACGGCAAGGCGCACCATCTCGACGTCATCGGGGGTGGGCATCTCCAGCCCTTTAAACCTGACTGAGACTTTAGGGGGCCCCCGAAACAAAACAACCCCGAGAAAAATGAAATTCCTGCGGGGGGGGGGGGGGGGGGTGTGCTCCGAAACAAAGCCCGACATGAAATTTTTACCCGAAGCACATCTCTACTTCCTATCCAATCTGATATTCAGGCTATCCACAGTGAATTTACAGTACAGTACGTGAAACAGATTTGCAAATCTATGTCATCCTTATTCATTGTGGATAGCCTGAAAACCAGACTGGCTAAGGGATACTCCAGGACTAGCTTGAGAAACACTGCTCTAGTGCTTCCAAACAAGGCCATAGTGAGATATTTTGGCACCCAGTTCAAGATATCTTTTAGGTATTCTCCCTTTAAATGTATAAGTTCAGTTTTGACATTATTCATTGCAAGATTTTTAAGCAATGTGTTTTTCTAGAAAGAGCGGTGCTGGTACTCAGTTGCAGGGTTATCCTTAGGAGAAGGGAGGGGAAAAATGGGGCAACTGCTTAGGGCCCCCCTATCCCCACAGTAGCTCTGCTCCCTGCAACTGGCTGCAGGGTTCAGTCATAGCATGTTCATCCCCCTTTCCCAATCTCCCTTCCACCAGGAGGAGTCATAAGGGTGCAGCAGTTTTACCTGCTGCTGCCTCCTCTGCCACTATCATGGCATGGAAAAGCACTAGTGAGGGAATGAGACTGAAAGACAGAGAGATACCACTGGTGCTTTTCTCAATCTCGCCTACTCCCTGCCCTTCTGATGCTTTTCTCTCTTTCTCTTCCCCTCCTGGTGCTTTTCTCAGATTTATCTTCAGGAAACTTTATTGTCATGATAAAATGTGTACATGTATTGCAAAGTAATAACATAAAATAGTTGAAAAGAGAATAAAGAAGAAAAATACACAACAGTAACAGTATAATAACAATATTTAAAAAAGCAATATTTAAAATGATAGGGTATACGTACAATGGAAAATATTAGTGCCTGCAGTACTGTCCGGAATTCAGTTACGCCTAACAAAGGCTTATGCCTTTTGACAATTAACAAGTTCTGGTGCTGTTCTATGTTGTCCCTCATCATGGCATACAGGGCTTGTGCTCCAATTCTATTGGCCAGTGCCTGCAGCCCTCTGCTTCCTGATCTGTCCAGCCCTTCCCCTCCAATGCAGCAACCTGCAAAGATCAGGAGGGATGGGGTAAGACTGAAACAAATTTTACTTTACCATCTTAGCCAATATGGAATTTCAGGAGTCATTCTGAATTGGTTTAAATCGTATTTAGCAGGCAGACAGATCTCAGCAAGTGAGAACCGGTTCATGTGTTTCTGCTTGGCAGCCTATTGCCATTGGTGTTCCACACGGTTCATCCCTGTTGGCCACTCTTTTCAATTATAAGCATGGTCCCAATTAGCAGGCTCCTTGTTGGGCTTGACATGGGATGCAGGCTGTTTGCTGCTAATATATAGTTCTTTATCCCTGCTCTGTCCACACATGGACATTTACCTTTAACATGGTATCAGTGTGTCTCTCAGCAGTTATGGCTTTATCACAACTGCTCGGCTAAATACTTGCAAAACTCAGAAGTAGTTATCCTTCAGAAATCTGCACCTGACAATGTGCCCTCCTCCTTTTAGTTTTGAATCCTGCAAAATTCCCATTATGTCGCATGTAAAATGTTTGGGGTTTCTCCTGGATTCACACCTATCCATTCATGAGCTAATGAAATACATAGTGAGATATGGATTTTTCAAGCTCTTCTTGCTGCACAGGCTTAAGCCTATATTAGGTGTAACTGAACTCCAGACAGTACTGCAGGCAGCGGCACTAGTATTTTCCAATACCAACTAATGCAACTTGGCAAATATGGGGATGCTGGCTAATGCTCTGAAAGTACTTCAGATTATTTAGAACTCAACTGCCCAGTTATTGTTAGGGTTGAGACAGAAGGATCATATTACACCAATACTCCGCAACTTGCACAGCTACCAGTGGAATGGCATATCAATACAAAGTAGCCATGATGACTCATAAGCTTCTGAGTAACAATTCTTTTATTATTATTATTTTTAATTTTTATATACTGGAGTTCTTGCAAGAATTACATATCACTCCGGTTTACATGAAACTGAAGATTAGCCAGAGGCTGTGCATGCAGCTGTACAATAGCCAAAGGCAGTACAAAAAACAGATTGAAAAAGGTACATATCAAAGTACATATTAACAAATGAATGAATAAATAAATACAAACAGTACATATAAAGAACTTGTAAAAAAGAATATGTAAAAATAAACTCAGACTGAGTGTGATAGCATATGAATTGGTCCTGGAAACTGTCTAAGTGAAAATACAATGGGTAAGAGGGCAAATCGTAATTTGGTATCAGAAATAGTGTGTGCAATAGGTGAAGGTAACCAGGTCTTCTGTCTTGAGTGGTGAAGCTTTGTATCCTTGACTTCTGGCCTGAGAATGAGCATTGAGTGAGAATTGAGTGAAAAACGGCCCAGGGGCCGCAAGTTGAGCAAGTGAAGCGGTTAGAAGTCCGACAAGATCGAAAATTGATTAAGTCTGTCCTAGCATCAAGGTCGCTTTAAGTGTTAGGGTAAGCTTGGATGAAGAGCCAAGTTTTTAGCTTTTTTTTAACTCCGCATGGCTTGGTTCTAGTCGTAGATCAGGAGGGAGCGCATTCCAGTGATGGGGGCCTGCTGTAGATAGTGCGCGCTTCCTTAGTGATGTTTTGGCTGGCGGGGCATACAGTGTGCCTTTGTATGCACTTCTGATGGGTCTGGACGAAATATGTGGTCGGAGTTGTGTGCTTAACATTATAGGAGAGAGGTTGTGTGTCGCTTTGCGAATAATTGTGAGAGCTTTAAAGAGGATCCTGTATTTGACTGGCAGCCAGTGTAAGTTGCGGAGGATGGGAGTGATATGTTGTCTTTTGTTGGTGTTTGTGAGGATTCTGGCGGCAGCGTTCTGAACCATCTGTAAAGGTTTAATGGTACTAGTAGGGAGTCCGAGTAGAAGGGAGTTGCAATAGTCGATCTTCGCTAGGATGATGGATTGTAGCTCTAGGCGGAAGTCATTAAAGTGAAGAAGTGGTTTTAGCTTTTTGAGGACTTGCAATTTGTAAAAGCAATCCTTTGTGGTGGTGTTTATGAATTTTTTTAGGTTTAGTTGGTTGTCTAGCCAGGCTCCTAAATCTCTGACGTCAGGAGTGAGATTAATGTTTGGGCTTGTATGATGAGAAAAGCTTGATTGGTTGATAAGAGAAAACTTGTCATCATGGGAGATAATGAGCATCTCCGTTTTGTTGGCATTAAGAACTAGGTTGAGGCTTGATTGGCTGGAGGCAATCATTCCATGCATCAATGCTATCTTACTTATTTACAACCTGACACGCACACTTAGATCATCTCAAGGAGATTGTTAGATGTCACATCACGGCATCTAGCAAAGCTTGTTGAAACTAGAGAAAGGACACATTCAATAGCAGCATCAGGGGCAGATTGCAGGAAAATATCAGCCCATGGGGTATCTGTCTGATAACCTTGTGTGCTTTCCTTTTAGTATATGTTTCAACATATTCCTTTTCAGTTTTTATTTTTACTGGGAATTGCTATTATGATGAATAAAAATGGGAGAAAATCAGAGGAAAAAAGTCATCATTTTCCCTTTGATTTTCTCCCATTTTTATTTGTTATGATAAATACTGAGGAATTCCTGAGAAAAATAAAAATAAAAACTGAAAATGAAGGCCTCTAAGAATAAGTCACATCTCGTGCTCTATACACACTCTTCCTATCTCACTCAGCCTGGGGCTAAGATAGACGCTGGAAAGGCTCAAAGGATGAAACTCAGGAGAGACTGTAGGTGCTGCACAAAGAGGGAACTGGCTGTCCATGCTCTACATGCTGTCCATTAATTACCACACTGCAGGGCTCATGTTGTAAGTAGGAAGAAGAGGCACGCATGACAACAACGTATTCTTAGCATGGAACACTAACATGTTTAAGAGCCACCGCTGATGGTTCTTGTTGCTGTGAGGTGCAGAGAGTAGAGCCCAGATGCTGGTCTGGATCTGAGTATCAGGGAGTGATGACTTTTCCATGGCACCCCTGATCAGGTCTGAAGGTACACTGGTTGGGAAACACTGCTCTGGAGGAGGGAAGGGGAGACCAGACATGATTCATGCTATTCCTCAAGGGCTTGAAAAGAAAAATTAAGCCCTGGCCTGAAATTGGGGAGAGCCACAGGACCCAAAGCATCACAACCCCAGAATCCTGCATTCCAATGTGGAGCGAGTGCAGCCAGGCAGGGCTGGTGAAGACTATTAGGTGCCATAGGTGAAATTTACAGCCTTGTATCCCCCAGCCCTTCCTCCCCATACAAATTAAAAATGATGCATTTATAAAAGTTTTTAAGTGAAAAAGTACATTCAAAATATAATCTCACGAGGTAAAATTATCACTTCCAGCACGTGCATTATATTTACATGCACTGCTAACAACCAGAAAACCCTGCAAAAAAAACCAACTAAACTAAATAAATAAGTCTATAAATAAGCTGCTATAGATCCCTACACAGAAACTGTATGTTAGCAAAATACTTCATCTCAGTCACACATGCAGAACACAGATAGACCCTAACCAAATGCAGAATAAAGAGACCATTAAATATAAATAGAAACATGCAGACAAAAACTGAAATGGAAACCGCAATAAGCCAAATCCTGTATGCAGTGCAAAAGTGGATAAAGAGATAAATTACCATTTCTCATAAAACAGCAAACAAATCAAGAAATATATATCAGCAATAGTAAAGCCATACTAATAAAAAGAATAAATATTTCAAAACAGCTGAACATCCAATAATTAAACTTACATTACATTTTTTAAAATTTCTCAAAAACAGCAGCTAACACCCAATAATTTAAAAATCGTCCACTTTCTATACTTTCCAGTCACCCTAAGATTCTTCTGAATTAGTGGGGGGTGGGGGAATGCCCAACCTTCTCCTCCCTCAGATACATACGTTGACACACACACATGCATGCTGCATTGCACCTGCTGACACACACACATTCCCTCACACTCGCTCACACACACACACACACACACATCCTCCTTCTCACCCACTGGCACACACACACACATGGTCCCTTGCACCCATTGACACATACACTCCTTCACATCCTCCCCATCTTCTCCCATACTGCCTCTAAATATATATAAAACAATTAGTACTTATATTGATGGACAGGAAGGCTCAAGGTAGGTAGGGCTACCAGCTGGTATGGGAAAAGGTGGGCAGAAGAACTAAAGCAGGATGGATGGGAAAGAGTTATTTTTTGCTGCGGCCCCAACATAAGGAGGGGGGGGGCATCAGCAGAATCTGAGAGAGGCCTTCAGCTGTGGAAAGGCAGCAGCTGGAGGTCTGCTGGCTACTTCCTGCAGCAGATAGAGATGAGGGTGGTGTGAGTGATGGCCCCCGAGAGCATTTCCCACCACCGTGTTGGTGAGGGGCAAGGAGAGCATTATTTATTTGTTTATTTATTCAACCTTATATACCGGCTTTCAAATTCATTTCAAGGCGGTTTACATTGATTGAAATTGCAATAGCAATATTCAAACACATATATACTAAAAACATATCATTGTACATATTACATGACTCAAATACATTAGAACTAAAAAGCTACCTGGCTAAAAATGCATTAAAACTACTCTTTCAAGCATTCCCAAAGTATATTGATGATGCCATGGGAAAGGAAAAAAAAAACCCAAAGATACAGGGCCAGGTACACACGACTGCAGCCACAGTGGGGAGGAGAAAGTTGAATTACAGAGAAGCAGAGGTCATGGAGCCATGGCTCCAGCCAGGGGAAAAGCAAGAAAAGAAATGAGTGGAGAACTCCTGCTGCGGGGCCTGGTGTTGATTGCAGTGCCTCCTCGAGCATGGGGCTGCTGCAATGAACACAAGTCATGTGACTGGCTTGACTGGCCCCCCCCAGGGCATGCCCGAAGCCCCGATAGGTCAATCCGCCTCTGAGCAGGACCAATCTTCTACAACATGTTACTAGAATTCTTGCACAAAATAACTTGCAAACTGACTTTCCAGTTCCACAAGGTGCTAAAAAACTTTGGGGCGGATTTTCAGAGCCCTGCTCGCCTAAATCCGCCCAAAACCGGGCGGATTTAGGCGAGCAGGGCCCTGCACGCCGGTAAGCCTATTTTACATAGGCCTACCGGCGCGCGCAGAGCCCCGGGACTCGCGTAAGTCCCGGGGTTCTCCGAGGGGGGCGTGTCGGGGGCGTGTCGGGGGCGGTCCCGGTCGTCGCGGCGTTTTCGGGGCGTGTCGGCAGCGTTTTGGGGGCGGGTACGGGGGCGTGGCTACGGCCCGGGGAGGTCCGGGGGCGTGGCCGCGCCCTCCATACCCGCCCCCAGGTCGCGGCCCGGCGCGCAGGAGGCCCGCTGGCGCGCGGGGATTTACGCCTCCCGGAGGGAGGCGTAAATCCCCCAACAAAGGTAAGGGGGGGGTATAGACAGGGCCGGGCGGGTGGGTTAGGTAGAGGAAGGGAGGGGAAGGTGAGGGGAGGGTGTTAGAGGATTCCCTCTGAGGCCGCTCCGATTTCGGAGCGGCCTCGGAGGGAACGGGGGTAGGCTGCGCGGCTCGGCGCGCGCCGGCTATACAAAATCGATAGCCTTTCGCGCGCCGATCCAGGTTTTTTAGTAGATACGCGCGGCTCCGCGCGTATCTACTAAAATCCAGCGTACTTTTGTTTGCGCCTGGAGCGCAAACAAAAGTAGGCCTATTCGCGCTCCTTTTAAAATCCGCCCCTTTTTGTTCTAACAAGCCTTTGGTTAAATCCAATTGTCAAAATCGAGTCATGTTGGGAATTTTGAGCCTTGAGTCAATGTAGTGTATATTATGGGGCAGATTTTCAGAGCCCTGCTCGCCTAAATCCGCCCAAAACCGGGCGGATTTAGGCGAGCAGGGCCCTGCGCGCCGGGAAGCCTATTTTACATAGGCCTACCGGCGCACGCAGAGCCCCGGGACTCTCGTAAGTCCCGGGGTTCTCCGAGGGGGGCGTGTCGGGGGCGTGTCAGGGGGCGGGCCCGGTCATCGCAGCGTTTCGGGGGCGTGTCGGCAGCGTTTTGGGGGCGGGTACGGGGGCGTGGCTACGGCCCGGGGCGGTCTGGGGGCGTGGCCGCGCCCTCCGTACCCGCCCCCAGGTCGCGGCCCGGCACGCAAGAGGCCCGCTGGCGCGCGGGGATTTACGCCTCCCTCCCCCGACAAAGGTAAGGGGGGGGGTTTAGACAGGGCCGGGCGGGTGGGTTAGGTAGGGGAAGGGAGGGGAAGGTGAGGGGAGGGCCTTGGAGGGAACGGGGGTAGGCTGCGCGGCTCGGCGCGCGCCGGCTATACAAAATCCATAGCCTTGCGCGCACCGATCCAGGTTTTTAGCAGATACGTGCGGCTCCGCGCGTATCTACTAAAATCCAGCGTACTTTTGTTTGCGCCTGGAGCGCAAATAAAAGTAGGCTATTCGCGCTCCTTTTAAAATCCGCCCCTTAATGTTTATATGATGTAAGGCAGGGTTTTATTATATTGTCCATCTTTTTAGTCCATTTTTAGTTCATTTTATTATTTTTATGTTTGTTTTTTTGTATGCCACCATAAGCTGTGCATTGATGAGAGGGTTATAAATGTTTTAAACAGACAGAATACAGCAGGGAAGAGTTGTTCTGCTCCCATATCCAGCTCCTCCATTTTTGTCATTTCCCTATGGCTGATGCAGAGGGGGGAAAATGTGCCAGTACCGTCAAGTACAAGCAAATTCCCGTCCCCCCCTGCTTTTAAAAATATACAATATATAACTAATCTTCTAAAAAGTCACATATTCCAAAACCTACATAGAAAATGAAGGGATTTTTTTTTTCTGATTTTGCTTTCCAAGATTTTTTTCTTCATTGAAAGATTGGTCTTGTGCTATATTCTTGTCTGTCTTTTCCTGATTCTCAAGTTCCTGTTCTCCATTGCTGCTACTCCACTATGCAAGTGCTTCCTTTATTTCTAAGGGGTAAAAGGGTTAGCATTCATAAACTACAAGTGTAGAAAGAGAAAAACAGGCAAAAATATCTGGGGAAGCAAAGAAAACCTGGGAAAATAGGAAAGCGAAGGTGCAAATGAAAGAAAAACTAGCAAATACAGTAAAAGAGGGCAACCAGACTTTTTAGATACAGTATAATACTGATTGGAGGAAGTACAAACATAGGATCGTAAGACTCAAAGGTGAAGGGGATGGGAAATATGCAGACGCTGACAAGGAGAAAGTGGAATTGTTTAACAAATATTTCTGTTGTGTTTACTGAGGAAGGGCTTGGAATAGGAGAAGAAGATTAACTGCTGCAAATAGAAAGGGAAGAGAGATGGACCTCAATCAGTATTCAGAAGACGTTTTGCAAGGAGCTAGGAAAACTAAACTCAGATAAAGTAACAGGGCTGAATGGGTTACAACCGAGTATATTAAGGGCCCTTGGGGAACTTCTGGCAGTACCAATGTCTGACCTTTTTCATGTATTTTTAGAGGAGTCGGGAGTGGTTACAAAGGACTGGAGACAGGTAGATGTGGTTCCTATTCGCAAAAGTGAAAGAAAAGAGGAGTCTGGAGTCTGACAACTACAGACTGGTTAGTCTGACTTCAGTGATGAGAATATGGATGGAATCACTGCTAAACGGAGGACAGTGCAACATCCAGTGGAGGATTCCAGAATCCAAGGCAGAATGATTTTACCAGAGGTAGTTCTTGTCAGATGAATCTAATCAATTTTTTGACTAGATAACTAGAGAGTTAGATCAAGGGAGAGCACTAGATGTAGTATATTTGGATTTCAGCAAGGCCTTTGACACGTTACTCATAGGTGACTCGTAAATAACATGAGCACCCTAGGTATAGGCCCTAAAGTGACTGACTGGGTTAAAAACTGGTTGAGTGGGAGCCGACAAAGGGTAGTGGTAAACAGAGTTCATGCCAAGGAAAAGGGGTTCTTATTGGTATGCCTCGGGGATTGGTCCTCGGTCCAGTTTTCTTCTACATTTCTATCAGCTATATTGCAGAAGGGCTATTGGCAAATATTTCCATTTTTGCAAATGACACTAAAATCTGCAACAGAACAGAGTAAACACCCTGGAAGGTGTGAAAAACATGGGCGGGATTTAGCATGGCTGGAGGAATGGTCTGGAGTTTGGTAACTAACCTTTACTGCTAAAAAAAAATACAGGTTTATACATCAGAGTTGCGAAAACCTAAGGTACAGTGTAGTGAGTGAAGCTCTTGTGTGCACATAATGAGAGTGGGATCATGGATAAATCATATCTGATGACCTTAAGGTGGCCAAACAGGCAACGGCAAAAGCCAGAAGTATACTCGTCTGCATACATAGGGAGAAGAATAGCCAGCAGGCTCCACATTGAGAGAATTGTGTCTAATTCTAGAGGTTGCTCCTTTAATAGGAAAATTGAATAGAGTTGGGACAGAGGGCAGCTACTAAAATTGTTAATGGTTTTCATTATAAAATATATGACAACAGATTTAAACATCTAAATACATATACCCTGGAGGAAAGGAGGAATATCTGATTGATTTTTTTTGATTGGCTGACTAGAGAATTGGATCTAGGAAGAGCACTTAATGTGATTTATTTGGACTTCAGCAAGGCATTTGATACAGTCCCATATAGGAGACTAGTGAATAAAATGAGAAGCTTAGGAGTGAGTGCCAAGGTGGAGGTGTGAATTACAAACTTGTTGACTGACAGGAAACAGAGTGTAATGGGAAATGGAACCTACTCTGAAGAGAATACAGTGTTAAGTGGAGTGCCTCAGGGATCGGTGTTGGGACCAGTTCTGTTCAATATCTTTGTAAGCAACATTGCAGGAAAGATAGAAGGTAAAGTTTGCCTATTTGCAGATGATAATAAGATCTACAATAGAGAGGAAATGCCTGAAGAAGTAGAGAGAATGAAAAGTGATTTAAGAAAGCTTGAAGAGTGGTCAAATATTTGGCAGCTGGGATTCAATTCCAGGAAATGCAATCATGCATATGGGGTGCGGTAATCCAAAAGAGCCGTTTATGATGGGGGTGAAAGACTAATGTTCATGGATCGGGAGAGGGATCTTGGGGAGATAGTGTCTGTTGATCTGAAGGCAGCGAAGCAATCTGACAATTGCTAAAGCGAGAAGAATACTGGGCTGCATAGAGAGAGGAATAACTAGTAAGACAAAGGAGGTGATAGTGCCCTTGTACAGGTCCTTGGTGAGGCCTAAGCTGAAGTACTGTGTTCAGTTCTGGAGCCCCCATCTTAAAAAGGATAGAGCAGGATGGAGGTGCATAGGTATAAGCATGAAAGTTAAGCATGTAACTTAGACGCATAGGGGGTAATTTTCAAAAGGAGTTACATGCGTAAATGTAGCTACTATTGTAGCAATTTTCAAAAGCCATTTACTCAAGTAAAGTGCACTTATGTGAGTAAATCCTATAGACAAGTCAATGGCATATATTGTAGCAATTTTCAAAAACCCACTTACTCAAGTAAAGTGAATTTACTCCAGTAAACCTGATTTTTACTCGAGTAAATGCTTTTTAAAATCAGGCCCTTAATGTACGAGTGTTGGATTGTGCACAACTTTGCTTGTGTACACGTGTGCATGAGAGGGGTACATGCCACTTCAGTGATGCATTACTTCCTGACTTGCAGGTATGTTGGCTGAAAACATGCCTACTAGGGGTGTGCATCCGTTTTCCACGTATTTGTGATCTGCAACATATTTTGTCCTATCTGTTATATACGTGGGGAGGTGAAACGCATCACGACTCCCCACGTATTTAACATATTTTCTGTTTAATTCGGCGCGGCCAGTGGCGCGCGCTTTTCTTCGCCCCCATTAGCTGCTTGCTACTACCTATGATTTGCACAAAATGGCGGCGCCCCTGCGGTAACCATGCCAACCTGTCTGACCCTTTCCTGTGAGTCACAGTGACTCACAGGAAAGGGTCGGACAGGTCGGCATGGATACCAGAACACAGCGTATCCGCGCTGACATTTTCTGAGCTGCACTGAATGCAGCCAATAGCGCTGTCATTCAGTGCTCTCTGTGTATTTTACTGATGAGCCAGCAGTATATAAACATCAGCACGAGGAGCCACGCAGTTATTTCCAGCAATGCTGTGGGGAGGTGGGCTGCTGGGTGGAAGAGGGAGGAGGCAGAACTAAGAGAGATAGGCTAGCTACTAGTAAAGGAAAAAAAAATATTCTTTGTTTTGCTGCAGTGCCAGGGTCAGCTACAGCTACTACTAGTCCTGTTTCTTTCAAGCTGTTTATTTAATATTTTGGTCATCTCTGACTGAGAAGAGAAACTGTGCTAGGTCAGCTAGCACTGACCACCATTTAGGGTGTTGGGCTGGCTTGGAGAGATATATTATTTTCAATTTCATCCATTTTTCTAGAGTGACAAAAATTCCTGCTTTTTTAAATTCCAATTACTTAGTCTCTCAGTGCACTGGGCTTCACTGGGAAGTTTAACAGGCTGGGTCTGTGCAGTCAAGTGCCCAGGCAGTGTGCCTCTTTTGTGCTTACAAGCAAGCAGCTTCTGTGGGCACGCCACACACATTAGTGCACAGCCAGGCACCGTGACAGTGGGCAGTGAGCATTTTAAACAGACTGAACCTTATTATTGAGTGGGTCTGTGCAGTCAAGTGCCCAGGGAGTCTGCCTCTTTAGTGCTTACAAGCAAGCAGCTTCTATGTACACGCCACACACATTAGTGCACAGCCAGGCACCGTGACAGTGGGCAGTGAGCATTTTAAACAGACTGAACCTTATTATTGAGTGGGTCTGTGCAGTCAAGTGCCCAGGGAGTCTGCCTCTTTTGTGCTTACAAGCAAGCAGCTTCTGTGTACACGCCACACACATTAGTGCACAGCCAGGCACTGTGAGAGTGGGCAGTGGGCATTTTAAACAGACTGAACCTTATTATTGAGTGGGTCTGTGCAGTCAAGTGCCCAGGCAGTCTGCCTCTTTTGTGCTTACAAGCAAGCAGCTTCTGTGTACACGCCACACACATTAGTGCACAGCCAGGCACCGTGACAGTGGGCAGTGGGCATTTTAAACAGACTGAACCTTATTATTGAGTGGGTCTGAGCAGTCAAGTGCCCAGGCAGTCTGCCTCTTTTGTGCTTACAAGCAAGCAGCTTCTGTGTACACGCCACACACATTAGTGCACAGCCAGGCACCGTGACAGTGGGCAGTGGGCATTTTAAACAGACTGAACCTTATTATTGAGTGGGTCTGTGCAGTCAAGTGCCCAGGCAGTGTGCCTCTTTTGTGCTTACAAGCAAGCAGCTTCTGTGTACACGCCACACATATTAGTGCACAGCCAGGCACCGTGAAAGTGGGCAGTTGGCATTTTAAACAGACTGAACCTTATATTTGAGTGGGTCTGTGCAGTCAAGTGCCCAGGGAGTCTGCCTCTTTTGTGCTTACAAGCAAGCAGCTTCTGTGTACACGCCACACACATTAGTGCACAGCCAGGCACCGTGACAGTGGGCAGTGAGCATTTTAAACAGACTGAACCTTATTATTGAGTGGGTCTGTGCAGTCTAGTGCCCAGGGGGTCTGCCTCTTTTGTGCTTACAAGCAAGCAGCTTCTGTGTACACGCCACACACATTAGTGCACAGCCAGGCACGGTGACAGTGGGCAGTGAGCATTTTAAACAGACTGAACCTTATTATTGAGTGGGTCTGTGCAGTCAAGTGCCCAGGGAGTCTGCCTCTTTTGTGCTTACAAGCAAGCAGCTTCTGTGTACACGCCACACACATTAGTGCAGAGCCAGGCACCGTGACAGTGGGCAGTGGGAATTTTAAACAGACTGAACCTTAATATTGAGTGGGTCTGTGCAGTCAAGTGCCCAGGGAGTCTGCCTCTTTTGTGCTTACAAGCAAGCAGCTTCTGTGTACACGCCACACACACTAGTGCACAGCCAGGCACCGTGACAGTGGGCAGTGTTACTACTCAGTGACATTAAATCCATAATGTCAGGGAAAGAGAGATGTAATCGAGTGATTGGGACCGGCAGAGGAGGCACCTCAAAAGACACTAGGCAACACCACCAGTACAGCTAAAAAGGCAACTGTCGCAATCTAAACTCTTTGTAGGGGATGGCAGTTCCATGCCACAAAAAATGAAATCCGACCATGATACATCGCCATCGCCACCACTTGTTTCTGGCCCTGTAGTTTTGGAGGAGAGGGAAGGGGAGGCAGAGTCATCCCCGACAAAATGTAGACACCCAAAAGCAGCAGGGGTACAGAAGTCTCGACTAGCACTTAGCGTTCACAAGGTAGTGCAGTCACTGTTTGCTTCTGATTCAGATGAAGAATCTTCTTGTGTGGGATTCTCATCAGAAACGGAAGAAGTAATAGCTGATGAATCTTCCATAGAATCAGTTAGTCCTGTCTTAGCCTCCACAAATGTGCAGCAGGGGAAGGATGACAGTGATATCGAGGAGGAGGAAGAGCAGTCAGTACAGGCACAGAGGGTGACTGATTTGCCCTCTGGCATTGCTTCTCAGGGTGCACCCACTACCTCAACTCCAGTGCCAGCATCCACCCCCAAGGTGTTAGAGAGGGGAGGATCACGAAAGACATCTTCGATCTGGAAACACTTTAAAGTGACGGAAAACCCGCGTTATGCTCGGTGTAATTACTGTGCCAGGGATATTAGCAGAGGCAAGCAAATGGGACATGTATCTAATTTTGGCATGAACCATCATATGAAGAGGCAACACCTAACAAGATTACTGCCATCTGGGGATGGTGGCAGTTCCAGTCGGGGGACCCCTTCCAACCAGTGTGCAGTGGTAGGAAAGCAGCAGAGTCAGCCCACGCCCTCATACCCTTCTAGCAGTCAGGTGGCAGGCCAGCAACCCCCTGACATGTGGCAGAAGCGACAATCCACCATGGAGGAAATGGGGTGGAGTGTGGTAACTCTATCCCGGGGTAGGAGGCAGGCAGCCTCAAAAGTTATAACCAGGAGCATTGGGGAAATGATTGCCCTTGATGACCAGCCCTTGCAGCTAGTGCATGCTATGCCAGTCAATGGTTTTTAAGAAAGTATGTGCAGAACACGGTATTACATACACGCATAGTCGAATCAGTGCGGCAAAACCGCACGCATATTTGGGTGATAAGCTGAGCACAGCTTATTACATCGGCATGTAAATCATCTGACTCTCGATGCCATTAGTAACTTACTACTAATATTAGTTAGAGGCATACAGATGTAGTATAAGCTAAGGCACTGTGTTATTCTGTATCGCTTAATGATTTATCATATAAATTCAGGTGAATACCTGTAGAAATGAATTGAATTTGTTGTACTGGCCTAAAGGTGATGTACAGTGCCACAGATCAATCATCAACAACAGTGTGAAAACCTATTTTCTTTCCAAATGTTGATCTTCTAACCTGGGCCTTTGAGGAAGCTTTTAATATGGTTTCCTCATGGTTTAAATACTTTAGCAGTACCTTATAATGTGCTGGGCAATCATTTTTAACTGTTAAAAACATAATGTGAACTCAGCCACAGCAGTTATGCTAAAATATTTTCCACTTGCATACCTCTTGCATAGATTAGAGAGCAAAAATGTTACAGACAATAAAATCTGGGGGAAAAATTGTCATCACATTTCAACTGTGCCATTAAGCACCGCAACAACCATTTTGGCATAAAGGAAAAACAACAAGTTTACTGTTCCTTATTTCCCCTGGTAAACAGATTGCTTATTTTAATTGTGAAAATAAAGAGATGTAGGATATGCGGGTCTGTAAATAAGGCTGTGCATCTCAATTTTCTGCAAATGCTTAAGTGGTTTACATCTGTTTCCTCCCAGTTGTATTTTTCAAACATGAATTTCCATTTTAAAAAGAGTCATAAAATCACTACTGTTTCTCCGTGGATCTATTAGCAATAAAATAGCCTACAGAGGTTTGCACAGCCATGGAAAATGTACAGCGATAATAGGCTGTCCTGCTGTTACATGGCTTATGCAAACTTTACATTTATCACTGCAGAACTGTCTATCCGCAGGGTCGGAGCACAGCAAACAAGTGAATGCAAAAGACCAAAAGAAGGAAGATGATTCAGAAAGCTGTATATACACATCATTAATCAGATCTGATGAATTCTAAAACTTGGAGCATGTCTTCTTCCGAGCTAACCTATTAAGGCAATATTTCAGTCAACCCAAAGTTGGCCATACTGTAAAGTTCATCTGCATTATCACATAGCAAATTCAGTTTAGGGGAAAATATTTTCATTAAAATAAAGTTATTTCTGTGATAATATATGGAATGAATTTGGATTTCTACATTCTGACTGGATCTTAATCCCTGTAGAATCAAAGCAAAGCAAAAAAACAGAATATCGTGCCTCTGCTAGCATTCATGGCCAGTATTCAAAAAGTGCACTAAAAATGCATACAAAAAGCCATTTCAATGATTTGCAAATGGGCATTGGGCTTTTCAAATCCTGTGTGTACTATTGGAATCTTTGCAACTCCATGGCTTGTGAAATACAAACCATCAACTATCTGGTCAAAGTGTATCCAATTAACCATCTTGAAGGAGAAAAGGTTTCACTCACCTCACTACTGATGCACTGGACTGATTGAAGTCTTCCAAATTCAAAAGCTGGCTGCTCAAAAGAAATCGCTGACCATATGTAAGGAGATTAGATTTACCTGACCTTGAAGATCATCCCCTAACCTTGTTAATGGTGGCTTATTCCCCTCCCGGTCAAAGCAGAGAGCAGATAACATCATTGCTAGAAGTAATCTTGGATCTCAGTCTAATGTTTTCATTGGCCATTGTTATAGGAGGACCTTTACCTACACATATGTGACGAAAGTAATGTAGAAGCCAATACTTTCTTGTCTGTTCTGGCTATAGGACACCTGACTTAGTTACGGGATCAACAGAATGGAAGAATGAGGGCAACAAGGGAGGATGGTCACACAATAGATTTAATACTGGGCTCAAGGGGGCCTTTGGTATCGGGAAGGAGGCTTCTGCATTTTTTATTTCCAATGCATCTGACATAACTTTGGCACAGAGAGAATAATCGCTCTGGAACGGCATAGACAACAGTTTTGTGAGCTTTTGCAGGAATATGTCCCAGGTCCCTAACTCTACTAGTTGTCAGTTGATTCTTTACTAGAACAATTGTATTTGAAGACAACTAGCATTCTGGATGTGATTGCCTCTGTCTGGTTTCACATAATGAAGTGATTGAAGGTAGCTCTCTGGTTTACTTCAGACTTGGAACAACTTAAAAGAGTGATCAAATGGTTGGAGAGGCCATGGCACAAATCAAGGAGCTTTCAAGATAAAACACACTGACGAGTTCAGGCAAACTTTTACCATTCTACTGTAACAAGGCTAAAATACTCTTCTTTTTTTTTTTTTAGGGGGGGGGAAGGCATATATCGAGAATACAGGTGTAAATGCAGGTGAGTTTTTTTTAAAGTAGTTAATTCTTTGCTGGGTCAGTCAAAAGTTGAGAATGGAGTTCTAGAGTGCACCCCTGACTGTGATATTTTAGCAAAATATTTTTCAGGACAAGATCATGGGCTTGTGGAGGGACTAAATAGGAAAGCTTTCTGCCTATTGTATTGTCCCCTCAGGTAATTTAGTATAACAGCCACCAAGGGAGAGAGGACTGGCACATAAGAAACTGTGAAGGCCTGTTGGGCAGTTCTTGCCTCCCACCAGTAGGGGCTTCCATGAGCCCCCATGTACTGCTACATAGACACTCTGGTCAGTTCTCTTGGCTCCATGGATTGTAAGTCTTGCTGGCAGCTGGGTTGGTTTTGTGCTGCCTTAAATATATTCTGGCTTCACAGTCTGAACCTTGCTAGAACTTTGTTATAATCCTAGTTTTGGTCTCACATTTGTCTTGGTTCTTGTACTTTCTGAATCTGGTCCTTGGCCCTAATTTGTGGCCTTATGTTGGCTCCATTCTCGGGCCTTACATATTCTCTGTTCCTGTTTTTACATTTGTGTAATCGGTCTCCTGTTTGTGAGACAGGTTCCAGAGTTCAAGTCTGGTGGGGGGAAAGCTGCCTTTCTGGGCCCCTGGCACAGGTACTAGCACTTACGTACATAACTTCACACTTCAGCTGGATGATGCCTACCAAGTGCACTAGGGTCCTAAACAGGAGCAAGAAAGCAAATATTAGTAAAATGGTTAGGTAGCAATCCAATATCCATCCATACAGCAAAGACACTGGAAAAATAACAAAACAGATTCCTGGGTGGTGTTCAAAATAATAATTTACTTTAACTTAAAAATGAGTATCCAGGCTAAAATTGAAAAAAATCAAGAATAGTATCAAAAATATTAAAGTAATAGAAATCATTATTTCCTTGTCCATTCCAGATCTTTTTACAAACTTCCCCTCTCTTACACCACCATCCATGTTGAGGAACCCCTCCTCTTGCATTCCCATGTTGTCCTAGTTTGCGCCTGTGTTTCTGTCTGATCTTTGTATTGTTTTGTGTCTCCTGGTCTTGTTCTTGTTTTAGTGGGTGCCTCCTGCATCCTGTTCCTAAAATGGTCCTGTCTTGCTCTTGTGGATTTCTTCAATTTCCAGGAGTGTGCCTCCATGAGTTCCTGATGTCCAAATTCTGCCAGCCTCTAGTACCTGAGGGCTCAGCCGAAGGGAAGGTGGCCAGTAAAGATGGAAGATATCCTGTTCCAGTCTTGTCCAGGTCTAGCCCCGCTCCTGCTTTTTAGGATCAGAACACTGGCAGCACACCACCACAGAAAACCCACTGAGCCTCACTATAAATTGGAGGTCCATTGGTTTGCAGGTTCGTGACTGATTGGGGATAGAACGTACCCCTACATCCACTCTTTAGTAATTGTAGGGACTAGCCAGGCACTCTATAAAGAAGTATGTGCAACTGTGAACCAAACTGAGTGCAGGCTGAGCAACATAAAATCGAAGTCAAGTAATTTGTGATGATCCTTGCAGTTGTAATATGAATATCAGTGAGACTGCACCAAGAAGAAATCTGCTATTGTTGTCTATATAAAACAATCTCTCTTTACCTTACATTTTAGCTGGTAAAAGTGGGGACAAACTTGCTAAGCTTTGTCTCTAATACTTTGTATGCAGTTGAGACTCTCTTTTCAGTTGACCAGATGTCTTCCAGAACACGTCACCATCCATGTGAAATCTACATGCATGTACCAGCCAGGAAGAAGCAGAATCGGAAACTCACCAACCCTATGCCTGTGGATTGTGGAACTGATAAGTTGAATCTGCTTTATTTATTTATCTAGTGTTTTAATCTGTTTTATTATGGATATTCAGATATATTGAATTTATTTGATTTGATTTTTGTTGTGTTTTAATCTGTATTTTATTATGTACGTTCTGTTTGTAAGCTACTGAGGGCTTCGGTATTAGTGGCCTATAAATACAAAGAAATGAACAAATAAATAAATAAATATCCAATCAGAATATCAACTTTTTCATCCTATGCATATACCTTATAAGTGGCTGAATAACAAAAAGACTTTGATCAAGACTTCTAACAAAACCTCTAATGAAGCTTCAAGATGGCTTCCTGCTCAGCCCAGTTCTGTTCCACAAACTCTGGAGTACTTGCTGAATCATCCTTGCATGTGCCTTTGTACACCAAGCCTGCATTCATTCCTGCTTTCTGCCTGCATATATCTTATTTATTTATTTTAAAATCTCTTATATACTGCTACTCATTGCATCACGGCAGTTTACAGGATGCCAAGCACACTACCATAATTGTGTCTACATAGAAACATATAAATCCAATATAAAAACATGTCATAATGTACAAAAGAAAACATATACTGTAACATTACTCAAACAACCTTTCTTTACTGTGAAGTTATACTGTCAACTGCAAATTCCTCAGTATACAGCCAGATCTTTCTGTCGCCCTGTGGTCTAAGGTATTCTGGCAAGGTATTCCACAAGGCTGGGACGGTGATTGAGAGGGCTCTGTTTTTCACATCACCAATATATGTGCCTGTCTAACTGTTGGAACCTCCAACAGGCCCTTATTTTGTGATCACAATGTTCTAGAGGGAGTATAAATACCCAATGTTGTTCCTACCCAAGGAGTGTTATAGTATTTATCAATTTATGTATTATAACTAATATATTGCACTTAATTCTAGATCTTATAGGAAGCCAGTGAAGTGCGGCAAGGACAGGAATGATATGATCATACTTTTTTTTTTTTTTAACCAGAAAGTAGCCTGGCTGCAGAGTTTTATAACTGAAGGGAACACCAAGCCATAGGGAATTACACTAATCTATCCCAGCAAAAATCAAAGACTGCAGGACTGTCCTGAAGTCTTTGGTGCACAACAAGGGTTGCAAGTGTCTTAACATATGAAGCTTCATGTATCCTGTATGAATCATATGTTTAATGTGGGACTTACAGATCCTTCTGTAAGTGTTCCAGGACTGTAGTGTTGCTTGTCAATCGGTGTACAAGTAGCTGCCCTATCTGCCAAGGTGGGATCCTGACCCGATTCTCCAGAGGTACAACTGGGACTGCAGCAGAGAATGAGGGAGCCTGAGAATGTCTAGACATCTTCAGCACTCTTGATCAATGTATGATTAACTAATTATTACTTCTAAGTTGGATAGTTAAATTGCAATGTGTCTTTAAAGGTGCAAGTTGAATTAGGGGCATCTTTACTCAGTTGTATATGGTGTCCATCACAGTGGGGTATTTTTGCTTCTCTTATTGATTGACTGTGGACACCATATACAATTGAGAAGAGCTGCAATCATTCACTTTACTCCAAGTGGATAGTACTGGAATCTCATAGATTGATTTATTTCAGATAAGTGTTAATGAATAGAACTGGGACATATAAGGCTCTCTTTCAGAAAATGTCTTTATTTGCAAGCAAAATACTTTGAAGAAAAACATGTTTGAGTGTCTGTGGTAGACGATTCTAAAGAGTGCTTGGACACAGCTTGCTTGATGATTATTTAGCATGCCATTTTTTATGATATTAATCTCATTCTTTTTTTTTTTTACATGTGATTGCATTGATCTCATTCAGACTGTTTATTGTTATAGTGACACCTTTCAAACCTTTTTGTGTATCTTCACTTGTTATATTTGTATGATTTGGTGATGCAGTGTTGTTGTTTTGTTTTGTTTTTTGCTTATCTTAATTTTTTGTATTAAAGACTAATTTTACTTACATAACTCAGAGTTCCTCTGTCTGATATAGTTGACCCCAACCATAATCAAAGAATACTTTGACAAAATAAAAGCAAAGCATACTTATAATGCACAGGGTAAAAGTCACATAAGAACAATTAAAGAATTGGTCTTTGAATAATAATCAGACCAATTCTTTAATTAATAAGACCAATTCTTTAATAATAAGTGGAAAAGAAGGCACAGAGTCACACATAACAAAATACAAGAGGGAATCCACCCCCCCCCCCCCAAAAAAAAATAAATTAAAAAGCCTGTTCTGAAAGTCCTTACAATTTTGGGTTGCAATCCAGCTGTGACTTTAGTAGAATTCAAACTTTTAAAACTTTGATGCTGAGGGTTTTCGCGGGATCCAGACTAACCCTTGACGTGCTGAACGGATGAAATCCCCAACTGTCCTCAGAGCTGAGCTTGCCCGTCCTTTTCCCTGCTTGTCTGTGTCCAGACACTCTGAGGCCACTTGAGAACTTCAGCTCTCCCACACAGGCACTTTCACCTCTGAAACCACCACGTTAGTCCTGAAAGTCCCAGAGACTCAGGGCTAAACTGCTGTGCTGCTGAATAGCCTGGCTAAGTTAGCTGGATAAGTTTATGTGGCTAACTGTAGGACAGGCAAGCAGCGCAACCAGAATTAGCTGGATAACTTATTCCCCCTGACTCTGCTCCTCCCCATAATGCTTCCTACCTGCCCCCAAAGTGCTCCCAGCTTATCTGGCTAAATTATTTCCAGATAAGTGGCTGAAAATGCCGGTTTTGCCATTTAGATGGATAACCTTTAAATTACCCATCTAAATGGCTTTTGAGTATGGAGCTCACAGTTCCTAGGTATAGCCAGGAGGCAATCTTAGTTAAGCAATAATTCAAGCGAGACACAGTACTATCAGGGTCACTGCCCAGAGAGGCCAAGACTAGATCTTATCTGCATACAAAGAAATAAGGTACCCTTGAATGTAGGAAAGCCAGAGGTGCTGAAAAACAGCATTTAGGATCCATTTGGGATACAGATACCATTAAAGGTAGAGGAGCGAGAGATCAAGATAGTCAGGGAGGCTAGAAATCTATGAGTAATCCTCGATATGGCACTTTGGAGATCCACATAGGAGCAGTGGTTCACAGGATGTATTTAGGGTTGCATTCAGTTAGATACTTGCAACCTCTGTTAATGGTTGGACCATTTAAATTGGTTGTGCATGTACTAGTCACTTGCAGATTGACTATTGTACTGCTCTCTATGTGGGATTCCCAGCTAAGAGTGCGTATAAGCTCCAGATTGTGCAAAACATCGCAACCAAAGTAGTGACCAGGAACCCATGACATGCAAGAGTAAGTTTATTGTTTCTACAACTATACTGGCTTTCATTCATGGCAAGGCCTATATTTAACCTCTTGACTCTTATCTGTTTATACTTTTTAGGAGGTTGGTCCCTCTTATTTAGCAAAAAAGGTAGAATGGTATTCTCCTGGTTTACTCTGTTCTAGTCATTGTGCTTTACTAAAATGTCTTTCCCTGTGAAAGATACATCTGATACGATGTAGATAGAGGGCCTTTGTAGTGGGGTGTTGTCCTTATTAAACAGCATGTCTTTAAAATTTTAATGGAAACAAATGAAATTGCCTTCAGGAAGAAGGTGAAGATATAGTTTCCAGTTCTTTGAATACTCTTAAGTTATTGTGAGGCTGGGAATGCTGATGGGCAAAAGGGAATTAATGGGTCTTGGGCTGACAGGGTTGTATGCTGTTTGACATTAGTTTCACCTTAAAGAATATTTGTCTCTCGGTAGGTTTTAGATGAAAAGAGTTAGCCTTCTGATTCTGATTTTGTATAAATAGAAAAGATAATAGTCTGTACACTGGGTATGCTTTGCCCAATGTTGTTACATTCATTTTTATGCTATGGTATAAGACACTTACAGTATGAATGTTTGTTATGTATTATGTTGGAGGCAATTTGATTGCCTATGCTGTTCACCGCTTCGGATGATCATGTGCCTGTGAAAGTGGTTTCTAAAAGCTTTTAATATAGGAACTGAGATGCTGATATTCTGAAAGCCAGTGAATGGGTAAGTTATCCAGGTAAAGTTATGTGCCTAGGTTTACCTGAATATTCAGCAGGACATGCGCACCTGAGACTGCTGCTGAATATGCTCAGACAACTTTACTCGGGTAACTTTAGAGAAGGCATGATTCTGACCATACTATGCGCGTAACTTTAGCCAGAGGGCACGCAATATGTGCGCTCACCAGCTCATGTCTAGCCCCCAACCTCTGAATGCCTCCATCAATGCAAACATGTGGACATGAAAAGTTGTGTGTACCGAAATGTATGCAGTCAGCAGAGGGGGGGGGGGGATATTCAAATGTCAAGTTTTGTGTGGGAACTCAAAATGTTTGCCGCACAAAGCTTTTCAATATCAACCTTCTAAAGATAAATATAATACATGTGCAATAAAGTGTGTATGCTAAACGTAATGCACTTGTAGTAGCTTTGCCCCATAGCACATTGTACGCTATTGTTACCAATGATAGTCATAAAATATGTTTGGTGCAACTCATGCAATACAGGCGTGTTTTGCTGTTTCTTCCTGGTGTCAGACATACGTCCATGAGAAAAGTATGTAGGGCTGATTCACAGAAGCTTTGGTTAAAGGAAGGTTTGGGCCAAGGCTTAGCAAGTGACTTAGTTGAAAAGGAAGGAGAGGATAAACCTAGAGAGAAAAAGGGAGAAAAATAGCACAAGTCATACAGGAAAGCAATTACTGCAAAAGGAATTAGGTGGATTTCAATAGGGATGTGCGGGAACAACATTTTTGTTGTGGTTCTTTTTATTTGGTTTTTCGTTTCAGAGTTTTATTTTGTGATTTGGTTCATTTAGAGGTCCATATTCAGTCACCATCCGGATTGCAAAGTTAGTCGGATTCATTGATCTGGCTAACTTTAAAGGTATCTTGAATAATGCAGCCGCAGTATTGAGTATAGCCGGCTATCTGAAAGTTAAGCTGGCTAACTATCCTGCTAACTTTAGAACAGCCTTTTCAGCTGACTCGGCCAGCTAAGTCTGAATATCGGAGATAGCCAAATAACTTAGCCAGCTAACTCAGCTCCTCTCGCTTGTGCTCCCAGAATGCCCCTAACTTATCCGGCTAGAACTGAGCCAGCTAACTTATTAGCCAACTAGAATTTAGCTGGATAAGTGCCCACATTTTCACTTAGCCAGATAATTTCTGAGTTATCGGGCTAAATGCTTTTGAATCTGGACCTCAATGTTTATTTTGGTTCAGAAGGACCCCCTGTTCCCCCTCCCCCCCTCCACCTTTCCCCTTCCACAGCACTGATCCAAGGGTAAAAGAGGCAGGAGCCTAAATACAGATGGCATTGGCTGCCTCTAAGACCAGTGCCGTTTTTAAAGCAGAACCAGCGGGGCAGAAGTGACTAGGGATCACTCCTACCCTTTTTACCCTCATTAGTGGAGGGTAAGGGAATAGCAATGGGTGACAGGGACAATTGTAGGGGAGGAGGCATGATTTTTTTAACTTGTTTGCCAAATACTGTGTGTCATTTGCCAAAATGAAAAGCCACAAAATGTTTTGTTTTTTGGAGCCATTGGGGATTTGTTTCATTTGAACTGAAATGAGCCAAAAAAATGGGCATTTTCAGTTTGGATTGCACATTCTTTTCAAATGAATGTGCATCCCTACATTTCAACAAACTCCTATGATATATTTGGGCTTTAAGATTTTGATGATAGTAAAACAAGACTTAACTGTCAATCACAATATCAGGTTGAATACCAGTTAGATGTGAAAGCATTTCAGAGTTCCCCTTGCTCTTTATAATGTCACGGAATAATAGCTTGTACAGACAGTACTGTATATCACCATGCTCTTCTTGATAAAATGAAGGCAAGGATGTCAGTCTCAATGAAGTTAGCACATCACTTCAAATTATGTTTGCCATCTTGAATTGTACAGTGAGCAACAATATTACTGCAGGACACAGGAACACTCACAAAGCTTCACCTTCACTTTGAAAGCTTCACTAATTATTATATAACACTATTTAAAATAAGGCATGATCAAAGTAACATAGTAAATGAGAGCAGATAAAGACCAAAAGGCCCACCCAGTCTGCCTAGCATATTTAACCAAATTAGATCAAATTCCCACATGGAACCTACTCCCGATCCCACTGTGTTTGCCAAGTACGTGGTCCAATTGGCCAACACGATAGGTGAGTAGTCCTCTCAAAGCTTTTCAGGAAGATTTCTAGACCTTTTCCTGCCTTTATCTTGAATAAGATGTGGGGTAACACATTCACTTGGGTTGTAGCAACTTGTATGCCTTGAGCTATCTTCACCAGCACCCCCTGTTGCTGTGTCAGCATTCCCTGCTATTGAGTGAATTGTTCATGTAAACCTTGGACAACTTTCTACAGCTGTTGCTGGCCTTCTGTCAAAACATGTACCAGCCGTTTCATGTTTTCTGCACCTCCCTGGTTACCTACAAACTGGTGTGACTCCAGGGAAGAGGAAAAAGAAAACAAAAAAAACCTTTATGCCCTGTTCAGCCTTACTAACATAATCGCTCTACCTGCTTCAGGCAAGGCTAGCCCCCTTAGCCTATTGTAATGGATTCCCAGGCTGTACTACAACTAGGCCCCAGAAAAAACAAATTTTCTTTATCTGTTGTACATAATTTTGTGTACACAGGGACAGGGCAATCAGAACACTTCGATTCAGAAAAAGATTTTAAAATATAATTTATTCAGCTGTTTATAAGAAAGTCCAAGACAAGTGTTCTGGGAGATGCAATATAACTGCCCTCTATCTGTAATAACTTGCATCTCAGTGAATCTCTGACATGCCCTGACTTATATAATCAAAATACAACATTCCCGAAGCTTCCAGAATGAATGACGTAACTGCTCAAAGACTTTTTTTTACAAAGATACCTTATGCTGTTGTCATGACAATCTATCATGTATAGGAAATGCTTGTGATGACACCCCCCATTCAATTGTAAAAATCATTCTATACTAGTCTTCCCTGAACCATCCTCCCATCATACAAGTTCCTGTATCACTCTGGCTTTGATGCAATGTGTTCTCTTCTGTTCTTCTTTTGTTGTGTAAACAAATCGCAGTCTGGGTCTTGAATAGGAGCTAGGCTTGAATTCCATTTCTTGGCACCAGGGTTTAATTAAAAACTGTCACCTCACAGGATCTCCTTTTCAACTGATTTCTGTCCGTTGAAACCATGCATCTGCAAGACAAAAGCTTGCATCCTGATGTCATGTGCACCAAGTTTCCTTGTATTGTGGTGCAAACACTGTCATGGAATAGGCCTTTTCCTGTTGGTGCCAGTAGATCCATCTCAGAGATATTCTGCAAGTCATGCTCAGAAAGGCACTCAAAGTTCATTCACCTCTGACAGGCCACAGTACCGCAAAGGCATCTGGGAATTCTTGGTTATCTGCTCGGCCTATTCTTCACTGTGTGAGTTCTTGTCTGTCTTTCCCATTTAGAACAGGGATCCCATTGCTATCACCATATATAGTCACTAGGTCAGAGCCAAGAGTTGGGAAACAACAAGGAGTTCAAGCAGAGGTCAAACTTTGGCTGGTTCCTCACAAACAACTCTTTATTTGTATACAAAATCAGAAGTACAGGGTAGAGGTCACTTAGTTCAATGGTATTATCACAAACAAATAAATACAGACTTAGCTTATGCTGGCTCCTGCCTCCTCTTTCTCTGGGGCCTCCCTAGCCCTCTGGACCCTGCCTTCTTACGTTCTTAACCCAGCTGCAGGGATCCACCCTAGCTCAGAATCCCCTGTTGGTTTGGCTTTTAAGGAGTAACAGTACAGATAGCTAGGGCCAGTCCTTCAAGGTGTTCTGAGGAGTTTTCCCATATACTCCTTCACAGAGGACTGTTTCCCCCCTTGTCTGAAGGGCTATAGTTCCAGTGAATCTATCCTGCAACAGGTATACAATGTTGATAGATATATCTGGATTTTTGAAAGATCAGCTGTGTAACAGTTTGTAGAGAGGGTTTTTGTTTTGTTGTTTTCTCCCTCTATTACATGATAGTGAAAGAAGATAACTATCCTACCCTATATGGGAAAGGAGTCTTACAAACTGATTCAGTGAAAGAAACCAGAGCTGAAAGAGTTTGCACCATGAATAAAGAGACTGTGGCTTTTGTAATCATGATTTTTCTTTTGCTATTTATGATTTTTGCAATATTGGCCTGGATTTCATTTTTCAAGTGAAAATAAATTATTTTTGTTGAATATCATCATCGCCTCCTCCTGTGTTTTGGGTGCTTGCACTACCGAGTGAACCCTGCTACAGTAAATAATCTGATCAATGATTGAAAAGTGGATGAACGTGAATAACTGTTTTGAAAATTTCCACCATTGCACTAAGGACCCTGGATCTTTAGATCTCCTCCCCACTGGTGAATCCCGGCATCTTAGGAGCTACTGGAGCAGTTTGATAGCAGAGAGAATCAAAGGTCCAGGGCATTGATAGCCTCCTGGGAACCATGTGGCCCCCAATGAAAGTGTGTGTGTGTGTGTGTGGGGGGTGTTACACTTTTCATTCTGTCTATGCCTTCAGGGGTGTTCACTCTGTTACAGATCTTAGTATCATCTACAAAAAGGCAACCTTTTCCCTCTAACTCCTCCGCAATATTACTAAAATAAAATATTGAACAGAATTGGCCCTACTACCAATCCCTGAGGCAGGCACTCTACTTATCACCTTTCTCTACTCAGAGTGAATTCCATTTACCATTACTCTCTGTCTTCCAGCACTCATCCAGTTTCTTATCCAGTCTAATACTTTGGGACCTATTCCCAGGATAATCAGTTTATCCATGAGCCTCCTATCCAGGACAGTATCAAAAGCTTGCTGAAATCTAAGTGTAGCCCATCTTATGAGGTACATAAAATGTCAAGAGGATCAAACCTGTATATAGCAAGAGTCCATCTCTCTGATTTGTTTTGTGGTTTCAGCAAATGGGTCATGCAGATGGTGAAGTGAACCTGTGGAAAGACAGTTGGGTGGGTAATGCTTCTTCCTTTCTCTCTCGATCTAGTCAGGAAGAAATAAACCCCTTTCTCCCTTCCATGAACTCTGCCCCTCTACAGTAGCGTCCCATTACTGATTCCCATTTGAGATCTGGAAAAATGAAAACAGCTCAAAGATGTCTACAAATCTTAACTTTTATTAATCTGGAAATTCTAGCCAGCAACTGTAGGCATAACATATAGAGAGCAAATAGACCATACTGAATAGATCAGAGTTCATGAGATATCCAGTCAATACCAACATCTGACCAAAAGAAGGTTAGATTGCACCCTAATGCTTGGTATACCACCTTGGTTTGACCCAGCATGTCATTTCTTATGTTCTTACAAGGCTTGAATAAAGATGTGCATCCATCCTCCAATACAATAGTGGCAAAAGTATTATTGCTGCCAGTTTATGCATTTTGTCAATACAGATATTGGGTTAGCCAATAGTAGAGGGGTGTACCATTCTTAATAGCACCTCCCCAGAGACATTGCTGGAGTAGTGAGTTCCAGGTACATAAGGGGGCTTAGGAGAGAATAATGTATGGTCATTTTGGTTTGGAGTTGAACAGTGAGGAGCTGTTTTTTCTTACTCTGATTTGAGTTTGACAGAAGGAGTGCCTTCAGTTTACCCCGGCCTGTAAATATTTGCCTCCCAGTGGGCATAAAGATTGTTTTCAGCAGTTTTGGAACTTTTGGTTGTGACTTCATGTGAGAGGACCTAGTCTCTCTTGGAGAAGTTACATACCCTACATGCAGAGTCCAGGTACCAGAAAATCTGCTGGACCCCTCATAGCCAGTGAAGGAGCAGCCATGAGTCATCACCTTAGAGAGAAGTTGTGGATTTTGATAGTGTTTTTGCCTTTTTCCATTAAGTTTGTAAGGAAGCTTTCACCACTCTTCTTCACAATGAAGTGGGGTTATACAGCCCTGATTTCTTCCACCAAAAGACATTTCCCCCAGAGAGGTCCCCAGGAAGAGTTCAGAGTGCGAAGTTACAGGGAGAAGGGCAAAGATCTTTGGAGACCTGTCACTGGTATCTCCACATTTTGAGACACAGGCACAGACTGGGGTTGAAGACCAGATCTCCTGTGGACCTCAGTTATTATTTTTCAGGAAAAAGAGGATCCCCTTCACACCAAGGATTACCCTGCCTATCTGGGACACTTATCTAGCTATTCTATGGATGGGTAAGCCCTATCCCAGGAGTCTGTAGTAGGGACACTTACACAGCTCTTCCTACTGCTCGGTACTGGATAGACCTGACAGAGAGGGACGAGAAGTTTAGTGAGGAAAAGAATTAAGTTCTAACACAAATGTTGCTTGGACATTTTTTTCAAAGTACTTGGACTTTATTTGGAAGAAATCACAGTAAATTTTAATTTTTTAACAACCAAAACTATGTCCTGTCTGTTCCCTGAGCATTATTGCAGTGAGGGGTACAGTAGCACATAATGGAAGGGATTCCACTGACCTGCCCTGAGCCTCGGAGGACAGCCTCCGTCCCCCAGAAATTTAGAACCTACGACCCGAGGCAATAGGACTGGTGAAATTATCACTTGGACTCAGCCCCGGGATTTTTATGGCTCCAGGAGAATAATGTATACCTATATATTACATAAAGTATATGTCAATTACAGCTTATTTGCTGAATTGCTTTGTTAGAGTATATTCTTCAGATTTTTGCTTTGGATTGCTTATACCCTACCTTCCTGAAATTTCTGGATATGCATTTTAGCTATCTTGTAATTATGTTAAAAACTCAATAAAGATTAAATAAAAACAAAACAAAACAAAAAAATACTTCTTCTACCCATCCTCCAATATTTCTCCTATCCTTACCTTGACAGTCTTTAATTCCACTGGAGACCTTGGATTCATTTTTTACATATACCTTTCCTTGCAACCTCATATTTCTTCTGTAGTGAAATCCTGTTAATTAAAATTCTTAAGCTTACATGGAATCCATTCTTAGTTCTCCTAATCCTATTCCTTTCCTAATCTGTTGCTCTCACCAACATTAATCTACTTTTACCTTTCTGACTACAATTAGACTCTTCTCATTGCATGTTTGTGTCACTTAGTTATTGTCTCATGATAGTTCATTGTTTGAACTTTAGCATTAAGGTGCTATATAAATCACTAATAAATTGAAATGAAACATTAATGATTGATAAAGATGAATTTTATAGGCTATTAATGACCAGATGGATGAATTTCATCTGAGAACTTTAACCCAGACAATATTTAATGGGATGAGAATACCTGACCTAGAGGTCAAAAGTGATATTATAAACCATAAAGTGTAAATAAAGATAAAGAGAATTATTTTTTAATGTATTTACAGTGACGTCAAAGAATGCTGCAAATGCCCATTTATTTGTAACAATGGGGCATCTCCTGGCCATTAATGAGGGCTATAGTTTGTAACAAATCAGAAAAATTGGATTCCCATGCTTTCCATTAGGTTTACAATTTACATTTATTTTAATGAGCATATATTTTAAATTGCTAACATGAGCAATAATGGTTGACAGGATACGGTGGCTGGATATGGTGGATATGACAGGATATGGTGGCTGTTAATGGCTTGCTGAAAGAGCTGACCGGTCATTCATTAACAAATAAGAAACACCATACCTGGAACTTGCCCTTGCTATTGCCAACCATTTCAGAATAAACATATACAGTACATAAAGACGCTATCCATAAAAATACAGATTCTATTCGCAGTATCAGATGTTTCCTGCTTGTTGGTGCCTGTAATTATAAACAGACTACAGGATTCATATTCTAATATTCCAAGCCTCATACCATCGGTGTAATATGTAAAAACTAACATATAGCAGTCTGTGCAGTCATAATGATAAATGCACATGTTTTGAGTATAGTGTGAGACACAAGGGCCGAAATCCAGGTTTCCTTCAGTATCTAAATGTAAACGCAGCCTGGGCGCTTCTTAAGGTGATAAGGCACAACATTTAGTACTAGGGCTAAATCCAAGTCTTCTCTCTATCTGTCCTACATTAGGAGGAAGGATAAAACACCAAAACCCTGGGCATTTCATTTATAATGCTCTTCAAATTGCAAATAAATGAGCTGAATGCTGTGATGGTATTCCAGCATAAAACCTTGCTGGTCGATTTTAAAAGCCTTGCGTGTGCCAAAACCGGGAGACACGCGCGTGTCTCGGACATGCACGCGCCACATGTATTTTAAAAGGCCCACGACAACACGCGTATCTCCCATTATGTGCACAAAATAGTTTTCAGAAAAAGGGGCGTGGTCTGGGCGTGGCCTGGGCAGGGCATGGGTGGGCCGGGGTTGAGGCATGATTTCTGCGCACACCTATTTATGCGCACAAGCGTGCACTGGTGCCCCCTACTGCATGACTTTACTTCTGTTATGGATGGCCTGTAAGTAATAAAATAATAAAAATAGGCTACTTAACAAGGTTTAGGGGGGTCTGGCTGAACAGGGTAAAAGGTAGGCAAAGTAACAGGGGGGGAGGGGGGGTTAGGAAGGCCGATTGGTTAACTAGACAAACTGGGAATGAACTGGGAAAATGGGCTCTAGTGTCAGCGCACGTCTGGTAAAATCCCCCCCACTTACGCGAGCAAGACAGCGTTTTCGTGCACATGCACACGTCAATATGAAATCATGCGCAAATGTACGCATGAATAGCAGATTTTAAAACACGCGTGCTTATGTTTTAAAATTGCCGTGTTCATGTGCGCACGTCGGAAACGTTCACACATGTGCGCCCATGCGCAGCTCTTAACATCTACTTCATACTGAATAGATTGTTCAAAAGGTGTAATATGGCACTTGATACAAGTTTCTTGGTTAAGTTCCCTATTGCAACTGAAAACTGTGTGGCCTCCCCTTGGTCCTGACTATGAATTTCCCCTATGCATGAGGTGGGAAGTACAACATGAGAAATTATATTTACTAATATGGTTCGTAGTCTGAGTGGGGGATGAGACGGAGTCCTGGTCATCCCAATACCAGAATTCTGTGCCCTTCCCAAACAACCTCTCACTTGTGGCACCACAGACCAGATAAATTCATCCCACCAGAATAAAACAGTAATTAACCTTTTTACTAGTATGTAAGTAAGTAGACAGTAAATCCAACCAGAACATTAAATGGGAAAAGTAGTGAAGAATAATATAAATGTGCAGTTTACTTATTTTTAAATCAAGCAATGCAAAAATAAAACTTGGTATGGTCTGTTAGCCAGGGCAACTAACATACTCTTATGGAGTGTAAAAAAAAAGTAGGAACACTAATAGAGAAAGGTTAGAGGGAAAAGTAGTGAAGTGTACAACTTTCAAAAATTTTTATCCCCAAGCACACAAAAAGGGGAGAGGTTGAAATAGATCCAGTCTAAGGTCAGCTGTTTGTAAAAGGTGCACCCTATCCCAAAAACAAAATTGTGTGAAAAAAAAACAATCAAGAAAATAAAGACAAGACAAGGGTGTCCTCTCTCCCCTCTATTATTCGATCTGGTAATAGAGCCACTTGCTCAAGCTGTTAGGATATCACAGATGATTCACGGAATTCAAATCGGTGGTGAGCCTCACAAAATATCCCTATAGGCAGATGATACACTCTTATACCTGACAAAGGGGGTCATTTATCAAAATGTGGTAAGGCGTTTTTGCATGCGATAGGCCTTTAACGCATGTGAAAACGTGTTTACCGCATGCGATCGCACCATATCGTATGGTGCGATGCAAATTCCAAAAATAGGAGGAGTTAGCCTGCCTGTGAAGAGCTATCACAACACCTCTTTCAGATGTGTAATATTTCATTGCCATGTCTCCTGTAAGTCTGATTTCAGCTGTGAGAGAGAGAGAGAGAGAGAGAGAGAGACTGGCCATAATATCATGGCCCATAGGCAGGTATTTGTATCCCTATGGTAGGCCCACCTAGTAACTCGAGGTGGGGATTAGGTAAGAGTGTAGGGGGTTAGGGGCCACTTTGACAGGCTACGTGACACCTACAAACAGAACAGTGGTCTCTTGTGAAGATATGCTGGCCTTCGGAGTGAGGAAACTCACTCCAAGATGAGATTTGGGCAAGGTTCTCTCAACCTAGCTTGATGTTACCCAGGTAGAGAGTCCATCAAGCTAGGTTGAGAGAACCTTGCCCAAATCTCATCTTGGAGTGAGTTTCTTCACTCCGAAGGCCAGCATATCTTCACAAGAGACCACTGTTCTGTTCGTAGGTGTCACGTAGCATGTCAAAGTGGCCCCTAACCCCCTACACTCTTACCTAATCCCCACCTCGAGTTACTAGGTGGGCCTACCATAGGGATACAAATACCTGCCTATGGGCCATGACATTATGGCCAGTCTCTCTCTCTCTCTCTCTCTCTCTCTCTCTCTCTCTCTCTCTCTCTCTCTCTCACACAATATAGTGGCGCCTCAAAGCTATCAAAAAATGCAAAACTATTACTATATAATAAATGAATATCATTCATAAAAATGAAAACAATTTGGTATTTTTAATTTGTCTTCCTCAGCCAAGTATCTTAAAAAATGAATGTTGAGAGAATACTGAACAATCTAAAACAGAAACTTAAAAACATAGCAAGTAGCTCATTTAAAACAAATCGAAGAAAATTCTTTTTCACTCAGCGCATAGTTAAGCTCTGAAATTCATTGCCAGAGGATGTGGTTACAGCAGTTAGTGTAACTGGGTTTCAAAAAGGTTTGAATAAGTTCCTAGAGGTTAAATCCATAAACTGCTATTATAGTAACTAATAAGCAATAGTAGCTTGGGATTTATCTAATGTTTGGCCACATACCAGGTACTTGTGACTTGGATTGCCCACTGTTGGAAACAGGATACTGGGCTTGATGGAACCTTGATCTGACCCAGTATGGCAAGTCTTATGTTATGTACATAAATTTATGATTTCAGATAAGGATTTTGCTTCCTTGGCACAGTTTCTCTAATATTCCCTTCTCTCCTTCACAAGTGAAAGATCCACTGTGCCTCCGGGATTTCTTGAATTCTGACTGACTACTTCCATGACAAGATTCAGAAAATAAGTATTGAGTTTTCAACTATACCATCTTTACCTGCTTCTTCCCCACTTCTTTCCATCTCCACTGTAGTCATCTCTTCCATCTGTCACATCCTCAATATATCAATCTCCACTGCTGCTGTTCCTGCTGCCTTCAAATGTGCTGTAATCATACCCATCCGTAAGAAACCCTCACTAGATCCTACCTATCCTGCCAACTTTCGTCCTATTTCCCTTCTGCCTCCAAACTACTTGAATGTGCTGTTCACCACCTCTGACTTAACTTTCTTACATCTCAAGCCATTCTTGATCCACTCTAGACTGGTTTTCACCCTCTACATTCAACTGAAACTGCCCTTGCAAACGTTTCCAGTGACCTGTTTATGGCTAAAGCCAAAGATCTTTACTCTGTCATTATCCTGCTTGATCTGTCTGCTGCTTTTGACACTTTTGATCACCACCTACTCCTTGATACTCTGTCCTTGCTTGGATTTCAGGATTCTGTCTTGTCTTGATTCTCTTTGTACCTCTCCTATCACACTTTTAACGTTTCCTCTGGTTGTTCCTCTTCTACTGCCATTCCACTATCAATTGGTATACCTCAGGGTTCTGTCTTGGGCCCTCTTTTCACTTATACTAATTCCCTTGGTGCTCTGATTTCCTCTCATGGCTTTCAATACCATTTTTAAGCTGATGACTCCCAGATCTACCTTTCTACACCAAAAAAGTCACCAGAAATCCAGTCCCGGATCTCGGCCTTCTTGTCTGACATAGCTGTCTGAATTTCCTACTGCCACCTTAAACTCAACATGGCCAAGACAGAGCTCCTTATCTTTCCCCCCAAACTCACTTCCCCTCTTCCTCCTTTCTCTGTTTCTGTGGATAACAGTCGTCATCCCGATCCCATCAGCCCATAACCTTGGAGTCCTCTTCGACTCGTCTCCCTCCTTCTCTCTATATATGCAAAACTCTGCTAAAACGTGCTGTTTATTTCTTTATAACATTGTCATTGACTTGCAGAGAAAGACATAAGTGCTGCCTTGTTGTAGCTTTTCTGTTATAATTTTTTGACTGTGCAAAAACAGTTATTCTGCAGTGCACACATATAATGGGGCAGATTTTAAGAGCTACGTGTGGGCATAGATTTGTGCGCGCAACCCGGCGCACACAAATCTATGCCCGATTTTATAACATGTGCTCGCAGCCACGCTCATGTTATAAAATCCGGGGTCGGCGCATGCAAGGGGGTGCACATTTGTGCTCCTTGCACGCGCCGAGCCCTAGGGGAGCCCCGATGGCTTTCCCTGTTCCCTCCGAGGCTGCTCCGAAATCAGAGCAGCCTCGGAGGGAACTTTCCTTCCGCCCCCAGTACCTTCCCCTTCCTTCCCCTACCTAAACCCCCCCCCCCCCCTCCAAACTTTGTTTTGCAAGTTGCGCCTGCCCCTGGGCAGGAAGTGCCGGCGCACGATCTCCCAGCCTAGAGGCCCTATGGAGGCCTCTGGCCACGCCCCCACCCCACCCATTCCCCGCCCCTTTTTTCAAGCCCCGGGACAAATGCTTGAATAGGCTAAGCACGGGTAGGGCTTTTCAAATCTGCCCCACACTGTATATGTGTGTGTGCACATGTATATGTGAAAGAGACACTTTTGCACATACTGGTTGTGCCAATGTCCGAAGCAAAATTAGCAACTTGCTAGTAGCACAAGCTACTGCCGGTGCTTGCTAAGCACTGAAATGAACTCAAGTCTGTCAGCTTGACTGAGTGTGTGACAGACAGAAATTCAATCAGTATTACTACAGTGGCACTGGTGTGTAGTTCAGTATCAATAAAGTATATTGTGACATCAAGAACCCCAGTAGCCCCTTCTAATTCCATCATCATGCCACTTCGAGCAAAGGGGAGAGGAGGGAATCACAGGAGCAGAGGATTGGGTGTCTTGTTACCACTCTGCCTGACTGCCCTGCTGCTGATGTACCACCTTGGTGGTGCTGCTGCCACCTTGCCTATGTGCCCTGCTCCTGACACTAAATGTGGGGTTCTTGCTGCCACCTTTCCTTGTACCTGTTGTACCACTTTGAGGATCTTGCTGCCACTCAGCCTTTCTGCCATACCCCAGAGCCTACAGCTTGGGATCTTGCTGCCAGTCTGACTTGCTGCCTTACGTCTGATGTAATACCTTGGGGTGTCCTTGCCACTGTGGGTGGCTGCTTTGACCTCTCATAGTGTCTTGGGGGTCCTCAGGCCACTCTTTGTGCTGTTTTGTCCCCCTTTCAGTGCCAGAGTGTTTATTTCTGCCGCCTTTGCTGCTCTGTTCCCTCTTCATGGTGCCTTAGGATGTTCATGCCATTCTTGGTGCCACTTTCTCTCTCTTTTTTCATGCCACTGTTATTGGTGCCCTCTTTTGAAGCCTTGGTGTGTTCTTGCCACTATTGCTGTTGCTTGGCTCCTCTGAAGATGCCTCGGAGAATTTTTGCCACAAAAGTACCCGTTCTCCCTTTACGGCGCCTAAGGCTGTTCCTGCTATTTTTTTTTGTGCCTTTTTGTCCCAGCCTTGGTGCCTTGGAGTTCTCTTCCCCCTTCTGGGGATGTCTACCCAGAAGTTTCATTAGAATTGATTAGAAAATCCTGATTTCGAAGCTCAATATAGGCTGCATTGCTTCCTCCATTGACTTGAATGGGAAATGAAAAAGGAAATGAAACGAATAAACAAAAAATGGAGGTGGGCTGCAAACCAAAAAAAAAACAAACCAAAACAAAACGTTTGCCTCTAAACATCCCTAACATACATACTCTGGAACTATTTTTGTAGCCCCTTTCAGGACATTTATACATTTTGATTGCCAGAAACCTTGGTCGATAAGATTTTAATTTTCCTTTTTGGATAGATGTGAAAAATAGTGATATTATATGCTATAGCCAAAGTTATCAAATCATCCAGCATTGCCAAGAGATATCATCTGGAAATTTTTCCTAGACTCACTCATTCTGTAATGTGAATCTGTTAAATATAATGAGAGAATGCAATAGTTCGGGTACTGAGGTATATTAAATAATAATGATTGACAGCAGGATCATTTTTTGCAGACACTGCTCTGTAAAAGAGCTAAATGACCAGAAAATTAAGTGAGACACGAAGAAACGTTGCTCCGCCAAAAAATCTTTGTTAAAAAGCTTGCTAGGTCAAAGAAAATCATATTTGTCTATTTATTTGCAGTTTATATGCTTCCACAAGTCAAAAAATCAATCCTGCAAACTGGCAACAATAGAGGCTTCTTTGAGATAGCTAGATTTCCAACAATGTTTTTTGCTAATCTGCAACAGAATTTTCTGTCTCATCTAAATTTGTAGGAACTATTTTATGATTTTGTGTATGATATAGTTTTTAGAATTTTGCAGTGCTGTTTTGGAATTCAGTTTGTGGAGAAGTGTAATTTTGCAGGGCCAGGTCCTGGGCAAACAGAGCCAAGTATTAGCAAGTCATCTGTGCCCCAGTGACTCTCCCTCCCCTCTTTTTATTTTCCCACGCAGAGATCCTCAGGGCTGAAGAAGATTATGGAAAGGTGGAAGCTGGATATAAGGAATCCCAGAACAGGCAGTGCAACTCTTGTGTTGCTTTTTTGAGCCTTCCAGGACTTCAGTGCACTTTTCTATCCACTCAGAAATTCTTGCCAAACAAAATAAGACTATCAGCATAATGACAATAGGTTTTGAATAATAATATGTGCACAGTAAACACAAATATGCATATTGCAGTTATATGACTTGTATTTGTCACAATGAACAGGGTATCTGGGCAAAAGCAAGTTAGAATAGTGGCAAACTAAGAATACTACTAGAAGCCTGCCTAGCAATTGCTAGAGTGGGCCAGCTGACTTTGGATTATTTACTGCTTAGCTAAACCACGGTGGTAGTTGGAATTTGTTTGATGATAACTGGCTCTGTTAACATTTTCAAATAAGAACATAAAAAGTTGTCATACTGGGTCAGACCAAAGGTCCATCAAGCCCAGTATCCTGTTTCCAACAGTGGCCAATCCAGGATTCAAATACCTGGCAAATATTCAAATAGTAAACAAATCCCATGCTACTAATGCCAGTAATAAACAGTGGCTATTCCCTAAGTCAAATTGATTAATAGCAGTTTATGGACTTCTCTTCCAGGAACTTGTCCAAACCTTTCCAATCCAGCTACGCTAACTGCTTTAACCACAACCCCTGGCAATGAATTCCAGAGCTTAATTGTGTGTTGAGTGAAAAAGAATTATCTCTGATTGTTTTAAATGTGCTACTTGCCAACTTCATGGAGTGACCCCTAGCCCTGGTATTATCTGAAAGAGTAAATAACCAATTCACATTTCCCTACTACCTTTTTATTCCATATCTGGCTTGAATATGGATCTTTTATTTGAGGAGATGGCTGGAGGACAGGGAGCAGGAGGATATGAGAGATCATGCTTGCCAATATTAGCACAATTTTTATGTTGAGATTTGTCACTGTAACCAGTCAGAAGAATTCTGATTATATTTGTAACATACCTATGTAACTTCTGTAAATTAATAGTACTGAAAAACTGGTGGTATGAAACTGTATGATTGTGATTATTTAAACTGCCAAGGCATAATTCAAATCCCAGGAATGCATAGAGAGGCTTTGACTACCAGGAAAAATCAATCAACCAATCTAGTTGCTTAAGTTGGCCTCTGAATAAATCCCTTCAATATGTGATGGTCTTGGGGCTTAAATCAGGATCTATATCATTTGCTATTGCCTCCCCCTCCCTTTATCTTCTTTTAAAATACATTTTTTTACCACTGTGTAAAAAATAAATAGTACAGATGTTAAATATTTTTCATTACGTTGAAATATGTCTTCATGTTTTACCATCATAGAGTTTTGCAGTGTTTGTGTTCCAGAAGTGCAGTCATCTCAGAAAGCCTCATGTTCACGTATGGGGTCTGAAGGATATCCCTGAAATATATTCCACACACAACTCCTATCCTATAAATTCTTACCCCGTAGAAAGATTTTCCATTCCATGATGAAGTCCAAGAGTCAGAGGCTTCCCACAAGTAACCTGCCCCTGCTCTCCTATGAACAGAGAAGCTGCTTGTTCGGCAGTGGAAAGGCTGCCACAACACATGACTAAGAAAGATGAATCTGGTGCCCTCTTTCATTGTCGACGTGAACCCAACCATTCCTACTGTATTTTATCAGCCTCTTTATTGAGATTGGACTCTTTTACAGCCTGAGCCCAAGCTACTACAAACACAGGGCTCCAAGGGAGGTCAAGAACCTGGGTCATATGTTTTACTGCTGTTTGCACAACTCTGAGATAATAATTTAGTTTTCTGGTGCACGAGAAAACTGTTCAATATTCAATATCAATGCAAAAAAAGGCCTTAATTCTTCAGCTATATTATTAAACAGATATTCACTAAGGAGTGGATCTGTTTGTTTTAGAAAATATAGGTAGTTTTGTGCAGTAAACATATTTTATGTTCATGCAACCAAAAAAAATCCTTAAACAGTTATATTTTAAATTCGGCTGATGATTGGTTTATCAGAAATTTATTTTTTCAATGCCTTTATGGGTTTGATTTAATAAGTGTTTCCCATAAAGAAATGGAATACAAAACTCTTCATTAATCATGCCTTAAATCTCTTCACAAGTATGTGAGGCAGTGCTCGCCTCAAAAAGCTTTTTTTTTTTTTTTTGTATTTTGTATTTGTATTTAATAATCTAATATTCTGCAATTCCAAAATCTCTCTTTGGGATGGGGATTTAACTTCATTCTCCTTCCCAGATACGAGGAGTGACACACGAGTATCAGTTTTCTTTATTTCCACTCACAAGTCCATTAATTTATACGTCACAACTCAGTTTAATGGTCTAAGTCAGCAAAGCATTCCATTCAAACATTTGAGGGTTTAATGCAGGCTAGCATACCTCCATGCAACAAGAAAACAGCCTTTGCTCCTATAGATCTATAAGTTGCTGAATTCCCAAGCAGCTGTCTATCACAAACTTCTCAAATGGAGCGTACCCACAAGTGTGTTGGCTTTTGGGCTCTCCTAGCCAGAACTTGAACTCAGTCTTTTTGATGACATCCCAGAACCTGTTTCTTTCTCTATTTCCCTGACAGCTGTCAGTTTTTCTCAATTTTCCTAATTATTTCAACCTGGTTTCCTAAACCAGATTCCTTTAAAACTACAACTCCCAGCAAGATTTGCCCAAGAGTGACATCATCTCCTTTCTGGCTTCCAATAACTTCTCCTAAACAAGGTCAGTAGAGGCATTAAACAAATTAGGTGGCTTCCTAGAGCGCCACAGTTTTGGGGTAGTATAATAATGCCATATCTTTCTTCCCACCGAGACTTGGAAGAGGAAATGGTATCACATGGGCCTGTGTGGGCAGGAAGAAGGAGATGCCATTGCCACTGGCAGAAGGAGCAGAAGCAGACTGCAGTATCGGCCTACTCAGCCAGAAGGAAAAAGAGGTGAAATAGCATCAGCTCATGCAGCTGAAAGGAGGAGGAGGCAGAGCAAATTGACTTATACGACTAGGAACAGGAGGTGTAAAAGTGTTGGCCCATGCAGTCAAATAAGAGAGAAGGAACAGGAAGCAGAAAGCCCCTGCAGCCCAAAGAAGGAGGAGTCATTTTGGCAGTGAAGGCTGAAGGAAGAGGCTGCTGTTATCATTTCTGCTTCTAGAGGGTGTTGAGTGAATGTGAGGAGTTATGTGAGAGTGAGAGAAGGCGTGTGTATGAGTGAGAATGAACATGTGTGAGGGTATGAAAGTGCATGTGTGTGTGTATGCAAGTGCGCAAGTGTGTGAGAGAGCGTGTAAGTGAAAGAAAGTGCATGTGAGCATGAGTGTGTATTAGGGTATAAAAGAGCATGTATGAAGGACGGTGTGAGTTTGATTGAGCATGCTAGTATGTGTGTGTGTGCGGCTTGTGGGTCTGTTCCGCCAGCCACCTTACTTACCCCTGACCCCGGCATACCCCCTCGCAGCAGAGACACAACCAATGACCAGGCCTGACCCGCAGCAGGGACGCCACCACAGCAATACTCTCAGACCTCCACCTAAGGCGTACGCGCACCCGGCACGCCAGCTTTTAAACGGGCCACGGCGAGAAAGCCCCGCGGTGCCCTTTGATGATATCACCAGCTCTTGCCTATTTAGCCTGCACCCAAACACCACCTTGATGCCTCAGCAGCAGGTCCCCTGGTGTCTTTGTGCTCCAACGTGCGTTGTTTTCTTGGTTATCCCATGTTTTGTCTGTGCTCCTGTCTTCTTTGCCTGTCCTTATCTCCCTGACCTTTGGCTTGATTTCCTGGTCCTGACCTGGCTTTGGCTTTGGACCTCCCTTGACTGCTGCCTGGACCTGACCCTTCACGTCGCACCTGACCTTGCCTTGCCTGCCAGCTGCCCTGACCTCTGGTCCATTCTTCCTCTTTGCTGTCTGCTGCCCACCTTGACCCCTGGCCTGTCCTCTGTTTCCATTGACTACTGCCTGCCCCAACCTGTGCTCTGCTTTGGATTCTCACCTCTGCCTGGCCCTAGGGATCCACCTAGGACCTGCCTGCCTCCATAACCCAAGGGCTCAACATACGGGGAATGTGGCCGGTATAGGCAAAGCTCCAGTTGGTCCCTTTACAGGGGATTGCCTCCAGCTGACGGGCTGGGCCTATTGGGCTTGCTCACTAGGCAGTGCCAACCATTCCTCTGCACAAGGGGTCCATTTCTCCACCAAGGATTACAGTGTGTGTATGAGAGAGAGAGGAGAAATTTGGTACACACCAATCCCCTTTTATCCCTTGCTAATCCATGACCAATTCAGGGCAGCTGGAAATGAAAAATTATTGGGTATGGAGAGTGAGATTTTTTTTTATTCTTATTAGTTTTAATTATTGGTGCTATTTCATGAGTCTGCTGTTCTAAAATATTTTATTGAGGTTTGTACATTTTTTAAAATGTGTATACGAGTTTTAAATTATTGGATATTATCTATTTGTCAGCTGTTTTGACATTTATTTGATTTTTAGTATGGTTTTACTATTATTGATGATTTATATTTCTTGATTTTATTGTTTGATGTTTTATGAGGAATGGTGATGTTTCTGTTTTTCCTCTGTTGTACTGTATACAAAGTCTGGCTTGTTTTTTCCAGTTCATATTTTGTCTGTAAATTTCTATTTATCCTTTATGGTTTCTTTATTCTGTATTTGGTAAGGGTCCGTCTATGCTCTGCATATATGATCAAGGTGAGGTATTCTTCTAGCTTTTAGTTTCTGTGTAGGAATTTATAGCAGCTTGGCTTGTACTGTTTTCCTAATAAGAAATCTATTGGCATTTTAGGGCCTGGTGTAACATTTGCAGTGCTGCCTTTTCATAGGTTGGTTGCTGTTGTTTGAATCCAGGCAGTTAGTGCTATTTATGTTGGGGAGGTTTACTATACTGTAATTGTAATTACTCATGGCTTTCAAAGATCCAAGCCTACACTTAACATGTGTTACAATAGGCTTAATATTTTAAGGGTTCCAAATGGTATTTTTTTGCTGGGCTTTCTAGTTGGTACAACAGTAGTGTGCGTAGCCTTTGAAAATCTGCCCCTGTGTGCGCCGAGCCTATTTTGCATAGGCTCGGCGGCGCGCACAAGCCCCGGGACGTGCGTATGTCCCGGGGTTTTGAAAAAGGGGTGGGAAGGGGGTGGGTCTGGGGGCATGGCGGTGGTCTGGGGGCGGGTCAGGGAGTGTTCCAGGGGCAGGTCCGGGGGCGTGGTGGTTGTCCTGTGGCGGTCCCAAGGCCTCCTTCGTGAGGCCGGAGGTTCGCGTGCTGCAAGATATGCCTGCTTCAGGCAGGCGTAAGAAATAAAATAAGGTAGGAGGGGGGGATTTAGGTAGGGCTAGGGGGTGGGTTAGATAGGAGAAGGGAGGGGAAGTAGGGGGGGCCCAAAAAAAAAGTTCCCTCCAAGGCCGCTCTGATTTCAGAGTGGCCTTGGAGGAAATGGGGAAAGCCATCGGGGCTCCCCTCGGGCTCGGCACACACAAGCTGCATATGTATGCACCCCCTTGCATGCACCAACCCTGGATTTTATAACATGCGCGCGGTAGCCAATGGCACGGATACCCTGTCACATGGTAAGGGCAAAGGGCCATCGGCGCCATTTTCATTAGGGGTAGCCGACGGCCCGGGAGCGGGAGATCATTCCCAGGACCCCCACTGGACCACCAGGTACCTGTAAAATGTTTTAGGGGGGTCAGGAGGGTGGGGGAAGCTAAGGGATTAGTTTTAAAGGGTCGGGGTGGGTTTTTTGTTTATCGGCTCAGGCGCAGCCGATAAACAAAACCGCGATCGGGCCGGACGAAAAAAAAAACATGATGTGAATCAGAACCGGAATCCGAACCGATTCCGGTTCCGATTCACATCTCTAATAGAAACATAGAAACATAGAAACATAGAAGTGACGGCAGAAGAAGACCAAACGGTCTATCCAGTCTGCCCAGCAAGCTTTCACACCTATTTTTTTCATACTTATCTGTTACTCTGACTGCTGAGGTCAGGGCCCTTATTTGTAACTTTTTGGTTCTAATTCCCTTCCACCCCCACCAACGATGCAGACAGCAGTGCTGGAGCTGCATCTAAGTGAAGTATCTAGCTAATTGTTTGGGGTAGTAACCGCCGTAATAAGCAAGCTACTCCCACGCTTGTTTACCCAGACTATGTAATTCATTCCTTGTTGGTTGTCTGAATATAAATCATCTTTTCTTCATTCTCCCCGCCATTGAAGCAGAGAGCTATGCTGGATATGTATTCCAAGTGAAGTATATCAGGCTTATTTGGTTTGGGGTAGTAACCACCGTAACAAGCAAGCTACTCCCCTGCTTTTTTTGTGGATGCAAATCCTTTTTTCCACATTTCCTCTTGCCGATGAAGCATAGAGCAATGTTGGAGTCGCATTAACTGTGTGTATGTTTATTGAATAAGGATATTAATCTCCAGGTAGTAGCCGTTAGAGATGTGAATCGTGTGATCGATCGTCTTAACGATCGATTTTGGCTGGGGGGGGAGGGAATCGGATCGTCACAGTTTTGTTTTTTTTTTAAATCGTGTAAATCATAAATCGGGGGAGGGCGGGAAAACCGGCACACTAAAACAACCCTAAAACCCACCCCAACCCTTTAAAATAAATCCCCCACCCTCCCGAACCCCCCAAAAATGTCTTAAATTACCTGGGGTCCAGTGGCGGGGTCCCGGTGTGATCTTCCAGTCTCGGGCCACGGGTGCGTTAATAGAAATGGCGCCGGCGCCATTTTGGTTCCTGTCCCCTGACGTCACGAGCGCAGGAGATCGCTCCTGGACCCCCGCTGGACCCCCAGGGACTTTTGGCCAGCTTGGGGGGGGCCTCCTGACCCCCACAAGACTTGGCCAAAAGTCCAGCGGGGGTCCGGAAGCGACCTCCTGCACTCGAATCGTATTTGCCGTATTGCAAAATGGCGCCGGCCATACGGCCATACGGCCGGCGCCATTTTGCAATACGGCAATATGGCCATACGGCCGGTGCCATTTTGCAATACAAAATGGTGCCGGCCACATGGCCATATTGCCGTATTGCAAAATGGCGCCGGCCGTATGGCCGTATGGCCGGCGCCATTTTGCAATACGGCAAATACGATTCGAGTGCAGGAGGTCGCTTCCGGACCCCCGCTGGACTTTTGGCCAAGTCTTGTGGGGGTCAGGAGGCCCCCCCAAGCTGGCCAAAAGTCCCTGGGGGTCCAGCGGGGGTCCAGGAGCGATCTCCTGCGCTCGTGACGTCAGGGGACAGGAACCAAAATGGCGCCGGCGCCATTTCTATTAACGCACCCGTGGCCCGAGAGTGGAAGATCACACTGGGACCCCGCCACTGGACCCCAGGTAATTTAAGACATTTTTGGGGGGTTCGGGAGGGTGGGGGATTTATTTTAAAGGGTTGGGGTGGGTTTTAGGGTTGTTTTAGTGTGCCGGTTTTCCCGCCCTCCCCCTTCCCCTCCCCCTTCCCCCGATTTACGATTTTTGACGATAAATCGGGGGAATTCCTATTGTATATCGCCTCTAACGATTTTTGACGATTTAAAATATATCGGACGATATTTTAAATCGTCTAAAAACGATTCACATCCCTAGTAGCCGTCATTCTCGCAAGCAAGCCACTCCCGTGCCTCTTCTCTTCATTCACATCCTCTAGACTTTATGGATCCACAGTGTTTATCCCACACCCCTTTGAAATCCTTCACAGTTTTGGTCTTCACCACTTCCTCCGGAAGGGCGTTCCAGGCATCCACCACCCTCTCCGTGAAGAAATACTTCCTGACATTGGTTCTGAGTCTTCCTCCCTGGAGTTTTAAATCGTGACCCCTGGTTCTGCTGATTTTTTTGTAACGGAAAAGGTTTGTCGTTGTCTTTGGATCATTAAAACCTTTCAAGTATCTGAAAGTCTGAATCATATCACCCCTGCTCCTCCTTTCCTCCAGGGTGTACATATTTAGATTCTTCAATCTCTCCTCAGAAGTCATCACAGGGGGACGCCCCTGAGGTTCGCGCCAAAGAGAGAATAAGAGGCAGGGCCGCACGGACAACATGGCGGGATGCAGTGCCCAAGCCGGATTGGGGACGCTGGAGAGGACAGCAGGCAGATGCCGCGGCAGCCTGACGTCCATCGACCGCAGGAGGAGTTGCAAAAAAAGGTAAGGTGGGCGGAGTGGAGACGTCGGGCAGCGACAGTCATAACACCTTGTTAACCCTTTCCTGATAAGTAGAGCAGGACCCCTGTTCTCCTGTGGTCCATAGCCGCAGGTAGGGTATAAAATCTGGCCCTTCCCATGCAATTTCTTATTCCATGTGAAACTGTGGCAGGAATCCAGGAGCTTGGTGGCATCAGTGGCAGCAGCAGCCCTTGTGTCTTGCCCCTTATCCACTCCCTGCACTAATTCCAGCTTGTTAAAAGAAGGATCACGGCACTGCAGCTCCTCAGGCCTCGTCGCCCTCCTCTTCTGTGGTCAGACTCAGAGTTTCCTGCTTTGAACCTGAAGCACTATGGTCCAAAGTGTGACCCAAGTCCCAGGCACAAAGAAGAAAGATGTAGCCCGAGGCGCTGCACTGTCGCTGTCCACTTCCTACGGTGAAGTTGGAATGGGAGGGTGAGTGATGGGATTGGAATGGGAGGGTGAGTGATGGGATTGGACAAAGGAGAGAATGGAAGAGAGATTGAGGGGATGGTAGGGGGAGGGGCATAAGAAATTGAGGGTATGAGACGGAGTGCAGAGGAGGGAGCACAAAGAGAGAGAGTGAGTAGATTGGAAATGCTATGGGCCATGAGTGAAAGGTTTGGAGGAGCTGTAGGGTATGATGAGGGGATTAGAGGGGCTATTGAGTACAATGGGATAATTCTTCTTTCTCCCTATCCGAGGACTCCCTCCCCAATCCAGGATCCCTTCTTCCTCCTCTCCTATAATTCCCTTTCCTTCGCCTGTCCGATTCTCTCTATCCTGTCATCCCTCTGCACTTCCATCCCCTATCCCTTTGTCCCTCCTGCCTGAAATTTCCTCTCCCTTTCCCACCTTTGAGATCCCCCCCCCCTTTTTCTCCACATCCAGCAAATCCTTAATCTATTTTTTTTTAATTTATATTCTGCTTTTCAGGATTTCAAAGCAAATTACATTCAGGTACTGTAGGTATTTCCATATCCCCAAAGGGCTTCTTCTCTATCCCCCTTGCCCCTTCCCAGGATCAATCTCTAATATCTGTGTCCCCCCCCTGCCCCCAAATGAAAAAGAACCAAACAAATTAACTGGACACAAAGAAATGACTATTTTTATGAAGTATTATATTTTACATGATGCAATATGCTAATACATGCACATTTATGCAAACTAGCCACACAATTGCTGCAAATTTTCTGAAACTTTGCCGCAGAATCTTCCAACTTTTGCTGCAGAATCCACCCTTAAAATGCCACAGGAAACTGGGTCTGTGAAGCAGAGAACAGAGAAGTAAAAGTAAAGTTGTAGGTATACTTTTTTTTTTAGTGAACTTAGTAGATTTTCAATTAACTTTCAAAAATTATGCTTCTTTTATCAGATCAGTACAAAATTAAGAGGCCTAATGAGCAACCACCTCTATTTTATCCTGATATAAGGAATGACTGCTCTGATGTTGCAAGTGTAGGGACCCTTTAGGTCTCTACTAGCTAAACTGACCACAGATTAAGCCCTGGATAGGATATTAGATAATATGGTTAGATTGCTGACCATCACTTACAGGTAACCTCAGCGAGGTTTGTCGGGATTGAACAGCTAGCTCCTTAAAAGCAGCAATGCATGAATAGCAGTATGGTATTTTTGAGCTGAAGTTTTGAGAAGCAGGAAAATATTGCACTGGTCTCCAATTTAGGCCCCACAGCCTGATCCAGTGAAGAGACTTATCCCTGTCCAGTTTCTCCAGGTCTAGAAGGAGGGTTTTGTGAGAATGGAAGAGGAATTTTTTTGCAGTTTTTTTTTCAGAAGAGATCTCTTTTTGATGTCTGGTCCTGCCAGGTAGGATTACCATCCTTGCCTGTGGAAGGTCAGGATAGGGTGCTGGTGAGTCCGTACCAACCAACAGGGACGGTAACATTTAAACAGGTGCGTGGATGCACATGTGCGCACGTTCGCTGCTGTGCCCAGAGACACGGCCATTTTATAACATTCCCGCATATATACATGCATGTTATAAAATAGCCTGTCCACACGCACATGTGGATGCAATTTTAAGTGGATGCATGCCTATGCATGCAAATGCCGCTTCTACCACATAAGTGGGGGGATTTTAAAACAGATCAGCGCCAATGCCAATACCAGTTTTCCCAGTTCATTCCCAGTTCGCCCAGGTAAGGAATAGGACTTCCAACCCCCCAGAGTTTAATAGTCTCCCTTCTCCCCTGTTAGCCCCACAGATCTATTTATCTTTATTTTATAACTTACATGTCATCCATAGCGGCAGTAAAGTTACGCAGCAGAGGACCCCTGGTGTGCGCCTGTGCGAATAAGTATTTACGTGCTAATTTCAAGCTAAAATCCAGGAAAGCCCATGCCCTGCCCAGACCATGTCCACGCCCTGCCCCTTTTTTTGAACTTTTCATTTGTCTGTGAGGCGGCAAATACGCGCTTATCCAGGTGGCTTTTAAAATCTGCCCGGCGTGCGCTGACCAGACCCGTGCACGTATCTCCCAGTTTTGGCACGTGCTGGGCTTTTAAAATTCACCTTTAAGGAGGGGGGCATCAGTGACCCTGGCAGAGAAAAAGAAATAAGTAGTTTAGAGCTTTATGAATTTTTATTCGCCTTATTTTCTGGAGGAAGTTTCTGCCAGCAGTCCTTGCCCACTGAGAGGGATAAGATACTTTGTATTTTTGGACATTTTTTGGAGCTTCTAACACCAGCGATCCACCTGGAACCCATATTCTACCACTAAAGGGTGCTGGGTTGCTGCCTAGTGCTTGCCACTAGGGATGTGAATCGTTTTAGGACGATTAAAATTATCGTCCGATAATTTTAATATCGTCTTAAACCGTTATGGAACACAATACAATACAGATTCTAACGATTTATCGTTATAAATCGTTAGAATCGTGAGCCGGCACACTAAAACCCCCTAAAACCCACCCCCGACCCTTTAAATTAAATCCCCCACCCTCCCGAACCCCCCCCCAAATAATTTAAATAACCTGCGGGTCCAGCGGCGGTCCGGAACGGCAGCGGTCCGGAACGGGCTCCTGCTCCTGCATCTTGTAGTCTTCGGCCGGCGCCATTTTCCAAAATGGCGCCGAAAAATGGCGGCGGCCATAGACGAAAAAGATTGGACGGCAGGAGGTCCTTCCGGACCCCCGCTGGACTTTTGGCAAGTCTCGTGGGGGTCAGGAGGCCCCCCACAAGCTGGCCAAAAGTTCCTGGAGGTCCAGCGGGGGTCAGGGAGCGATTTCCCGCCGCGAATCGTTTTCGTACGGAAAATGGCGCCGGCCATACGCGTATGGCCGGTGCCATTTTCCGTACGGAAAATGGCGCCGGCAGGAGATCGACTGCAGGAGGTCGTTCAGCGAGGCGCCGGAACCCTCGCTGAACGACCTCCTGCAGTCGATCTCCTGCCGGCGCCATTTTCCATACGAAAACGATTCGCGGCGGGAAATCGCTCCCTGACCCCCGCTGGACCTCCAGGAACTTTTGGCCAGCTTGTGGGGGGCCTCCTGACCCCCACGAGACTTGCCAAAAGTCCAGCGGGGGTCCGGAAGGACCTCCTGCCGTCCAATCTTTTTCGTCTATGGCCGCCGCCATTTTTCGGCGCCATTTTGGAAAATGGCGCCGGCCGAAGACGACAAGATGCAGGAGCAGGAGCCCGTTCCGGACCGCTGCCGTTCCGGACCGCCGCTGGACCCGCAGGTTATTTAAGTTATTTGGGGGTGGGGGATTTAATTTAAAGGGTCGGGGGGGGGTTTTAGGGGGTTTTAATGTGCCGGTTTTTTCGATTTTTCGATTTTTCGATTTTTTAACGATTTTCACGATTTTTTCACGATATTTTACCCCCCCAAACGGCAACAATACGATTCCCTCCCCCTCCCAGCCGAAATCGATCGTTAAGACGATCGAGGACACGATTCACATCCCTACTTGCCACCAAAGAGGCACTGACTCAGCTGGTAGAACTGAGAAAAGACAAATAGATCCCCACATAGATTTATGAGACGATCAGCTGGAGAATTTTGAGATGATCAGCTGGAGAATTTTTGTTGCAAATTGGGCTTGAGTTATTTTTGGCTGCACTACATTTATTTTAGAACACCCCACCAGAGTGTCCAGCGTCTTTAAGAGTCAGAGGTCTCCCTAAAGCTAGGACATCCAAATAGTGAGTACCGCTGTGAGAGAAACAGCAGAGAGACAGAGAGACTGTGTGTTGGTGCCTATCCTTTGAGTCCAGGGCCCCGGAAGTTAACGCCTCTTCCACCCTGGAAAGAACACCGGTACCCCAGAGCAAATGGAGGGGCTGGTGTGAGGAAAGAGAGAGTTAGGAGACAACTGTATGCCCCTGCATTCAGCATGTCCACTGAAAAAGAGATTACACCGATTCTCTATAATTGAGGGGAAGACTACTATTGAATATACTTCCACCATGACGTCTCAAAAGAAGAGAACACCTTTCCAATGCAGGCGCTCCGGAAATGGTCATAAAAAAATAAAAATAAAATGTGGGTACAATTGGATAACTTGTTTACCTGGATCTCAGACAGCGCTAAAGGAGATAAGCAATAACAAATAGCTGGACACGCCAAAATAAAAATAATAATAATATACATACAATGCTAATAAATCTTGATGGTGGAGACACATAAGAATTGGCCATCCATAAAAAAAACTCGTCATTCTTGCTGATGGTGTATTGACAGGTTGGGCACCTCCAGTCCTGGAATGCCACCAACAGGACGGGTTTTCATGACATTCAGAATGAATATGCATGAGATATATATGCATACAATTGAGGCAGTGCATGCAAATATACCACATGCCTATTCTTTGCGGATATCCTGAACTTGAGTTGCCTCTCTTTTGGTCTATTGAGAGGCCAAGATGTCAGATTACAGATATATTAAACAAACAGCATTATTGGTTTTACTTTTTTAGGTTTGCCTAGCTATTTGTTATTGTTTCTCATCAGGATGGCACCACAAAGTGAATGAAACCAAGAACCCTTGAATATACTCCATCATCACATTGCTTGATTTAAATGTAGTCAAAAGAACTTACATGCTCCGTAATATGGGGGGAAAGGATATAGAAAAAATAAATAGAAACTTTTCATTTGTGGTGAAAACTGGAATCTTCGTAGGTACTGATTCCTTTTATTGGACCAAAAAAAGAAGCTGCAGTGCATGAGTTTCAAAACCATTAGTTCCCTTCTTCAGAAGGTGCTAGCGCAATACTAGAACCACCCTAGTTTAATAGCCTTCACTTCCCCGAGTTAGCCCCGACCCTTAAAACCCCAATCTGCTTAGTTTTCTTTCATGTTTAACTTACACGTCATCCGTAGTAGAAGTAAAGTTACGTGCCAGGGGACCTCGGCACTCACTGTGTTGTGTAAGTATTTTTGCGCACATCTCAGGTTCATGCCCCACCCAGACCATGCCCCCTTTTGAAAACTTTCAAGATGTGCGTGCTGCGGGAGATACATACATATCTTGGCGGCTTTTAAAATCTGTTTGGCGCACCCAACTTACTTGTGCATTCCCTACTTCAGTGGTTCTCAACCTTTTTTCTGTCGGGACACACCAGATAGAAGGTCCTCACATGCGAGACACACTGAACACATGACAGTCACAGGGCTAACCGCACCCCCACCCCCGACCCTCAGTAATGGGTATAAAACAGAACTAGAACATTCCCAGTACAACTCATCGTACAAAAAAGATATTCTGGTGTTGTCTCAATAACAGCAACACAAACTCCCTGTACTACCAGGCGCAATAGCCCTACTTATAAAAAGACAGCAGTTCACCACCAATGCATGCCCTATTGAGAAAACTCAACAAATAAGGTGAGGTATTTTACCAGCCTACGTGCTAGTTAAATACCTCACCTCAGTCACATACACAAGATCGACCTTTACAGAAAGACCACACATTAGAAATATGGAGACAGAAACTGGAACTGGAACCCAAAAAAGCCACTCTGCATGCAGTACAAAACTGGAGAAATGGAATCAGAAATATAGTACCTAACAAAGTCCCAGGATCTGCAATAATGCACACAAACTAATCCGCACAAAGTTACACCTACATTATGGCATGCACACAAATGAAAACAACCCTACCTATAAAAAGGCAACACAACAGATATTAAACCAGTCCCTAAACACCAATGTACCTCCATTTAGGAAAACAGAAAAAGCCAAGCTGCTATAGATCCCCACATAGTTTTAATGTTGTAAAACTATATAAATAATTGTTTCGAAACAGCTGATGAACAGAATATCTAACAATTAAAACTCTTAAAAATTATTAAAAACTCTCCAAACACTAATAAAATATTTCAAAACAGCAGACACATCACATAATACCCAATAACTAAAATGGCAGTCAATCAAGAAAAATGAACTTAAAAAGCCACCTTTACTTACCCTCTCCAGCAGTTCTCCTATTCCTTTTACTGGCAGGCCACACCAGAAGCAGCAGTAGCTGCTGAAGCTGTCCTCATGGTCCTCTTCCTTAGGGACCACGACCAGTATCTGTCTCTCTCTCACACACTTACACACACACCAGTCACACCCTCAGGACCAGTTTCTGTCTCTCAAACAGCGGCGGATTCCCGAGGACCACCGGCCCGGGTATTCGCCGCCCAGGCCGGCCCAGGACACATCACGTGGTCTGCCGAGCGCGGCTCTGTCACGGCCGCGCACGGCAGACCACATAACTGGAGCGACCGGCCTACCTGGGGATGCCCGATCCCCCGATAGTCCAATCCGCCCCTGCTCTCAAACACCAATCATCTCTCGACCAGTCTCTCTCTCTCTCACACACACACACCAGTCACTTCCTTGATCAGCAATTCTCACACATACACACGTTACCTCTCTGACCAGTCTTTCTCTATCACACAATGCTCTCTCTCTTACTTACACACAGGCTTTCAATCATACACATGTTCTCTCTCTCTCACAGGCTTTCAGACACACACATGCTCTCTCTCTCTCACTTACAGACAGGCTTTCAATCACACACGTTCTCTCTCTTTTTCACACATACACAGAAGCACCCTCCCCCCTCACATACATACCACAAACACACACACAAGCACCCTCCCCCCTCACATGCATACCACACACACACACAAACACAAGTACCTTTCCCATTTCAAATACACACTACACACACACCAGCCCCCAGCTGAACAGCTACAGTCTTTGACCCCACCGGCCTGTTCTCCACCGGTGGCCAGCAGTTCGATCTTTGGCCCCACCGGCCTGTTCTCCACCGGCGGCCTTCACTCCAGTCTCTGGCAGCAGCAGGGCTTCGATCTTCGGCCCTGCCGGCCTGGTCTCCAGTGGCGGCCAGGGCTACGGTCTTCAGATAATAGTAGTTTTATTTCTGTTTGTAATCCAAATGTATTTATTTTATATATGTATGATTTATATCCCATCCATATCTCTAGAGGGTATGAGAAACAAATATTTAAAATAAATAAAAATGCTTCAATACATAAATGAATCCAAAATACCCGACATGGCCATGTTTCGACTACAAACATCAGGGGTGATAGCAGTAAAAAAAAATGCCCCTTGTTTCTAATAGCAGAGAGGAAAAGAAAAAACTGACCGCTGGGATATAAATGGAAGAAAGAGACCAACAAGGGTAAACAGATTTCTGATGTAAATCGGTGATGTAAGTATGTAAATTCTCCCATGGGTGTGTGTGGGGTGGGTTTGTTGGTAAGTAACCCACCTTATTTGCAAACACAGGAACAGCATTCTCTGTACTCAAAGTCTGCAGCACTCTATCATAGATTAAACCAGTGTTTTTAACAATATTTTATTATACTCTAATTGTACTTTTCTTCCGTACCCCTATTGGTTTTCTTCTTCCCTTGTTCTCAGGCCATTGCTATAACTATATGCCACTCCTACGTGGTATAGCTCAGGGACATGAACAGAAAACAATTTTGGTTCAGTTTATTTCAATTTGTTTGCCTCCAATATTCATTTTGTTTGTTTCAAATTTAAAAAAAAAACCTTTTTTTGTTTGTTTATGTGATTAGCTTCCCATTAAAGTCAATGGGAGAAGCAATGCATCCTATTCTGAGCTCAGAAAATTGGGGTTTTCTATTCTTTAGTGAAATAGGCAGACATCAGCAGAGTGTGGCAAAGTGGCACCAAGTGTGGCATGAATAACCCATGGTACCAATGCAGGACAAAATAACCCAGAGGCATCAACACCCCAAGGCACTGTGAAAGGAGCAAAGCAGTACCAAGAGTAGCAAGAACACCCCAAGACTCCAAAAGATGGGTAAAGTGAGGCATAACAGTAGCATGAATACCCCAAGGGACCACGAGAGGTGCAACAATTGTGAAAAGCATCAGATTAACATGGCAAGACCAACAGTAAGTACCATAAGGGAATTTGAAAAGAACTTTAGAGACACCAGGAGCAGAGACTGAACACCTGCCACCCAAAGGCAACAGGAAAGGCTCAGGGCAGCAAGAACACTGGCCTAAAAACCACAAACCGTAGGTACAGAGCAATGCAGCAAGAAGAATGCCATCCATGGTCCAAGGCTTTGTGATGGGGCAATGTTGCCCAAACCGGAGGTATGAATAGCCCAAGGCACCAAAAGAAGAGTAATGAGGTACAAACAGTGCTATGAACATCCCAAAGCATGCCAATACAGTGAGGGACAAAATGGCCTAAACAAAGGCACGAAGACCTCAAGCTATGTGAGGGGGCAAAGCAGTAAGGGGATGGCAGCAAACTAGAGGCTTTTAGTGTTACAATACAGCCAGTAGTGTGGGCTGGGATTATACACAAACAGCAAACAGTTACTTTTATTAGAAAAAGAGCACACAGTGCCATTGACACCCTGAGGAATATAGAGATGGGTAAGGCAGAAAGCACAGTAGTCAAAACCCCAAGGTATAGAATGAGGTTAGGCAGCAAGCACAGTGAAATCGAGCAAAGACAAAGTAAGGCAGCAAGCACAGAAGCATCAAAAACCCAAGACACAGAATGATGGTAAGGCAGTAAGAACAGTGGCACAAATACTCCAAGGTATTATGGTACCTGCAGTGACAGGCCAGGAGCAAGCTGGGTAATAAAAGTGATAGAATAGCACAGCAATCAGCTGAACCAGGAGAGAGGCAGGGGATGAGGAGCAGGCTGGGCAGCAGCAACAAGAGTGGAAACTGGCAACAACACAGCAAAGTAAGGGGGGTCAATACTAGGCAAAATGTTCTCTGAAGCTGTACACACAATCCTTCTGCCACTCATGGAAATTCCAGGAAACTTAACAGAGGAAGGTTTAGCTTAAGAAAGACCAACATTTCTGGTGCCAGCCGTAAATGATATGGACTCATGATGTTCCCTGCCATTGAGAATACCCTTTCAATAGGCATGCTAGTTAGTGAGCAGGAACAGAAATGTTGAGCTGCCTTGGCAAGATCTAGCCAGACGGTGGCCTTGTGTGCCCAGTGTACCAATGGATCTGTGGTCATGTCCGTGAAGGGCTGTGTGAGATAATATGTGACTGATATTTGTACTGGGGTGCAAACCACTGTAGCTATAGCCTGTGTTAGGAAAACTCATTCTGTGGAGGCCATGGAGAGGAGGAAGTGGAAGGGGATGAGGAACAAAGGTGGAGAAGGAAGTTATAGCTGACAGGGTGCTGCTCATTCTGATAACATGTGAGGTGCCCATTCTTTCTTCTGCTGCATCTCCACTGTCCCTCTGCCTCTGGCGCTCCTATTCCCATACCCTAGCCAACATCATCTCCTTCTAGTGAATTAGACTGTTGAACTGAAGGGGTGATACTCCCTTTTATCAGCTGGTCACACAGCATGGTTGGCATGCAAATACAGTTGTATGTAAATGTTTAGGCACCAAGTCTGTAAATATCACCATTTTGTGAATCCTGTGCTGGTAGGATCTGATGTGGAAAAGGCCTTCAATAGGGTCTTATGGGATTTTCTTAAATGTATATTAGGTTTATTTGGGTTTTCAGCATTCATTACTCAGGCAATTGTGGTGCTATAAAGTAACCCAATGACCAAAGTTTGGGTGAATGGTATTCTCTTGGGCCCATTCCATCTAACTAGGGGGACTAGACAGGGGTGTCATTTATCCCCTTTGTTGCTCATATTAACCATGGAACCCCTGATATCGGTGTTGGATACCATTTTCCAAAAACATGTTGTTTATCAGGATTTTCTTCTTTTGGCCTCATTCCTTTTTGCAGATGACATCCTCCTTTTTATACCTCAAGCACAGTGCCTGTTCCCAAAAGTGTTAGATATTTTTAGAGACTACGAATTGTTTTCAGGTCTCAAGTTAAATTTGGAAAAGTCAGAAGTTTTAGATGTTATGGGACATCTTAGTGATGGCTGGGGACACTTTCTTTTGAGGTGGGAGAAAGATCAACTTAAATACCTAGAAGTTTACATTCATAGAGTTCTGAATAGGTGGTATCAGGCAAATGTCGCAAATATTCTTCAGGAATTTAGACTCCGTTCTCAAGGGTGGATGAATTTCCCATGGTCTTTAATGGGGAGAATAGCATTACTGAATATGTCCCTTATCTCTAAATTGTTATACCCCCTACAAATTTTGCCATTAATACTATGCAAGAAAGATGTTAAGAACTTACTACAGATTTGTTCCAGATCCATATGGTGGGAACGCAAAGCTAGAGTGTCTATAGTGAGATTGATGGTGCCTATTGGTGAGGGAGGGTGGGGGATCCCTAATATACAATATTACAATTTAGCTAGTTCTTTATGTGCATTGGGAGATTGGCTATTTGGTAGCACCTCATTTGTGGATGTCACTGTGGAGACATGCTTTGCTCACCCCTATGGCTTAAATTTTCTGCTTCATATGGGAGTTCATGATCTACCAGGATTTCTTGATAATAACATTTTAATATAATACATGCAACAAGGTTGGTGCTCTGTGAGGAAGCTGCTATTGCTTACTTGGAAAATTTCACCTTGGTTACCTATTTGTGGGAATCTGTGGTTTCTGGTGGGTGAGATGAATAAATTCTTCTCACAATTATCCCAGTCTGGCTAAGCGAGGTTTACTGATTGTATTGATTATCAAAATAAAGGGATTTTTTTCCTTTCAGTACTGTCAAGACATTTTCAATTTTCAGACAAAGGATTTTTTGCATTATTTTCAGCTTGCTAGCTTTATTTCCAAGCAGATTAATATTAAATCTATTTCTCACTCCTTGAGTCCATTTCAGAGACTGCTTGCTCTATACAAGGGGAGAAAACAATCGCTGGCTAGTTTGTAAAAGGATCTCCATTCAGTTATTACCTATCGAATACTATCCACTTTAGCTATTGTATGGAACACTGATTTTGGGACTGAATTGGAAAGTGATGATTTATTTGATAGTTTGGTCATGCTTAATAGAAATATACCTTCGATATTGATTAGGGAACAACATATGAAAATTATACATAGACTCATAATTTCCTCCCATAGGGCACATCAAATGAAGCTAACTGATTGCCAGGGATGTCTTAGGTTCCCTGAACATCAGGCTACCCTACGTTATGGTTTGTGGGACTGTCCGCCCATATAGACATTTTAGGATGAGGTCAGGAAATTTCTGTCTGATAAATTGCAAATTCATGCTCAAGCGAAGGTGGCTGTGTGTGTTTTGGGGGTACTTTCTGATGATGTGGACTGCAACAATTGGGAAGTTGTGTTTCTGATAAAGGGGCTATATATTGCTAAGAGATGTATATTGGCTAGGTGGGTTGTTGGGGAAGCTCCCACTTTCTCTTTCTGGCACTCTGAGATGCTATAGCTCTTACTGATGGACTTTAAATCTTGGTGTCTATGATCCAGAGGGAAGAAAAGTAAAACATTCCCTAGAATTTGGGGTACATTTATAGATCAGTTATCTCCCTCTGTTAAGGACTGGTTCCCTTTGTCAAGGGGAGGCACCTCCAATATTGTCAACTCAAACACTATTAGTACTGTCGCTGCTCCAGAGTGACTGTATACTTTAGGAGTACTATTTGATACTTCCAATAAGGCTATGTTGGCTCCTGATTAGTGGGGGAGGGGAGGGTGGGACTAGAGGGTCTTGGGGATGGGGAGTTTCTTTAATTTAATTTTCATATTTGTTTGCTTTTGACTTTGTTAATAGCGAACTACATAACTGATTTTCGTTGCGTCTATTCCATGTCCAAGAATGCGACTAGAATGTTAATGTTTTGTTGTTTATCTTCTTCTTTCTAAACTGAATAAAAATAACATACAAAAAAAAATAGTTTTGGCACCCCTAGTCAAGCTATATGTTAGGGATGTGCATTTGTTTGAAACAAATGGGTAAAATGCAACAAATGAGTTGCATTTGTGGACCCCCAAAACAAATGGAGGTAGCCCAGAAATTTTAACAAAAATTTTCATCCATTCATTTATGTTTTCTATTCAGGACCATGACACATTCAAGACTATGGCTATACTGAGTAAGCTAAACAATAATATGCATGTCCTCCAAAACCTCAGTAAATACTATCACAAACAATCGGAGGTAAATCAATAAATACTATATCATAACTCATACTTTATTAAATCCAATCCTTTATTTTATAGTAATGGTGGACCTATTAATCTTACAAATGTGAAAACATTAAAATGAACTCTCACATACCACTACTTAACCCTCAAATTATCGCACACATACCATATCATATCATGCTTTACCCCAACATCATCACAACCATACCATTCCACTCTTATTCATAAAATACATTCACATATAACCAATGACTTAATGATTCTGAAATAACCTGATCTTAACAACCACTAAATCACATTCTCACTTTATACTTTTTTTCCCCCATATATATCTCTTATAACAAATGTAATATAATATAATGGATCAATATCCTCTTAAACAAGTATTCCCTTATCTCAGTTCAGTCCTTTTCATTCTTTTGAACACATCTTCTCATTATCTGAATCCAATCCAGTCCTTCTTTTGGCCAGATCTTCCCCTTATCTGAATACAATCCAGTCCGACGAGAGCCTCGTTTCTCCCTGTTACACAGGGCTTCTTCAGGGACTTCACTTGTAGAGTTTTCAATGTGATGTTATTTCTTGTCTGGATTCCACTAATCAATCGATCACCCTAGGTTCACCATATGGCCGCAATTCTTTCATCCCATACTAATCAGAACATACTGAAGTCTTCATAACCCTGTATCTTCGTTCACTGTGTCACAGTTATCAGGCCGTATTACTTACACATATCCTTTCACGGCTTCCCTCAATTGACTTCTTACATTCTGTAAACCACAGCAGCATACACATTCATCTATACTCTACTGACGCTCAAAGTATTACTCTTGACGGGCTCTCGTCAGACTGGATTGTATTCAGATAAGGAGAAGATCTGGCCAAAAGGAGGACTGGATTGGATTCAGATAAGGAGAAGATTTGTTCAAAAGAATGAAAAGGACTGACTTGAGATAAGGGAATACCTGTCACATGGTAGGAGCACTGGATGGCCGGCACCATCTTTAAAAATGGCGCCGGCCATCCAGTGCTCCTACCATGTGACAGGGGCCGGCCAGTGGCACGGTTACTCTGTCACATGGTAAGGGCAAAGGGCCATCGGCACCATTTTTATTAGTGGCAGCCGACGGCCCGAGAGTGGGAGATCGCTCCCAGGGCCCACTGGACCACCAGGTAATTTTTAAAACGTTTGGGGGGGGGGGGGGGGGGTCAGGAGGGTGGTGGAGGCTAAGGGAGCAGTTTTAAAGGGTCGGGGTGTGTTTTTTGTTTATCGGCCGCCAGCCTGAACGTGAGAGAACACTCCCGGGACACCCGCTGGACCACCAGGTAGTTTTAAAACGTTTTGGGGGGGGGGGGGTCAGGAGGGTGGTGGAAGCTAAGGGAGCAGTTTTAAAGGGTCGGGGTGGGTTTTTAGGTTGTGTCCTAACTCCCGTTAGTGTGCACTAACCCGATTAATGATTTTTTTCACGATAAATCAGTGGAATTTCTATTGTATCGCATTCTTTAACGATTAATGACGATTTAAAAAATATCGGACGATATTTTAAATCGTCAAAAAACGATTCACATCCCTATCGTTGATAATATATTGAAATCTTCTGCTCAGTGTGCAGCAGCAGCCAAGAAAGCAAATAGAATGCTAAGTTTTATTAGGAAAGTAATGGAAAAAATAGAAATAACATAATGCTTCTGTATCACTCCATGGTGTGACCTCATCTTGTGTACTGTGTGTTCTAGTCACCACATCTCAAAAAAGATATAGCAGAATTAGAAAAAGTCCAGAGAAAGGCAACTAAAAAGATAAAGAGGATGGAACAATTTCCTCATGAGAAAAGGCTTCAGCCTGGAGAAGAGATGGTTGAGGGGAGATATGATAGAGGTCTATATAATAATAGGTAGAATGGATAAGTAAATGTTAATTAGTTGTTTACTCTTTCAAAGAGTACATATACTAGGGGACACACAATGAAGTTACTAGTTGATACATTTAAAACTAATAAGAGAAAATATTTTTTACTCAAAGCATTATTAAGTTCTGGAATTCATTGCCAGAGAATATGGTGAAAGCTATTAGTGTAGATGCATTTTTAAAAGGTTTGGACAAGTTCCTGGAGGAAAAGTCCATAAACCATTATTAAGGTGGAGTTGCAGAAATCCTCTTCTTATCCCTGGGATAAGCAGCATAGTATCTATCTGCCCCTTGGAATCCTGCCAAGTACTTGTGACCTGGATTGGCCACTGCTGGAAACAGGATACTGGGCTTGATGGACCTTTGGTCTGAACCAGTATTGTAAGTCTTATGTCTTATGTTTTTATGCCTACCTGCCATTCCTTTGGTATATCTCTTTAGGGGTCTTGCTATTGGTCTGCCTACCTGCCATGCTCAAGATATACCACCTCGAGGATCATGCTGTTAATATGCCTACCTGCCATACCTTTGATGTACCAACATGGGAGTTTTGATGTCTGTTTATCTGATCTTTATCTTTATTAATATTTCTATACTACTCTGCCGTGGCTCAGAGTGGTTTATAGAAAAACATTCATAATGATTAAAAACTAATAGCAACACAAAAACCATAAAAAACACAGTATCCTGAAGTAATGATGAAAATAACCTAGTAAGCAAAACTCAAAAGAGATTCCAAATCCACAAATTAGTCTAAAACACAACTCAAAAAAGGTGCGTTTTTAGCATTTGCTTTAAAGTTTTTGTACAATGGGTAAGACATAACACTTGAGGAAGTGAATTCTAAAGAGCTGGTGCAGCGACAGAGAAAGCCCATGCCTGAGTCTCAGACTAGTTCTCCCAGCCTGCTTCTTTATTGGTTCTACTGGGGTTTTTGTGCCCAGAAAAAAAAAAATTGAAAAAAGAATAATTATACTACTTTCAGCTCCCACCTCACCTCTGGTTTTTCATTTTGTTCTACCCCTCTGCAATCCCAGCCTTATTCTCCAATCCTGTTCCTTTGTTGGTTATACTGTGATGTTTTCTCCCTAGAAAAATAATTTGAAAAAAAGAAAAAAGTTGCTTCTCTTGTTACGATCCCGGTCACTAGCCTAGTGACCGGGCTCTTTCCTTCCTCCGTGGCGCCGTGAACCGCCGGGTTTCTGGCCTCCAGGGCCGCATGGCAGCGGCGTCTCCTCGTGGAGACGCCGTCAGGAACTCCTCCCCCAGCCCTGGTACGCGCGCGCGCGCGAGGAGCCGTGTTTTGAGGCGTCTGCACCCGGATGTGCAGACACGCCTCTTTTGACGTCAGCTGATTGAGCAGGGGATTTAAGCCGGGACTTTTGAAGTTGCAATTTGCCTTGCAACGAGGTTTCTCTTCGGAGTGCTAGTTGCCATCGTTTATCTGCCTGCCTGGTTCCTGACTTCTGCCTGCCTGACTCTGGTATCGTTTATCTGCCTGCCTGGTTCCTGACTTCTGCCTGCCTGACTCTGGTATCGTTTATCTGCCTGCCTGGTTCCTGACTTCTGCCTGCCTGACTCTGGTATCGTTTATCTGCCTGCCTGGTTCCTGACTTCTGCCTGCCTGACTCTGGTATCGTTTATCTGCCTGCCTGGTTCCTGACTTCTGCCTGCCTGACTCTGGTATCGTTTGCCTGCCTGGTTCCTGATCTCTGCCTGCCTGACTCCGCTCTCTGCCTGCTTGTACCCCGGTTCGTATCACTTCCTTGGATTCTTCTGTTATCACCTAAGACCCAGCGGTCCGGGTCCCTACAGGCTCCTCCTGGGGGGATCTCGGGCTTCCAGGGCGAAGACTCCTAAGCCCTAGCGACCCGGGCCTCTACAGCTCCTCTGGAGGGGTCACGGGTTTCCAGGTGAAGATTCATCGTTTCATCTAGTCTGCCTCCCGTCCGTCTCCCTCCGGCGGTCGGCCCAAGGATCCACTTCCGGATTGGTCAATCACAACATCTCTCACCCCACCTATTTTCTGGTTTTCTGTCTTGCTGTCAAAGCCTGCCTATGCCTTTGTGATTGACTACCCTCTATGCTTTGGAGGTTATGACACCTTTGTGCTGTTTGTAATGGACTGCACTCTAATCCATGGGGATTTATATACCTTTGTGCTGTTTGCGATTGACTGCATTCCATGCCTTGGGGGTTCAGACAACTTTGTGCTTTTGCAATGGACCGCATTCTAAGCCTTTGGGTTTTAGATACTTTTGGTTTGTTTGTGATTGACTGTCGTCCATGCCTTGGACATTTAAAAACCTCCGTACTACATGCTTTGAGATTTTTTATGACTTTGCGATGTTTGTGATTCCCCGCACTGGGGTAGATTTTCAAAGGGATACGTGCGTACCCCCCGAAAACCTACCCCAAACCTCCCCTGCGCACGCCGAGCCTATTTTGCATAGACTCGGTGGCGCACGCAAGCCCCGGGACGCGCATAAGTCCCGGGGCTTGCATGGAGAGGCATGCCGGGGGGGCGTGGAGGTTGTGACGTGGCGTTTCGGGGGTGGCGCCACGGGCGTGGTTTCGGCCCCGGGGCGTGGCCGCGCCCTCTGGAACAACCCCCGGGTTGGGTGATGGTGTGCCAGCAGCCCGCCGGCAGGCGTAAATCAAGCGATAAAGGTAGGGGGGGTTTAGATAGAGCCGGGGGGGTGGGTTAGGTAGGGAAAGGGAGGGGAAGGTGAGGGGAGGGTGAAAGAAAGTTCCCTCTGAGGCTGCTCTGATTTAGGAGCGGCCTCGGAGGGAATGGAGGCAGGCTGCGCGGCTCAGCGCGCGCAGGCTGCCCAAAATCGGCAGCCTTGCGCGCGCCGATCCCGGATTTTAATGGATACGCGCGTATCTATTGAAATCGCGCGAACAAAAGTATGCGCTCGCACAAAATTATAAAATCTACCCCACTATGTTTTGGGGTCAGTGCTCATCAGCATATATTAGCACTACATTCATCACAGTTATGCAAATAACAGATGGAGCCATATCTGATTTAATTGGCCTTTCACAGTCTCATTGTACCAGCTTCATGTACATTATACATGCATGGCTCCAGCTTCACAATTTGACAGAGGAATAATTTCCTGGTAGGATCAACCATGTTTCTCCTACAGAGATAGGCATCCCTCACTTTGACTATCTTCAAGGTTTTTTTCAAATCCCCTTCCCTTATAATACTTGCTGACTTTTGGTCTTGCCCCACCCATCTGTTGCTTTGCATGTTTACTGCACTGCTCCTCTGGCCCTTCATGCCACTCTAGGTATTGCTTTGCTCCTCCTACTGTCTTTGGATTTTGATACCATTCTTTTTCCATCTTAATCCTCAAGGTACACCTTGGAGATTTATGGCTACTCTTCCCACTGCATTGCTCCACTCCTACCATTTTGGTTTTTAATAATCACCAATGCCATTGCCTCAACCACTGCTCCACTGCTCCAGTGTAGGGTACTTCCTACACTGTTCCAGTTGCCTATGAGAATTCTCCGAATTCCCCTTTGAATATAGTAATTGCCAACTGTTGCACTTGCCATCTGTTGCTTTACATGCCTGCTACACCACTCCTTGGGCTTTTAATACCATTCTTTCTCCACCTCAGCCTTCAAGGTACACCTTTGGGATTTTTCAGTTTCTTTTCTTGCTGCATTGCTCTGCTTCTACCATTTCAGTTTTTAATAATTGCCAATGCTACTGCTCATGCTGCCAATCCAAGTCAGTCTTCATATGTTAGAGTTCTCCCTTTACTGCTCCAGCTGGCTTCTTGGTGCTTTCCAAATCCCTTTCTCCTATGATACTGGCTGAGTCATGATCTTGCCCTGGCCATCCATTGCTTTGCATTCTTGCTGTGTCAATCCTTGTGCACTTCATTCCACTTAAGGTACCACTTTGCCCCTCTCCTGGTGCCATTGGCTGTTGATGCAATTCTTCCTCTTCCCACCTCAGCCCTCAAGGTCACTTTGGGAATTTCTTCTTGCTGCATTGCTCTGTTCCTACCATTTCTGTTTTTAATCGCCAGCACCACTCCAAACCAGTCTTAGTATCTTAGACCTAGATTCATCAAAATGCTATAAATTTCATATGCTATTTTAGCAACGCAACAGGCATTTTCTTATTTTTTGGGCTGGAGAGAGAGAGAGAGAGATTCTTTATAAGGTTCTCTTAGTAGTCAACTATTTATACCACTATAGGAGGGTGATCTAGTAACTCGAGGTGAGATCTTGGGGTGGTCTAAGGTTTTGGGGCCAGTTTTACATGCACAGTCAGATGTACAAACAGCACAGTATACATCAGTGAAGATTGGATGTGATTTGGAATGAGGAAAGATATACAAAGATGAGATTCCTACAATGTTCTGTCACCCTAGCTTGATAGTACCCAGGTAGAGATGCATCAAGCTAGGGCTTCCCTCATTGACCAAAATGGTAAACAAATGAACAAATAGAATTTTTTTTTCATTTGAAATTAACCTAATGAATGACTATACCTACAAAATGAATACATGAACTGAAACACATTTTTTGACTCTACACATGCCTAATGTACACTAATCTTTCCTAGTGTTCTTAGCAGTTATTGTGAGTAAGTCATTGTTGTTAATATATCTGTGCATTATCACAATATTATATGGAGGTAATTTTGTCACAGCCCACATACATTTTAAATGAGAAATGCAGATAAGTTATTCCAATTTTCAAAGCACACTTACATATGTAATTTTGCTTTGAAAAGTAAACCACCAAAACTACCTACTCACCTGCCGATTTTTGCTAAAATGTTTTTGAGAAAACTTATGTGCATACATTTAAAAATACAAAAATTCTCTCATAAATGCAAATATCTCTCCATCTTCGTCATCAGGAATGCCTCTGCTGACTGTTGATAAACGTACACACATATAATCTATACATGCATAGGTTTACCCACACATTAGGTGGACAATATTATAACAGGCTATTTCTGTGGGTAAAGTACTGTTTTACCCAGAGAAAAGATGAAAATTTGCTAGAGGAAGTTGTCTTGTTTTTCCAGATCAACAACATATTTTTAAAATGTCAAAATCACTTTCATAGTAATAAATAGAAACTGCATGGTTGCAACAGAACTTGAGTCTAGAGTTACTCCTGGCCTTGAGCAGAAGTAAATTTGTGATCTGAAGGCTGATGAAGGTGAATAAAAGGTGAATATTATTTGGGTGACTTAGTGCTTATAGACAGGTCTTTGGGCAGAGCGAAGGGTGTTAAAGCAACATGTATGGTAGCTTTTCTTCCTGTGTATTCCAAATATCCTTTTTGTACTTCATGACTTTTTCTTTTACCAAATGTTTGCTCTCATGACAATTGCCAGAAAGGTTTTCGGCTCTGTTCATCTTTATGAAGCCCAAATAATTTGGATGAGTAATAATATTACCTTTCCCCTCACTCATCATCTTATTAACTGATGCACACAAGAATAAGGAATATTTTGTTAGAAGAAACTAAACACTCTATCTTTTTTCCTAAATCTTTTCATTGCAATAGCAATGGGATGCTGGTGAGAAGGAAACAATTTTAAATGCAATTAAATGAACATGCCATATTTATTTTTGGCCGAAACTACATCTCCTCATCTGCCTGAAAATACTCAGCAGCCCTTCATGAAAAAATGTTTTTGAACTAATGAGTTGCATTTGCATTCCACATAAAATGGACTGAGATATTTTGCATCTGCATAGCACCATAAAAAAAGTTGATGTGGTTTTCACTGCAACTGTTTTAAAATGCTACACATTTTCAAGTTAAGGCTGTCAGATTTTTCAGCTTGAGACACAAATCTGCCTCCCTTGCTGGGGAAGGTCACTCGATGTTAAGGATGTAAATTTCATACACAAACTTAGATGCTGATGAGATTTGTTCTTGTAGATTATCTGCAGCAGAGAAATTTTTCATAATGTCACCGCAAAATAAATTATAATGTTCATCTTCATGTGGCTGGTTCCCATTGCATTAAAATAAATGTTACAAGCTCATTTAATTAGTATAGTTAGGAATGTCTCTTCTTTGCTTCACTGACTCTCCAAATCACAAGTTAATTTGTCAAAATCAGACCATTGTTTTCCCTTCATTCTTCATTACTGAAGAGACAGCTCTATTTAAATAAATGTTTATGGTACAGAAAGCAGAGCAATGAGCAACCCCAAATATTTTCATAAGGAAAAACAAGAAAAGTTTAGACCGCACATTGCAACTGCGGATTTTTTTTTTTTTTTTTTTGTGATTAGATATTTGACTAGCTGGAAAGGTACAGAATTAGGCGGTGTACTGTAACTGATGATGCACTACACACCATATCTCACACTGGCAGCTGCATGCACTCCCAAGCAGTTTTCTGCTGTGTTTTCAAAGACAAATGATGACAAAAGATACAATCACTATAAATTACCCTAATCAAATCATTCTCTTCAGGAACAGTTGCAATGCTTAATCAATTAGTCAGTGTTTGCTGGGGTTTTGTTGGGTTTTTTTTTCCTTATGAATATAGCGCCTGACTCCTGAGCTATTAATACTGCTCCTTACCCACAGCAGCGATACAGTATGCCGAGATGTATTCTACTTAAAATGCGGTAAATAGGTTAATAATGGAAATCTCATGAGAGTTAAATTATGTGGGCAACATCATGGTAAGTCGTAAAAGTGTGAATTATACAAAATGGGGGTTAACGACAAAGATTAGAGAAATTATGTTTACTTGATTGGCTGGAATGTTATTTATGCGGAGGTCTTTTTGGAAGGCATCTATCAGTAATGGATGGAAGAGATTAGCAGATAATCATCAGGGCCTCACACTAATGAGATGTTACATTTCAGCTAGGCTGGGATGACTCTGGAAAATGCTGCAGTGCTATTTCATCCCATCTTCATCTGCTAATTGTAAACCTCATGGACTGCTTAATAGTATAAAACCTTCTGTGTGTGTTTTTTCAGTGCGATATTCCTTCACACCCAGTTATTTGGAGAAATCAAACAAAGGAATAAAGGCACCCTGTGAGTTTTCCTAGATTATCCCAATTTGTTGCAGCATTTCTTTCTCATAGCTTGCCTTTGTTAGAAGATCTATGCACTGGCTGAGGCTCAGGATTCTCTTAACTAGTCTCCTTTGCCTGGTAATGTGTTAAAAGTATCCTTTTAAATGCATTTCTACCATGGTTCCAATGATTCTTAGGAGCTGAGAAATAATCTTTTTTTTTTTTAATTTTACCATATATATCATGAGGCCATCTCTGATATGTTAATTATGTAATTAGCAAGAGAATCTAATTGAAGGGGGTGCTTCGAGAATTTGTAGTCCAAGCATGAGTTGTATAATATTGTTTTGTATTAAAATCAAGATGTAGGCTGCTATTATACAATACATATACAGGAATCCAGACTTCAGTGCCTGAGGTATATGAGAGTCAGACTTATACCCAATATAAAACTCTATCAATCCATTCAACTGGTAAATCTCAAGGACCCCCTTCAGCTCAATGGTGGGTTGCCAACTGGTTCCAGATTTTCAGGACAGATTGATCCAGTCCTGGATTTATCTCATTGCATCCTGGGGCTTGTAGTTTTGACTTCCCTACTGCAGTCCCTTAGAAAAGCAAGATTACAAGTCCCTGCATGCAGTGGGGTAAAACCAGGACTGGATCAGCCTGTCCTCAAAATCTGGAGCTAGTTGGCAACTCTAGCTCAATGACCGGGTCATTCATCAAGCTGCAAAGTGCCAGTATCGTGTGTGTAAAGGCCTTATCGCAAGCGATACCGGCCGCATCGCAGCAGTACCATGCAAATTAGGGGAAGGGGAGGAGTGTGGGCAGGGTTTGGGCGGAGTTAAGTCCCGGCAACACCACCGGAAATAACTACACCTTTTCCCACGGCACTAAGGGCGCAAAGCTGTGTGACCCAGCTGCAACCGCAGCGGGTAAAACGCAGCACTGCGATGCGGCCAGCTGCACAATTTCATCTCTGCCCCTTTTTTTTCGCTCGGCTCATCAGTCTGCTATAAATATAAATATAGCAGACTGATGAATCTAGGCCTGAGGTAGCTATTTAAAGTAAGGTATTTGTTATGCACTGCAGATATAGTGATATTGTTTCACTGAAGTATTTTAGATTTTAAAAAGTTCCATATAAGTTGAGATTTGTTTGCTTATTTACATTTAGTTCATGCATTTTTATTGGTAATGCAAGGCAAGTTACATTCAGGTCCAGTAGGTATTTCTCTGTTCCCAGAGGAATTACAATTTTTTTTTGAATTATTTGTTTTATTGATTTTCATTTATTACAGAAAAGCAATAATAACATTAAATAAGCAGTCCTGATATTTCACAATCATTTCTTACAGTTTAAAAGGGTGATTTACTAAAAATATTCTCCCATTTTGTCTCTGTGGGAACAATGCTTAAAGGAGAATTTTAAAGGCTTGGCACGTGCATTAATTATGGGATGCGCGATTAGGTCGGGCTTGTGCATGCCAAGCAGATTTTAAAAGCCACCCAGATACGCATGTATCTCCCGCAGCGCGCTCATCTCTATAGTTTTCAAAAAGGGATGGGGCATGAGCGTGGCCTGAGTGGGGAATGGGAATTTCAGGGCATGTACCAGCCATGTACATATAAATACTTATGTGCCTGGGTGCGCGCCCAAACCCCCTGCCACATGAGTTTACTTCTGCCTTGGAGGAGGTGTAAGTTATAAAATAAAGAAAAATAGGCAGATCTGCGGGGTTTCAAGGGTCAGGGCTAACTAGGGGGGCATGAAGGCTATTAAACTAGGGAAGGTTTGGAGGACCTACTCCTTAACTGGGTGAACTGGGAACAAACTGATCTAACTCGCAATGGCGTTGGTGCGCACCACTTTTAAAATTCCCTGATTTACGCAGTAGAAGCGGGCTTTGTGCACACATGCACGCTCCCACTTAATGTTTGGTGCACATGTGCACCTGGCCAGACTGTTTTATATCATGCACACACATGTTATAAAATGGATGCATCCCTGGGCGCAAGCGCAAATGTGCGTCCACACGCTGGTTTGAAAGTTACCGTCCCTGTAAATAGGGCCTTAAGGGTTGTACTTGAAGCAATGGACTGTGGAATGACTTGCCCAAGGTCACAAGGAGAATCAATGGGATTTGAGCCCAAGCTTCCCTTGTGAGATGTCCAAAAATGCTGAGACATGGATATATCCCCCAGCTGCCACCAAACATGAAAACATATTTCATTTATTTATTTTGTTTGATTTATATTCTGCTTTTTAACACTGCAGAACAGATTACATTCAGTTACTGTAAGTATTTGTTGGGCTAGAAAGTAATAGTTTGTGAAAACTGCTGGGTAGTGCAATACTGGTTTGCACTGCATTAAATAGTAAAAACCTAAAGGAGTACTTTTCTCTGTAACTTTCTATTTCACATCCCTCCTGGTGTTGTGAGGATGTGCCATAGTGGCTCTAGTCATCCTCTCCATTCTCCATGCAGCACTTTGTAGCAACTCAGCAAGATTATCAGTGAAGTTTAATAAAGTGCTGTGAATTTTAGAGAATGGAATTCACATGCTCTAGTCACAGCACCTAATTTTCTGTGGCAGATCAGGGGTAGATTCTGTGGCAAGAACTAAAAAAAAATGTGTGGCAAAGTTTCTGAAATTCTGGGGCATATTTGCATAAATTTGAATAATTTTACATAATAAAAATGAGTTTTCCAAACTTGCCTTGTGTCAGCATAATATATTTTGATCTTTTGTGAATTGCATGGATGGAGGATCTCAGGTATTGAAAAGACAGAAGAGAGGAAAAGGAGATCTCAGGGATGGAGAGAGGAGAGGGAGGGATGATTGGGAATGAGAACAGGAGAGGGAGGAAGGATTAGGAATGAGGAAAGGAGGATCAAAGATGGGAAAAGGAGAAGGAAACAGTATTGGGGAAGAGAGGGAGAAGGGGGAGAGGCTTTTATCTTGTAAATATGTACCTTGAATGGTATATAAATAATTAAATTAAGGAGGGAAGATTGGGAATGAGTGAGAAGAAAGGAAAGATCAAGGATAAGGGATGGGGAGGATAAAAGATTAGAGAGAGGGACTGCAAGCACATTTTCAAAGGGAAACCCTCTGTGGAGTTTTCCTCTGAAAATTTGTCTGGCAGGGGAATAGCAGGTCCAGTGTACCTATATACATTTGTACCTGCTTTTATCTGTTTGCCCACCGGAAAAGCTTTGAAAATTGACTTCTACTGGGGCAATTTTCAAACTGCTGACCTTGCTACAATGTCCATATGTTCTTTGCACCATAATCTTTGCACCAATTTTCCAAGGAAAATGTGCATGTACTTTTGCTTTGAATATTGCCCCAGGGAAAAGTACCCACAGAAATGTGCCCTTGTTTTTTCAGTGGATACTTTTTCCTATCAAACGTTTGCACATAGTTATCTCCTCTGGCCTAATCCAAATCTGGGAATACCTACACTAAAATTCAGGTAAAAGTATGTGTGCTGTTGAACAATGTGCATAATTTTACCTGCATGTATGATAACCGATTTTCAGGCAGCTGATTTATATAGGTAAAATGCCTTTTACTCATGAAAATTCCTTTGAAAATTGCCCTCTATGGGCCTTATTTTCTAAATGGATCGCACGCGAAACGTCCCTTATTGCGTACGATACCAAAATGGGGGCGGAGTCAGCCCCGGAAGAGGAGGAGTCGGGACGTCACCGGGGCCGACTCCGCGAAGACACCGCGGACGACGAAAAGGTAAGGCCCTTTTCACGTCCGAGTTCGTACCCAATAGCGATACTTTCTATGGTGGCGCTATTGGGTGCGAAACCGGCAGCGATCGCACCACGACGGTGCGATTGCTGCCGGCTAGTGCAGACCCGCCCCCCCCGTTTCTTCCCCCCGCCCCTCATTCCCTAAAGTATCGCAGGCCTGTGATACTTTAGAAAATGAGGCCCTAAGTTTGCATTTCTGGGGGGTAGAAAGACTTCTAAAGGTAAGCAGGTTTGTGTATCAGCTGCCAGCTGGGCCCTGCACAATCTGCTAACGGTTTTCTGAAACACATTTCTCAGAGCCAGCTACTTGCAGTCAGAACAGCTTTATTCCATAAACCAGTGTTTACTTTCCAGTTCCTCCAGTAAGGTACATTAATAGTTTAGGTGTAGGCCTGCCCAATTTCCTAGCACTTATTTCCCAACTATACCTTTTGCAGATTTAAAAGTCAAAGCAAAGGTTGCAGGCATCTATGCTTCTGGTCCAGGTAAGCCCTTTCCCTCTGGGCTCCCCATCTGATTCTGTCTCTCTCTCTGAAAGGCAGAATTCTCTCTAGCTTAGGATTGATTCTGATTCTGTAACTAGCCCCAGCTGGGTCTCCCAATCAGTAACAAGCCTTTCCTTGGCCGCTACCTTGATCCTAATTAATTCTCTGCCAAGGATCTTAAAACTATATTTCCCAGCAGCCCTGTGCTTCCTGTTCCTTCTGGCTGCAACCCCTCCCCCCCCCCCCAGGCCAACTCTTGTTTATTTTTTTCTTTCTTCCTTAAAGCATTGTTCCCCCTGGACCTCTCTTTAGAGCTCCCCCTGCCTTCTTGAGTCTCTAACTGTCCTGTCTTTCCTGGCTGCTTCTGCTTGTGTGACGCCCCTGCTCCATCAGTTTTGCCTCTAGGCTGAGAAGGAGTGAGAAACTACCCGCTGGGATTTCCCTTGATTGGAGAGAAGAGAAGTGCCTCACCTCTCACAAAAATTGTGGAAGCTTACCTGCCAGGTGGCAGAGAAAGCTCTTTTACTGGAAGGGATTTACCAGAATATCCTTGGAGACACTTCCTACAACATTCCAGACATTTCAGAGTAGTGGGCGGTTATTACTAATTGGCATCAAGATATTGATCTAAGATTTGATTGCAAGATCATGCATGGGGTGATGAAGTATGAATAGTAAGATTACAAGATAATTTTTGTTGAGTTAATTTCAGAGTAAGAAGTCATTGGGAACATACAGCATTGTGGTGTCTTGATTTGCATAAAGAGGTTAAAACACTATGAGGTCCATATTGAAACAATTTAACCAGCTATGTTTGGGACTTAGCTGGACAAACTACTATAGGTTTTGAAATTCCCACCAGTTTCAATGCCCCCAAGTTATCAGGCTATTGAGGCCTATTTATTAAATGTTTTCTTCCATTCTGTGTCTATAGGAAAAATGCTTAGTAGATGACCCCCCAGGTGATTAGTTGGACAAAATGTGTCCAGATTATTTGAGGGTGTTCTGGTGGTATTCTGGGGAGTACAAAACTTCTCTGGATAAGTTAGCTGGCTAATACCAATATTCAGTATTATACAGCAAACTTAGGGCCTCATTTACTAAGCATTTTCCCATAGACACAGATTTGAGAGAAAAGCTTAAGTAAATCAGGGCCTCAGCCGGATAAATCTTGTCATGTCACGAGACAGTGCTAACATTATCTGGCTCACACTTATATGGCTAACTTTAAGATAGCTGCGTATTTTCAGCAGTTCACACATTTTGCTGAATATATGGTATACGTTAGCCAGATAAGTTTATCCAGATAACTTTGCTGGACTCCCTGAGGTTGAATGTTGGGTTCTATATGTTCAACCCTAGGGTCTTGTAACTCTGGCTCCCATGGAAAGAACCCTTGTAAAGTACTCTTGGGACCGCTGATTGCTTCTTGACTGCACAAATGTTTTCACAAGAATCTGGGATGTGCTTCATGTGTTGCCATCAGAGGACAATTTTGTTTGCATTTGGTTAAAGTGAACATGATATATGACACACAAATGACCAAGGACATTATGGAGCATCTTTCAGGGGGAATTTTACCCCATAAGCACCAATATTCAACCGATGATCATCCTGCTTGTCCATTTAGGAAATCAATGTGAGTTGGCTAAGTCCTCCCCCATGAGAAGGAATCTCTCAGGGACTGCCCGGTTTTTGAATGGCCAGTGGCTAGATTTAGCCACTCTTAGGGATGAAATATTCACCTCCCAGGATCTAGCCAGCTAACACCATAGATTCTTAAATATCACAAAATATTGGTCCCACAATGCTTATGGGGTAGAATTTCCCCTAAAAGTTGCTCCATAATGCCTTGCGACAGTTTTGTGTTCCCATTTACTTACTATTTTGGACAATAGAAGGACTAGGGGGCACTCCATGAAGTTAACGAGAAGCACATTTAAAAATAATTGGAGAAAATTATTTTTCACTCAGCACACAATTAAGCTCTGGAATTTGTTGCCAGAGGATGTGGTTAGTGCAGTTAGTGTAGCTGAGTTTAAAAAAAGGTTTGGATAAGTTCTTGGAGGAGAAGTCCATTACCTGCTATTAATCAAGTTGACTTAGGGGAACAGCCACTGCAATTACTGGCATCAGTAGCATGGGATCTACTTAGTGTTTTGGTACTTGCCAGGTACTTATGGCCTGGATTGGCCTCTGTTGGAAACAGGATGCTGGGCTTGATGGGCCCTTGGTCTGTCCCAATATGGCAATTTCTTATGTTCTTATGTTCTAAATATAAACAAAATTCTCTTAGAGGAAATGAGGCTCCAAAAGAGGGCTAAACACTTTTTTTTAATTAAAAAAAAACAATAATGTTGGACTCCCCTCCCAAATACTACCCGTGCTCTACTTTTATGCCAAGTGACCAGGGAAGAGTCTGTTGAAGGGCCCAAGAGAGAGAGTTTAAGGTCAAAGGTAAGAAAATGGTCCCTCCCTATTTTTTTCATTGCCTTTTAAAAATGACTTGAACTGAGGCACCTGAATCCTGATTGTGATATTTTGCTATTGTCAGGTAAGCGGGATTAGGTCATATATATATATATATAGGCTAAGCAAACTGCCTTGCCAAGGAAACAGAAACAAGTCACTGGTAATAAATACATTTATTGGGAAGACAGTAAAAAGTACTGAAGAGTTTAAAATAAATTCAGAGTTATTTAAACATAATTTATGGCCAGTAAAATATCACCTCCTTTTTCTCCATTAATGTGTTTTATCTGGACCATCAAATGTCACACGCTGCTAGTTTTGGATGTAAGGTCACTGGAAACAACATATCAGGGACGTCAGCACTCGGCAGCACAAATCAAGTGAAATTCCCTTAAAAATAAAAATGTCAGGAGTAAAATAATAGCTGATAGTTATTTCATGCTATGAAAGACTTGTAATATATCAAGAGATCACCTTTTTCTCACTTTTATGTGAAACCATTTGGAATGTTACATTTACCTTTACTTAAGTGACTTACAAATGACAAGTAACCAAATGCTGAAAATAATGATTAAACTGTACACAATCTATATGACAAATATGTACACATGGGGTTCATTTTCAAAAGGATTTACACACATAAAACTGGGTTTTACACATGAGAAGGGCTTTACCTGTGTAAGTGAACATTTGAAAATTGCTACAATATATGCCATTGCATTGTCCATAGCTTTTACATGCATAAGTGCACGTTTAGCACGTAAATGGGCTTTTGAATATTGCTACAATAATATGTTACATTTACATATATAACTCCTTTGAATACTATCAACCATAGCAAGCCCAGTTTTCAAACCTATCCATGGTACAGCATATGCGCACATAGGTGAATTCACAGAGATTAATGCTAGTATTTTATAAACTATGTGGCAGGAACTGCACAGTTTATAAAATACCGAGTATTTCTGCTCCAAACGTACATGCATATATTTACAATGCAATAAAACATATACTTTCTCTAACCATTTTATAAATGTACATAAGTATATTTCACGTGCAAAATAATTGCAGCATTGCATGAATAAACACCTAGAATTAAACATGGAGGGAGGTATTTTATAAAGTATGTGCTTATACCATTTTGAAAATACTTGTGCAAATACTTGGAATCACTAATTGACAGATACCTCCATCAGTTCCCCCAGACCTTCTCCAGTTCACTTCTAATACTTGACCATGAGCCTTACCAGTTCATCCAGACCTCCCATACAAAAACTGCAGACAACAGACAAATTCAATTTCACTTGTGCGAGTCAATTAGCAGGTGTAAAAGTGCACACATTTGCTAATGAATACACCTAATGTGCATACTTCTGAACTCTCCCCAGAACAAACCTAGACCATCCCTTTTTTCCCCTGATAAAAATATGTGCATACTAGAAGGTTATAAAATAGGATATATGCACATTTATTCAATTTTTACACATAAACCCCATTTGGAAATTCACTCCATACTGTATGTAAATTTTAGATGTACTATGGCTGTAATATATGATGTTTAACAACAAATAATCACAAAGAGGACAATATTTAGCCACTGTTTAGTTCAGGAAGATAGCCAGATAAACTGGCTAACTTGGCTGAGATATTCAGTGACGTGGCTATCTCATATCTAGCTGGGTAAGTAACTCTGCCCTGTTAACCCCTGTCCTGCCCCTTACTTATCTGGCTGTTTAGTCAGATAAACAGTTAACTAGCTAAATGGCCACCACTCAGCATGACCCATTATTCAAACAGTGCCATTTAGCCAGCTAATAGGGTCATTCATCAAAATGTGTTATGGCCTTCACGCATGTGTGAACGCCATAAAGTATGCGATTATCATGTTACTGAACAGCGCGAATGCAAATTTTTGGGAGGGGTGCGATTGGGGAGGAGTTTGGGTGATAGTATTCAAAGGAGTTAGTTTTATGAGGGGCGCTATCGCATGGTTTTAACACTGGAAATAACTACACCTTTTTTCCTGGCATTAGGCTGTGTGATATGGCCATAATGCACTTTGTGCTAAATGTTTGGAATTGCATTTTGGCGAAAGAGAGAGAGAGAGAGACGTACAAACAGCAAAGTATACCTCGGTGAAGATTTGAGGTCATTTGAGTGAGGAAAGTCTCACAAAGTTGAGATTTCAACTATGATCTCTCGCCCTAGCTTGATAGTACTCTGTTATAGAGTCCATCAAGCTAAGGTGAAAGAACATTGTAGAAATTGTAGAAATATCATCTTTGTGAGACTTTTCTTTCTCCAAATGACCTCAAATCTTCACAAAGGTGTACTGTGCTGTTCATACGTCTCACACTACATGTAAAACTGTCCCCTAAACCACCACCAACAACTCACCTTGAGCTACTAGCTGGCCCTCCTATAGTGGTATAAATAGTTGGTTACTATGAAGGCCTTATAAATAGTCTCTCTCTCTCAATAGGTATCTGACTGGGCTCTTCGCGAGATGTGAAGTGTTATTAATTTCAGCTAAATTGTGCTAAATATCAACCTCTAACTAATTTGTTTGGCTTAGTGATTTTTGCCTTTGTCTGCTCAATCAGAACAAGAATCTAGAGGGTGATGGAACCATCTACAGCTACCACACAATTTTGCCCTATTTTAGAAACTCTCCTTATGGCTAGCACAGTCATTACTGTGACAGTACTTGGCCAGAGACTTAAACTGTGGTACCTTCCAGAACCTGGTACATGTGCATCTTAAATCTGGACACCAGGAGGCCTATGCACTAAGATGCATATGCTAGCTAAAATGTTGCTTAATGTGCAATGTACTAAAATTATTTTAGTATTTGTGCCAAAAAATTTGTCTCAATAGTTTGTGTACGCTATTAATGTGCACACTAACTCCAAAAATATAGGCTGTGTAGATGCTACATAAATTAATGTATACACACTAAACTGAGCATGCACAATACTCTTTTCCTCATGGTTTAGTCCCTTTTGCTGCCAACATTTATACCAATAAGCCTGGCATAAGGGGCTGGTTTTCAGTGCTGAGGGCAGAAACAGAAGTACATCTGGAATCTAAGGGAGGAGGTAAAAGAAGAGAAGAGAATTCCAGGAGAGGGAAAACCAGACCTAAAGCACACATCTGTCTGTCAAGGAGGTAAAAAAAAATGTAGAGGAAGCAGAGGAGTAGGAACTTGTAGAGGAATTGGAATAGGAAGGTGATGGCATCATACTGAAGGCTGTGATACACACGCCCAAGATGGCCAACACATGCCCTCACATAATGTCTAACCGAGAGAGTCTGCAAGGTATAGAAGGAGACCCCCAGCACATCTCTCCAGTCGATGCCAGGGAAGAAACTATGCCTACTATGATTCCAGAAGGCACTGGCATCTGACCATCTCATTTATACGAGCATCCTCTCCAGTGCTGAGGCAAAGACCAGCTTTTACTCCAGTGTTGCACATAATCTAAAGCTATTGCAGAAGGATGGAAGGGTGGGTGCGGTTGTAGCTCTGGCTGAAGCTAACACAGTCCAGTAGGTGTTCAAAGTTTAAAAAAAAAAAAGAGCTCTGCAGTCAAACAAAGAGAATGGTTGACATCAAAGGATCGCTTATTGCCCAGAATGCTGTTCTGGCTCAAGGCTCAGAATGCCTGCAGTGGTCTTTGGATTGAACAACCACAGCAAGGATAGCAGTTTATTTATTTATCTTTTAAAAAATATTTATTAATTGCCTTCCCAGCCCAAAGCGATGTATTAAATTAATATAAAAATACAAATAAAAAGTAACATCCCTAAATCACAGGAAAAAAGCAAACCTTAAAATGACATAGAAAAGGCATCTAACGTGCAAAGATGTCAAATTATGGCAAGAGCGGTCCCAATCAGAAAACTGTTTCACACCAAGTAAAAGTGTTATAAACCATCGATATAAAATGAAATCCTCTCCCTTGGCCTCAATCAAATAGTAGTCCTACTAATCTACCATTCAAGTTGTGAAAAAAAAAACAAAAAACAGGTCTTTGCCCATTTTGAGAACTTACAATATTTCGGTTCTAACCTAGCATCCCCCGGCAATTAATTCCACAATGAAGTGGCTACTGCCGTGAAATCTCTGGCTCACGTGCAAACCCGCCTCATCTTCTTAAGGAGGGAACCAAAATAAAAACGCAGAAAGATAAAATTGAAAAACTGGAAGAAAAAATCATGTCAGTGGAGCAAGTGAATTCAGTGATAATTCAAAAGGAATTGGAATTTGATAAAAGATTAGAAAAAGTTGAGAATGTTTTGAGAGCTCATAACTTAAGATTTCTAAATTTCCCTGTTCTAAAAAATATTTCTCCAATAGATCTTTTTAAGCTCTATGTCTCTCAAATATTGAAAATCCCGGAGGAATTGAAACCTATGATATCTAAAGCTTACTATCTTTATTCAAATGAGAAAGAAGATAATGAACAACAAGATATACCAGAATTGTCAAATCTTCTGAATTCATCTCAAGAAATGACTGTTTCGTGTCAAAGACCACTACTAGTTACGTTTACTTTTCTAATGGACAAAAATAATGTCTTCAAAAATTACTTTAGAAACAGTCAGACGTTATTTTTTGGCCAAAAAGAGTGGTGTTATCAAGACCTTGTAAAACAAATCCAAATGAGGAGAAAAAATTTTCTCGAGATGAGAGGAGAGGCTGTGCAGAAGGGAATGTCTTTTAAACTTCAATTCCCATGCAAATGTTGTTTGGTATACCAGGGAAAGTGATATGTATTTCAAGATCCATTACATTTGAGGACCTTTCTTGATTCTCATCCTAACCCCATTTAGACAGGCTGTTTAGGTGTATGTAAAGTAATAACGGAGAAACCTCTCACGACACCTCCTTTAAATATATAATTATGTTTTGTGTTTAAAAACGCTCATTGTTAAGCTCTCCCGCTTTACTTTTATTAACCTACAGATACAGAATATTTTTTTCTTAATTATTATTTTGTGAGACACTTACCTAAATACTGTATGTAGGACATTCTTGTACAAGTGGATTCTTGTAACAATTATATAAATCAATAAATAAAGAATTAAAAAAAAATTAATATAAAAATACAAATAAATAGTAACATCCCTAAATCACAGGAAAAAAGCAAACCTTAAAATGACATAGAAAAGGCATCTAACGTGCAAAGATGTCAAATTATGGCAAGAGCGATCCCAGTCAGAAAACTGTTTCACATCAAGTAAAAGTGTTATAAACCATCGATATAAAATGAAATCCTCTCCCTTGGCCTCAATCAAATAGTAGTCCTACTAATCTACCATTCAAGTTATGAAAAAAAAAACAAAAAACAGGTCTTTGCCCATTTGAGAACTTACAATATTTCGGTTCTAACCTAGCATCCCCCGGCAATTAATTCCACAATGAAGTGGCTACTGCCGCAAAATCTCTGGCTCACGTGCAAACCCGCCTCATCTTCTTAAGGAGGGAACCAAAAGCGCATCCTGACTGGAATGCAACCGATGCCTTGGGTGATACCATTCTAACTTATTTAAATAAACTGGAACATTCCTTCTTAGTGCACAAAATGCTAACATCAAGCTTCCCCTGGGAGCCAATGCAAATCATGAAGTACCAGGGTAATGGATGATGCTCTTATACAGCAGATACTACTCTCATGGCTGCATTCTGGACTACCTGAAGCCTATTCATGAGCCAAAAGTAAACAAATACTTTGATGGCTTCAAATTTTTCATGTCTAGCCCAAAGGCAATGTTGTTTCCCATTCAAGATAGACTCCTTAAAGGCGCAGTTGATTATCAACCAGCAGTGATTTCAATGCCTTCAACGCTTCTAACTCCTGCACCTTTAAGGGGCTGCTTCTAACTCCTGCACCTTTAAGGGGCTGACTCAATGGGACGTGACCCTACTGCTAGAGGTGAGGGCCTAAGCCAAAAGTGAGAGGGCACCCCTCCTGATGCCCACCTGTGGCTATGCCTCTACTTTAAATATTCAGCAGCTGGCATCACTGCAAGTACTTTAGTATCTACAGAGTTTACCTGCAGAGATTCAAAATGATTTCTGTTGGTTGTCTGTCCCTCCTACCCTTCTTTGATCCTTGGCAGTCATTTGTTCCACACTTCCTTGTGATCCCTGATTGTCATCTCTCTCCTGCCTGTCCATATGACCTTTTCCCAAATGCCTTCTTTCCTGTCTTACTCCTCCACACCCTTGATTTCTTCCTGATTACCTTCCATCCTTCATTCTCCACCCTGTATCCCTTTCCCTGGACCTCTCCCTCCTGGCCCTTTCCTGAATACTGCCCCCATGGATCCTTCCCAGGTACCTTCCTGCCTGCTCTTCTCCCCCATCATGGCTGCTTCCCAAGTACTCTCCCTCCTGCATTCCTTTGAGTGCTACCTTTTCAATGGCCTCTTCCCAAGGGCCTTTCCTTTTTCCCTGCTTTACCCCACCCATAGTACCTTTTCTAGCGCTCTCCCCATGATCCCTTCCCGAGTGCTGACCCCATGACATCTTACTGAGTGCTCTCCCTCCTGTCCTCTACTCCCTGAGTTCCCTTCATCCCTTCTTGAGTGCTTTACTCTCCCCCCCACCCCAAGTGCTGGTTCCCAAATGGTCCCTTTCCTCCTGCTTCCTTACCCTGCCCCCCATGGCCACTCAGTGCAACATTTTCTCCCTTACTATCAAGCCAACAAGGCAACCGGACCACATGCAGCAATGCCCAGAAATTCCTCAGGGTTATCACCCTGCTTGCTTTCTCCTCTGGTCGTGTGGAGCAGCAGCTAATTTGGAAGCTGGAGATGGTATTCTTCCTCTCCTCTTCTTTGTGTGACTTGAGGTTTCTCATGGTAGTGATCAACTGCATTCTTCCCGCCTCCTCTCCTTGCTGGTCCAGACTCCTCAAAGAAGTGATCATTCCAGCTTTTCCCCTCCTCCTCTCCGTGTGGCTTTGGGCTAGCAGTATTCTCCGCTGAGATGAGGTCAGCCTACTTTGTTTCTCAGCAGCTGTACTTTGATTGCCTCATTTCTGGTGAGCCCCCTGTGATGGTTTTATGAAGCTCTAGAAGTCTACGGGCCCCAAGTTGAGAACCATTGCTTTAGCTCACTGACCAACCTTTCAGGGGATGGACTCATTTTACCTAGACCACTTCCTGAACCTCTCATTGCTGGAAGATTTTCTCTAAAGAATAGAAAGGCCTAGTTAGCCCTACACTGCGAGAGCAGCAGTGCTGGGTTGTTGAAAAGACCAGTGCCATCTTGACAGGAGAGAATTTGACCCAGAATGTTTCCTAAAGAGTAAGGGAGAACTCAAATAAGAGAGGAACAGTGATTTAAAAAAAAAAAAACAAACCCCAGAAATAAAGACGAGAGGCTCTCAGAGAGAGGAAACAGCTATGTGGTATTTCAGCAGCAGTCTAGTGACAGTGAGGAAAAAGAGACTACAGTACTGAGATATTTCTGAGAGAAAGCTGTGGTGAATTGGGGCAGCTGATTGGAGAAAGGAAGGCAGAGGACAGGCTATTTTCATCATTATCATTGTTTATTAATTTCACGCTTTTCCATCAAGAGAGTGCAAAGCATATTACAGCAGAACAGAAATATGTAACAGTACAGGTTAGTAGCGTAAACAAAATTTGCATCAAGTAAAGCACATTAAATAGAATAGTGTACACAGATGCATGGGTTCGTTTGTAGTGCAACTAGGGCAGATATCAGTTGGGGAACGTTTCCAGAAATTGGAGATACACATCTAATGATATGTAGGTGTTAGCAGTATAAGCCTATAAGAAACATGGTTCTATACCCACATTATAATCATGCTTGAGGTTCTGACAGTAGCATTTGTCAGAGATGCATATCTTAAGTTGCATCTTGAGTTGAGAAGGCAGTTTCAAAAGCCAGATTTTCAGTAGCTTTCTGAAGACTAGTGCGCCCATTGCTATCCTGATATTGAGAGGCAGGAAGTTCGACAGTTTTGTAATGGGAAGTAAGTTCTCTCTCTGGTATTGGTGAAGTGCTGGCCTTAAGCAAAGCTGGATTTAAAACATGGGTAACCACAAACATTGAGGCAGGGGATGGGGGGAGTCCCACCACCAAACCATGAGAGAGTGCAGGTAGGGAGGTAAGTTCCCTCCCACCCATCCTGAAATAATTAGAGGAGTGTAGGAGAAGGAAGATCTCCCTCAGAGGGTGCATGCTAATTGAGGGCAGTGAATGGTAAGTCCAAGCCCTACACCAATCATTGGAGGCTGGAGGAAGGGGAGTCCACATGCTCCCTCAGAAATCATGACAGGATGCAGGACCCCCTGCCTAATTCCCCCCCCCCCCTCTCCCGGCCTCCTCTATCAGTCTCCTCTTACCTCTAGATTAGCAACCACTGTTCTTCATTTATTTATTTAAAAATACTTATTACATGCTTATTTTAATAAATTCTAAGAGAGTTACAATAATAGGAAAATGACAGAGTACATACCTGCCCACATTGCAATTAGCAAATCAATAATACAAGAAAATTAAGAACTGAGGGTAATGTGATGTGTTAGGAGGGTGAAAATGTTCTTCTTCACAACTCTGAGGCCTCACTCCCTGATCTGAGCACATTGGACCCCTCCTATTTATCTTGCGAGATTAAACCAATGAGGACAAGTGAATTTGTGCCAGAGTATGTGGTTTTGCAGGAAAAACCAGCTCTAGAGCGTCTTCTTTATGGCATATAAACTCAACTGAACAGATGAGAGAAATAGTGGCCTGCAGTTGGCAAGATGGTGGATAACAACAGTAATTCTCCTTCCCCGAGTGCCCTGATTGAGGGGAGTAAGTGACATTGTGACTCAGGTTGCAGTGGCATTAGATGGTAGATTTGAAAAAATCTACGGAAATTTGACGAAATTCAGATACTGTTTAATGATAATGCTAAATAAGAACATAAGATATGCCATACTGAGTCAGACCAAGGGTCCATCAAGCCCAGCATCCTGTTTCCAACAGAGGCCAAAACCAGGCCACAAGAACCTGGCAATTACCCAAACACTAAGAAGATCCCATAGTACTGATGCAATTAATAGCAGTGGCTATTCCCTAAGTAAAATTGATTAATAGCCATTAATGGACTTCTCCTCCAAGAACTTATCCAAACCTTTTTTGAACCCAGCTACACTAACTGCACTAACCACACCCTCTGTCAACAAATTCCGGAGCTTTATTGTGCGTTGAGTGAAAAATAATTTTCTCCGATTAGTCTTAAATGTGCTACTTGCTAACTTCATGGAATGCCCCCTATTCCTTCTATTATTCGAAAGTGTAAATAACCGAGTCACATCTACTCGTTCAAGACCTCTCATGATCTTAAAGACCTCTATCATATCCCCCCTCAGCCGTCTCTTCTCCAAGCTGAACAGCCCTAACCTCTTCAGCCTTTCCTCATAGGGGAGCTGTTCCATCCCCCTTTATCATTTTGGTCACCCTTCTCTGTACCTTCTCCATCGCAACTATATCTTTTTTGAGATGTGGCGACCACAATTGTACACAGTATTCAAGGTGTGGTCTCACCATGGAGCGATATAGAGGCATTATGACATTTTCCGTTTTATTAACCATTCCCTTCCTAATAATTCCTAACATTCTGTTTGCTTTTTTGACTGCTGCAGCACACTGAGCCGATGATTTTAAAGTATTATCCACTATTATGCCTAGATCTTTTTCCTGGGTGGTAGCTCTTAATATGGAACCTAATATCGTATAACTACAGCAAGGGTTATTTTTCCCTATATGCAACACCTTGCACTTGTCCACATTAAATTTCATCTGCCATTTGGATGCCCAATCTTCCAGTCTTGCAAGGTCTTCCTGTAATGTATCACAGTCTGCTTGTGATTTAACTACTCTGAATAATTTTGTATCATCCGCAAATTTGATAACCTCACTCGACGTATTCCTTTCCAGATCATTTATATATATATTGAAAAGCACCGGTCCCAATACAGATCCCTGAGGTACTCCACTGTTTACCCTTTTCCACTGAGAAAATTGACCATTTAATCTTATTCTCTGTTTCCTGTCTTTTAACCAGTTTGTAATCCACGAAAGGACATCACCTCCTATCCCATGACTGTTTAGTTTTCGTAGAAGCCTCTCATGAGGGACTTTATCAAACGCCTTCTGAAAATCCAAATACACTACATCTACCGGTTCACCTTTATCCACATGTTTATTAACTCCTTCAAAAAAATGAAGCAGATTTGTTAGGCAAGTTTTCCCTTGGGTAAATCCATGTTGACTGTGTAAATGGTCTCTTCTGTACATCTTTTCCCCTGGTCCTGTTTTTCTTCCTTCTGACTGAGGGTTTTAGGGACAACACACCCCAGTATAACCAAGAAAGAAGGATTGAGAGAACTAGACTGGGATCTTAGAGATGTACAACCAAACAGTAAGGTAGAGAACCAGAAAAGAGATGGGGTGAGAGAAAAAAACGTGTAATTTTTCTTTTTTCAAATGTCTTTTCTGGGGACAAAACACTCCAATATAAGCAACAAATAAACAAACAGGGTGGGAGGACTAGACTGAGATCCAAACAGCAAACAACACTAAGGCACTAAAATTCCCATTCTGGTATATAATAGGCATGGCAAGTAGGCAGAGTGGTAGCAGCAAGACCCCTAAATTGGTACATAAGGGACATGGCAGATAGGAAGAATAGTAGCAGCAAGATCCCTTAGGTGGCACCGTCAGGTGAATGGCACATAGGCAGAATAACAATTAGACCTCTAAGGTGGTACATCTGAGGCATGGCAGCAATATTCCCTCAAATTTTTGAAAGGCTGTGTGTGCAAAAATGTTCTTTTTGTGCTACTTTTTCTGCCACGTTCAAATTTGTGCACTACAAACAGTATAATGCAAATATCAGGATTTCATGTGCCCACAATGTTTTGCTATGTGTGCAGCTTTTACAACCTGTTGCATGCACATACACGCATAGCTTAGAGAGAACAGTGCATGCAGGTTGGCAAAGCTACTCACTGTTTGGAGAACTGTGATACATACACACACATATGCTGTGAATGTGTGCTCTGCTGTGTGTAGTACTGCTGACTGATTCCTAACACAAACAAATTGTTAAACACGAACAGACAAAAAGCCTGGTAGCCTGGTTAGTCTTCTCTGTCTCTCAATACACTATGCTAACCCCACTAACCAGAGTAAAAAAAAAATAACTAGCACTGCCACAAATGTAATCTCCACACTGTCTTCCACCCTGACTCTCTTCTAGTGAAAAAAATAAAATAAAAATTAGTAGCAGTGCACTGCTTCTCTTCCTGGCATAGTGAATGAGACCACTTCAGCACAAAACAATGTAGAAGTAGCCCTTTATCAATGCCCAATCCAAAATGAAAGGTGTTTTTTTTTAATTCTCAGAGAGATTCTAATTTCTCCTAGCATGTCCTTCTCTGCAAAGAGCTAGAGAGAAAATACAGACTGCTTTTTGTATATGCTTGGACTTTACAGTGAGATTACATCAGCAGTCAGCACTACTTGATCAAGATAGCAGCTATAAGCTAGTTAAAAAGATGTTACACTATGATTTTCCTCTGATTAGTCTCCTGTCAACTTGTCCTGCCTTGGATCTGACAAGGTTGTGAGGTCACACAGGCAAGAGTTGGTTGCTATAGTTACCAGTTGTTTTTTTTCTCAACAGTACATAGCCATAGACTTCAATGAACCATTGAAATGAATGGGAAACAAATGAGATGAAGAATATTTGTTTAATTTGTAGAACCCCTCTATTTGTTTCAGGGGTCCATGAATGATACAAATATGGGCAACCTGGCGTGCACAAATCTACACCGGATTTTATAACATGTGCGCGTAGCCACAAATCATCATCCACAAATTTTATAACCTCACTCATCGTATTCCTTTCCAGATCATTTATATATATATATTGAAAAGCACCGGTCCAAGTACAGATCCCTGAGGCACTCCACTGTTACCCTTTTCCACTGAGAAAATTGACCATTTAATCCTACTCTCTGTTTCCTGTCCTTTAACCAGTTTGTAATCCACGAAAGGACATCGCCTCCTATCCCATGACTTTTTAGTTTTCGTAGAAGCCTCTCATGAGGGACTTTGTCAAATGCCTTCTGAAAATCCAAATACACTACATCTACTGGTTCACCTTTATCCACATGTTTATTAACCCCTTTAAAAAAATGAAGCAGATTTGTTAGGCAAGACTTCCCTTGGGTAAATCCATGTTGACTGTGTTCTATTAAATCATGTCTTTCTCTATGCTCTACGATTTTGATCTTGAGATTAGTTTCCACTATTTTTCCCAGCACTGAAGTCAGGCTCACTGGTCTATAGTTACCCGGATCGCCCCTGGAGCCTTTTTTAAATATTGGGGTTAAATTGGCTCCCCTCCAGTCTTCAGGTACAATGGATGATTTTAATGATAGGTTACAAATTTTAACTAATAGATCAGAAATTTCATTTTTTAGTTCCTTCAGTACCCTAGAATGTTTCTACAGAGAGGCTATCCAGCCAGGATAGTCAAAAAAGCATTTAAACGTGCTCTTTATTCTCACCGAGAGTGGTTGTTTCTTCCTTCGGGGGAATCGGAAGATGTGGCTTATAATTGTATTTTACCTTTTTCAATAATGGGGAAATCGATTTCTAAGATGATCCGGAGACACTGGCATGCACTATCTTTGTCGAATATTTTTCATGGTCCACTTCGGTTTACTTTTCGAAGGGGGAGGAATCTCCGTGACCAATTAGTTCATGCTAAACTCTCAGACCAGGTGAGAGAGTCCACCGGGGAAGGGGTGCATAATCCTTGTGGACATTGCACCATGTGTAATCACACGGGTCAGACTACCTTTTTTAAACATCCAAATACCGGTCGGGTATTTAATCTACGATCTACCTCAGATTGCACCACTAAAGGTGTGATATACATTGTGCAATGCCCATGCCCCCTTCTATATGTGGGTAAGACGAAAAGAATGGTAAAAACGAGGATGACGGAACATTGCTCTAATATACGTCATTCTAGGATGGATGAACCTTTGGTGGCCCATTGGACCCAGTGTGAGCATTCCATCTCTGATCTCTTTTTCTCTGTACTTGAGGTGGTCAACCCTCCATTACGGGGGGGTGACTTTGCCGAGGTGCTGGGGAAGAGAGAGCAGAGGTGGATATACATGTTAGATACTGTGAGTCCGAGAGGTCTAAACAGAGAGATTGAATGGTACTTGTTTGAGTGATGTGTATCTCGATGCGATTGGTTCTCTCGACTGGCTCTGGATTCTCGTGATGGAATGTGATTTGGCGCCAAATCCCCGCTTTAAATGGTTGACACTGATGAGGGCGTTCGCGCTCCGTGACAGCTTTGAATGGTATGTACCTTTAAGAATGTTCTAAGTTATGTAGCCTCTTTTGTTATATGTTCCACCATATTGTACTCTCTTTTCTACAGAACTTATTGAAACCCATGGTCCCTCCCGATGCAGCCACCGCGAAACATGGGACCGTGTCGGGGGACTGTTATAATTGAATGCTTTTTACGTGTGGAGTCACCGCTTTCAATATTCATACTCAATAAATATCAATTTTTTGAAGTTTGGTGGGACTGAAGATTTGTTCCTGCACCGTTGTCCTTTGGGTAATTGAAATCTCCCATTATTATTGCACTGCCAAATTGGTTAGCTTCCCTGATTTCTCTTAGCATTTCATCATCTGTCTGACCATTTTGTCCAGGTAGATGGTAATATACTCCTATCACTCTACTCTTACCCAACATACATGGGATTTCTACCCATATAGATTCTATTGAGCATTTAGTCTCTTGTATGATCTTTATCTTGTTGGACTCTATACCCTCCCGGACATAAAGTGCCACACCCCTACCAAGTTGATCCTCCCTATCATTGCGATATAATTTGTACCCTGATATAGCACTGTCCCATTGGTTATCCTCCTTCCACCAAGTCTCTGTGATGCCAATTATGTCAATATTATCATTTGCTGCTATACACTCTAACTCTCCCATATTACTTCTTAGAATTCTGGCATTGGAGAGGGAGTCCAAGATGGCCGCCCTATAGATGAGACGCTCAGACCTCTCTCCTCGATTTTAACTGAAATTTGCCTGTTTTCGATATTTACCCCAAGAGTTTTTTCCATGCCGCACACTAAACGAAAGGCAAAATTAAAGACTAACATTACCTCTACTCCGCTGGATTTGAGACAACTGAGGATTGAGTGTCTGTTTGCGGGCTCAGGCAGGATTCAGCCGGCAGGAGGAAACGCTGAGACTCCCATGGGGGAGCAGACCACAGGGTCTCAAGTTGAAGAAACATCCCTCAGCCCCGGCGCTCCGGAAGCTTCCGACCCACCATCGGAGATATTTAATTCATCTGCGGAAGCCACTGTTGAGTGGCTGGAAGAAAGAATGGTGCCTGTAAAAGTAACAGCCCCGAGAAAGGAAGCAAGTGAGGTGTCACTTTCGGTGAGCCAGGAGGATCGAGGCTCCAAGGATCAGGCTGTATCGAGTTTCCAGAAGTATGGTGAGAGTGGAGAACTTGGGGCTACAGGGAGGAGTGAGTCGGAGATCCAAGTAGCTAGTATTCACTCTCTGACTAAACCTAAAGAAATAACTGTGGATATTATATGGAGTATGTTTGTAGCCATGGATTCCTCTATAAAAAATATGTCCTCATTACTTAGAGAAAACTTACAACAAGTTAATAATATTGATGTGAAAGTAAACAATCTGGAGAAAAGAATGCTGGAAAATGAACAAAAGATTCAAGGCATAAAAGAAATTCAAAATAATTTAGTAAAATCGGAAACATTAAGTTATGCAAGAGTAGAAAGGCTGGAAAATGAACTTAGACATGCTAATTTTCATATATTAAATTTTCCCAAAGCTATATGCCTCTCAGCAAGAGACCTATTTCGAAGTTATCTCAAAGACATCTTGAAATTTCCTGATGAGGCCTTACCGGCTTTGACTAAAATATATTATCTTCCTAGCGCTAAAGGGAAGGGAAAAGCTGAGGAAATACCCCAAAAGGGAAAAGAAGAGTCTTTGAATGTATCTGCGCTCCTAGAAATGACTCTGGAAACTGAAATAACAACATTGTTTATTTCATTTGTTTTCATTTCTGAAAGAGACTCCATTTTGAGAAATTACCTTAGAAATCAAGGTTTGATGTTTCATGGTTTTAGATTGTGGATATTCCCTGATATAACAAAGGCTACGCAAGAGAGGAGGAGTTTCTTACAAATGCGTCCAGAAGCCATAAGTAGGGGTGCAAAATTTATATTGCGCTATCCCTCTAAGTGTGTTTTAATATTCCAAGATGTTAGGTATGTCTTTCAGGATCCAGCACAGCTACGAATTTATCTAGACTCACATTCCTGAATATAGCTTTCAAGTCCGGATATAGATATAAACCTGCAGGAATCATCATATAGGGTGCATTGTTAGGCTAGAGTAATAGTGTTGTTTGTTTCTTCTTGATTCTGCTCAATTATGTATTAGACTCCCTATTTCTTGTAATGCATCCAGATATTGAATGGAAACTGTTTGTTGAAAATTATTAGAGGTGGAATTGAATTTATCTGATGTCCTGTACTGAAGTTTCTGTTAAATCTGGTTAAATTTAATAAAATATAAATTGCAAGAATTCTGGCATTGGCATACAAACATTTCAAAGTGTGTTTTTTGTTTGTTTTAACAACATACTTTTCAGTTGATTGGATTAATTTGGAAATCATTAGCTTAGGTGATTTTTTACATATAGGCATATGGACTATGTTTGCTTTTAATGGAACCTCTCTGTTGGGATACCCAAACTCTCCTGTTTCATTAGTATCCTTCAAGGATACATTTCTCCGAACCATGCACTGCTGAGTGACTGTCGGCTTTCCCCCTTGTTCTAGTTTAAAAGCTGCTCTATCTCCTTTTTGAAAGTTAGTGCCAGCAGTTTGGTTCCACTCTGGTTAAGGTGGAGCCCATCCTTTCGGAAAAGTCTCCCCTTTCCCCAAAGGTTTCCCCAGGTCCTTACAAAGCTGAATCTCTCTTCCCTGCACCATCGTCTCATCCACGCATTGAAACTCTGGAGCTCTGCCTGCCTCTGGGGACCTGCACATGGAACAGGAAGCATTTCAGAGAATGCCACCCTGGAGGTTCTGGATTTCAGCTTCCTACCTAAAATCCTAAATTTGGCTTCCAGAACCTCTCTCCCACATTTTCCTATGTTGTTGGTGCCCACATGTACCACGACAGCCAGCTCCTCCCCAGCACTGTCTATAATCCTATCTAGGTTACACGTGAGGTCTGCCACCTTTGCACCAGGCAGGCAAGTTACCAGGTGGTCCTCACGTCCACCAGCCACCCTGCTATCTACATTTCTAATAATCAAATCACCAACTATGATGGCCGGCCTAACCCTTCCATCCTGGGCAGTAGCCCTGGGAGACTTGTCCTCAGTGTGAGAGGACAATACATCACCTGGAGAGCAGGTCCTTGCTACAGGATCACTTCCTGCTACACCAGGGTGATGTTTTCCAACTGGGAGACCTTTCTGATCCAAGGCAGTACTGGGGCTGCCAGACAGGATTTGGGACTTGGCTACTATGTCCCTGAAGGTCTCATCAATGTACCTCTCTGTCTCCCTCAGCTTCTCCAAGTCTGCTACTCTAGCCTCCAGAGATCGGACTCATTCCCTGAGAGCCAGGAGTTCTTTGCACCGAGTGCACACATACAATCTCTCACCGGCGGGTAAAAAATCATACATGTGACACTTAATGCAAAAGACTGGAAAGCCCCTCTCTTGCTGCTGGACTGCTGCCTTCATCTTAGTTTTATTGAGTTCCTAGTTAAGGTTAGGATATTAAGGGAGTTGGAATGAGAGTACTTTAAATTTACAGGTGAATTTACTAATTAATCAGCTAGTGTCCTACAAGGGGATGATTAAACTTTCAATAAGGGCTGGTACAATAGTATGATTTAGATAAGACCCTGATTGATTTTTAATGAAAAAGTGTCTCGTGCCTAAAAATCAAGGGTTGAGTGGGTGGGAAAGACAGACACTATAATTAACTATCTCTGGCTTGCTTATTACCTCAGACACACAAACTCTAAATAATATATCTCTTAATTTCACCTTTCACCAAACTTTTATAAGCCCAAAAATTTCTGAAAGCTTATCTTACCAATCCTCTTTAACCACAGTTAAATTAATCTTCAGTCAGTTAATGGAAGGGTTTGAGATTCGCGCACCATCAGGCGCGCGCTTCCGGTCCCCTCTACTACAAAGGGTGCGGGGCTTCTGGAAGCTGGGGCTGTGGAAGTCAATCCCTGGATCGCTTGCAGTGACCGCTGGACTCCTCTCCTGGGGGATGCTGGGAGCAGTATGCAGATGAGCCTTCCGGTCCTCCTCTACTGCAAAGGGTGCGGGGCCTCTGGAAGCTGTGGAAGTCAATCCCTGGATCGCTTGCAGTGACCTCTGGACTCCTCTCCCGGGGGATGCTGGGAGCAGTATGCAGATGAGCCTTCTGGTCCTCCTCTACTGCAAAGGGTACGGGGCCTCTGGAAGCTGGGGCTGTGGAAGGCAATCCCTGGATCGCTTGCGGTGACCTCTGGACTCCTTTCCCGGGAGATGCGGGGAGCAGTATGCAGATGAGCCTTCCGGTCCTCCTCTACTCTCTATACTGGAACATTCTCTATACCATAGAATATAATTACTCTTTTTTGAGACAAATCACTGTGCAGTAGGGAAAAGAGATACCTACAGTTTGGATGTTTCAGAGTGCTGATAATTTTGGTTCACACCAACAATCAATCAGCACAGCAGATCCAAGGTTTACTGCCTATTGATGCAAGAATTGACAAGTAAAAGGAGTTTTAAGAAATGTCAATACTTATTTCTTCTTGAAAATGAAATAAAAAATCAGAAACAAAATGGGATTTGGAGTTTAGGTTGCTCTGTCTAGTGAGTGAATTATTTAAATGGTTCTGGAAGTGTTGCATGTGCCGGCCACGGCAGGCCCGCGGCCCGGTCTTCTCACCTTCCGTTGCTGAATCCAGCGTCTGGTTCCACGTCCCTTGCAGCGGAGGGCCACCGGCTCTGTCCTTGGGTCACCCCCAGTGCTCCAGCTACTGCGACAAGCTCCTGTGTTCCACGGCGAGCCTCTCTGCGTGGCCCGCGGAGAGATGCCGTCGATCAGCGCCGCACCCCTCCATAGCTCACGCGTATCACTCTTTGTTTTAAAGGGCCCACAGCGGAAACTTCGCCGCAGCACCAGATGATGATGTTGCTGAAGTTCCGGTATATAAGGCCGGGCTCAGCTCCTGTTAGTCGCCTCTGCAACAGGTCTCCACACTGGACATGTACTTCGTTGCCTCCAGGTGATTTCATCACGTTCCTGGTTCCTGTTCCCTTCGAGTTCCTGTTCCTGGTTGTATTCTCTGTTCCTGAGTTCCTGCTATCTAACTTTCCTTACGGACTTATCTTCTCCTGGACCCAACCTCTGCTTTGCCCGACCACACTATTGATCTTCTCCTGGACCCGACCTCTGCTTTGCCTGACCATGCCATTGATATTCTCCTGGACCAGACCTCTGCTTTGCCTGATTACGCTACTCATCATCTCCTAGTCCATTCCTCAGCCTTCCTTGCCACCGCTCTTTGATTGCCACCAGCCCTGACTCCAGTTTGCTCTACGACACCTCTGCTGTCTACTTCCTGGACTTGGCCTTTTCAGGCTTTGGCCTGTTGTTGCTCAGGCGCCCCCTGTCTGACTCTGATTCTTTTGGCGCCCGGGTCTCCGGGACTCCGCCTCGTCCAGTACAGATTTTCCAGTTCTGCTGTTGCTGTCTCTGGGCTGACCTCTCCATCCTTTCACAGACAACATTTGGAGGCCCACCTAAGTCCAGCCGGCCCCTTTACCCAAAGGCTCAACCCGCGGGGAACGAGGGCTGGCATTGGCGAAGCTCCAGCCAGCCTCCATTAGTCAGCCCACTCCGCCTACCGATGGTGGGGACCTGTAGGATCCTTCCTATGGGTAGCGTCAACCCCACCTCGGCCCAAGGGTCCACCTCCTGTGCAACAGGAAGCACTACTGTTATATGTTTGAGTTCTTCTCCACTTCCTGCCCCTGAGGCTATGGGTTCAGTGGCAGCATGTAACTAAGGAGGATTCATGCAGGAAGGGTCCAACATGCATTATTTCATATACACAGTTTAACAACAGTGATGCAGCAGGGAATGAGGGAATGTCTGCTTATTCACGTTTTTTTGATCTCACTATTCCCCAGGCAAGGGGTGTTTTAGATCTATGTGCCTTACTGCTGCAGCCCTGGGGATGCTGGCTCAGTCTGGGCGCTAGTTGCTGCCTCACAGTGCTGCTACACTGGCTGACTTATGCTGATGCTCAGGCACTGACACTAGGCAAGTATGGTCAGATACCACAGACCCACCTAGGTATACCTGCCCCTCCTGGTCCTATTACTGGCTGGGCCTCCCAGCCTCTTCCAGCACTGGTTTCCTTCTCTAGGTGCAAGGATCTCTCTTCTAAAGATTCCCATCCACCTTCCTACAGAGCTTTAGGCTATTCTGCCTTTAACTAAAACTGACAAGTCTTAACAGTCTCTAAATAAACAACTTTACTGATCATACTCATAGTTTCATGTCTATCTCTCTTGACTGCTCAAGTTCCCTCTTTGAGTTTCCTCCTGAAATTCCCTGATGTCCACACCACTACAGAAGGAACTCCTCCCATTGACTGATTCCTGTGTCCTATGTCTGCATACAACCATAGGCAGGGAGCTAGATGGCAGATTGTAGGAGCTAGGAGGAGCTTTGCTCTTTGCTTGCATCATGGGAAGCAACAGGAAGGAGAGGAGGGGCGGAACCGAACAGCCCAGCAGCAGTGGCTGCAAAGTGGCAGGGGCATATGTGCTCCCGTCCATATTTATACTTCTGATTTATTTCCTGCTTGCTTGTCCATCATAATTTCACCATTTCATTTTTGTAAACCACAGTCTTTAATGCAACTAGGGGGAAATTTTTCAACATAGAAATAACAGCAGAAAAGGACCAAATGCGCCACTCAGTCTGCCCAGCAAGTTTATGCCAGTATCTTAATCTGCACTATGCAGGTTGCCCTCATGCTTATCAGTTTATCAGACCGTAAAGGTCAGGGCCCTCGGATGCTGTTTGAATCAATTTCCCTTATCCATTGTCATGAAAGCAGAAAGCAATGTTGGAGATGCATCAAAGTATCAGGCTTAGCGATTAAGGGTAGTAAGTGCCACATCAGCAAGTTACCCCCATGTTTATTTGTTCCCAAAGCATAAAAGTCGGGACCCTTGTTGGTTGCTATCTGAATTCAACTCCCCTTTTCTCACAGCCATTGAAGCAGAGAGCAATGCTGGAGTTGCATTAACAGTATCAAGGCTTAATTGTTAAGGGTAGTAACTGTCACACCAGCAAGTTACCCCCAGTTACCCCCATGTACTCTTTTCTTTATTTCCAACCTCTAGCCTTTAGGGATCCTCAGTGTTTATCCCATGCCCCTTTGAATTCCCTGACTGTTTTTGTCTTCACCACCACCTCTGGAAGGGCATTCCAGGCATTCGCCTCCCTCTCCTTGAAGAAATATTTCCTGACATTGGTTCTGAGTCGTCCTCCCTGGAGTTTCATTTCATGACCCCTAGTTCTATTGATTTCTTTCCATTGGAAAAGGTTTGATGATTGTGCATCATTAAAACCTTTCAGATATCTGAAGGTCTGTATCTATCATGTCTTCCCGGCACTTCCTTTCTTCCAGAGTATACATATTCAGATCCTTCAGCTTCTCCTCATAAGTTTCCAGTGCTGACCGCTCACCATTTTGGTTGCTTTTATTTGGACCGCATCTATCCTATCGTTATCCTTTTTGAGATATAGACACCAGTACTGACTGCAGTACTCCAAGTGAGGCCTCACCAAGGACCTGTACAAGAGCATTATCACCTCTTTTTTCTTACTGGTTATTCCTTTCGCTATGCAGCCCAGGATTCTTCTGGCTTTAGCTAACGTCTTGCCACATTGCTTCGCCATCTTCAGACCATCAGACACTATCACACCAAGGTCCCTCTTCCAGTCTGTGCTCATTAGTCTTTCACCACCTATCACATAGAGCTCTTTTGGATTGCTGCACCCCAGATGCATGAATCTGCACTTCTTGGCATTGAATCCCAGCTGCCAAATCTTCGATTACTCCTCAAATTTTCTTAAATCACTTTTCATTCTCTCTATTCCTTCAGTTATGTCCACTCTGTTGCAGATCTTAGAATCTTCCTCAAATAGACAAACTTTACCTTCTACACATTCTGCCAGGTTGCTTACAAACAGGCCGATACAGTACAGTGCTCTTCGACGGAGCGCACTGTTAGCCTGCTCTTGGACGCGTGTTTCCCTTACCCCTTATTCAGTAAGGGGAGGAAAAAGCGTGTCCAATCCGCGGCACTCAATAGCGCTCTCAACATGCAAATGCATGTTGAGAGCGCTATTAGGTATGTGTGCAGGATACAGAAAGTAAAATGTGCAGCCAAGCCGCCAAGGTGGGCGCTAATTTCTTCCGGCACCGAGAAAGTGCAGAGAAAAGCAGTAAAAACTGCTTTTCTGTGCACCCTCCGACTTAATATCATGGCGATATTAAGTCGGAGGTACCGAAGAGTAAAAAAAAAAAAAAAAAAATTTGAATTCGGCCCACGGCTGTCGGGCCGAAACCAGATGCTCAATTTTGCCGGGGTCCGGTTTCCGAGCCCGTGGCTGTCAGTGGGCTCGAGAACAGACGCCGGCAAAATTGAGCGTCGGCTGTCAAACCCGCTGACAGCCGCCGCTCCAGGCTAAAAGGAGGCGCTAGGGAAAATATTGGGAGAACTGGGAAGGAGGGGTAGAGGGATAAGGGAAACCAAGGATATGCTGTACAAGTAAGTTCGAGGTAAAAAACATAAATATTAATTATAGCTTATGTACAATAGAATGTGCCTGCCTGGCTTAAAATCAGCACCTTGCTTTCAGGCCTGAGGGAAATTTGTACCTGCAGGCTTGCAAGCAAATTTTCAAATGGAAATATTCCAGGAAGTTTTCCTTTGAAAATTCAGGGCTGGACCAGCACCAGTTATTTCTCTTACCCATGGACTTTGCATCTAGTTTACAGCAGGTGCAGAGTCAAAATTGTAAAGTAGGTGCGCGAATTTCAAAAATGACATCCACGTCCATTGTCAGCTAGCTCTGCCCTCTCGCCTCTGGCCCCACTCCTTTGCACGGTGGGTAGAGGTTTCACAGGACAGGTACTTTAACCCACAGATGGGAAGGGAAGTTTTACCTGGGTCGCTGCTTACTTACCCGGGGTAAAATCTTCTGAAAGTTGTCCTCAGAGCCATTAATACAGTTTCATCCAGTAAGTGGTGTAATTGGTAGTGTCAGATACTGATGTCTTTTTTTTCCCCCTACCTTATCATACAGAAATAGTGCAGACTGGTATAGTACAGGGTGCACTTCCTTGTGTTACTTGGCCAGCAAAAGTCAGCCTTGACCCACAGAAACTAATCTTACACTGATTGCATTTCCCTGAATTTGGCTCTTCGTGTGTATTATAGTCCTTTGTCAATGTGGAAAGGGATCGGAGACCCCTAAACTGAAGGCTTACAACAGCAATCTAATCATGATGATTTGTGTTCACTTTGGTCAAGGCTAGATTGTGGGTCACAGAGTTGAAAGACCAAGGTCTCTCTCTTATCTGCTCCCTACTAACCTGTGGACCAGGGAATAGACAGAAGAATGAACCCAGTGAACTTTCTGTGCAGGAGACATCGATTAGCTGCTATGCGGAGATGGTTTTATTATTGTGAAGGGGACGTAAGAGCATATTCTGAGATACAATTGCTGCAGTACATAAATGTATTTGATGCATTCTCAATAGGTACCTGTTTCTCTTATTCAGAGGCACCATTGTATTATTTCAGAGACTATCTGCTGCATTTTTCCACCTGATATTTTTTTTTCTCAACAATTTACATAATTTTACATAAACTTAGCAAATTAGTACACTGAACTTGTTTTTCCCCTGTTTTTCCACATTTAGATCTAGAAATACTATGACAGGGAAAATGAATACATGGGTCAGGCAGAGGAGGGGTGTAAACTGTAAACCTGGAATGAAAGACTACATAGTGCCAGGCTGGATCGGCGCTGGTAGCAACAAAGGAAAGTGAGAGGCTAGGGCAGTCATAGAATACTTCCATGTCCACCGGGACAGCCTCAGCCAGTCCCCGTTTTACCTCATTCCGTGCATGGCGATAAAGGCCTGCAGCTTTTCTCAGGAAAACAGAGATCTCTGCATCTCTACGCACAGCATGGGACAAATCCAGCACTGTTGCTTTTGACCTGGAGCAGCTTGGCCAGCCTAAGCAGAACAGAAGCAAAAACTAAGGTGGTGTTCACAACGAGCTTGGTAACTGCCCGGGTCAAGTAACTGCGATAGCACCAATCAGGTTTTTTTGTGGGGAGGGGGGGGGGAGGGGGGCCCTTCTTTTAAAATAAATGGAAACCAAATAAACCAGACCGTAAATCAAATGTATTTTCACTGGATTTGGAATCAAAAGCCTTCATTATAAAACATTTCAGAAAATGTGCATGCTTTTCAGGGCAGAAAAACGAAACCTGCTGTTACCCACCTTTGATGAAGGCACTCTCTGTGCTTGTAGAATGTTTATTAAACTGTCAATTGTCTGACAAAATTAGACCTTTATAGCTCATCAGGAGTCGGAATGTGACAGATATTTAAAATTGAATATAAAGGTACGGCAATTTTTGTTCATGCTCCAAGTTGAAGGGAAGGTTTTTATACCTTGAGGCACTGAATTTCATTCAGAAGTAATTTCTAATATTGCCTCATCCCATTACACAAAAACTCAATGCAATTAGAGGCATCTACAGTTCATTACAAATTTGAACTTTTGCCCAGCCGCTCTTTATTTTAGTCTGCTGGTTTTTTTCAAAACACTTTATTAAAAACTTTATAAAGCAAATATTACCTGTGAATTGGCTTACTCAGAAAATGTAGATGAACAAAATGAGTGCAATAAAAAAGCACTAATCTAAACATTAATCATGCATACAGAATAAAACGTACAGAAATAAATAGATCTTATTTTACATAGTTTGGGTCACATCTAAAACGGATCTCTGTCTTCTTACTGGAATTTCTCATATTCTGCTTCTTTCTTTTGTCTTTTAAATCAAGGCATAGCTGGGTTTGGGTTTAAAAAGGGTCTGGACAATTTTCTGGAGGAAAAAAGTCTATGAACCATTATTAGCCAGGTAGAATTGGAAAAATTATTTATCTCTGAAAGTGAGCAACGAGGAACGGATCTATTTTTGGGGATTTGCTGGCTCCTTGTGACCCTGATTGGCTGTGGTCAGAGTCAGGATGTTGATTTAAGAAAGCTTGAAGAGTGGTCAAAGATTTGGTAGATGGGATTCAATGCCAAGAAGTGCAGAGTCATGCATCTGGGGTATGGCAATCCAAAAGAGCCATATGTGATAGAGATGTGAATCGGGTGCCGGAATCGGTTCCAGTTTCGGGATCGTGGACCGGCGGGAAATTCCGTTTCCCGCGGTCCAGATGGTTTTTGTTTTCGGCTGTCCCGAGCCGAAAAAAACCCAAACACCTCGACCCTTTAAATCTAATTATTTACAATCCCCCACCCTCCTGACCCCCCAAAAACTTTCCTAAAGTACCTGGTGGTCCAGCGAGGGTCCCGGGAGCGATCTCTCGCTCTTGGGCCATCGGCTGCCAGTAAATAAAATGGCACCGGCCGTCCATTGCTCCTACCATGTGACAGGGGCCAGCCAATGGCATCAATAGCCCCTGTCACATGGTAAGGGCAAAGGGCCACCGGCGCCCTTTTGTTTACTGGCAGCCGACAGCCCGAGAGCGGGAGATTGCTCCCAGGACCCCCTAATTATAATATAGAATGGCACCCCCCTTGCGGGCGCCATGCGCACATTAAGAAAGCGGGCGCTGACTTTTCAGCGCCCGCTTTCCGTGCTTTTTTTTTTGCATCGGCCCCTTTATGTAGTCATGTTCTAAATGTGATGATCTGATTAATGAGGGTAGTTTTCAAACAGCCCACATAGACTAAATTCTGTGGGTACTTTTTACCCTCAGACCTTACCCCAAATTTGCGGGTGTGCGCAGAAGCAGTGCAGACATACACGCTCCAAATTACACTTGCTGGGCCTACATTTGCAGTCATACTTCCGAAAAATGAAAGTATGTGTGCATATAATGTCTGTGCCCCTGCTTTGCCTCCTGAAATGTCTCTTTCTAGAGCATGCCAAACTAAGAACAAAATCACTTTTGTGTGTGCTTTTACGCTCACAACCCCCAGGTCATTTATAAAAGGCCAGTTACACACATAAAATGAGGGCTAATACACGAACATCCTTTAAAAATTACCCCCAATATGTTTTTCAGACAGACACAGGTGAATGAGACACCCTCAGGCAGGTACAGGGTATTGAGGTGGCTCCCCCAACCCCATACAGAGTTAACAGCAGTACACTAGGAGGCTTGGTGGATACATGAGTGATCGGGGGATGCTGCACCAGTGGAGATGCATACACTACGTTTTCTTCCTCCTTGTGAGTATTTTTCTTACATTCTTCCTTATATGCTTGCATAACTTTATGTGTATATGGATACTACTTTATTCTCATGTTGCTGGGACTTTTAAATTGATTGGACAACTCAGTGAATGCTATGATTAGTTTCTATGCATGAGGACATTCTATTTTTGTGACAAGAACTATGTCTATAATTTGTGGCTAAAGTAGCGTACCCATGTTAGTCCATTGCTTTCTTCGTGGACCACCCAAAAATGATGCCATTTATTGAAAGAACATGCTACAGTGCCTTCCTTCTGATGGTTCCATGTTGATACGCAGCTGTATGTCAGGCCTAGGTTTGGGTGATGGGACCTGGCCTTGAGCCGGAACTTCAGCATTGGGCCCAGGCCCAGGTAGCAGGCAAGGGAATAGTCAAGCTCCAAGGCAAAGATCAATACAAGGCAAGCAAAATGAAGATGATGACAGGGACAAGGAAGACTGAACGAGATAATGTAGGGAAGCAGGATGAGGCAATGCTGGGTGAGACAAGGCTGGAAAGCAGGAAGAGGCAAGACAGGAATGCAGGAAGGAGGACCTGTTGCTAAAACAACTTGTTGAAATTGCATTTGGGTTTAAATACCAAGCCGAGTGACTTCATCGTAGGGCACCGACATCGAGACTTCCTGCTGTGGGGTCTACTTATTGTGCATGTTGCTTCACGCTCGCTCCTAGAGGGAGGCACTGGTGGAGGAGCAATGGCAGCATCTAGGGCTGTGGCTTGAGCAGGGGAACTTCCCAGTGAGTGCTGCTGGTAACAAATGTTACAGATGGGACTCAGCTTTAGAAATGAGGGAATCCTGCCTTGAGCTAGGCCCTGGCAATGATACCTAGCCTTGGGCTGAACTCTAGCTTTGAACCTGAGCCTTGGTGATGAGACCCAGCATTAGGCCCAAGCCTGGGTCTAAACCCAGGCCTCAGTGAGGGGACCTAGCCTTGGGCCAGCCTGGTTTTGCGCCTATACCTTGGCAATGAGACCAAGCCTTGGGTGGACTTTGGTGTCATGCCCAGCCTTTGCGATGGGACCTGGAATCAGGCACAGGTCTTGGAGAGGGGACCCAGCCTTGTGCCAGGTCCTGGCATTGGTCCTGGGCCCTAGCAATGGTACCTGGCCTTGCCCAGGTCCCAGAATTTAGCTTAAGCTTTGGTGAAGGAGCTAGGCCTGGCCTCAGCAATAAAACCCAGCGTGGGACATGGCCTCCGGCTGGGCCCTGATGTCGAGGCTGGGTCTAAGCATGTATCTACATCTAGATTTCAGCAATGGAACCCAGCCTAGGGCTGGGCCCTGGCTTTGGGCCTACACCTTGGTAGCAGGAAATGGTCTTGACACAGGCCCTGACATTGAGCCTAGTCCTAGGCTCAAGCCTTGGTGATGGGATATGCCCTCAGGCTGGGCCCTGGCATCAGACCTGGACCTAGGCCTAGGTCCAAGCCCAAGCCTCAGCAATGGAAACTAACCTTGAGCCAGGCCCATATTGGGCCTAGGCATTGGCCTCAGGCCAGGTCTCATCATTGAGGCCTGGACCTAGGCCTAAACCCAGGCTTTGGTGATGGACCCTGCTTTGGGCCAAGCCCCAGTTTCAGACAAGGGCCTGGGCCTAGGCCTCAGTGATAAGACCCAGCATGAGGCTGGACCCGGCCTTGGGCCTGGACTGATGCTCAAGCTTCAACAGTGGGCCTGGCCTTGTACCAGGAATTGTCCTCTGGCATATACCTTGTCAATGGAACCTGGCCTCAAACTGGGCCCTGTCATTGGACATTGACCTGAGCCTAGGCTTGGGCCTCAGTAATAGCTTCCAGCCTCAGGTCAGACTCTAGCAATGGGTCTGGGCCTAGTTCCTGGCCTCTGTAACAGGATCTGGGCTTGGCCTAGACCCCAGTGTCTGGCCTAGGCCTAGCCGATGGGGCCAGGCCCTGCCGTTGGATCTGAGCCCTGGCCTCAGTGGCAGGATCTGGCTTCAAGGCAGTCCCTGGCATTGGGTATGGGTCTTGGCCTTGGCCTTGGTGGCAGTACCTGGCCTGGGACATGGCCTTAGGCCATTCCCTGGCATCAGGCCTAAGCCTTGACAATAGGATCCAGCCTAGGGCTGGGCCCCAACACTGGACCTGGATCTAAGCATGGGTTAGGCCCAGGTAACAGTGGTTGGGACCCAGCTGCGGCTCAGGCCCTGTCTTTGGGCCTAGCCTTGGCATCAGGACCTGGCCTTGAGCCGGGACCTGAAATAGGGCCTTGTATTAGTCCTGAACCTCAATGATAGTACTTGGTCTCCATGATGAGCATGTCCCAATATCAGGTTAGGCCTATATACATCCCCATCCCTATTTTGATTTTACATTAAAGCCCCATTGATTTCAATGTAAAACAAAATCTGAATCGAACACTTTTTTAAAAAATGTATTCCAAACCAAACGAAAGCAGGTGACTTAATGAACAAATGGATGAACTGAAACAAAAAACTTTCCTTTGACCCTCCCTATAATGTATGTAGATTTTCAAATCTGTGAAGGAAAAGCACATGCAAATATTAAAAGAAAGTAAAGGCTTACCTTTCACTCATGAAGCTTGCATCAGTATTGTTTTAAAATTTGAAGCAGGTACACTTACTTAAGGACCTTGCCCATTAACGAAAGTTTCAGTCTCAGTGCAGACAGGTCGAAAATTGCTCTCAAAGTGGTGATGAGCTTTATCCCTTTTCTATTTTTCACAATGTCTGTTTGCCAGGTGACTCTTAAAGTGGTCCAGGAAGTGATTTGGGATGTCATATTTCCTCTATTATTAGGCTCTATGACTGTAACATTCAATAGCACATATCTTGTCTTCTTTATAGATAATCACTTTACAGTGGTAGATGAAATAATGCTACCTACAGTTAAAAGAACTTTCCACATGCGATTCTTTCCAAAATTTAGTGTTCAAAGAAGATGAAAAATACTAGATTAAAATATGAAAATTAATAGACCACAGTTAATGATTTTTTTAATGTCCATTTTCTAGTTCAACTTCCTATTACAGCAGAAATAATTGGAAATGGAATCCACCCAGCTTTTAAAAAAAATGGAAAGTCGGGCACTGTACAAGCAATTTTATGATTATGTCTATTAAGTTCTTATGTTCCCTCACATTAAAATGGCAGTAGTACAAAAACATTTTAAGAGGTTTAGATAATTCAGTCAGCAGTTAACCTGTGCAAATTAATTAAGATTCCCCTTGTATTTCTACATTTTATATTCTTCTTGAAGATGAAGAGAAACTTGAAATTGAAGCAAATTCCTCAATGATGTACCACTAATTTCCTATCAAGAGACTCCACCAGCTCTTATCCATAAAATGATTCAGCAAACAGAACCCACACCCACAACCAAAATTAATGATTACATTTATCTAAACCAGAACTGAAACCGAACCAATTTTTGAACATCTTCATTGAACCCATGCAGAACTTAACTGGGGAAAAAAAACAACTCTGGTTACAGTTTCGGAATAAGGGTTCAGAATAAAGCCAGCTGATGTGATCCACTGCAGAGACTGGACTATGTTTCGGAAAGGAAGGGAACCAGCCCCGTGTCAGTGCAAGTCCTCCGTCGTCATCAGGGCAGTTATGGCTAATGCTGTGCAGTTGCAGAGAGAGAGGGAGGGATCTTTCCTGAGACTTGGCTGTCTCCCACTTGCTGCATCTGTCTCCACTTCCCATGATGCCCTCCACTCTAGGCCCTGGTGCTGGCAGAGGAAGATGCCAGCACTAAAATTCAAATGATTAGAGGACATCTGAGGGAGCTGAGAGCATCGGGAGGGAGATGGCAGCAGGGAGATTTACTTCAGTGAATCTAAGGTGGAGGCAAACAAGCAACAGAGAAAATTTGGGAGGGAGGGAGGAAGTGGGCCGAAGAGACTGTGTGACTGAGAGTTCCTAGAGGGAAGGAGGGAGCAAGGGACTTAGGGAGAATAATTTTGTGAAACATTTGAAGAGTCAGATTTGAAGGAAGTGGCATTTAAGAGGGAACACAGGAAGAACTGATCACATTGGAATAGAGGAGTAACCTAGTAGTTAGAGCAATGGACTACAAACCAGGGAAGCCAAGGATCAAATCCCACTGCAATCTAGGGAAGAATCAGCCATACAACAGAATAGTGCAAGCCTTGATCTAACCAGTGGCAATTTTGAAAACCCAGCGTAATGGACAGGAGCAACTGGGGGTCACTTCTGCCCGTAGAAGATCACCAGTGGGGTAAGGTCAGGGATGAGGGAGATCAGTAGAGTCCCTGGGGACAGAGGGGGTCTTTCATTTAAGAGGGTTTGGTGAGTAGGAAGAGGGGAGAACAGAAAATCTCTCTGACAGTTGGCTGAAGTTACCTTGTGGTGCCAGCAACACAAATTAGTACTGAACGGGCCTTTTCTGGATTAAAATTCACATTAATGGGCACAAAGATCTAATAGGAAGGAGGGTACCTTAGATGATGAACTGGCTGTGAGGCTGAATAGAAATTTCAACAAGAAGTAGGCCAGGTGTAGCATGGGGGATATTTGTTAAATTGCCATATGACACAGACACTTTTTTTGTGCAAGAAGCTTTGCCCCCTTTGCTTTTGAAAGAGAGTTCTTGTCTTCATAAATCTAAGCAGACCTGGCTTCATCATACCAACAATGGCCTATCACTATATAAATGCCAGAGATAGGATTGATTTGGTGTCATAGTGGCACTTTGGCTAATTCCCAAAGCCAAAAGGAGGGAGAGATTTTTTTTTTTTTTGCCTAAACTCTCTCTCTCTGTGCTTTGGATTGTTTTCTTGCTGACCACTGCCAGACAGTTTTTCCTAGCAGGGTGGACGACTCAGAACCAACGTCAGAAAATATTTCTTCATAGAGAGGGTGGTGGATGCCAGGATTCAGAATACCCTTCTGGAGGAAGTGGTGATGAAGAAAATAGTCAATGAATTCAAAAGGGCAAAGGATAAACATTATGGATCTCTAAATGTTAGGCGGAAATGAAGAAGAGGATACATGGAGGTAACCTGCACAAAGCGGCAGTTACTACCCTTAACAGAAGACATGGGGATTACTACCCTCAATCAATAGCCTTGCTTTTGACGCAACTGCAACATCGCTCCCAGCTTTGATGGTAGAGGGGAGAGAACTGGATACAGGCAACAACCGACATGGGCCATGACTTTTATGATCTAGGGTACTGATATGCAGACATAAAGGAAAAAGCACAGGACAACGTCTATGGCCAAGACCCAAAGCAATGAACATCAAGCAACGTGGTTGGAATTATCAAGAAGGCTCCTCACCCAGAAAAAAGGGTGCTAGCAGTAATTTATGGGTTTGGCAGTTGCTTGGTTTTGATTGTTAATATTACTTCCCTTATCATAAGGCTCAGAGGTAACTGTACGGAGCGGCAGTTACTACCCTTGAGAGAAACATGGGGGTTTCCTGCATGGAGCAGAAAATACTACTATAAGAAGCTTGCAGGGCAGACTGGGTGGGCCATCTGGTCATTTTCTGCCGTCATTATTATGTCACTATGTATGTTTACTACACAGTTTTATTGAGATTGTAAATTGTTGTACTTGGAAAAAAACATGACCAAACCACTTTTTATTTTAGATAATAAAGTAGTAGAATGTTCAATTTTGTCAGTCTCTCTGTCCATTCTGAATCAGAACTGAACCAGAGCAAAATAATTCTGGTTAACAGTTACCAAATCTTTATTGCCCTTAACCAGAAATGAGCTGGAACTACTTTGCTAAATCTGAACCCAAAGCCGAATTAAACAAATGTGGGATGACCTATCAAGCAGGGGATGCACAGGAGCCTGATATATTGCGCCACAATAGATTTAAGGTACTATTTTCAAACTGTGCACATTGGGACAAAATCTGCTGGTACTTTCACTTTGAAGCTTGCTGTAGGTACAAAGTAAATGCCAATATTTGAACATGCTTTTTGTATGCGTAGATTTTGTGTGGAAAATAATATACATAAGGGATCATTTAATAAGCTGCATTAGGCATTTACTGCATGGTAAATGTCATTATGCGACAATAACTTGCAGTATTTTAAACACTGCAAAGTCCATATTCAAAAGCCACTTAGATGGATAATGTAATAGCTATCCATCTAAATGGCTTACCTGCTATATTTAGCCCTTATATGGCTAAATTCTAGCCTTTATCTAGTTATTTAGCTAGAATTTAACCAGATAAGAAGGGGACATTCCATGGGCAGGCAAAAGGCATTCCGAGGAGGAACAGATTTAGCCACATAAATTGAGTGGCTAATTCTGATAATCGGATTTACCACTTAACTTATGTGACTAACTGTGGTCGAGCCATAGAACTGTCCTAAAGTTAGCCAGTGAAACATATCCAGCTAACTTTAAGATAGCCGGATATATTCAGCAGTGTGACCATGCTGCTGAATATGTCCTATTAGTTAGCTGTTTATGTTTATCCAGCTAACTAGCCAAGCCACACAGTGGCTGAAAATGGACACCTGCTTATTATTTTTCTCCTGATAATGAAAAAATGACAATGAGCTGCTTTGTGTGCAAAGTAGCTCATTAGTAGGTAATTTCAAATAAACAAAATAATGTGTCTTGCCATTTTGAAAAACGGCGCAAGGAAGTGATGTCGCTGAGCCTGATGGCTGCTTAGGAGAAGAGCTCTTGTGGGGAATGTATAAAATCTTCGAATCCTAATGCACCTCTGAGCCTCCCAATAGACACCATCATTCAGAGGCATCCAGACTAACCTGGCTCCATGTTGCTGAAAAGAAAATCAGTCAATCTGAAGCAGTTTGCTTTATCGGAAGCAATATCGCTACCACGGCTTCTTGCAAGATGGCAACAGGAGATGCCTCAGGGCTGATTGAGGAGTATAGCATGGAGGCAAATGAAAAGCTTGAGCTGAGTCCTGGAGATAGAACCTTGAGTGCAAAACTTAAGTCCTGGTTCCATGAACTTCCGAAGGACATAAAATCAGTTAAGGAAGAGATCTTGGAAATAGTAAGCGAACTCCAAGGGGATATCCCAGAGTTGGAAAGGAGAGTGGAGGTTGCTGAGCTGAAATTACAGAAGCTCAGGGACTTGATAGCGAGCGCACTGACATAAATCAGTGCATGAGCTCATCAGAACTAATGCTAATTATCCGAGAAACTCAAAGATCAAGAGAATAAGGTGAGAAGGAACAATATTCATTTCAGGGGACTCCCCAAATCTCCAGAATATTTTAATTGTAATCAGACAGTGAGAATGATTGGAAAAGCAATCTTAGCAGCAGAGAGGTTCCCCAGTAAAGTTGTTAAAATCATATTGGATCAAGCTCATCTCTCCCTAGGCTCTTGTAAGAATATTCGTAGTGACATTATGGCATGCTTTCATGATTTCTCTGTGAAGGAGGCAGTGATGTTTCAGGCTAGAAATCTGAGAACCTTCAACTGGGAGGGGTGATCTATCTCCAGTCACACTGCACCAGCAAAGAGAATTTAAAAAGATCATCCTTAACCTACACAAGGAGAACATTCGCTACCAGTGAAAATTTGCGGGAGTAGAAGGAGCATGGGACTGTAGTACCGGAAGCAGTGCGTTGACTCAGGACCTCCCCAGCTCCAATGGCAGAGGCATCCACTTCTACTAGAAATGGATGGTTTGGGTCTGGGTGATGCAGACAAGACCCTGCCTGGAAGGCTTCTTTAAGGTGGTGGAAGGACATCAGTGTGGTGTGTGGCCAGGTCTTTAGAAAAGACAAGGATATCGTACAGGTAGGCCACAACCTTGGCATACAATAAATCTCTGAAAATTTCATTCATCATTCGATGGAAAACTGCGGGCGCATTACAGAGGCCGAAAGGCATCACCAGGTATTCGTAATGCCCGTCCCGGGTGTTAAAGGCAGTCTTCCAAATGTCGTTGTGACGAATCCGTACTAAGTTATATGCTCCATGTAGTTCCAATTTTGTGAATGTAGATGCTCCCTGTGGACGATCAAATAATTCTGAGATCAGTGGCAAAGGATACTTGTCTTTGCAGGTGATGGAGTTTAGGCCGCGGTAGTCAATACATGGCCCAAGTGACCCATCTTTCTTGGTCACAAAAAAGAATCCCGCCCCAGCTGGAGAGGTTGAGGTGAGATTGAATCCCTTCACAAAGTTTTCTTGGATGTACTCCATCATAGCCTTTGTCTCAGGTAGAGACAGAGGGTAAGTGCATCCTCAGGGAGGCATGGTTCCTGGAAGAAGGTCAATAGGAAAATCAAACCTTCGAAGAGGCAGAAGAAGGTCTGCTTTTTGCTTGGAAAACACATCTTCGAAATCTGCATAAGGAGAGGGTATACCAGAAGAAGTGGTAACCAAAGGAACCACAGATGGCGGTACCATTTTCTTAAGACAGGACTGGTGGCAGGCGGGACCCCACTCCACTAGTTGCAATGAGCCCCAGTTAAATTAGAGAGAGTGCTTTTGTAGCCAGGGGAGTCCGAGAACTACCGGATGGATGGATTTCTCTAACACTAATAGTTCCAGATCAAGGTGACTGGTACAGATAATTGAGGGGCCGGAGAGGTTGCACCCAAGTTCAGGACCCCTACTGAACTTAGGCCAGGAAGCTTCCCGGATGGACAGGACAGGTCTATAGATGGTGGCCAGGTGCTCCGCAATACAGACACAGACCCAGTTTGTCTCCACCAGAGGCTCTCTTACGGTGTCAGCCGCCCACGACACAACTGCATGGGCTCTTCCATCTTAGCCACAGTAGTGACCCTGCTCAAGGCAGTGCTGGTGGTTGGTGGAGAATGGGATCGAACCTGAGAGGGCTTCTTGGGCATCCAACTCTCCCGGCAACGCTCTTGGAGACAGTGGAAGATTCGGCCTGCCAGGTCTATAAGGTCCTCGAGAGAGGAAGGGAGCTCCCTTGCAGCCAGCTCATCCTCCAGGTAGATAGCTCATAGGCAGTCTTCCTCGGAAGCCAAAGTCCGAAACTCGATGGTGTAGTCAAAGAGACTTCTCTGATCTTGACGAAGATGCAATAAGCTGGTGCTTGCCACGGCATGCCACCCAGGGTCATCGAAGGTCCGTCAAAACACAGCCACAAATTGAGACAACTCCCTTAGGAGGGAGTCCGACCGTTCCCACAGGGAGGAGGCCCAAGCCAGCGCCTTCCCTTCAAGACGAGATAGGATGAAGGTGACTTTGGTCAATTCGTCCTAGAAGATGGAAGGCTGCAGAACGAATTGCTTATAGCATTGGTTGATGAACCCTCTGCAGAGTCTGGAGTCACCGTTGAAGCATGGGATGCTGGTAGGGCAAGCAAGGCTTGAGGCATCAATGGTGATGGCTGTGGATGAGGAAGAGCCGGTGTAGAAACCGGATTACTGGTGAGGGCATCATGCCAGGCGTGAAGACAATCTATGGAGGAGGCCAATGCCTCAAGAAATTGCTGCTGTTCTTGTACCTTGAATGCCTGACCTGGAATGGCCTGGAGGGCACGTGGCTCCACCGAGTCCATGGCCTTTGCAACTTGTTGCAATCGGAGGTGGACCCTTCTGCCGAGGTGAGGTTGACACAACCCATAGGTAGGGATCTACAGGTCCTCACCATCAGCAGGTGGAGTGGGCTGATAGGCAAAGGCCACCAGAGTTTCACCTATACCAGCTCTCGTTCTCTGCGGGTTGAGCCTTTGGGAGCGGGGCCGGCAGGACCTAGGTGTGCCTCTGTATATAGTTGCAGTAGGAGTTGGTTCAGCCCAGAGACAGCAGGTGAGATATGGTACAGTCTTACTCCGGACTAGGTAATGTCCTGGAAACTCGGGCGCCAGTGGTGCGAAGACAGACAGGGGGCGCTCGAGCAAAAGTAGGCCGAAGCCTCAAGAAACCACATCCAGGGAGTACGCAGAAGAGGCGTCTAATGGTTGGCTTGAGTCAGGGCTGGTGGCGATCTGAGAGCAGTGGCAACAAGGCTGAGGTCTGATCACAGAGGTAGTCAATAGCGTAGTCAAGCCAAGCTGAGGTCTGATCATGGAGATAGTCAATGTGTAATCGAACAAAACAGGGTCTGGGTCTTGGTCTGGGTCTGGAGATAGGCAGTAGCGTAGTCGGGCGAAGCGGAGGTCTGGGTCTGGAAATAGGCAGTAGTGTAGTCAGGCGAAGCGGAGGTCTAGGTCGGAGATAGGCAGTAGCGAAGTCGGGTGAAGCAGATGTCTGGGTCTGGAGATAGGTAGTGGCAACGTCAGGCAAAGCGAGGTCCAAGTTTGTGTAATTAATCCGAAGAATACGCAGGTTAGGAACGAAGAGTTAGGAACAACGAGGAACAGGAACGCAGGGTTGAGACGAATCTCTAGAAGCAACGAGTACTCCACCAGCGAGGGGACCTGTTGCAAAGGCAATGCTAGGAAGGGGAGCCTGATCTTAAATACTGAGATTAGGTTGACATCATCATCCGGGGCCGTGGCTAGGTTCCTGCCGCGGTCCCTACTTAAGAGTCAATGATGCGCGGCGCAAGTAGCAGCATCTGTCCGCGGGCCACGCGGAGAGGCCCAACGAGAAGTGGAAGCAGGACCGGGAACGCCGGGGACTATGGCAGAGCCGGAGGCACTGTGGGAGGCCCGAGGACGAAGCTGACGGCTCACCACCGCCAGCGAGGAGGAACCAGTGGCTGGAGTTACAGTAGAAAGGTGAGGGGGCCGTGCCGCGGGTCTGCCGCGGACAGCACGCATAACAGTGGACTTTTGGAGTGTTGGGTGAGGGGAGATTTAGAAGGAATTTCTCTGTGAGGCTGGATGAAGGGTGTTTGTGTGAAGGTGGGGGGCGGGGGTGAGAGCGAGTGGGGGAGGGGCAGGGGTGCTTAGAGGGAGCGGTTTCTTAGGTTGTTTATGGATGAGCTGAGTTAATGATGATAATGCAGGGGTAAAGGGGTTTTGTTTTTTTAGTGGGGGTAATCGAGGGTGTACCTGTGGGGCTTTACACATGCTTTTGTTTCCACTATTGCTCTAAGATGGCTTTGATTAATGTTTGCTTCTTTGAACATTAAAGGTCTCAATTCACCACTGAAGCAGCATTTGCTTTTTAAAGAAGCCCGTAGCTTGGCTGTATCTATTTTTTTTTTTGTTGTTGTTGCAAGAGACACACTTAAGAAAAAGGGATGAAAGGTTAATGGTTCATAAAATGTTTTCATCATTGTTGTTCACTTCTTGCACTGTTAAGAATAAATGTGCTGGGATGGGTGTGCTTATCTCCAAGGATTTGATTGTAGATGTTCAGGCAATTAAAAAAGACCCTGAGGGAAGATATATTTTGGTTAAATTAAAGATAGATTCAACAGTTTATACTATTGTAAATGTTTATGTCCCTAATAATAGTGGTTATTTCATCCCAGGGACATTGGAATGTTAACCTGCATCCTGCTGTCCTCGGGATGCTTGTTGAAGGAGCCCAATACTGAAAAATTCTCTCCCGCAACATTCCAAAATCCCCCCCCCCCCCCCCCCCGGGATCACTGCCCACCCCCTCCCCCTCCCCCTGCTGAGGCAGCCTATAAGTAACATTTTAAAAAAGCAAATTAGAGTTGCATGGGGACACACCGCCCCATTCCTATACCCCCTCCTCTTAGTTCATATTTGGTCCCCCACCCACAAAGACCCCCAGTATCCAATCCTCCAATAGCAGGCCCCCCACTCCCTCCGGTCCTCTCAACATACTCCATAATCCCTCCCTCCCCCTCTTCTTTAAAAGAAAATATACCCTGGTGGTCTAGGGGGAGGGGAGCACCACTAGACACCAAGGATTATGGTGTTTGTTGTGGAGGCTGCTACTGGGGGGAGGGGAGTTGGATACGGGGGATCTTTGGTTGGGGGGAGCAAGTATAAACTAAGGAGAGGGGTTTAAAAAGGAGTGGGTTGTCACAGTGTGAATCTAAAGTGCTTTTTAAATTTGGAAGAGGGTCTGGGAGTCCCTAATATATCATTAAGAAGTATATTGTGACTTCTCAGTTACAGGTTTTAGTAAATTGGCACTTTCACTCTTCACTTTAACAGTGGGTGTCTACTGAAGAATCTCTCATGGATCCTATACCAGTACAAGCTTCTGTGTATTTTCCAAAACATGTGCGTACTCCATTTCACCTTCACAATCCTTTTACGGCTCTAATCATAAAGATAGGGGATTTCTCATGGGCAAAAAATAACCATTGTTACCTCACACCGATTGGGTATAATAAAGACTTTCTGCCTGGTCTGCATTCTAAAAGGGTTTGGATTTGGGATGCTTTAGGAATCAGGACCCTGGGTCATTTATTTGAGAATAATAGGATTAGCTCTTTTGAGAAGTTAATGGATAAATCTGACCTGGGTGAGTCGGCTAATTTCTATTTTCTACAATTAATTACAGCATTTCTTGGATATGGCTACAGTTAAGAATGACTTGGCAAGGGGTAAATCCCTTTTCGAAAGTATATGTGATGAATCAGGCCAAGCTAAAGGACATATTTCTAAAATTTATGGAATCCTCAATGTTGGGTTATCTTATAAATCTAAGAATGTTCTGGTGTGGGAGGATGTGTGGTGTGAGAGGAATTGTACGAGAGTCAATGGGGTTCATGCTTTTTTGAATATTGGGAAGAGCTCTCTTTCTGCTCTCGTCAAGGAAAATGGTTACAAATTATTGTATCATTGGCATTTGACTCTGCAAACACTGCACAAATAGTACCCAATGGTACAAGAGGTTGGTTGGAAGAATTGTGGGGAAATAGGATCTTTTTTCAATTTGTGGTAGAGTGGTTCAGAAGTACAGAGGTATTAGGATCTTATTTCAGAGGTCATTTATGAGGATACCAAGATCAGATTGCTAACAAAAAAAAAAAAATTTGTATTAGGTTTGCCTGACATGATCATCGCCACCAAACTAATGCAATCTATCTTTTAAATTATTATTGCAGCTAGATTAGAAATTGAACAAAGTGGAAAAAAAAATGCCTCTTTGCCCTCTATGGGTTTGTTAGAAGAAAAAGTTTAGAATTTATTAAGCATTTTTCCCATAAATACAGAATGGGAGAAAAGCCTTAGTAAATCAGGCCCTTAATAAGTTGACAGCATTTTAATATAATAAGGTGGAGGAATTTTATACTATTTGGAAACTCTTTCGGTTGTGGCCAGAGAAATGGTGTGACCCTTGCTTGTTGTGCTCTGCTTATGACAGCTCTATGTAGTGTCCCTATCTGTGCAAAGTCATTATTGGGAGGGTGGAGGACGAGGGGGGGATTGATGTTGTTATTGTTAAAATGAGTGAACCTGCCTCATATGCAGGGAGATTGATTACTGATTGCTTTGCTATGGTTCAATAAAAACATTTAAATTGAAAAGAAAAAGAGAAAGCTGTTGGGGCTGGGCCTGGAGCCATAAGGATGCTCTGGACCCCCACTGGGTCACAAGGGATGTATTAGTAAGGACCTAGGGCAAGGTTGGGTGAGCTCCTGAGGGGGGGGGGTTATCTTTTAGCAAAAGGAGAGGAATTTGTGGAGGAAGTGGGGTTTTGAACCCAGGAGCTTAATTTTGTTAAAAACATTTGTAGATTCTTTGACTACCTAATGGGGCAGCAGAGAGAGGGTGGAAAAAGAGGTCTTAAGAGACCTCTAAGGGTTTTGGATATACTGGGAAGGGAGTGATTCAGGCCGCGCTAGGGCCTTTCAAGAAGATGGTGGCCACGGGCTGTGGGGTCGCCATAGCGTGGAATTCTATGGGGCTACTACCTCATGGTACTTTTCTTCACAATAGTTTAACAGATCTGTTGGGGGATCCTTAGGGCTGGAACTGAAAACCACTGATCTTAAATATGAAAATAACTCAACCGGTATGCAGTGTCACCGGTCGCCACCTAGGGCCTGCACGAGCTGCTGACAGTTTTCTGGAACACACTGCTCAGAGCCAGCTACTTGCAATAAAAAGCTTTCAGTTTCTCTACTGAGACACTAGATCACTCCAGTAAAATACATCTGTAATAAGCAGTAGGCCAGCCCAATTTCCCAGGACTATATATAACCTACTTCCCTTTTTTGCAGATTTAAAATCCCTAACTGAAGGCTATGGCTCTCTCTGCTTTTCGGGTCTGGGAAAATTCTCTCTCCTCTGGCTCCCCAGCTGGTTCTGCTGGAAGGCAGTGTTCTCTTCCTTAAAAATCACTGGCACCACACAACAGCTTTTTTAAAAATTAGCCTCACTTTTGTCTCCTAGTTATTAGCAAAGCTTTCTGTGGCTGCTACCTTTACTTTTATTGGTTCTTTGCCTAAGATATCCAAACTACATTTCCCAGTAGCCTTGTGCTTCCTGTTCCTTCTGGATTTACAAGCTCCTAGCTAACACTTGCTCACTTTTTCTTTCTGCCTTAGGCCAGTGCTCCCCCTGGAATCGCCTTTAAAACTTCCTCTGACTTCTGGACAATCTAACGGTCCTGTTTCTTTAGGCTACTTCTGCCTGTGTGACACCAAACTCCTGTTTCATCACAGTCAAGTAGATTTAAAAAAAAAAAAAAAATTCAACACTGTGATCATAATACATTTTTATTATGAAAAAGATAAAAGTATAAGGAATATAAGCAACTTAGAGGAAACAGGGAAGAAATCTGGGGGGGGGGGGGGGGGGGGGGGGGAAAGGCTAACAGAGAGAAATAAAGAACCAAGACTCAGGCAAGCCGATATTTTGAAGGCCAAGTAGTGTTATGTTAAAATCCCAAAGGATAGATGTCTCTCAGCAGAGCAATAAAGAAAACATGATCAATTTGGTGTGTACATTTTTTAAAATAATATTCTCTTTATTATATTTTTAGAATCATAATTCAAGGAACCCTTTAATTAGAACAAAAAATATGAATACATAAGATAGAAGTATCCAAGAAATATTAAAACCCTAATAAAAAAGTAAAAAAAAACATGCTCACTAGTATATAGACCACAATATGGGAGCAAGCTAATGAAGAAATATAGGAAAATAATCTTTAAAAAAGACCCAACCTAAAATATAAATGGCATCCTATTTAGCAACGCCTATGGATTAACTCTGCTGCTCTGGAGAAATTGTTTAAGTTGGTCAAGATCTTAAAAAAGATATTTTGCATTTCCCAAAGTTATATAGCACTTGCATGGGAACCTTAATTTAAAAACTAGCTCCCGGTGCAAGCACCCTCTGTTCTATTGAAGAAAATACTTGCACCTATACTGAGCCGCTTTGGACCCATCAGGAAAAACTTCTAACTTAGTAACAAGAAAAGATTTATTCCTTAAGCCTAAAAAACTTTTTAAGTGTCCATTCTTTAGTATTCTCTTGGGCAAATGTAGCACTCAGTGAAACTTGTTTCCTGAGATTCAATAGATGAGGCAGGTAAATCAATAACTTCAGGAGGAGAATCGGCTCCAAGTGAAGTAGCAGCAATGGTTATTTGATGGAAGACCTAGAGCAGGCCTTCCCAAACTTGTCCTGGTGACCCCATAACCAACAGGGTTTTCAAGATATGCACAATGAATACAGATAAGAAACATTTGCATATACTAGGCCTCCAATGTCTGAAAATTTATCTCATGCATATATTTTGTAAATATCGTACAAACCCAATTGGTTTGTGAAGTCTCCAGGAGAGGTTTGAGAAATCCTGCTTAGAGTACTAATATTTTCAGTCAAACATTTTTCTGGTGAACTATTTGTGTGTGTGTGTGTGTGTGTGTATATATATATATATATATATTAGAGATGTGAATCGTGTCCTCGATCGTCTTAACGATCGATTTCGGCTGGGAGGGGGAGGGAATCGTATTGTTGCCGTTTGGGTGTGTAAACTATCGTGAAAATCATTAAAATCGTGAGCCAACACACTAAAACCCCCTAAAACCCACCCCCGACCATTTAAATTAAATCCCCCACCCTCCCGAACCCCTCCCCCAAATGCTTTAAATTACCTGGGGATCCAGCGGTGGTCCAGAACGGCGGCGGTCCGGAACGGCCCCCTCAATTGAATCCTGTTGTCTTCAGCCGGTGCCATTTTGCAAAATGGCCGCCGCAAAATGGCGGCGGCCATAGACAAAAACGATTCGACGCAGGAGGTCATTCCGGACCCCCGCTGGATTTTTGGCAAGTCTTGTGGGGGTCAGGAGGCCCCCCCCAAGCTGGCCAAAAGTTTCTGGGAGTCCAGCGGAGTTCAGGAAGCGATTTCTTGCCGCGAATCGTTTTCCGTACGGAAAATGGCGCCGGCAGGAGATTGACTGCAGGAGATCATTCAGCGGCGGTCCGGAACCCCCGCTGAACGACCTTCTGCAGTCGATCTCCTGCCGGCGCCATTTTCCGTACGGAAAACGATTCGCGGCAAGAAATCGCTTCCTGAACCCCGCTGGACTCCCAGAAACTTTTGGCCAGCTTGGGGGGGCCTCCTGACCCCCACAAGACTTGCCAAAAGTCCAGCGGGGGTCCGGAACGACCTCCTGCGTCGAATCGTTTTTGTCTATGGCCGCCGCCATTTTGCGGTGGCCATTTTGCAAAATGGCGCCGGCTGAAGACAACAGGATTCAATTGAGGGGGCCGTTCCGGACCGCCGCCGTTCTGGACCACCGCTGGATCCCCAGGTAATTTAAAGCATTTGGGGGGGGTTCGGGAGGGTGGGGGATTTAATTTAAAGGGTCGGGGGTGGGTTTTAGGGGGTTTTAGTGTGCCGGTTTTCCTGCCCTCCCCTTCCCCCGATTTACGATTTTTTAACGATAAATCGGGGGAATTGGTATTGTATCGTGGCCCTAACGATTTTTGACGATTTAAAATATATCGGACGATATTTTAAATCGTCAAAAAACGATTCACATCCCTAATATATATATATATTCTTCCCTTTGAATCTTTCAAAAGCAAAGCAGACAATTTACAAATTAAACACATCTAAATATAACCAGATGTGCACCCTGCCATTCTAAAGTTTATTGCCTTGTCATTTTGTTCAGTCTTAGAGTAGATGCCAGAATAGTTTGTCAGCTTGAATCACAAGACAAACATTAGGACTGCTGCACTACATTTTCCAACTGATCTGAAGTGAAGTCTCGGAATTTCATTAAATCTTACAAACCTTCAAAACCTGTTTTACACAGCTTTCAGGTAATCAGAGCTCACAGGGAAATCATTGGACCATATGAATTGCTTTATTTAATAAGCTACTGTGTCACTAACAATATCAAACCTGTTTATCTGTCCTTGGTTAAATCCAGTCACTCGCAAGATCTGCAGATCAAGACTTGGTAAGTACTAATTATCATTGCCAACTGATATTAAAATACAGTAAACGGCAAATGCTATGTCTGACCACCAATTCTGAGGCTATCAGGATTGGAATGATCATAGTCTTGATCCCAGCCTCAAGTAGGGTTGCCAACTGATTCTAGATTTTCAGGACAGGTTGATCCAGTCCTGATTTTACTCCCCTGTTTGCAGGTGCTTATAGTCTTGCTTTTCTTAGGGAATGCAATAGGAAAATCAGAATTATTCCCAGCATTAGAGATGTGCAATCGTTTAGGACGAATTAGGCAATTTCATTGAAATTGCCTAATTCGTCCTGGTTCAGGGAACTCGAAAACCGAACAAAATTTTCCTTAACGTTTGGGAAAATTCGGTTTTCAGGTTAGTGTGTGCTAATGGGGAGTTAGCGCGTTAGTGCGCACTAACCAAAATTCGGGGCCCCCGAATTTCAAAGGCCCGAACCGCGGGAAATACGAAATTTCCTGCGGCGGGCCGAAAATGAAGCCCAAACCGAAGGGTTCAGGCTTTGCACATCTCTCCCCAGCATACAATGGGCTAAAATCAGGACTGTATCAACCTGTTCTGAAAATATGGAGCCAGTTGGCAACCTTAACTCCAAGAAAGATTAACGAATGGAGCCAATGGAGATTACTTAGAATTTAATACAGTGATGAGGCAATATTCACATCTGCCCCACTTTTACCCGTAGACTTTGCGCCAGAGTGTGCAAAAATACTTGACCTTTGAGACTTAGCCTGTTTTTTTCTTTCTGCAGATGCTTTTTCTGTTCAAAACAGCACACATTGTTGCCACCCCCAGCCTAATCCTGTGGAACAACTTGTGTACTTTTAGCCACATGGAAGATGGGCAATTTTCAAAAAATCCTTTTTAAGCTGAGTAAATTTTGTATTTTCCCAAATAAATGGCTTTAGAAAACTTCCCTGTGAGTGTATGGCAAATAAAACTGCAGAGAGGAGGCTGGAAACTACAGGCCGGTTAGCCTAAGTTCGGTGGTGGGAAAATTAATGGCTCTACTGAAGGAAAGGATAGTGAGCTACCTTCAATCCGGTGGGTTGCTCGATCTGAGACAGCATAGATTCACCAGGGGAAGGTCAAGTCAGACAAATCTGATTGAAGTTTTTTTGATTGGGTGACTAGAGAATTGGATCATGGAAGAGTGTTCAATGTGATTTACTTGGATTTCAGCAAAGCTTTTGATACAATCCCACATAGAAGACTAATGAATAAAATGAGAAGCTTGGGAGTGAGCGCCAAGGTGGTGGTGTGGATTACAAACTGGTTGATGGATAGAAGGCAGTGTGTGATCGTAAATGGAACCTACTCTGAAGAGAAAATGATATTAAGTGAAGTACCACAGGGATCGGTGTTGGTATGGTTCTGTTCAGTATATTTGTGAGTAACATTGTGGAAGGGATTGAAGGTAAAGTTTGTCTATTTGCGGATGATACTAAGATCTGCAACAGAGAGGACACGCCAGAAGGAGTAGAGAGGTTGAGATGTGATTTAAGGAAGTTTCAATGATGGGCGAAGATATGGCAGCTGGGATTCAATGTCAAGAAGTGCAGAGTCATGCATCTGGGGTGTGGTAATCCAGAAGAGTTGTATATGATAGGGGGTGAAGGGCTATTGTGCACGGAACAAGAGAGAGACTGTGGAGTGATAGTGTCTAGCGATCTGAAGATGATGAAGCAATGTGACAAGACAATAGCAAAAGCCAGAAGAATGCTGGGCTGCATTGAGAGAGTTATAACCAGTAAGAAAAAGAAGGTGATAATCCCCTTGTAAAGGTCCTTAGTGAGGCCTCACCTGGAGTACTGTGTTTGGCTCTGGAGACTGTATCTCAAAAGGGACAGAGAGAGGATGGAGGTGGTCCAGAGAAGGGTGACCAAAATGGTGATGGGTCTCCATCAAATGAATTATGAGGAGAGGTTGAAGGTCCTAAATATATACCCTGGAGGAGAGGAGGTACAGGGGAGATATGATACAAACCTTCAGATACCTGAAAGGTTTTAATGATGTACAATCAATGACAAACCTTTTCCATTGGAAAGAAATCAGTAGAACTAGGGGTCACAAAATGAAATTCCAGGGAGGATGACTCAGAACCAACGTCAGGAAATATTTCTTCACAGAAAGGGTGGTGGATGCCTGGAATGCCCTTCCAGAGGAGGTGGGAAAGACAAAAACAGTAAAAGATTTCAAAGGGGCATGGGATAAACACTGTGAATCCCTTAAGGCTAGAGGATGTGAATGAAGAAAAGAATGCATGAGATAACTTACTGGTGTGGCAGTTACTACCCTTAAGCATTAAGCCTTTTTGCTGTTGATGCAACTTCATCATTGTTCTCTGCTTCAACAGCAGGAGGAAAAGGGGAATTATTAGATTCAGACAGCAACCAACAAAGACATTGAATTGCACAGTATGGGAAAACGAATAAGCATGGGACTAACTTGCTGATATGGTGGTTATAACCTTTAACCAAAAAGCTTTTACACTGTTCAATCAACTCCATTGCTCTCTAGGGGTGTGCATTCATTTTCGATGTATTGGCAATCCGTCCCTATTCGTTGTATTTGTGGGGTCACGAAAAGTATGGCGAACCCCCACAAATACCCCCAAGACTTACCAAAAGTCCCTGGTGGTCCAGCGGGGGTCCTGGAGCGATCTCCTGCACTCAGGCCGTCGGCTGCCGGTATTCAAAATGGCGCCAATAGCCTTTGCCCTCACTATGTCACAGGGGATATTGGTGTCATTGGTCAGCCTTGTCACAAGGTAGGAGCAATGGATGGCCCCTTAAGCATGGCTGTATAGCAGCCATGCTTAAGGGGAACAAATATGCTCAGTAGTTTGAGAAACTCACAAGAATTAAATTCATGCTGCCAGCAGGCGAGTAAGTTTTTCTCAGTCCTGCATAGATGCCAGAGGAGGCAGCAAACCTGTGCTACCAACAGGATAGCTGTAGGCCAGAGGCTAGTGGAAATTTGAGTGGGTTGCAGGACTCAGGTTGGGGAAACTTCCCTTATGGATGGCATAATGGACTCCTAAAAGCTATGGAGCCAGAAGAAAATTACTACAGGAACTAGATCCCTGTCAAAAGAGAAATTTACAAGTAAGAAAAAGTCTGAACTCTACGAAAAGGACTGGCAATAGGGAAATTCTGTTTGGTTTTCCTGTTACAAAAATTAGAAAGATAACTATTAAAAAAAAGCATCATTTATGCATATTTAATGAATATTTGCTTAAATGTTATTTTCATGACTGATGAAGAAACAACTTTTTCAAGTGTAAGCTACATAAATAAAGTTATATCTTAGGTTAGAACAAATAACTGTTTCTCCCTCTGCTGGCTTTTTCCTGAGAAGCTAGTAAGTGGTTACCAAAGGGAAAACGAAAATACTCCAGACCCTGAATTGATCTCTTGTGTACATGTTGCATTCTCACATTTATTTACATGGCTGAGTAATATAGAAACACATACTATGATGGCAGGGAACAACCCTCTTGAAATACTGCAGTCTCTCTCTTACTCTGTCCTCACTTTCCACTAATCTTTTGTGCTTATCCCATTTTTACTTGAATTCTGATACAATAGAGCAACTAAGGGCCGTATTCACTAAGGGGTAGATTTTCAAAAAACGCGAATAGGTGTACTTTTGCTGGCGCTTCAGGCGCCAGCAAAAGTACGCTGGATTTTAGTAGATACGCGCGGAGCCGCGCGTATCCGCTAAAATCCTGGATCGGCGCGTGCAAGGCTATGAATTCTGTATAGCCGGCGCGCGCCAAGCCGCGCAGCCTACCCCCGTTACCTCCGAGGCCGCTCCGAAATCGGAGCGGCCTCGGAGGGAACTTCCTTTTGCCCTCCCCTCACCTTCCCCTCCCTTCCCCTACCTAACCCACCCGGCCCTGTCTAAGCCCCCCCCCCCCCTTACCTTTGTTGGGGGATTTACGCCTCCCAGAGGGAGGCGTAAATCCACGCGCGCCGGGACGCGACCTGGGGACAGGTCCGGAGGGCGCGGCCATGCCCCCGGGCCGCCCCGGCCCGTAACCACGCCCCTGGGCCCGCTCCCGAAACGCTCCCGGCACGCCCCCTAAACGCCGCGACGACCGGGCCCGCCCCCCGACACGCCCCCGGCACGCCCCCCTCGGAGAACCCCGGGACTTACGCGAGTCCCGGGGTCTGCGCGCGCCGGTGAGCCTATGTAAAATAGCCTCACCGGAGCGCAGGGCCCTGCTCGCCTAAATCCGCCCAAATCCGGGCGGATTTAGGCGAGCAGGGCTCTTAAAATCCGCCCCTAAGAGTTTTTCCTATAGACATAAAGAGGTCAATATTCAAAGCTGGCCATTTAAGTAACTTGGCCAGATATAACTTTCAAGGCATATTCAGCGGCACGGCTATGTCGCTGAAAATATGCATATATATATTTCCACTTTGCTGTATAAGTCATAACCGGCTAGGTTTAGACCTGCTCTATGGCATGTCTAACTTAACCAGTTAACTTATGTGGATAAGACCGAAAATTGCTAGTTAGCACATATGTTATGTGGCTAACTTGCTCTGCCTCGATTCGCCTACTTATGTGGCTAACTTTTGACCCATATAAGTGACTTATGTGGCTAAGCAGGGCTGGAGGAACCATTAGGCGAGCTAGGCCTGTGCCTAGGGCGCCGCGGCAGGCGACAGAATTTTGAAAGGGCAAAAAGTGCCCTTTCAAAATTCTGCCAGCACCCGCCTCACCGTGCCACCCTCCCGACGCCCCCCTTGTGGTCCAGCGGAGGGCCTGGGAGCGATCTGCTGCTCCCTGGGCCTCGGCTGCCACTAAGCAAAATGGCAGGGGCGAGTCACATGGTAGGGGCTAAAGGCCACCGGCGCCATTTTGCTTAGTGGCAGCCGAGGCCCCGGGAGCGGCAGATCGCTCCCAGGCCCCCATCTGGACCACCAGGTATTTTGTAAGTTTTCTTTGGGGGGGAGGAGTTGGGGCTGCGACCAGGGGCGGGGCTGGGGGCGGCACAAGGCTGAAGGTGCCTAGGGCTCCCAAATCCCTTTGCACCTGCCCTGCGGCTAAGTGGTGGTCACTGAATGTAGGCACATATTCAGCAGCCACTACTTAGCTGCATAAGCTATATTTATGCAGATAAACAGCATTGTACGCGCTTTGAATATTGATCTCCATATAGTGAAATGCCATAGTGAATCAGGCCTTAACTTGGGAATGTAAAATTACATATCTTCCCTGTAAGCTATTTTTATAATACCCTCGTTATTAGGAACTGTTAGATCTGGATCTCTATAAATAGCTGGAGTTTCATCAAGGAGCCCTCCAATTTTGAATGTCTAGCCAACATTTATGCCATATTTATTTATGCCATATTTATAAATCTCTGTTTATGTCTCGCTAATATATTGTTTTTTGTTGATTATATTTATCACTCTCCAGTTGTTATAGTTTAAAATCTGTCCTGTCTTCCATCTCCCATGTTTTACGCTCCCTGTTTAATGTAACTTTACTTTTCACGCACTGCCTCCATTGTATGCAAATATAGCTCATGCTTATTCATTAAGGGGCAGATTTTTAAAAAGTACACGGGCGCGAACAAAAGTACACCAGATTTTAAAAGATACGTGCTGGCTGCAGTGCGTAGTCGATTTTGCGCAGCCTTGCGCGCGCCGAGCTGCGCAGCCTGCCTTCATTCCCTCTGAGGCCGCTCCGAAATCGGCCTCGGAGGGAACTTTTTTTTTTGTCCGCCCCTCACCTTTCCCTCCCTTCCCCTATCTAACCCACCCCCCAGCCCTAAATAAATCCCCCTCCCCTACCTTATTTTGTTGAGTTACGCCTGTCGCCGGCTCCCTGCCCCGGCACAGGCCGCTGTGCTGGAGCACTCGGCCCCGCCCCCGGGCCGCCAACACGCCCGCCCGGACACGCCCCCGAACGCCGCGCCGCCTCCAACACGCCCTCCAAGCAAAGCCCCGGGACTTACGCGCGTCCTGGGGCTTTGTGCACGCCTGCGACCTAAGCAAAATAGGCGCGCCGGCGCGCCGCGCTTTTAAAATCTACCCCTAAGTGTATGCTAAAACCAGATTAGCTGGGGAGGGGGGCCCCTTCGAGGGCAGGTTTGAGAATCACTGTCACAGGCCATTTACGCTTGCACTTTGCTTTTGACTTATTTTCATCTGAGGACAGCCTTCAGCCTTTCCTTCAAGACCCAGAGCTCATTGGAGCATGGGCTCCCGCCTCCACACTTAGCCAGACTTTGAGATCTCAGTCTCTTCTGCTGGAGTATTCCTGTGCAGGCCCTGCATCTCCCTCTTGTAGAGGTGGGCAGTAATATGCCTTAATATCCCCAAACAGGTGAGGCTGTCTCCCTCCTCAGTTTGGCCTGTGCTGGCACAGATTTCTTACTGGGGACCCTTCTTTTAGGAGAGGTGAGCAGTGCTTCAGGACCTGGGTCAAGAACAAGGGCATTTTCTTGTATACTGAAAAGGGTAGTATGGATCCGGGCTCCGGATCGTGGAGTCCCTGCTCTGCTCGCCGCCTGCAATGCCACTTTCACATCCAGCAGTTCTGCATGAGGAAGGCTGATCCTCTCTTTAGACCAGCTCTAGCCTCTCCACTCCCTCTTTTCTCTTCTCCACATCTTCTTATTTTCCTGCTTCCCTGGATACTTTTTCCTTTGTGCCTTTCCTGCTTACATAGAAACATAGAAATGACAGCAAAAGAAGACCAAACGGCCCATCCAGTCTGCCCAGCAAGCTTTCACACTTATTTTTTTCTCATACTTATCTGTTACTCTTGGCCCTTATTAGTAACTTTTTGGTTCTAGTTACCTCATTCTTTCCAGATATTTTTCTCTGTTCTTCTGAGATTACTTGTACATTTTGAATGTTATCTTTTGCTCTTACCTCTTTTGAAAACCATACTGGTTTACGTCTCTTGCTTCTCCCACTTGCAGTGCTTTCAGCTAACCCCATTATATTAAGGTAATTAAACGATAGCTCTCTTACTATCTGTTCTTTTGTTTTGAATTTTAAGAGAGCCAAGTTGGGAGCCTCACTTTTTTAAACTGATAACTTATTGCCTGACTCAAGGATTCCTGGCTGTGGCCTGTGGTAGGGGATTTAAGCTCTGGGAAAAGCTGAATCAGTCAGTTCAGCATTCTTTCATGTAAATCCCCTCAATGTGGAAGATATTTGCTGACTCCATTGTTCCAACTGGGCTCATTAAAATTTTAGGAAATATAGGGGACAGGAGATTGATAAAGGAACTTGTTCCAGTGACTGCAGTTTACTAACTTTTAGTCTGTGGTTGGCTGAAGTGTCTATTGGGCTGTTTCTAAGACAATAAAGGAAAATATTTTTGGGGCACGAGTCTTGATTTGGTCCTGCCATTTTTGAGCCTTATCCTCTGGGGCTTAACATTTGTTGGTGCCACATATATCTGTCCTATGGAAAGTAATTAGCCAGAATCTTTTCAATCTTATTGAAGTGCTGTGGTAAATTTGGATCACTGCATAAGTGGTGCATTATATTAGATATATCAGTGGTTTTAAAACTATTTTTCTTGGGACCTAGAGGAGATACATTTTCTCAGGACCCAGTAGAAGAAAAACACTTATCCCCATAAATATGAAGGGCAATATTTGCTCTAACCACCTCATGTCAAGCAACAACTAAAATTAGATATTGAAATCCAGAGCTTAATCTGTAGAGAAAAAGGAAGTGGACCTGTAGAGCAGTGGAGGGGGAGAAGGGGAAGCTGGGCCAGGGTCAGGACAGGGTATGAACTATGCAAAGGACCGGTGCCAAGTGGGAACTCTCTCTGTCCCCCCAAAGACACACACACTCTCTCTCACACACACATATACTCAAATACACAATTCACACTTTTCCTCCTCCTTATCCCAGTGATTCTCGATTCCCAGCCTCTCATCAGTACCCATTCCCTCCTTCCCTGTGGGTTGCCTGGAGGAGAGGGGCTGGAACACAACACCCCTGCTTCTCTGCCACTAAAGGTTGAAAAAGAGCTGGTGGAACTCCACTATAGGCCAGAACTCCACAAATTAAGCCACGTTGTGATCACTTATAAATCATTTTAAACACAGTATAAATGAGGAGGTCAATATTCAAAAGCCATTTAGATGGATAAATCACAAGTTACTCAACTAAATGCAAATGTGGCATATTCAGCCACTTATCTGGCTAAATTATAGCCGGATAACTACTTATCCGGCTATAATTTAGCTAGATGAGGAAAGGATGTTTCAGGGGCATTCTGGGAAGGAGTTGAGTTATCCAGCTAATGTAGCCGAATATTGCATGTACCTGGCTACATTAGCTGGATAACTTTAGACCTGGTCGGAAGCAGGTCTAAAGTTATCCAGCTTCATGTAGCCGGATAGCTAAGCTTGCTGCTTATCCGGATATCTTTAAAAGATATCCGGGTAAGTAGCACCAAGAAAGTTAAAAAAAAAAATTTAAAAAAAAAATCAAGTACAGGGCCCTGTGGCCCGATTTCCTCCCACCCCCATCAACAAATAGCAAAAAGGCCATAGCGGCCTTGCAACCCCCACCTCATATCACCTCCTATATGTATCGTATTAATGTTTCCTGCTGCAGGGTCCTTCCCTCTCCCCCCTCCCCAGGAACTTGAAAGGATTGCCCACTCCCATCATTGTGATAAACACACACACACACACACACACCCACACCCTCCCCTCCATCCTCCCAAACCCATAAAAGCCTTACCGGGAGCAGGGTCCAAACTTACCCGCCCCCCCCCCCCCCCCGGGGCGACGTCCGGCGCAGTCTCTGTTAAAGCTGCGCTGGAAGCGTGACCTACACTCAGTTTATGCTTCCGGCACTCCAGCGCTTTGGCCTGGTCATCACGATGGGGGAGGGGGAGAGGGCCTGGCACAACAATCCTTTCAAATCTGGGGGGGGGGGGAGGCGGGGGAGAAAGAGCACATCAGGAAAGGTTAATACGATACATATAGGAGGTGTTGTGGGGAGGGGGTGGCAAGGCCACCATGGCCTTTTTGCTGTTTGTTAATGGGGGTGGGATGAAATCGGGCCACAGGGCACTGTATTTTTTTTGTTTGTTTGTTTGTTTTTAACTTTCTTGGAGCTATTTACCTGGTTAAGTAGCAAGTTATCAGACCACACAAGGCTGCGTAACTTAGAAACCTAACTGGCTAAATTCAGACATAGCCGGTTAGATTTTTAAGTTGTCCAGCTATATGTAGTCAGATAACTTTAAGCAGGTATATTCAGCCTGACATTTATCCAGCTGAATATACGGAACAAGTTATCCAACAAACTGCTCAACTAAACGGCTTATTGAATATTGGCCTCATAAAATACAATATAAAGGAAAAACAGAAATCTGATTGTTTTACTTGCATTTAATAGGACGGGTGTGTCTGTCTATTCCTGATCACTTTACAATCTGGATCAAAGGACGAAAATGCTGTCCCCAGTATCAGGTCTGCTGTTCTGTCGCTTTCTACCCTTCTGTCTCATTCACAGTACTGTCTCAGTCCCCTCCCAAAGGCCCCATTGCTCACTCTGGGGTAGATTTTCAAAGGGTTAAGCGCGTAAGATCCGTGCTTAACCCCCGAAAACCTACCCCTGCGCACGCCAAGCCTATTTTTTCATAGGCTCGGCGGCGCGCGCAAGCCCCGGGACGCGCGTATGTCCCAGGGCTTTCAAAAATGGGCGTTTCGGGGGCGGTCCCGAATCCTCCGGCACAGCGGCCTGTGCCAGGGGATGGCGAGCCGGCAGGCGTAACTTCGGAAACAAAAGGTAGGGGGGATTTAGTTAGGGCTGGGGGTGGGCTAGATAGGGGAAGGGAGGGGAAGGTGGGGGGAGCAGAAGGAAAGTTCCCTCCGAGGAGGGAATGGGGAAAGCCATCAGGGCTCCCCTTGGGCTCGGCGCGGGCAAGGTGCACCCCCTTGCACGCGCTGACCCCGGATTATATAACGCGCGCGCATGTTATAAAATCGGGCATAGATTTGTTCGCACTGGGTTGTGCGAACAAATCTACGCCCACGCGTATTTTTTAAGATCTGGCCCTCTGTCACCCTCCCTCCAAGCCCTTTTGATCACTCTCTTATTCCTTACTCCCATTCCCCATACTCACTCTCTTAGCTTGAGTTTTACTTACATTTATGTGGTGGGTGGGCCTGCCTGCTCCCCTTGCAATCAGGAACACAAGATGAAAGCGCTTCTCACATGCCAGAGCCCACTGCTGAGTCCGTTTCATTCTGTTGTTTGTAACCTTGACAAAGTCGAAAATCCCATTTCGCACATTGTAGGTGGCTGTGAAAAAAGGCAGCAGCAGAACATGGATCCTACCCAGCACTGGATGTTCTTTGCGAACACTAGATCCAAAAGTGCTGGCAAAGCTAATGAAACGTGGCGCGTTTTCAGTGCGCCATCACAGGTCAGGTGCAGCAGCTCATTTTCTTGTTCGGGTACCAAGTTTCGCTCCATTACTGAGTCAGGATTTTCAAAAGCGAAAGGATCGTTTCCCCAAGCACTTTTTCCTTCAGAGTATTCGACCCCCTCTGCAGGGAAGTGGTGGCTACTATGACTTGTCAGAACAAGCAGCAAGATGCAAGCGTGTGACACTTTTAATTCCATATATTCCGCCCTCCCCCCGATGCTGTTCTCCTCAATATGTGGCAACAGCATTGGGAAGGTGTGATAGCTTGGCCAGTTACTTTTCAGTCGTGCTTGCCACAGTGCTAAGGACTTTCGGAATGCCGAAATTCATTCACCATGTCAAAACAAGTCATTTCTTCTTCCTTGTAACTTCAGACTCAGCTATATAGATATATATATATGACAGCTTAATTAAGGAACTGTCAACCTCAAACAAATTTGCCAAGTTACAGGACTGTTTCTCTACCAGAAATATGTGAATCTCATTCTTGAATTTGTACATTCTTGAATTTGAATTTGTATCCTGCCCCAGGACATGCACCATTCCTCAATACGAAACAGTAAATGCTCCCATTTCTGAGCTTCCTTTAATGACATTACTAATTTTCACTACTTCCTTCAGTACTGCCATAAGCTCAGGAGGGCCATACTCACGGATGCCCAAGCTTCACAGGGAATAAGGCAATGATTCCAAACAACATCATTACACGCTGCCTTGGTTATTTTTTTTTCACAACTCTGGCCCTTTTCCATACTTGCCGCATCATTACTGTAATTCCTTTACAGTTATTAGGGATGTGCTGTTATTTGAAACAAAATAGGAAATGTTGATGGCATTTTTTAAATTTCATTTTGATTTGGTTTTGAAATAAAACGAAAGAACGACAAATTAAATTTTGGGGTTTTTTTTCTTTCATTTTGTGCCTGGCTGCCTCTTTTTAAAAGTGCCTCTCCCCCCCCCCCCCCTCCCCCCCATGGGCCTCCTTCCAGATTGTCTGCCAACCCCGCAGGCCCTCAGGGCTCCCCTGGACTACCACTTACCATACCTGAAACTGGTAACCTCCCCCAGGGGCAGGCGTGATCCCCAGTTGCTTCTGCCCCCATCTGTCAGGATCTTGCCTCCCACTAGCAGCGGCCCTCATGTGCACTAGCTGCCTTGCTCTCCAGGCCCTATGGCTTGGCCGCTATATCGTTCTGGTGATGCCTCAGTTATAGCCAGCCTCACAGCTTGTTCTTGTGAGGGTCCTAGTCTTGGCCTCATGTTGCTCTTAATTCTCAGTCTTGGCCTCATGTTTGTCTTGTCTTTTATTCTTGTTTCTTGCTTGTCTAGTCTATATCTGTCAGAGCTTTGGATCCTAATTGTTATGCTTTTGTCTTGTTCCCTGTACTCCCAAACTTGGGTCCCACTCTCGGGCCACATATCCTGCCTTGTCTTATTTGTCCCGTCTTATTTTGTTTCCCATATCTTGTCATTTTGTGGGTGACCTTCTGCTCCTGTTCCTGCTGCGGGTTTGTCCCGCTCCTGTGGGTGCCTTTCAGTACCCTGGTGTGTATCGTCCTTTCCTCTTAAGTCCTGCCAGCCACTATCACTTGAGGGCTCAGCCTGAGGCAGAAGCCTCCTATTCTGGCTTGCTCCATTTCTCGCTCTTGTCCCAGGGGTTATAATATAGGCAGTATTCCCTGACACCACTGGTGCCATTTCTTATAATGGTGACAGATTTTTCCATACAACAAAATGGCTTCAGTAAAATATATTTGTTTTGGAGCCACATTCATTAAAATGAGCCCATGCACATATGGGCGCATGACCACACATACACAGAAATTTTAAATCATGCGCGCAATGACACGTGTTTGATTTGAAATTTGCCTACCGCGCGTATATGTGCTCCTAATTTTAAGCAGTTACTCAAGCAAACATATTTCACATATGTTCCTTAGGACTTTGTTGGCTTTAAAGCATGCAGGTAAGTGGATTTTAAAACATGCATTCCCGATTTTACCACTTAGTCCACCAGTTTGCCCAGTCCGTCTCAAGTTCATTCAGACCCCTCTAGTTCTTCCCTCTGCACTCCCCACAGTTGTCCCAGACCCCTCTCCCAGTCGATTTAGGCCTAGAGATTTATGAAGGCTTACATCTCATCAAGACCAGAAGTAAATATGTGCGGCTAATTGCCCACTGGATTTAAAATACGGATTTATGCACGTAACTCTTGGCCCCGCTCCAGAACGTCTCCCAACCCCCCAATTCCACCCCTTTTTTTTTTTTTTTAGCTTGCCATGTGCATCTACACACTTATGGATCAATTTTAAAAGCTTTGCTCATGCAAAAAATGTCCACATGCACACGTATGCGAGCCACGCGCATTTTAAGAAGCTGTGAAGTACGCCCATGCATCCCCATGTAAGCGTCAAGAAGAAACAGGTGGAAAAGAGACGGGGAATGAGCATTCTGGGGCAGGGCCACATTTTTTAAAAAATTGACCATGCATGCATCGGTTTATCTGCTTAACTTTACTTCCAGTCCTGATGAGGAGAAAGTCTGGACATATCGCGTTTTAGGCTGTTTAGCACAGTGTGAGGGCTCAGGGTCAAGTGGAGGGCTTGCAGAATGAAGAATCAGAGGGGTCATGAAGACCTCAATATGAACTGGGCAAACTGTTATCTACTTGGAAAAACTGTTTTTTCTCTCGCATGAGAATGTTTTAAAAATCTGCCTGCATAGGTGCATAAAAGCCGCTAAACCCTAGCTGAAATACGAGAGAGAAGGGTACTTTAAATGATAAACGCGTACTTGTGAGCTCAATTTAAAACTGCAACATCTCTCTGCTCGTGCGCCAATGCTAGCATTTATGGGCACATGCGCGTTCTTTTTCAAATTACCCTGATAATTTGCAGCTTTTAAAATATCTGTTGCTCACATGCCTTAATGGAGAAATCTTGATTCAGAATTGCAGCCAGATTTTCCTCAACCTCTGCAGTATCTGAAAGTGGCCTCTTGCCTATTTCTGGGACAGCCTGGAAAAGGTGGTAGTGGTGGTGGTGGGGGCCTATATATATATTTTGAGCTATGCAGTGCTTCAACTATCTGTGCCGCTTTTGTATTTGCTGATAGTGTCAGACAACACAGCAGACCTTCCACACAGTCATCTTGTCAAACACATCTTACATAAACTGTAAGTGTTATGCAATTTGAACTATCCATGCTCTCATCAAGCTGGATAACAATATCCCTCACTGCCTGAAACCAAGTATCAAGTTCAGTTTCTCCACAGCATCGCAGATTTGGTGAGACATTATAGTGTCACTGACAGGAATACTTCTCAATTTTTCTGCAGAATTCTCACCAAAACTTGTCCATACGATATGGGGCAGATCTTCAAACCTGCGTGCGGGCGTAGATTTGTTCGTGCAACCCGGCGTGAACAAATCTACGCCCGATTTTATAACATGCGCGCCCCCCACCTTCCCCTATCTAACCCACCCCACAGCCCTACCTAAATCCCCCCCCCCCCCCACCTTATCTCGGTTTTTACGCCTGCCTTGGGCAGGTGTATCTTGCGCGCAAACCCCCGGCACGGCGGCTGTGCCAGAGGCCTTGGTCCCGCCCCCGGGCCGGCACCCCACCCCTGGAACGCCCCGTTTTGCAAGCCCCGGGACATACACACGTCCCGGGGCTTGTGCGCGCCACCGAGCCTATGCAAGATAGGGTCGGCGAGCGCAGGAAGGGGCAGGTTTTCGAGGGTTACGCACGTACCCCTTTGAAAATCTGCCCCTATGTGAACATACAGGAGGAATGCATTTTTTTCACAACTATATGAGCTGTTTTCTTTTTTGCTAAACAGTAACTAAATATAGAATATAAAATAGTTGAGCCATGCCATTAAAATTATTTAACCAACTAAGAACTTGCACTGATAACTTTAATTCCATTGCCTTCATTTCAAAACATTTAAAAGGCTTATGAACAAGTTCCTTATGTTTTGTTTCTAAATGCCTTTTTAATTTTCTTTTTTTTTTTTACTTTATATTTATTATGTTTTTAACAAATATAAAGAATAACCTTTGCACATAATGAGATCACATTATACCGTAGCAAATGATAAACAACCAAAGACATAAGAAATTAACATAAATTATACAACACCATCAATTATACCACAAAAAATGGGGAGAAGCTAAAAATGAGGAGATCAATAGAAATATCTTAAATAGAAACAGCAATTAGCATGAATAATCCTGCAATATTACACTAGACAGTTTATTACTCATTTAATTTAATTTAATGAAGGTCCAATATGCTGCCTAGTTAAAAAGGCATGAAGTTGTTCTGGTATGAAGAAAATATAGCAGTCTGCTGTATATTTATTTAAGAACATAAGAAAATGCCATACTGGGTCAGACCAAGGGTCCATCAAGCCCAGCATCCTGTTTCCAACAGTGGCCAATCCAGGCCATAAGAACCTGGCAAGTACCCAAAAACTAAGTCTATTCCATGTAACCATTGCTAATGGCAGTGGCTATTCTCTAAGTGAACTTAATAGCAGGTAATAGACTTCTCCTCCAAGAACTTATCCAATCCTTTTTTAAACACAGCTATACTAACTGCACTAACCACATTCTCTGGCAACAAATTCCAGAGTTTAATTGTGCATTGAGTAAAAAAGAACTTTCTCCGATTAGTTTCAAATGTACCCCATGCTAACTTCATGGAGTGCCCCCTAGTCTTTCTACTATCTTTTAAAGATATCCAGTTAAGCCTGGATAACTAAAACCTACCTAGTTATATTCAAATATAGCCAATTATGTTTTTTAGTTATCTGGCTACATGTAGCCGGATAACTTCAGGCTAGTATATTCAGCAGGATGTTTATCTCACTGAATATACTGGACAAGTTATCCGGCTAATTTTAGCCGGATAACTTGTCTCCACTAAACGGCCTATTGAATATTGGTCTCAATGTTTGCCGATTGAAAAGAAAAAAAAATGTGAATATGGCATGTGCAAAAGTTTGAGCATGCTTTTTAAAAGTTAATAAGACCCAAAATATTAATTGACTCATTGGGCCTTTATTTAGGTGAAGACAATTTAACAGTTGAACAAATACTCTGACCCTTCTAACATCTCAGGTTGCGATTGTTGTTCTGTCTACTTTCAATAACCACATGTTGCAAGCAGCTATCTGAGCAATTGATAAGGAAGATATTCACTTTTACAAAGCAAGAGAAGGCTATAAAAAGCTCTCTAAACATTTCTAGCTAGAAATGTCAACTGTCAGAATATTGTTAAGAAATGGATGTTACATGAAATTGTTGAGGTCAGGACAAGATCTAGAAGACCAAGAAAAATCCCTGATAGAACTGCCCGAAAAATAGTCAGATTTGCAAAAGAAAGACCACAGATCACCTCAAATGACCTACTGAAATGTTTAGCTGACACTGGAGAAGTTGTTCACAGTACAGTGTTACTTAGATCTGCATGGGAGAGTTATCAGAAAGAAATCTTTTCTATGACCTCATCACAAATGTCATCATCTAAAGTATGCAAAACAAAACAAAACTTTGATAAAGCTGAATGTTTTTGGAAGAAAGTACTTTTGACTAATGAAACTAAAATTGAACTGTTCAGCCTCAACCAAACAAGATACATTTGAAGGAAAAAGGGTAATGTATTTGAATGAAATTATACCTTGCCAACCATTAAGCATGGTGGTGGATCTATTATGCTCTGGGGTTTTGGGGCAGCTAGTAGCACAGGAATACTGTGTGGATGGAAGGAAGAATGGATTCAACTAAATATCAATATATTCTAGAAGCTAATGTCCCACAGTCTGTGAAGAAACTGAAGCTGAAAAGAGATTTGATATTTCAGCAAGACAATGATCCAAAACCTACTGTGAAGAGAGAACAGTGTTAAGTGGAGTGCCGCAATGATCAGTTTGGGACCGGTCCTATTCAACATCTTTACGAGAGACATTGTGGAAGGGATAGAAGGTAAGGTTTGTCTTTTTGCGGATGATATTAAGATCTGCAACAGAGTGGACATTCCAGAAGGGGTAGAGAGAATGAGATGTGATTTAAGGAAGCTTGAACAGTGGTCAAAGATATGGCAACTGGGATTCAGTGCCAAGAAGTCAGAGTCATGCATCTGGGGTGTGATAATCCAAAAGAGCTGAATGTGATGGGGGGTAAAGAGCTGTTTTGCACGGAGTAAGAGAGGGACCTTGGGGTGATAGTGTCTAGCAATCTGAAGACTGTGAAGTAATGTGATAAGGCGATGACTAAAGCCAGAAGAATGCTGGACTGCATAGAGAGAGGAATAACCAGTAAGACTAAGGAGGTGACAATCCAATTGTACAGGTCCTTGGTGAGGCCTCATCTGGAGTATTGTGTTCAGTTCTGGAGACCAAATGTCAAAAGGGACAGAGACAGGATGGAGGCGGTCCAGAGAAGGGCGACAAAGATGGTGGGAGGTCTCCATCAAATGACTTATGAGGATAGGTTGAAAGACCTAAATAATTATACCCTGGAGGAGAGAAGGTGCATGGGAGATACGATACAGACCTTCAGATACCTGAAAGGTTTTAATGATGCACATTTGACAAATCTTCTCCGTTAGAAAGAAATCAGTAGAACTAGAGATTCACAAAATTAAACTCCAGGGTAGACAACACAGAACCAATGTCAGAAAATATTTCTTTATGGAGAGGGTACTAAATGCCTGGAATGCCCTTCCAAAGGAAGTGGTGAAAACAAAAATGGGGAAAGATTTCAAAGGGCCATGGGATAAACACTGTGGATCCATAAAGGCTAACTAGCTGGCGTGGTGGTTACTACCCTTAACCAATAAGCCTTCATACTGTTGATGCAACTCATTATTGCTCTCTGCTTTAATGGCAGGGGGAAAGGAGGAAAAGGGGAATACGTTTTGGACAGCAACCAACAAGGACAATGAATTCTAAGGTCTAGGAAAATAAATAAGCATAGGGGTAACTTACTGATGTGACTGTTACTATCCTTAACCAATAAGGCTTATACTTGTGATGTAATTCCAACATTGCTCTCTGCTTCAAAGGCAAGAGTTAAGAGATATCAGGGAATTGGACTCAGGCAATAACCAACAAGGGCCCTGACTTTAACAGTTTGGGAATCTAAATATGGGAGTAACTTGTATGCAAAGGCAGATGCCACCCCTGATGCTACCATTATAGGGGAGACCTATATGGCGTGGCTGATGCCACCATGAGCTTGCTGGGCAGGCTGGATGGACCATTTGGGCCTTTTCTGCCATCATTTCTATGTTTCATACCTCAAAATCAACCATCAAATACTTACAGGAAAGAAAAATGAAGGTTGTGGAAGGGTTTTCACAGTCCTTAGACCTGAATATTATTGAAAGTCTATGGGAAGATCTCAAACATGTAGTGCATGCAAGAAAATTTAAGAATATTTTTAGCTAGAAGAGTTCTGCAAGGAAGAATGGAAAAAAAATACCAAAAGCAAGAATGGAAAGACTCTTAGCTGCCGAAGGATATGTTACAAAATATTGATTGAAATGGTACAAACATTTTTGCCTTGCCATATTCACTGTTTTCATATTTTGGATCTATAAAAACAAACAAACTTGTAAAAAAACAGTAATTTTGCATTAAAATTTGCAGAAAGATGCTGTGTTTAACTTTGTACCATGCAGAGATTGTGCCGGCTTCTGTTCACTTCCAGAGTCACTGGAGCATACAATTTGACCGGGGATTACCTACACTTCTGCACACAATTCTACATGATATCGATCTTAAAACTATCTCTATCCAAATATTCTTAATCTGTAATGTTCTTCCAAAGAGGAAAGGAGGGAAGAAAAGAGACTGGTATAGTTGGGAAAAGGGGGAGAGGAGAGGAAAGAATGCAATATAGGTAGAGGAAGAAAGAAGAAAGGAAGGAAGCAATGATGACAGGGAAGTAAGCATCAGGGGAAAGAGGGAAGGAAGCAGATAGGTTGAGGAGAGAAGAGACCAAAGGGGAAAACGGGAAGAAAACTGTGTGTAGAGGGTAGATATGGAAGTAGAGACAGAGAATGGCATGCAGTCAGGGGCACTCACAGGACATTTTTCAGGGAGCATAACAAAAATAGGGATGCATGAAACAAAATCATAGAAATAGTTACAAAAATACTGATTAAACTTCAGGCAGGGGGAAGGAGGAAGTAAGTGATCCACCTCCCCCTTACTGCTCCCTGTGGGCACCAATGCATGCAGTAAAGAAAAAAAAGAGACAGAAAAGACAGATGAAGAAGTGAGAAGGCAAAGAAATGATAATAGTTTCAAAACAGTACGGCAATACAGAAGATCAAGAAGAGAAGGAACGGAGTCAGCCCGGTAGTTCAGTGGCAGAGCCGTGCAATGCCATGAAGAGGATTGGGGTTCAATTCCAAGGTGACATCTTCCACTTCCGCCTAACTGGGGCTGGGGATGCCGAGGAGGCAGTGTTTGCTCCCACCAGGGTCCGTGGGGGGGGGGGGGGGGGGGGGGAGTACCAGTCATCACACAACAGCTACACCTAGTAGCTGGAATTGTAGGGCTCCTAAAGGAGCCATGGAGCAAGGCTTTGGCTGAGGATTTTCGCTGCAATGACTGGACTCAGTGCCTTGGAAGGGGGATATAAAACAGAGGAAAATAATGTCTCAGGTAGCTGGATCGTGATGCCGGATCCCAGCCCTGGTTCCAACTAAGTGGGAAGGCCAAAGAAGCAGGAAGAAGATGCTGGACCTAAAAGAAATTTAAAAAAAAACACAAACCCCAGAAAGAAAGAGTGAAAGAACAAGCAGGGGAGAGAAAGAGGATACATCTACCAGAGACATCAAAAGGTTGGAAAATGATTTTTGGCTGAAAGGTTTCTCCTACTTTACAGCTTCTTAGATGGCTAATGTGCACAACCAGAGGTTTCCTCATTGACTAAATGCTGGAGTGGAAAATCTCTGACAAAACTAAATACCTCTGAATTATTTTCTGCCAGCAGAGGCAGCAGTTGCTTTCCTTCCTTTTCCTCATGTCTTGAGCCCATCACCTCTGTGATGAACCATAGGTGCCCTGGACTCTGATAATCAAGAGACTGCGACCCAAGAGGCCTACGCCAGTGATCTGGCCCAGTCACAGGTCCAGGCCCTGCTGATTTCTTTTCCCTGCTAATTAAATTTATTCGGCTCATCTTTAGCTGTCAGAAACAAGTCGGACTCCTTGACTCGGCCTGCAGATCAACTTGGCTTGAGGATGGGTCATTTAACTCAGGCCGCTTGAGTCTGTGCCACAGCGCAGCGGGATTCAGATGCGGCTTCTCTGTTCAACAGGGCTCGTCAGGCCTGGGCACACCACAGAGGTGGCAGCCTGGGGGAGTGATGGAAGAAGGCTGTCACAACAGTGATAGCTTCTACCAGTGAATCAGCAGGCAAGCCTCTAGCTTTGGGGCTGGCAAGAATTACTATGTGCAAAACTATCTGGGGAAGGGTGATGCTGAGGGCATAAAAAGAGCAAATATCTCACACTCCTATACATACACACACACACATACTGTATATATAAATATTTATTTATAACCTGGCTTCTTCACCTATACTGTTTAAAAGATATTGTTAATTACGTGAGTGAAGCTGCAAGAATAAAATGATGCCATTAGTCACTGTGCCATTTACTGCATCTAAGGACCTATTCCTTAAGCAATAGCATATTTATTTGGTGCTGCACAAGCTACCTGTGCTTACTTACTGATGGCATTTGCTTTTTAATGCTCCAAGTACCTCTTTAGCAAAATGGCACTCCATAAAAATTTAGTGTTTTCTTACTGTAATTAAATAGCCTTAGTCATTTTTGCCTTTATGATTTAAGCTATAGTTGTTGTAAAACCCTGTAATTAACTTTCCTTGTGCCAACATTTCATATTTGACAAATTCTTATTATAAATTTCATTACTGATTCACTTAATATAATTTGTCCTGTGGACCTTAAAAAATGTCAACACATTTAGGGGCTGATGTACTAAAGTGTGATAAGGCATTTACCACACAATAAATGCTTTGTGATTTGCACTAAACATATACTAAGTCACTTACGATGTGGTAAATAATGTTATTGTGGCCATGATAAATGTTAACACTTTCATCTATGTAAATATGTATGGTCAACTCTTCGATTAGCACTAGATGGCCCTAGGCCCCTTACCATCAGGACTCGTAACAGCACAGTGGGATTTTCTATTCTCTTTTTAGTCTCTCCAAAGAGCAGACTGTGATTGGCTATCCCAAGGGCACAAGATGGAGCTAAAGGCAGATGGAGTGAGGTCATTTTGAGTTGCATCTTGAAAAGTAAGGAGCTGTTTCATTTCACCCTGTTGTGTGAGGGCCTACTAACCCCACTTGGTATTTGTGTTCACAGGAGATTCTTCAGCAATACACTCCCTCTCTGATAGGGTCTGCCTCCTTTTGAAGAGAGAGATTTTTGGGAGCTTTTGGTTTGGTTTTGGATAAGTTTTCTTGTTCCGAGGAACATCCTGTACTATGGAGAGGGTCAAACCCCCCAATCCTGAGTGCAGGGGTTGGTGACATGTGAGCTATCCTTCTAGTTCCTAAAGGAAGAAAGACCAGTGACAGCATTACCCAGGGTTGGAAACATTAAGATCTGGAGACTCCCAACCAGATTGCCATCCTAAAGGGATCAGGACACAGGGCTGGGGGCAAAAGACAGAACTTTGGAATTAAGTAGGATCTTTTCATGGTGAGGGGCTCCCCCTAGGATTCCCCAACTTACTGGGCTGTTTGCACACAGATGAAGAAACAGTGGCAAGCTCCCTCCCACCAGCTAGAGAGATGAACACAAGCACCCCAGCAGAGAGGCAATGTAAATAGTTTGAATGTACAGATTCATTTGTGGAAAGTTTGTGGGACGGTGATTGACGTTTTAGAAATAATCAGTAAACTTTATTTGAACACCGAGACTGAGTCCAGTCTGTTTGTACATGAGGAGAATACTGCAGCTATGAGATTCACACACGTCAGGAGAAACACTCCAGCACCTGGGCCACAAAAGATTTCATTTCCTTTCCCCCTCAGAAAAGACTCACTCCCTGGGAGCTGTGGAGAGAAGGGGAAGGATGGAAAGAGTAGCCCTGACTAACAGATTCTTTTATGGTCCTAGGGGAAATAGGAAAAACCCTGGCAAAGGGTTACATATGGAAATGGGCATGCTAATGAAGAATAATGAGATGTATAGCTATTCTCCTCCCCACCCCTTCCCCCCACCAAGATGCAGTAAGTGGTGTTGCATTTGCCCTGGAAAATTTCAGTTGGGGAAGAAACTCACCACCTGAAGCATGACATTAAGTTCAAATTCCGTGTGGGAGGAAAGGCCACACAGAACAAGGCAACTTCTTTCACTAATCTGGGGCTTCTTGTAGGGCTTTGGCTGCAGCAGCAAAGAAGCTGAGAGAGGAAATTGAGAAAGAGAAAGAGGGTACGGAGCCAGTGAAAGAGAAGAAAGATCCCAGGAACAGCAAGGGAGACAGGAAGAAAGACCTCGGCAAGCACCACAGCAGAGGATGCCACACAGGTTGCTCAGAGCCAGGTTTTCTAGCCAGTGTTTCCTAAGCCAGTCTGGTTTTCAGGATAGCCACGTTGAATATGCATGAGATAAATTAGCATACATTGGAGGCCTAGTGCATGCAAATCTATCCAGAGGCATAGCTTATTAAGGGTATCCTGAAAATCAAACCAGGTAAGTATGCCTTCAGGACGGGATTGGGAACAACATTTCTAGAACCTGAACCCCTGTACTGTGCCTTTGACCTGCCACACTCCTAGGACAAGGTAATTATACAGAGGGAACTGCCTTTTTAGCTAAACTCTCTGATATCACATAACCATATCACATCACAGAGAGACCACATACATGTAAATTATAATTTATCATTTATTAGAAATCACAAGGTGTTTACCTATCTAGACATTTAAAATCTAAACTCACACATTCAACCATCAATCACACACCAACCATATAAAAACATCTGTGTTGCACAAATAATATTCAATAATCCAAGATTACAATCAATTACCTACATACATTTTACATCAATATAACAATGTTAGGTGTGTAGAACTATTACTGCATTGAAGTTATTCATATCATTTTTATTCCCATATTCCTCTGTGTTTGTCCAACAAAGGATCTCCTTGTTTCGCCTTTCAATCAGGCTACCAATTCACAATTTAGAGAGACACCGATTTTCGCGATGAAGAAGCGCCAGTCACTACGTGAACAGTTAAATAATTATAACAGCCCAATAGATTCTGATGAAAGTTATGGTCAAACAATATGTGGTGCATGCTCAGTTTGTTCATTAGCAATGGCTTGCCAATCCTTTCAGCATTCTCATTTAAAGCACCCTTATAGGATTCCTGGGAGATTTGATTGCAGCTCTAGTGGTGTGGTATACGCCATACTCTGCCCATGTGAATTGATTTACGTGGGCCAAACAGCACGTTCAATACGTTCTAGAATTATTGAACATCGCAGTCGAATTAAGACACATCGAGAACATGCCCCTTTGGTAGAACATTGGGTTTTAAAAAATCATACTGTAGAGGAGATCCGGTTTTTTGTGATCAGACAAGTAATATTAAAGCATGGCGGAGATTTGTCTGGAGCTTTAAGAAAGATGGAACAACGTTTTATCTTTAATTGGCGGACTATTATTCCATTGGGTCTTAACGATGCTATTGAATGGCACGCATTTTTTTGAATGGGATCTAATTGAATTTTTGAGTAAATGGATTGTTTGAAGGCAGGTATATAAAGTTTTGAGTATTCAACATCGATACTCTACTTCTGACGCAGTACGTTGCGTCGGGTCACATGTAAGTATGGCGGAGGTGAAATGTTTGTGGTTAGGAGTGCTACAAAGTAATGGTAAGTTTGTATTAAGAAAGTGATTTATAAAGAATTATTTACCATTGTTTTTGAATAGATACAATGAAGCACAACACGCAAGGTTCCTAATTGAATTGATTTTGATGTGTCGTTTGAATTATGAGTGATTTAAAGACCGGAACAAGCGGCGGTTTTGGTTGTAACGTTTTGCATTATTAAGAGGCGTGAGTAAACTATGTGATATGGGGGAGAATATGATGGGAGTATAGCAATGTAGTGGAGGTTTTACATAACATTTTGGTTGTTCATTATAGATGGAAAATAGTAGTGGTCAAAAGCAGTTCTGGGAAGGTGTGCCCACAGCTGAAAATGACCTTGGGTTATATCGATGGTATAACGAAATGTGGTGAAGACTTACAATTTATGAGAGGTAAGCTTTGGGTTTACAGAATATTCATTAACCGGGTTGATTGGCTTTTGGAGGTAAAAAAAATTTTTTAGTTTTTTTAGGGGTGGAACAAGAATAAAAGTCTTAAGAAATAAAAGTCTTGAGAAATATAATCTGCTATATGATATCTGAGTCCCTGAGGAAGCCTGATTGAAAGGCGAAACAAGGAGATCCTTTGTTGGACAAACACAGAGGAATATGGGAATAAAAATGATATGAATAACTTCAATGCAGTAATAGTTCTACACACCTAACATTGTTATATTGATGTAAAATGTATGTAGGTAATCGATTGTAATCTTGGATTATTGAATATTATTTGTGCAACACAGATGTTTTTATATGGTTGGTGTGTGATTGATGGTTGAATGTGTGAGTTTAGATTTTAAATGTCTAGATAGGTAAACACCTTGTGATTTCTAATAAATAATAAATTATAATTTACATGTATGGGAAACACTCCTAGGACAGTCAGCAGGCTTTCCTGGCTGGCTTCCCTCTTCTTGGTAAGATGAGTCAGCATATTAGACACAATCTACTGGCACAATGGCTTGCAGTCCCTATATCTCTTCTTGCAGTAGTCCAAGGAATGCGGGACACTCACAAACTGCAAATGACAGTGGCAAATCTCTCACAGCTTATCCTTGGCCACTACGGATTTTATGCTGGACTCTTCCATGAGGAGCCTGAGCAATGCTCAAAGATCTGGTTAAGAAGAAGCTTTTTCTTCTTCTCCTGATTTGGATATTGCAGATCCAGGGTCTGATTAGTCGTTTTCCTGCTCTGCTCACCACCTATGATGCCACATGCACATTCAGTGATGCACCCTCTCCCATACCTCCCTTTTCTCTTCCCCATCTCTCATTCTCCTTCCTCCAGTATCTCTCCATAATCTTTTAGCTACAAATAGCTTGAATGAACAAATTTTTACACTTGTTCTAAGGGGGTGTTGTTTGCCAGAATATGCTGCCGCTGTTGTTTCATCAAATTACTGCATTTACCTGGAAATACATACTTTTCATGCAATATGACTGATTTTGCAAATTAACGTGATAAAGATTAAGGGGTAGATTTTAAAAGAAGCGTACGCACACATGTACGCCCAATTTTATAACCTGCGCGCGCAGGCGCGCCCATTATAAAATCAGGGGTCGGCGCGCGCAAGGGGGTGCACAATTGTGCACCTTGTGCGGGCCGAGCCTTGCTGCCTTCCCCCGTTCCCTCCCAGGCCGCTCTGCCGAGCAGAAGTTCAGAGGGAACTTCCCTACCCCCCACCCTACCTTCCCTTCCCTTTTCCTACCTTCCCCGCTCTTTCCCCCCTACCTTTTCCTTTGCTTTTTTTTTTTTTTTAATCTCCAAACTTACTTCAGCCCTGGGGCTGAAGTAAGTTGCGCGCTCCGGCCAACTGCCAGCGTGCGATCCCCGGCATAGCGGCAAATATGGCCACTGTGCCGGGAGCCTGACCCCGCCCCTCCCCACCCCACCCCTTTTTGCAAGCCCTGGGACTTACATGAGTCCCGTGGCTTTATGCGTGTCGCCGGGCCTATTTAAAATAGGACCGGCGCGCATAACCCTTTTAAAATCCGGACCTTAGTGTACAGCATATTATCTTTTTTTTTTTTTTTTTTTTATTTGTGTGATGATTTTTCATGATTAACCTACCAAAAAGATTGCACTTCAGTACATCTATCTCATTCTATGCCTATGGAAAATGTTTTTTCCTGGATAAAGGCCTGTTTAAAGTTAAACATAATTGTCTTTCACCTAATAAATGGATGATGATAATGGAGTAGAAAATTGTAAATGGCAAATTCAGGCTGTACAAAACACAGACCACCTAAATGGGATGATCAAGACTGTTGAAGCCAGCCAAAGAGGAATCAAACTAAATACTATGTAACACACTTTGATTTTTGTCCACTATCTTTATACTAAGTATAAGTAAAAATTGAATTTAGTCATCAAGATGCTAAGTTTATACAGAAATTATCTTAACAGTTCCATACCGGTATATTCACAGGCCTAGTTTCCTGCAGCAACTGAGGGGTAGGTTCTGCAGCATAAGAACATAAGAAAATGCCATACTGGGTCAGACCAAGGGTCCATCAAGCCCAGCATCCTGTTTCCAACAGAGGCCAAAACCAGGCCACAAGAACCTGGCAATTACCCAAACACTAACGGGCGGATTTTAAATGCCCTGCCCGCGTAAATCCGGCCGGATTTACGCGCGCCGGCGCACCTATTTTGGATAGGCCGCTGGCGCGCGCAAGTCCCAGGGCTTTTAAAAAGGGGCGTGCCAGGGGCGTGTCGGGGGCATCGCCAAATGACGCGGCGTTTCGGGGGCGTGACGTGGCGTTTGGGGGGCGGGCCTGGGGGCATGGCACTGGCCCGGGGGCGTTCCGGGGGCATGGCTGCGCCCTCCGGAACAGCCCCTGGATCGGGTCTTGGCGCGCCAGCAGCCCGCTGGCGCGCGCGGATTTACATCTGCCTCCGGTAGGCGTAAATCCATGGATAAAGGTGGGGGGGGGGGGGGTTTAGATAGGGCCGGGGGGGGGGTGGCTTAGGTAGGGGAAGGTGAGGGGAGGGCAAAAGAAAGTTCCCTCTGAGGCCGCTCCGATTTCGGAGCGGCCTCAGAGGGAACAGAGGCAGGCTGCGCGGCTCGGTGCGCGCAGGCTGATCCCGGATTTTATAAGATACGCGCGTATCTTATAAAATCCAGCGTACTTTTGTTTGCGCCTGGTGCGTGAACAAAAGTACGCGATTGCGCTATTTTTTTAAAATCTACCCCTAAGTCTATTCCATGTTACCATTGCTAATGGCAGTGGCTATTCTCTAGGTGGCTATTCTCTAGGCTATTCTAGCAAGAATTAGAAAATTATGTGGCAGTGTTTCTGAAATTTTGTGGCAATTCTATGGCATAGTTACAATATTTTGCATATTAAATAATATATATTCTATTTTACATTATAAAAATAGAGTACTTTTCCAATTTTTTTGTGTGTCTGTATAATTTATTTTACTTTTTTGGATTGAGAAGAGGGATCTCAAATATTAGCAACATAGTGAGGGGGATCTTCTGAATGGGGAGTAGAGAAGAAGAGGGCTCTTGAGCTTGGGGAAGGAGAGGGAGTTGGAGAGAGGACCATCCATGGGAAGGAGAGGATGAAGAAGATTCAGGGGTAAGAGGAAGAGGAGGCAAAAAAAGAAAGGATCTGGGATAGGGAAGGAAAAGGAGAAGAGGGAATATGAAATGGGGGAAGTTCTGGGATCTGGTGGAGGAGAGAAGGGAGGCCGAAGTTGTTTGGGGCTCTGGGGATGAGAAGGAAAGACAGTGAATGGGGAGAGAAGATCTGGATTAGTTGGAAGAAGACTCTGGCTCTAATCTGCCTCACATTCCTACCCCTTCTTCCCTTTCCTCTCTATACGCTGTCCTTTCTCTACCACACTTCCCAATCCCATATGTCAGGGGTGGCCAATTCTGGGCTTTGAGAGCCACAAACAGGTCGGGTTTTCAGGATATCCACAATGAATATGCATGAGAGAGATTTGCATGCACTGCCTCCATTGTATGCACCTGAATGTAATCAGCTTTGAAGTGTCTAAAAAAGCAGAATATAAAATAAATACAAATACATTAGTTGGTCTCCCTGCCATACACCCTCTTCCCTGGTGAGGCTCTCTTCCCATTCCCACACCCTAGTTGATGATCCCCCTTTTACTGTGATACACACACAGCCCCTTACCACTCTCACCCCAGAACCTTTTCTTCTTTCTCTACCCAACCCTCTCGCTTCGATCCTCCAGTTGATCTTTTCTCACTCCCCCCAACCCCTCATCACTCCCCCAAGCCCATCTCATCCCTCCCTTCTTCCAACTATTTCCTCCTTGTCTCTCCAATCCTCTCTTCCCCTTCCTTTTCCTCCTTCTTATACAATCTTTCCCCCCCCCCCCCCCAACCCCCATGTTGATCCAGTCTGGTCAGAGGAGGTAAGAGATGACACCTCAAGCTACATCTTTCTCCTCTGCCACCATGTCCCAGCTCTTGCTTAGTACTATGAGGGACACCATAATAGCGTGTGGTTCAACCCGTGGCCACAACTCTGGGATGTTCTTCTCCTCCTTCTAGCCTGGATCAGCATGGGGGAAGGGTATAGAAAATCATCTCTGGGATAGTGCCCTCTGCCTGGACAGTCACTCACCTGGCTCCTGGTTACCATGATTCTGCAAGGGCTTAGCAATTCTGGCACAAGATCCAGATTTTGTGGTCCTTACCATGGCTGCAGAGTCATGGGAAACCAGGGGTCCCTGTATATAGTGTAAGTACATATTCTGAAATACAAAAGACATCTTCGTGTGAGTGGACCATGATCTTGTTATTTGCTTAATCTACTTTGATTTCTCATCACTTGTATAGCACAGAGCATTCTAACAATTCCATGTGCTGTAGTTGTGGTGTGCAAATTAGACCAGAGGAGAGCTGTTAAACTTCAATTGTTTGTTTCTGAGACAATATTGACAAATTCAATTTTTTTTAATTTTGGAATCACTTACTGTGGACAGTTGATAAATTGTAGAAGTTTCAAGTATCAGTGAAATCAGTCATTACAGTTTATACCAAAATTGTTACATATTTAAGTGTAGTTTAGTGCAGTAGTCAGCTACTGTAGAAAGACTCTGCATTTAAATTCACCATCAGCTTTTTTGCCAAAATCTATTTATATCTCTCTATGTTCTTGTGTGGGTACTGTGATTGGCATTATATTCCCCTGATGAATACAAAAAGGTGGGCTGAAAGGAAAACCTGGGAAGGAGATCCAGTATGTAAAAGAAATCAGAATATGAGGTGGACTCCAACTCCCAGAAGGCAGGGAGGTTCTGGAGGGGGAGGAACTTCCTAATGAGAGGACTGGAGAGCCCGGGCTGAGAGCTTGTTTGAAAGAGGGCAGGGCAAGAACAGGAAGGAGCTCTACTAGAACCAGATGAAAAGACAGAGGAGATGGAGGTGGAGGTATTGAGCAGCTCTGAGGATGAGCTACAACCAATGAACTTGGGAAACGAGTGATGGAGACTCCTTCTAAAAGGGGACACATACTCATGGAGACTGTAGGTTAAGAGCTTTAAGTGAACACTGCCATGGGGTGGATGTATTTGCAGCCATAGCGAAAGGGGAAGCACAAATCACAGCTACAGAGATGACAGTAGGACCTGGTGACAGGTGACCTGGTTCCCTACGAACCAGGTCCATAGAGTGCAGCCAAGATTAGGCTGTGCAGGAAGCAACTGTGAGTAGTATGCAGGAGGATTAAGGTCAGAGCTACTATCATATCATATGAGTTTTAGACTGATGTGGTATGATAAAGTAAAGCTACAGAGACTTTCAACTACTGGTATGACCTGGGACTATGTGTGCTTAAGCCCAGCTCACGAACTGGGGTGAGAAGATTTGAACCTGTAGCTGTGACACCCTGTAAAGTATAGACAATAGAGACCGGAGTACCTGGGAGCCTCCAAGGGTGGAAGTGAGGAAGCTGCAAGGAGTAGTTGGGCAGTGGGACCATGGAAAAGCATCCTCCTGCCCCCCGGAGAGGCCAAAGAATTCCAGCCAGATTGTGACTGGGAGAGTTGCCTGTGGAATGAACCCGTGACAGTATATAAGGTATCCATGCACTGATTCTAGCTGTGTCCTATGGGCTGCCACATTCTCTGTTGACAGCTACTAGAATTTTAATACAAGTAAAAGTCACCATATAAAGTGACTTTGATTCTGATTTTGTCCCATCCCAATAGCATCTTCAATCAGCATATTATGAGTTTTTTTTTAAAAATTCATTTGTGGATTTTTTTTTCCTCCCCGATTTGTAATTAACTTTAACCACATTAAATTGGGAGATAGAAAATTACTATAATAACATAAATAATCTTGCTGGGTGCAGCAGTTTCAACACAATCAACAATACAGTTCATAAACGAAAGGCGTGTTGTCATCCTTATTACTAGCGTGTGCTCCATCTTTTATAGCTTATTACAGCCTAAATTGAAATTTTATATGATTTAATAAAACTCAAAAAGATATTACAGCTTAGTAACCACATCACTGTAACAATTTGTACTCCTCACTCATTATAAAGCTTTCTGCCTGTTCAAAGCTCTCCTTCATTAGCCAAACGCTGGCTTCTGACAACACTTAACTGTTAGAAACACCCCGAGAACAATATGTCCACATCACTGAAGCACATACAAATGCTACGGTTGATTTTAGAGGATGTTGGTTTTGAAGGTAGGGTGTAATTATGGTGTGGTTTTTTTTTTTGTTAGAACTGCAAATAAATTTGACAAATGAGGCCATTGCACAGTTAAAGTGGACAAGCTTATTGCCGCATAATCAAACTACAGCAATAAGCAGCGGCTGCACACAGCTGTATCTGCATGCAGGCAGTTCTGTACCAAGGTGACAACCACTAAAGTGGAAGAACTAGAAGGAAAATCGAACAGGAAGAAAGAGTTTATTGACCATCCAAAGTCCAAATCTCTAACTATTTTTACAGAGGCTACCAGTTTAGATTTAGAGTCTCTTCAGTTTTAAGACCGTACAATTCACATTCATAGCTGCCCAATATTCATTTCTTGAGCACTCTCCCTGCTCACCCAAGGAATACATAAACATGGACTGGAAAGAACATTTTTCATAGAAATGATGCATCCTACATTGAGAAGCACTTCCCTGTTTAAATATTTGTGTTGTCAGTTTTTCATGCAACCGTGGAACTTTCTATGCACAAACTCTAAACTTGGAACAGTGGAATAATTCATTACTGCCAGAAATACACACTAGGAGGGGTTTATTTCAAGGGCTTTTTTTTTTTTTTTCTTTTTTGCCCAACTCTTAAATCTTGCCCATACTTTGTCTACTTGTTTAGTGATTTAACTCAAATGATTAGAAAAGTAAAATGGGCACATTAGACCAAATTTGACAGCTGTGAATAGGAACACCAATGTTACAGATGATCACAAATGTCAAACTTCTGCTAATTCAACCATTTTTCTGTTTGCTAGCCCTGAATCTGTGTACATTTGTGCAAAAAAAAAAATACGGTATGAAAAGATTTAGAAGAATGTGAATGCATACCACAGAACTTGTAGTGGGTGGCAGGGAGGCCAAAGCAAACATTCATCTGCTGGAATGCACCTCAACAAACAATGCCATCTTGGTTTCAACATCTTACTTTAGCCAAATTTAATCTGCATAGATTAGACAAACAGAATAAGTACTAATTTATTGCAGAGGTAAGTCAGCATTCAAAAGTCATCGCCTGTGTTTTTCTTCCTTTTTTTTTTCCGCCACAGACACAGCATGGGAGAAGTAGTTCAGCGACAAAGACCTTGAATATACTTTACAATAAGCTGTAGAAAACCATGACAAGCATTATAAATAGAGCAAAACTCGAGTCTGCTGGGAGTGTTAACTGAGATGTACAACCCCAGTGCAATGGGCTTTACATATTTCTAAATATGGTAGTGTTTTTGCTTCCTTTACTAACTTTATTTATACTGTGTGTTCTTTATTTATAACTTGACTGCTCCTATTTTATTAACAGAAGAGCATGAATTTGTGTAAGATTGAGCACCAGAATACTCTAAATCTTTGTTTTCTGTTTCCTCTTCTCCCGAAAACAGAAGCATATTATCTTGCATCTTTCATAACAGTTGCTACTGACAGGTATGCTGAACGTCCACTGTCAAAAGTGTTACTCTCCTCGTTGTCTGCATCATCATCTCTTTCTTGGTAACACTTGAGCCTGAGTTGCTGCAAAAGAATTAATTATACTTCATTTTGCTGTCTTTAACAGTATTGACCAAATTTAAGAACAAATGAGAAGCGCTTATCAAGCTTGAAGAAAATAATCCATCAATGGCACAATTTAAATTCTCTGCAGTTCTCTTATTAATCAAAGCAACACTTACTATCCTATCTCCACTTCCCATTAACAGTCATTAAGCACTACTGCTGATTGAAGCAATTTCTTTAGGGATCTCAACCTCATTTTTAAGAGAAACTTCTTACAGTGGAAAACAATATCATATGGGAGCACAGTCACGAAGAGAGGAAGAAGGTTCTTCAATCATGATCTGACCTTCCTTGGCATTTTTTTTCCCCTGTGGCACAAGGCCGCAAAGTATAAGGCTAAGAGTGTGTACACCCACTAACACTTGAGAACATTTTGCACAGCTTCAACAGGAGGAGCTATGCAACAGGTTACATTTGTCCCACCAGCATATTATACTGTGTTGAGGCCATTCCTGTTTTGCTTTTTTGTTGCAGGTCTAAGGACATGAAGAGAAAAACAAAAAGCAAGGATAGTTGTAATTGCTAACTTCTCCACTGCCACCACCAAGGCCCTAGTGTCTGGTCAAGTTTCCAAACCCCACCCCACAGCAACATAAGAACAGAAGTTTTGCCATACTGGGTAAGACAGAGTCTATCAAGCCCAGTATCCTGTTTCCAACAGTGGCCAATCCAGGTCATAAGTACCTGGCAGGATCCATGCTGCTTATTTCCCCAAGTCCACCTTGGATTTTTCTTCCAGGAACTTGTCCAAACCTTTTTTTTTAAACCAGCTACACTAACAGCTTTTATAATTAATCATTGAGTACAAATTATTTTTCCTATTGTCTTAAATGTATCCTCTAGTAACTTCATTGCATGTCCCCTAGTCCCCGTACTTTTTGAAAGAGTAAACAACCGATTTGCATTTGCCCATTCCATTCCACTCTTAGTTTTATAGACCTCTCTCATCCACCTCTTCTACAAGCTGAAGAGCCCTAACCTCTTTAGCTTTTCCGCACAAGAAAATCATTTAACTCATAGTTCTATAATATCCTCTTTGCATGGCTCTTATTTTGAATGCTTCATAGATTACACTCAGTGGGTCTCTAGTCTGTCCAGTGGGGAGACATTGAATTTTTCAGTCAGAGGATGTTTTTTTTTTCCCCCCTTGCCTGAATTTTCTTAACGGTAGATGCTTTTTTATATTTTGTGGTAAATGTATGTACCTTGTTCATCTATTATAATTTTATTCTATATTGTTCTATATCAATTACTCCATACCTGTATTGAGCTACAGGGAACACAGTTTACAAATTGGCAATGGCCTCCTCTCATCCTAACCAATTATGCTAGGGTGAGGTAATTCCAGTCTCAGAGTGCTACACACCAGCTGGGTTTTCAGGACATTTACACTGAATATGTATGAGGTGCATTTGCATGCACTGCCTCCACTGCCTACAAGTATATTTCATGCATATTCATTGTGGAAATCCGGAAAATCTGACACTTTTTGCACTCAAAGACTGGAATTTCCTTCCCTGAACTATGAAATTAACACTGACAGATGTTCTGCTGAGTGCAGTGCAGGACATTGATTAGAGAAGTGCAAACCTCTTTAAAATAACTTTATTGAACTTGTTTTTGAAGAAAGGCAAAGTAAATTTAAAAAATGTTCTTTGGATTTTGTTGAATTGCCAAATTCACTGCAAATTTTTCACATTTCTTCTGAATTTACTCCAGTTTTGCTGGTAAAATCTAATGGATTTCCCCCAGGGGATCTGAGAAAAATCCAAAACTTCCAGATGCTAGGTTGTGAATGAATAAAGTAACTTAGCCAGCTATAAGCAGGGTCGAATTTTGGGGTGGATGAACTGGGTGGTTGCCCAGGGTGCCATGAGCTCGGGGGTGCCTTGGGCACCTAAAACATTACCTATACCATGGCAGCTCGGCCATGGCAAATTCCATCCCAACATGGTTTCTCTTCAGCCATGGTGGGATGGGGGATGGTACAATCAGGTGTGTGGGGGGGGGGGGGGGGGAGGAGGACGGGGGGGTCGGGCTTTTCACCCAGGGCATTGGTTGCCCAAAATCCGGCCCTGACTGTAAGAGACAGAGCAGCTTTCCCATTGTATGCATGTATTTAAAAGTTCATATATACCACCTCTCCTGTGCTGGCAACCCCAATCCTTAAAGAACCACATCCCCTGTCTCTTTTCCACCACCCCCCCCCCCCCCCAGCTGACAATCCCTCCTCCTTCAGCCCTGGCTTTCTGATCAGATCCCTCCCAAATCCACTCTCCCACCCAGTCTACATAAAAAACCCAGCCACTCAATCGACATGAACCACCCCCCAGGTTTACCCAGTGGCTTAGTAACAATTCTTTTCCACTGTAATGTTGTAATGTGGAGGGCCTGGGTTCAATGTCTAGGTCAGGACTTCTCCCCATGCTAATTGAGGCTTGTAATGCTGTACAGGCAGTGTTCACAGTTCCTGAGTGGAGGGATCCCATTGTTCATGCAACAAGAACACCTATTAACTGACGTTAGGAGACCTGGTGCATTGCCCTTGGCCAAGGATTGCCAGTATAATGAATTGGAAGGGAATACAAAATAAGGGAAATACCATCCTAAAGTAGTTTGCCAAAGATACTGGATTCCAGCATGTAATTCCTGCTAAGCTAGAAACACAAAGGATTCTCCTGCCAGGTCCAAACATATTCCCTTTCATCTTAGGATCTCTTCCCTCCCCCCCCCCCCCCCCCCCAATGTAAAGAACATGAAACCCCAAGCAGTTCCCAATTTCTCCACCTAACGATTTTGAAAAACAGAGTGAAGTCCCCTGATACCCCCTCCCACCCTTGAGATCACCCCCCAAAGGTTTCTAATACCAAACTGGCAGGAGGATAAAAGCTTACCTGCTAGTGACCTGGCATCCAGTATTGTTCTGACTTGTACTCCCTATCAACCACTCACAGCTGAAGGCACTAGAGCAATGCTGGACATTGAGCGTTAGGAATTATAACTTTTTGAGTGGGGGTTCTGTGGGGTGGGAGGGCTTCATTTTATTTTATATCGGGTGGGTGAGTAATGGAATAGGGTCTGTTAGGGACCTTTATGTTGATTGGGTGGGACGGGGGGAGGACCTGTAGGTGAAGGAGGCCTTTATGTTTATCAAATGGGAGGGAGACAGATAGCTATGACCTTGTGAGCTAGCAAAGTAGAATTAAGCCAGCTATTTCTGCACGCTGAGATAGCTGGCAAACTGAGGGGTATATATATATCAACTTGCCTTAATGCGCATTGTTAGACAGTGAACACCATTAACCTTAATGGGGCCTGTTGACTAATAGGATGCAGTAATCCACATTAGCGCTAGTTGATAAATAGGCCCCTTAGCTAGTTCATGCTCAAAATTAGGTCTAGCCAGCTAAGTGTCTTCCCCCTATCCAACCATCATACTGCCCAAACTTTACAATAGAGAATTTTCACAGCCTTTGATCTAGCCCATTGTTTCCCAACCTTGCTCTGGAGACACACCTAACCAGTCGGTTTTTCAGAATTGCCATAATAAATATGCAAGGAATACATTTGCATACATTGGAGACTGAGTATATGCAGATCTAACTTATTCATATTCATTTTAGCAATCCTGAAAATCCAACTGGATCGGTGAACCTCCAGGATATAGCTGGGAAACACTGATCTAGCTTTCTAACTTAGTTATTCAGAGATGGAGCTGAACAATGTAAAGTGCAAAACATTAGATGCATAATATTTGGAGTGAATTTTCAAAGACCATTAGGTGTCTAATTTTGGTACTTAAATTCCACAATTTAGGATTAAAGGGGGAGATTTACAGAAAGCTGATATTCAGCAGTGCAAGGAGCAAACAGGATATCCAGCAAAAGTTAGCTGGATATCTTCTCCAGGATATTCACCATAGAATAGTCGATTAGACATGATGTTGAATAAAGCTGGATAGAGACCAAATTAGCTAGATAAACTGATCCCGCTAACTTTAGGACTGCTCTCCAGCACAACTAGACTTAGCCGGATAAGTTATTTGGCTAAGACCATTAGAGTTAGCCAGATAACTTATCTGGCTAGCCTAACTCTGCATCAGAATGCCCCCAGTTAAGTTGTATCTGGCTAACTACTGATTGATTACAGCTAGGTAGAGAGAATATGGTGCAAATCTACTCTTCTTTTACCTTTCATCATTCCAAATCACATTAAATCTTCACTGATGATAACTGTGCTGCTCATAGGTATGACTGTGCATGTAAAACTGCCCCCAAAACCCACCTCACCACACAAACCTCACCCCGAGGTCATAATGCCCCCTCTTACAGTGGTTTAAAAAGTTCAATTATAAGTGAGCCTCCACAGAGGCGTTCTTCTCTCTCTCCTCCCCTCTCCTTTCCCGAACCGACATTTGCAATAAATACCATTTTGGCTGGTAACGTACAGCTAACGCAGGCATAACGCACAGAAAAAAGGTGTCGTTTTTTTCCATTTTCAAAACCTGCATTGCTGTGCATTACTTTATCGCGTGCCATGTTAACGACCTCTCATTTCCATTTACTCTGCCCAAACTCTTCCCACTCGAATACTAATTTTAAATTTGCATACGCATTTCGCGAAGCGGTATTTATCACGTGCACTAGGGCCCTAATGCATTTTGATAAATGACCCTGTTAGCCAGACAAAGCATTTGAATGCTGACCCTTTTATAGTTGGCTAAGTGAATTTTCAAATGCAAGCTAGCTGACAAGGAAGAATGGCTCTATCATTAGGCATCTGCCTCAGGCAGAATATTATGGGGCAGCAGCAATTTCCCTGTCTAAACACTCCTGCAGTGGCCTTCTCAGTCTGATTTCAAATCTATGTCGTCGGCAGGGTTTCCACACCACGTGGGCGCAAAGAACACCTCAGCAGCAGCTTCAGTGCCGCTAAATAATGATACCCTGCAGGGTTCCCAGGCCCCGTAGACAAGACGACCTCAGTAGTGGCACTGACGCTAAATGGTGATGTCCTGTAGGCTTCCCAGGACCTGAAGGCAAGAAGACCTCCACAGCGGGTGCCACCACTAAATGATGACATACTGCGACAGTGCCAGTGGCTGAACTGCCCATGGGGATCTTAGGCCCCCTGGGTAGGAAGAGGATGCCGCAGCCAGTGTGGCAATGCCGGAAGTACCCCATGGGCCAAAAGAAAACAAAGAAGGCATTTGAAATTGATATAATAATATAATCATTCTATTTATAAGTATGCAATCCATCTCCAGGAATAATAGTTTCCATCATTACAATTGTTTGATATATTATATGATATACACATTTTTGGGCAGAGATTATAAGTTATGTATAAAAATGCTTTTTTATTGTAATTTAACACTTGTATCTGTACTTGTATTTTTATGTACATCTTTGTTTAGTTTTTAATTATGTATATAAACATTGTGAACACTATGAACACTTGTGGAAAAGCAGTCTATAAAAGATTTAAATAAATAAAGGGTGGGGAGGATGTGACTGAGGGAAGAAAAGGGGGTGAGAGGGAGGGAAGAGAAGGGGAGGGGAGGAGTGAATGGGGATAGAAAGCGTTGAGTAAGTGAGAAGGGATGAGCTAGATGAAGGGGAGAAAAGTGACTGGGAGTGAGTGAGTGAAAGGGGATCAGATGGGAGGAGTGATTGAGGAAATGGGAAGAGAAATAAGGTTAAAGGAGGGGAAGGAAGGGAAAGGGGTGAGTGGGAAGAGGAGGATGAATGAGAAATGAGAGAAGCAATGGGTTGATTGAGAAGGGAGAGGGTTAATGAGTGAAAGGGGAGGGAACAGAATGCAGGCGAGTGAGTGAGAGGAGATGGAAGGGAAAGGGTTGAGTGAGAGAGGAGGGAAGGGAAGGGGTATGAATGAAAGGGAAGGTGCTGTTAATGAGGTGGAAAAATTGGGAAAAAGGGTGGGGCAGCACTATATGGAGGGTTTGTGAGTGGGAGAGAGTACAGGGCCAGTAGAAAGATTAGGGAGTGTCTAGAGTGTCTTGGTTTTGGTGGTGGCACAGTAGTGGCAGGACTGCAACTATGAAGATTCCTTTTTCTTCCCTCCAGAATGAGCCCAGAAGAGAAATTTGTGTCATATGGGCTTGTGCAGGTAGGGGAAGGAGGTGTAATTGCTGCAGCTGAAAGGAGCAGGAACAGCATTGGCCCGCTTGGCTAGAAGAAAGGAGAAGGAGCATTGTCAGCCTGAGGAGGAGTCTCCACCTTCTGCATGGGTGAAGGTGGAAGGTGCTGCTGTTTGTACGACCCAGAGGGGGAGAAGACCGAGTGCATGTGAGTGAGCAAGCATGCGTGAAAGAGAAGGAGCATGTGTATGTTAGCATGTATAGATGAGATAGAGAGTTGACAAAGTTTGTGTGCAGCACCTCCTCCCTCCAATAATCCAGGATAATCACAGGGTGATGGAAATCTAAAGATTCCAGGTATGGAGAGTGGGGAATTTTTTTTTAATCTTTATTAGCGTTACTTATTATTACTGGATGTTATTTAATGTGTCTGCTGTTTTGAAATATTGATATTTGGGAACTTTAAAAAAAATGTATATGAGTTTAATTATTGAATGTTATGTTCACCAGCTGTTTTGAAATATTCTTTTTATTAGTAGAGTTTTACTATTATGATTGATGTTTTATATTTCCTGATTTTACTGTTTTATGAGGAATTGTGATGTATCTGTTTTTCCTTGGTTGCACTGCATACAGAGTCTGGCTTTTTATGGTTTCCAGTTCAGTTTTTGTCTGCATGTTTTTATTTATACTTTGTAGAATCTTTATTATGTATTTGGTGAGGGTTTATCTGTGTTCTGCATATGTGACCGAAGTGAGGTATTCTACTAGCATATAGGGATATATTATTGCCTTTCTCGTGGTCAGAAAAAACACTAAACCAGAGGAACCAACTCCCTGTCCCCTTTCTTTAAGTCAGTAGCCTTCTTCTTTAGATGAAATCCATGGATCCAACACCTTAGAGATCTTGCAAGGGAGAGTAAAATACATGTGTCCCAAAAGAGTCCCTTAACAGGATATGTGAAGTCAGTAATTAAACAGTTTGACTAAGTTTTTGACTTAACGGGGACAAATCATGGATTTTGAATTTTCATCTGATTTAAACATCCCTGATGTATCTGGCTAGGTAGTTAGCTGGTTACAAATTTAGATGGATAATTCAGAGGGCAGTCCAGGGGTGCTCCAGGGTGGAACAAAGTTATCTGGCTAATTTAGCTAGATAACACTTATATTCAGCATTATCCAGCTATTATTAGGATAACTTTAGGGCTGCCTCAAAGAGGTTAAGGTTATCCCAATAAATTTATCGAGCTAGCTTTCTGATAAGTTAGATATATTCCATAGCTCACCCAAACCCCTGAATATCTGGTACAAGTTAAGTGGATAAGTTTATCCAGCTAACTTATCTGAACCTCCATAAGAAGTGCCATTTTGGCCCATCGAGTCCAGCATTCTGTCTCTGACAGTGGCTAGTCCAGGTCACAAGTACCTGTTAGATCCCCAGTAGCTGATCTATTTCTTATATCTCACTCACAAGGATAAGTGCTGGCTTTCCCAAGTCTACCTGGCTAATAACTATTATGTACTTTTCCTTCAGGAACTTGTCAAATCTTCTTTCGAACCCCACTATGATAGTTGTCTTGACCACATCCTCCAGCAATAGATCCCACAGCTTGATGGTGTGCTGAGTGAAAAAATACTTTCTATGACTTGTTTTAAATCTACCGGTTGCTAGTTTCAGGGAGTGTCCCCTAGTCCTAGTGCTGTTTGAAAGGGTAAATAACTGTTCCCTATTTACTCATTCAATCCCACTCATGATTTTATAAATGTCAAGTCATATACCTTCTTGACTGTTTTCCAAGCTAAAGAGCTATAATGTAACCATTGTGATCTGATGTTTATGTTATCTGGAATCTGCTTAGAACAGATGATGGAAAAAGGCGGAATACAAATTAATGTAAATAAATAAAAATAATCTGTTTAGCCTTATGGAGATAAGGGAGCTTTTCCATCACCTTAATAATTTTTACTGCCCTTTTCTGTACCTTTCCTATGTCTACTATGTCTTTTTTGAGATGGGGCAACCAGAACTGCACACAATACTCAATGTGTGGTTGCACCATGGATCTATACAAAGGTATTATGATATTTTCAGTTGTGTTCTCTGTTCCCTTTCCAAATAATTCCTAACATTCTATTTGTCTTTTTGACTGCTGCCACACACTGAGCTGAAGATTTCAAAATATTGTACACAAGGACTCCAAATATGGAATCCTGCATCATGTTCCTGGAGTTGGGATTATTTTTCCCTATGTGCATTACTTTGCACTTGTCTACATTAAATTGCATCTGCCATTTAGAGGCCCAGTCTCCTAGTCTCACAAGATCTTTCTGCAGTTCTTCACAATCCACTGCTGTTTTAACAACGTGAAACAATTTTGTCTCATCTGCAAATTTGATCACCTCATTCATTGTTCTTTTTTCCAGATGATTTATGGATATGCTAAATAACATAGGTCCCAATAAAGACCCCGATGGCATTCCACTAATAACATTTCTTATTTTGAAAATGGATCATTTAGTCCTATGCTCTATTTCCTTATTTTTTTATCCAGTTACCAATCCACAATAGAACACTGCTTCTGATCCCATGACCTCCCAAATTCCTGAGGAGTCTGTCATGAGGGACTTTGTCAAATGGCTTTTGAAAATCCAAATACACTATAAGAACCAGCTTACCTTTGTCCGCATGTTTATTTATACCTAGTAAATGTAAGGCAAGACTTCATTTTGCAAAACCCATGTTGACTCTCCCCCATTAAAGCATCTGTTTATATGGTCAATAATTTTGTTTTCAGGAATAGCTTTGACCATTTTGCCCAGCATTTAACGTCAGGCTCACTAGCCTATAGTTTCCTGGATCACCCCTGGAGCCCTTTTTAAAAAATAATCATTAATTGGTCACTTTCCAGTCTTCTGGTACCATGGCTATTTTAAATGATAGGTTGCAAATCATCAGAATCAGGTTTACAATTTCATTTTTTAGTTCCCTTAGAGCTCTGGGGTGAATACCATCTGGTCCTGGTGATTTGGTATTCTTTAGTCTGTCAATCTAAATTATTATATCCTCCAGATTCACAGTGATTCCATCTAGTTGCTCAGAGTCATCACCATAAAAATGTTTCCAGTGGGAGTATGACCCCCAACCTCTTCCTCAGTAAAGTCAGAGATAAAGAATTCTTTAGATTTTATGCTATTTCCTGGTCCTCCTTGACCACCCCTTTTATTCTTCAGTCATCTAGTGGCCCAACTGATGCCCTCAGAGGCTTTTTGCTTTGAATGTTCTTGTTGTTACCTTTATGGCAAGATTCTTTACAAATTCTCTTAATTGTTCCTTTCAGGGGTTTTTTTTCTAATAAATGTCCTCATTTTAGTATAGTCTCCTTTTTTTTTTTTACAGTTAAATGCCACTACAATAGTTTTCCTTAGTATTCTCCCTCTAGTGATTGTCACATTTTATTATATTATTATCCCTGTTGCCAGAGGATCTACCACCTTTATCTCTTGCACCAATCTATCCAGTCCACTTATACACCATTCTTTACCCAAGAAGAGATGCAGAGTGGATTACATCATAAAATACCAAAATGGTGTAGCAAACTACTATAAACCAAGTTACCACCCCCAGAAGCTTATCATGTGTTGGAACCTTACAATGTGTGCCAAGCTGTGTCTGAATCTGAGTGATGTGTTTTTAACCTGCAAGTCACTATAGTCAAGGAACAGGAATATAAAAAATACATCAAAAACCACATGTGCTCTCTTATAAATGACAAATGTTCAGCAAGAACATCCAGCACTCACAGTGTTAACAAGTTCAAAAAAGGGCTGTACTGTTTAGCCTGCCCAGAGAACAGCACTACATAGCCAGCAGAAGAGGAAGCCAAAAGAATATTGGGAGACTATTTAAGGTAGAAAATGTGAAATTTGGCTGACTCTGTGTGTGTCTGGGGTGGGGGCAGGGATGGCTGGGAGTTAGAGCCATGATCTAGGAAGAGGGGAGTGTATCTGGCAGCCCTGCAATCAGTTCTTCTCCTGAAGAGCTAATTATTGAGAGGTAGAGACAGAAGTCTGCACTCTGAGGAAATAGCTGTTCTTACTTTATAGCCAAGCTACATGTAAAATCCCAAGGGACAGAGATACCAGGAGCTGAGAGACTTCCTTTCCAGAGATATCCAGGCCCAGGAGTACATGGCTGGATCACCCTCCTAAGAGTCTGAGTTAAGTAATCTAAATTTTACACAGAAAGTATCATTGCAGAGGAGGGGAAAAGTTTATTTACTTGCCTTTTTTTTCACAAATTCAGTATCTCATCTTAACTGCTTCAGCCTTTTATCCAAAGTCAAACATAAACCCTAGCTGGCATGTACCACCACATGAGATAGTGCTGGGAAAGAGAAGCTGATGGACCATGGTCTTTCTGTAAGAGACTGAAACCAGGCACACTTTCTGTTTAGTACCAAGTAAAATATTTTTGGAGCTCCCCAGGAGAGACAAACCTTTCACAGTGCTTATCTATTTGGTTTGTCATCTAGCCAGCTTCACCATCAAAAGGCACTTCTTCATTTTCTTGATTTTTTTTTTTTTACAAAATTTTATGTTTGGGACAGGGTACATTCTTTACAAACTGGTGACATTGGAGTAGATCTGTCCTCCCCCCCCCCTATTTTTTTAGTACTCAGGGGTAAAGACAATTTTTTGAAAGTTGTGTATTTTACTGCCTTTCTATATTAGTTGTGTATTTTACTGCCTTTCTATATTAGCATCCCCTATTTTTTTTTTACTATCCATGTGTATGTGTTGGTTGTCATGGTTAACAGGCCATACCCAGTGTTATTTTTGCATTGCATGATATAAAATAACAAAACTGCACGTTTATATTATACTTCACTACTGTACTTTTCACTTTTAATTAGAGATGTGAATCGGAACTGGAATCGGTTCCAGGGACCATTGGGAAATTCTTTTCCCGCAGTCCGATTGTTTGTTTTTTTTTGTTGGTTTTTTTTAAATCGGCTGCGCCCGAGCCGATAAACAAAACACCCACCTCAACCCTTTAAATTTAATTATTTAGAATCCCCCACCCTCCCAACCCCCCTCCAAACTTTTCTAAAGTACCTGGTGGTCCAGCAGGGGTCCCAGGAGCGATCTCCCACTCTCGGGCCGTTGGCTGCCAGTAAACAAAATGGTGCCGATGGCCCTTTGCCCTTACCATGTGACAGGGGCTATCGGTGCCATTAGCTGGCCCCTGTCACATGGTAGGAGCAATGGACAGCAGGCGCCATCTTAAAAAATGGCACGGGCCATCCATTGCTTCTACCATGTGATAGGGGCCGGCCAATGGCACAGATAGCCCCTGTCACATGGTAAGGGCAAAGGGCCATCAGCACCATTTTGATTAGTGGCAGCCAACGGCCCGAGAGCGGGAGATCGCTCCCACGACCCCCGCTGAACCACCAGGTACTTTAGAAAAGTTTTGGGGGGGGGGGGGGCAGGGGGGAATTCTAAATAATTCAATTTAAAGGGTCGGGGTGGGTTTGGGGGTTGTTTTTTTGTGTGCCCTGTCTTCCCACCCCCCCCCCCCCCCCCCCCCCCCCAAATGATAAGAAAACCACACGAACATTTCGTGGGGTTTTCCTATCGCTTTTGGGGGGGACCCCCCCCCCCCCCCCCCCCGATACCTGACGGATGAGAAAATATTATACAATATTTTCATCCTTCAGAAAAACAATTCACATCCCTAACAGATACAGCCTCAGGCAGGCACCCATGCATTCACACACATATATCCCCAGGTAGACTCCTATTCATTCTCACACCACTCCCTACCCACCCCCCAGACATGCACACATTCATTCTCACACACACACACACACACACACACCCAAGCAGGCACCAATTCATTCTCACACACATACACCACACACAGGCAGGCACCTATTCACCTATTCTCACCTGGACAGACCCCAGGAAGACACCCATTCATTCTCATACACAGATACAGCCTCAGGCAGGCACCCATACATTCACACATATACCCCCCCGGCAGAATCCTCACAAACACGAAGCTTTCTGAGCACAGAACCCGTTTTAGAAAATCTACTGGCTTCCCATAACGTATCATGCTCAATACAAAACATTAACCTTAATCCATAAAACATTATATAACGACAATATGGAATGGCACACTGCAGCACTTCATTTCCACACACCTCACAGAAACATCAGATCAGCCAGCAATGGTACACTACCCATTCCTTCCCTAAAATCGGCTCACCTCAACTCTGTTAGACAAAGAGCACGGTCTATAGCTGGCCCACAACTGTAGAACTCTATGCCACTTGAACTTAGAACAGAACCCAATACTAAAATATTTAAAAAAGGTATTAAAACGTGGCTTTTTAAACAAGCCTTCAATTAGTATTCTATTATTTTTACCTTTTTAATTTGCTCATATTCACCTTTATTTTATTTGATTTTATATGCTAAGAATTTTATGCACTTTCATTTTATTTCTTGATATTTAAATACATTTCTTATTCAATGATTTTTACAGGTCATGATGACAAATTACTTCTTAGGTCGTTATAGATGTTTGCACTAGAATGTTATGATGTTTTATTTTATACTGCCTTATATTGATGTTTTGATCTCTGTACTGTTTTTATTGTACGCTTGTTTTATTTTTATATTTATCTTGTCATGTAAACGGATGTGATATATATTTGAACGTCAGTATATAAAAACAAACAAATAAATAAATAAAATATTCATACATTTGCACACACTGAAGGCAGACCCCCCTCTCTTTTGCTAGTAACTTCAGAGCCTCTCATTCCTCTGCTACTGCTGCCACTTCTGCCATGTGGATATTTGGGGAGGTGCTGATTGCTGCTACTGGCACCGAAGCCCGTTCTGCTGCCTCCTCTGTGCAGGCCCCGCAGTATTAAATATTTGCAGGCTTGTACTTCCTCCATGCCGATCTTGTACATTACAAGGTCACAGTTGATGTAAAGGGCTCTCTTAAATGCTTGATGACTCCTGGAGAATAGCCGCAGAATTTTACAGGAATCAAGAAGACCCTATGCCTCCCATGTAGTGGTGGCTAGGAAGAAGAATGGGGCAGTTTGGTGCATAGACTACCAAACATTGAACAAGAGAACTATTCCAGACCAGTGTACCCTGCCTAGGATAGATGATGTATTAGATTGTTTGACAGGAAGCAAATGGTTCTCTGTGTTAGATCTAAGAAGTGAATATTACCAGATCCCCATGAAAAAAAGTGATAAGGAAAAAACTACCTTCGCCTGTCCTTTTGGTTTCTATCATTTTGAGCAGATGCCCCAAAGAGTTACAGGAGCTCAGAGTATGTTCCAGCGTCATAGGAAAAACTGTGGGAGACATGAATCTCCTGGAAGTACTGGTGTACCTAGATAACCTCATTGTCTTTGGAAAGACATTAGAAGAGCATGAGGCCAGGCTGATAAAGACCCTGGATTGGTTGGAAGCTCAGAGCTCAGTTTTGACTGCCTCAGGTGAAATATGTGGGGCATATTGTGTCAGAGAAGGGCATCACTACTAACCCTGACAAGATTGCAGCAGTGGCTATATGGTCGAGGCCTACTGATTTGAAGGACCTGAGATCCTTTATAGAATTTTGTGGCTACTACAGGAGATTCATTCAGAACTATTCCTCGATAATGCGACCCTTGACAAATCTCACAAGGGGTTATCCCCCAGAAAGACAAGGTCCCTGCCTCATAAGTGAAGTATTTCAAGCCCTCTGAACCTTTCAGTGCCAGATGGACCACAGACTGTGAAGAGGCTTTCAGAGAAAAAAATTAGCGACTAATTCATGCCCCTGTGTTGGCCATCCATTATATATCCTGCACACTGATGCTAGCCTGGAAAGGTTGGGTGCAGTACTATACTAAAATTACTCCAATTGCATGCAGCCTGTTGCTTTTGCTAGTAGGAAGCTGACAATCTAAGAACAATTACCCAGTGCAGCAGCTTGAATTCTTAACATTAAAATAGGCTATAGTGGACAAATTCCATGATTACCTATATGGTGCCAAGTTCACTGTGTGCACAGATAATAATCCACTGACCTATGTACTCAACACTACTAAGCTCAATACAACAGGGCATTGATGGCTGGCCATTTTAGCCACATATGACTGTCTTAAAATATTGTCCCAGTAAGGCCAACATTGATGCTGATATACTCTGTCACAAAGGGTCTATAGTAAAGATGGCTCAGACCAATGGATATAGGTGCCAGAGGATGGCATAAAAGCCTCGCATTAATCCTCAGATAAAGTATAAGCAATAGTTTCACCAGTCACATCTGTTGCTACCTTGTGAGGTGCCTTGCCAGTCTGATGGGGGGGGGGAAGGATTACCCTCATTATGGAAAGTTGATCTTCATCAGGCTCAGAAATGTGACACTGGCCTTGGGGCTGTCTGGGGAGCTAAGTACTACCGCATGCCAGCTATGTCTGGTGTCACAGCATCCAAATGCTCCTCTCTTGCTGAGAGAATGGGATCGCATAGTGATGACAGATGACTTGTACCAAATCACTCAAGACATTGCATCTACAGTAAAGAAACAGCTAATATTGCCTCAGAAGTTCAGAATGTGTTTACTGAGGAGCTTTCATGATGATACTGGACACGACACATAGGGATAGATCGTTCTACTGAGTTAGTATGGGCCAGATTCTATTGGCCCCGGCAGCCAGCAGATGTGGAAGCATATGTAAAGACCTGAGGGAAGTGTATTATGCGGAAGACTCTGCGTAATAGAGCTGCCCCCCTTGACTATCACCACCAGCAAGGGTCCCCTTGATCTGGTTTGCATTGATTTCCTGTTCTTAGAAAATGACAGCCGCATTATTTTTTCAAACTCTTAGCTAATGGCACTGCTTAAGTCCACTGGACCCTTTCTCTTTCCTCTACTCCTCCCATCTTGTTCCTTTATCTCCCAGTTACATGTAACTTTAATTTTTTCTCTTTCCAAAGCACATTTTTTTAAATTAATCCCAGTTAATTGTAAACAGATATGATATGCAAATGAATGTCGGTATCTAAAAGTTTTTAAATAAATAAATATTGGCAACATCCTAGTAGTTACTGATCACTTCACTAGGTACGTCCAGGCATTCCCCACCAAAGATCAGCATGCAACTTCTGTGGCCAAGATACTGTGGGAGAAATATTTCATGCATTATGGACTTCCTAATCATATCCACTCAGATCAAGGTCCACACTTTTAGAGCCACCTGATTAAATAAATGTATCAGATTTATGGTATCAAGAAATCACATACCATCCCTTATCACCCCCAAGGTGATCCCTAGCCTGAGTGATTCAATCAAACCCTGTTAAACATGCTAGGTACTCTAGATCCAGACAGATATCAATGAAGCCAGCAAATGAGCAGGTTGGTTCACACCTATAATTGTACAAAGAATGATGTTACTGGATAGACACACCTTCGACGTCGCGCGCCGAAGGAGCGCGACAAAGGGGCCTGCCCCTTTGTCTCGCCCCTTCGGCTCAGCCCCAAGGAAGCCCCGAGCCTATATCTTGATCTTTGTTCCGACTCTATCAATCCTTACCATCTTTCTCTGCCCACCTACCAGCTCATACAACATAACATCAGCTCCAACAAATCAAAGCTCAAACATCACCAAAGAACGGCTTAAATATTCAAACCCCAGCTACCAAGCCAGCGTTAGAACGAAAGCTCGTGGAATTTCTAGATTTGCCAGCAGACTCCACAGGGGAACTTTAAACATCTCATTATACATCCATCCATCGCCACCAAGTCTGCTTCCGCTTAACATTCGCCCATCATTCTCCGGACTGCACTCGCCCATCATTCTCCGGACTGCACTCGCCCATCATTCTCCGGACTGCACTCGCCCAATCATTCTCCGGACTGCACTCGCCCAATCATTCTCCGGACTGCACTCGCCCAATCATTCTCCGGACTGCACTCGCCCATCATTCTCCGGACTGCACTCGCCCAATCATTCTCCGGACTACATTCGCCCATCATACATCCAGCACACTTCTAACAGTATCCGCCCAGTACTCTTCAAACCGCATTCGTCCAACTCTCTCCAGATAGCATTCGCCTAGCACTCCTCTCTGACCGTAACGATTCCTACAGTCTTCCACTTCAACCACTTACATCCCAACATGCACCCCTTCACAATTCCCATCATCCACAATCCCAAATGGAGAATACCAAAACCCCCTACCCCCTTCCATCACAATCGTCAACAGAGGCTTAGGCCCATCTTGCTGACACCTGTCACTCAATTCCTTGGATTAACTCTTTTCTCACTCACTTTGATTAATGCACAATCGATTGGCAAGAAAAGTCATATATTCAACGACTACCTATCCGATACAAAACCTGACATCTGTGCTATCACAGAAACCTGGTTAAAACCCTCCGACACTGCACTAATAAATCAGCTACCCATACAGGAGTATGATGTTCTCTCTATTCCCAGACCCAAAAAAAGAGGAGGTGGACTTCTCCTCGCAGCCAAAAAAACACTGGGGCTGACATTACAGACTTCCAACAACATATCAAAGATTGAATTTGCCCTATTCAACTCAAAACAACTGACGATCGGCCTAATTTATGCTCCCCCCGGAATACTGGAAGCAGACCCATCATCCATCATAGAACTTACTGCAAAACACCTAAATTCCAGGAAACCTACCATCCTCATGGGAGATTTTAATCTACACGTAGATATCCAACCTCATTCTTCCAACTGTAAAACTCTTCTCTCCTCTCTCAACAATATGGGCTTCAGACAAATAATGACTGAACCAACCCACAAAGCAGGCCATACGCTGGACCTTATATTCATAAATGAAGGTATCTCAACCCACACCACTCCAACTTGCACTCCAATACCTTGGTCAGACCATAAAATTATATCATCGATGTTAAAAATAAAAGAATTTCCACCACAATCCACACAACCAATAACTATATCGTTTAGAAAACAGTGTTCAGGAGACCAACTCAGTGAACACCTGGCCAAGGAACTTGAACACCTAGACCTTTCCGACGTAAACTCAGCAACTTCATCATGGACCAACATCACAAAAAAGGTTGCAGATCAAATTTGCCCCATGACAACTAAATCCATCAATCCAAACAAAGACAACAGGAGACCCTGGTTCACACCGGAGCTAAAAAATCATAAACACGAGTTAAGATGCAAGGAACAAAATTGGCGAAAAAACCCATCTTCAACCACCCTCCTCATCTACAAATCATGCCTTAACTCATACAGAAACAACATCAACAAAACAAAGAAAATATTTTTTTCCAAAAAAATCCACCACCTCATTTTTGATTCAAGAGCTCTTTTCTCCTTTGTATCAACCCTCACAAAACCCCCAGCACCTACCATTCCAGACGATCAAGCACTCAATAAAGCGAACGAACTGGCAGACTTCTTCGACAACAAAATCACCTCACTCCTAGCCCCACTCAAGCGACCATCTACACATCCAAAACATGTAATCAACCTCACCCCCCAATCATCGCAATCAACCGCCCAACAAACACCACTCTCAACCGCTCAACAACCACCACTCCCAACAGATCAACAATCATTGCACCCAAATATCAAACAACCCAACACTTCACTACCAGTGCTCAACACTCTTGAACTCACATCCTCTTTAGAAATAGAGAATATTCTCAAAAAGATAAAACCATCCTCCCATCCATCAGACCATATTCCATCCAACAAATTGAGTCTGATCACCAACACCATAGCCAAACCTTTAGCAGACATCATTAACTGCTCCTTCACCCAAGGACATGTCCCGAACCAACTCAAGTTAGCCATGCTCAAGCCACTCCTCAAAAAACCCAACTTACCCACCACAGACCCAGCTAACTTTAGACCCATAGCAAACCTCCCTTTCATTGCCAAAGTTATGGAGAAAGTTGTAAACAAACAACTTACTGAATATCTTGACGAAAACAATATCCTCACCTCAAACCAATTTGGCTTTCGTAAGACTATGAACACTGAATCATTATTAACATCATTATCCGATACTATCATTTTCAACCTAGAAAAGGGCAAACCTTGCCTCCTCGCTCTCCTAGATCTCTCATCTGCGTTTGATACCGTAAACCACTCATGCCTCCTACAACGCCTAATAGACATTGGCATTACAGGAGTAGCTTTTAACTGGTTCAAATCGTTTTTGGAGAACAGATCATACAAGGTCAAGATAAATAACAAAGAGTCCCATACCATCGAATCCAAGAGGGGGGTACCACAAGGATCATCCCTATCCCCGACTCTTTTCAACATTTATCTGCTCCCGCTCTGTCAACTTCTCACCAACCTTAAGCTAAGACATTACCTATACGCGGATGATATTCAAATCCTCATCCCTATAGAAGATTCCCTACACAAAGCTATTTCATACTGGAATAAATGTCTGTCAGCTATTAACAATCTACTCACCAGCATCAACTTGGTTCTAAACAAAAACAAAACTGAAATCCTCATTATAGCACTGGAAAACTATACCCCCTCCTCACATTCTAATACTAACCAACTTCCGGACACTGCAGGACTCCCCACCACGCAACAAGTTAGAGACCTGGGAGTCATCATAGACAGCAGACTCAATCTCAACAAATTCGTCAACAACACAACAAAAGAATGTTTCTTTAAACTTCAAACTTTAAAGAAACTCAAACCACTCCTCCTTTACAGAGACTTCCGCATGGTTCTACAAGCCATCATTCTCACTAAGCTGGATTACTGTAACTCTCTCCTCCTAGGCCTACCAGCATGCACCATCAAACCACTCCAGATGGTCCTGAACGCCTCTGCAAGAATTCTATCAAATGCCAAAAAAAGAGATCATATCACCCCAATCCTCCACCATCTCCACTGGCTTCCGATTAAATTCAGGATCCAGTTTAAGTCTTTAATGATGATACATAAGGCCTTACACAACATCGCACCTCTCAACCTAACATTTCCAATTCAACTACACACATCCGTGAAACCAACCAGAAGCGCCTATCAGAACAGACTAATCTCACAACCGGCGAAATCCGTTCTGAGGAAACGTGCATTATCCACAGCGGGCCCTTCACTTTGGAACTCGCTCCCTCCAGACCTTTGTCTGGAACCATGCCACTCTACATTTAAAAAAAACCTTAAGACTTGGCTGTTCAAACAAGCTTTCCCCTAGAGCCAAGAACACGAAGAAAAGTAACCTACTTAGATTAATTTTTGCAATGTTAAAACTTGTTTACTTAATTTGTTCAATGTAAAAACTCCTGTTTTATTCTTATTCTGTTCTATGTAAACCGCTAAATGTAGCGACAGTTACTGTTCCTTGTGAACCGGGGTGATATGTATATTATACAGGAACCTCCGGTATATAAATCATTTAAATAAATAAATAAATAAATATGCTACCTACTACCTCATATTTGGTAGAGAGGCCCAGTTGCCAGTGAATGTATGCTTTGGAGTGTTCCCTGATGAAAACACTGCAAGAAGCCATCTCAAATATATTGAGGATTTGAAGGAGCAATTGAACCTGGCCTACCAGGCAGCCTCTGAAGCAGCAGGAAGCTGAAATGCCAGTAACAAACTGCGATATGATGCTATTGTTAAGAATCATGAACTGAGTGGTGGGGATCGGTTACTGGTGAAAGTATTAGGTACCCCAGGAAAGCATATGTTGGCCAATTGGTGGCACAAAGAATGATATCTCATTTTTTTCCAAGTTACCAAACCTACCTGTCTACCAAGTGCAGCCAGAAAGTGTTCAAGGTCCCGAAAGAACATTACACCAGAATCACCTGCTTCCCCTAGGACAGATGTTCAATTACCCTCACTTGACACTGCTACTCATCTGCACCCCAACCACAGAGACTCCGGAGACTGAGACGCTGACAGGGTCATGCACCTGAGCACAAAGTTTTCCCCCGACCAATTAGTAGAACCATCAGACATTGAGGATTCTCAGTTAGAGACGGGATATTCTGCTGCATTCTCAGAAAGGAAGAGTTCTGATCCCAACAAGTTGATGAAGCTTTTCACCCAAATACCATCAGTTAAACCATTGAGGGCACCATGCCCTCAGACAGGTGAGGGTCCCATTAATTCCCCTCTTGCACCAGTTCAGGTACCTCCTTCTGAAACCTCATTGCTGTCTGTGCCTGAATTTGTTAGGGGCACCCCTAATGAGCTGGGTGAACTGCAGCATCAAGGACCCCTGAAACCCTGACTGAGCTAATGAATAGGGGAGGGGGAGGTTTCGGGCAGTTCAAAACCATATGGAAATGCAGAACCCAGTGGGGAACCTCAGGTAGTACTTTGTGCCCTTTGCTATTGCAATGGTATGGAGACTGATCCCCAATTGGAAAATGGTGGGGTAGGGGAAGAACCATTAGGAAAAATGGGTTACTAAGCCAGTACAGAAGCTCACTCAGGGGATAGTGTGCCATCACAGTAAATCTGTACAGACCCTTCCCCCCATGAGATAACGCCTGTAGAAAGGGGACACCCCTTGGAAAATTACCATGTGATGGGGCCTCTTGTAGAGAAAGTGATTCAACACCATGTGATAGCTCTTTTGCAGAGGAGCTTACTCACTTTCTGGCTGAGAAGGGAAAAACAGTTACAGTGCCAAAAGAAATGTTTGCGCCAGCAGACACTGTTCCACAAGACCCTGCATCTTTTAAACTGGCTGTAGGCAAAGTAATAGAGGCAGCCAGAAAGCCCCAGAATGATTATAACTTTTAAAAACGATTCAGAAATTTTTCTGGTAAGATACCTGTCCCTGGAGGGAAAGATGATTATCAAAACTGGTTTGAGCAAGCCACCCAGAAGGCCCCTGAGTGAGAATGCTCTGCTCTGGAGAAGAGACGGCAACCAGGATAATGTAATAATGTATCTGGGGCCCTAGTCTGGAGATTTACAGAATAATGTAAGCTGACAATCCACTGGCCACAGCTGAGGAGTGCATGGAAGCCTTTTAAGGCACATTTGTCAGTACTGAAAGTAGGTCAGACCTGAGTTTCTGGTTCAAAGAGATGGGGAAAAGCTGTCTGACTACTTGAGATGTCTGGAGGATCTATTGTGGAAAGTGGTCAGAAAAGGGGGGGGGGGGGGCACTAGCACCCGCTGAGATAGATATGGCCTTTTTCGAGAAGTTAGTGTAGGGTGCACCCCGGTCTGACCGGTTGATACATTTGCGGCTACGGGAAAAGTAAGAAAAGCTCTCAGGCTTCCTGCAGTTGCTAAAAGAAATCAGAGACGAAGATGACCAAGAGGCATCCAGCTAAGCGTCATTGGAGAGCCAACTATCCGGGGAGTGGCCGGCTAAGACTTCTGTTAAACTTGCAAAAGTACCCTGCTTGACAGAATCTTTTAGCAAACTACAAGAGGAGGTCACCTCATTGAAAGCCCATTATGCTCCTGTCCTTTCTCAACCACAAGGGCTTCAGCTGGTTGCCCCTACGACTAGTGCTGACTGAGGCGAAGTGTGGTCCCGATTACTTGCTGACTTGCATCAGGAGATAGCAGCTTTGAATGTGGACTTGGGGTCTGTTTTGGAACCTGCGAAGACTGCACTGCCAACACCACTCTCAAGAGGCCCTGGGAGAACTCTCGAGAATCCCACTAGTTGATCTCATGACCCAGAGCCACTGAGGAAAAGGTTCTGTTACCAGTGTGGCCATGATGGCCACAGGGCTAAAGTCTGCAGAAACCCAGAAGATTTATGGTTGGTGATACAGAAATAAACCTGTTCATTTGAATAGCGTTTTTGCCGGCCAAAGACCCCAGAAAGCTTTTAACTATAGTGCTCCCCTCGAAGAGTTCCCAAATTAGTGCCTCTGATGATCGAGTCATCCAGCAAAATGAGCTTGGTCTGATGGTTGTTTGTATTCTGGAATTTTTGTGTGCACTGTGTTTCTTCCTTCTTGTCAGATGCCTCTTCAGTCTCCATCACTTTAGTTTCTACATTATATAGTAGAGGTGTTTTGTATTTGTGTCACTTGAGAAGACATGTCTCTCTTCATTATAGTCTTACTTTATCAGAGCCCCCAGTAATCCATTTCTTCCTGGATTGCTGTTTTCTATTTATAAGTGGGGAGGGACATGTGGGCTGCACACTAGGGTCACTTGTCTTGTCCTACCTGTGCCCACTGTAAACTACTTTTTCGTGGGCTTTTGAGTTCTCCTTGGTAATGGTGAAAAGATTGCTGAATTATACTGTACAATGGGTGTGGATTCCTTGTAAGGTTCTGATATTTTCTTTATTGCAGCTAATTCAGCCTTAAGGTAAGCCTCTCTCATGGAAGAAAGTTTTGAACAAATGGGGCAAGCCCTGAGTCAGTAAATACAGTAAACCTCCCATACCAAAACAACCCTAACAACCTTATCTATGAAAAGGCAACACTGCACTTATTACACACCAGGCCCTAGAACACCAATAAAACTCTTATTAGGAAACCAGGCTGTTATAGATCCCTACACAGAAATTACATGCTAGCAAAATACCTCACCTCCCTCACATATGCAGAACACAGAGAGGCCCTGACCAAATACAGAATAAAGAGATTGGACAGTATAAATAGAAACATGCTGAGAAGAACTGAACCGGAATCCACAACAAGCCAGTCTCTATATGCAGAGAACAATGTAAAAACAAACATTACTATTCTTCATAAAAATAATAACATCAAGAAATATAAAACACTGTTGGAAACAGGATGCTGGGCTTGATGGACCCTTGGTCTGACCCAGTATGGCATTTTCTTATGTTCTTATAATAAAATCAAATTCATACAAAGAACATTTCAGTTAGTGAATAGAATATACAATATTTGCTAAACACCAAGAAAATATTTCAAAATATCTGATGAATAAAAAATCCAATAATTAAAAAATGTTCTATTTCCCCCCCCCCAAATTAAATATTTTGAAAAAGCAGAATTATCAGTTTAACCCCCAAAATTAAAACTAATAAGGATTTAAAAAATCTCCTGCTCTTCATACCTGTGATCTTCTGATTTCCAGTCACCCTGAGATTATTGTGTATTGGGGGAGGTATGGACAGTGACACCCAAATTTTATCTTCTCTCTCTCACTCACACACACAATACATAGGCTCCCTCTCCCTCACATACATTGTGTGTGTGTGGCTGTGAGAGCATATATGTGACACATGGGCTCTCAGACACAAACATATACACAGGCCTCACACAGACACAATCATAGACACACACAGGCTCTGACACACATATTCTCAGTCACTCACACACATACACACATAGCCTACTATTGTCTTTGGGCCATAGTAGGATAAGCTCCACCATGGTCCCAGGCCTCCTGTCTTCGAGCTGGCCCTGCAGGCCTTCCTGTTTTGGGGGATGGGAGAGTGGAAGCTTTGTGCACATGTGCACACACAACTGGAAGACAGGCCTTTCCAACAGCCTGCGGTGGCTTGAGCACTGGCAGCTTGCAGCCTCTCTGCTTTTTTGGCTGCCAGCAGCCCCGCGACTCTCCTGTTGCTGCTGGCTCGCCGCTTCCCCTGGGTGTGCTGCCCCGTGCAAATGCACAGTATACACATCCAGTTGCACCAGACCTGAGTACACCCTCTTCCGAGGGGTATCTGAAGCTTCACCCTCCCCCTATGGCGGGCAAGCAACAGTTCAGATATTTATTTATTTAAGAATTTTTATACCGATATTAGTCGAAACATCATATCGGTTTACAGTGGAACAAAAGGATGGGAAATACATTGAACAGGGAAAGGGGAAAGGGGTACATAGAACCAATAGAAAGAATGGAAGGAGCAAAAACAGGCACAAAGGCAACATGGGAAAAACAAATGCAATGAAAATAAAGCAATTAAAACAATTAGAAAATTAAATTGATTAAATTAAAGTTAAGAAACATAACTATGTACAAGGATAGGGTGAAGACTGTGGGGCATGGGGCGCGATTGGGCAGGGGAGCTCTTAATTGTTCGGAGGGTAAGCTTGTTTGATATGAGTCTTTATCCTGCCACAGAGGACAAGAAAAGGTTCTTCACTTCAATTTAGATAACTAGCCAAGAGAAATGCATCCTGGAAAAGAACACAGAAAACAAGAAGAGAAAAATGTCCCATCAGAGGTGCCTATACAGTCTGTGTAAACAGCCCCAACTCACAAGGCAATTAAATCATCTATGATGGACTCTTCTCTCTTAGGCAATCTCTTGAATTTGTAGTGACTGATATTAGGTTGTTTTTTTGTTTTGTTTTGTTACCCTAACTCCATTGGGCCTCTGATCCCCACTCCTATAGTGGTATACTACATCATGCTTGTAGATATTCCTCCCCAATTGCAGCTCAGCCACTTTACGATCCAGTGCTCTCCTAAAGTCATGATGTTCTTGGCGATATTCAGGAGTAGTAGATGAGTCTTTGATGATGGTCTAGTCTGTATACTCCACCAACCAGACATCCCTGTTCTCTTCGATGAAATTTATTATATGAACGGGAACATAGCTTATACTCTATGATCAAGTAGACGTTGACTGTGGGATACCTTGCCCAGGTTTGCTTTGTTTCTCAAAAGGTTCAGAACAGTCTAAGACTGGTCCCTCATCTTAGAGGGAGGGGGTAGCAGTTGATCTAGGAGATCCTCCCTGCTGAAAACATTAGATACTCCCCCCTGATGGGGCAGTAACTTCTGAGAGAGTAGGCTTCCCCGCCCCAAGGAGTAAGGCGATCCACTGGCAAGCATTGACTCCGCTCCAGATGATACCCCTGAACTGAATGGCAACACGAGTAATTTCATAGCCATCCAACAGTATTTCCTGAAGGTTTTGGGGCCCGGGACCATCCAATTCACAGTGGGTAGTACCACCCCATAAATCTCCTCTGCCTGAACCGGGGTAAGGGCAGTGCTCAAATTCCTCTAATCAGAGTGCCGAAAGGATGATGAAGGCCTCTGGTGGCCTGACTACACTGAACTGGTGGATACAGCATCCAGTGATCTCAATCTACCCCAGTCCAAATGAGGAGCAGCCATTATTTTTAGTTGTCTGGGAGGAACTCTTATTGGGGGTCGTTGGCCGCATGGTCTCCAGCTCCACTGATTTCACTGTCATAGAAACATAGAAGTGACGGCAGAAGAAGACCAACGGCCCATCCAGTCTGCCCAGCAAGCCACGCAGTTTATCCATTTTTTTTTCCCCCTTTGTTCTCCCTCCCACCCGTCTCTATTGGCTTCCAGCACCCTCCGGCCCCAATTCCCTTCCACCCCTCCACCAATGCTGAGAGCAGCACCATCCTAGTGAACATCCAGCTCAATCAGGGGTAGCAACCACCGCAACCAGCAGGCCACACCCCTGCCCCTTACCCAGTCTTACCCAATTACTCAGAGAATCATTGCTGCTTCCAGTTCTTTTTGCTCTTGGTCCTCCATCTGCTCAGCCCAGGAACATTTTATGGCATCACCGCTGGCCCCACCCAAAGGGGGATCCATCCATCCATAATGACTTCTATCACGATGTTCTGACTGTCTTCACATGAAAGGGTCTGCCCTCACTCAGTCGCAGATTTCGCTGCACGAGCCACTTCAGGTAAGACTGATACCTTAGATAAAGGGGGCTTCTCAGTTGCTGTCATTTTACGGTACTGCTACCTCTTTCATCTGACCCCTCGGGGGAGACTTGGCCTTCCCTTTGTTGAACCATCAAGCATTAGAAAGTGCTGGAAGCAGATGGACCGGCCTGCCTACTCTGATGTCCTGGAACAGTGCTCCCTTACAGCAATAGCAGTGGTTAAAACATGCTGTGGATGTTGTACCAAGATCGCTCCCATCTCAGCGAAAGACATTTGTAGTATGGCGCAATATTGTACTGGTCTTGCCACTTGCATAAGGCCAAAATACTGGCCCAGCCCACTACCGGGATATTTGCCTCACTAACCCACTGTCAGCTGACTGTCTGCACAGCATAGGTTTCTTCAGCGGATGATTTGGGCAGTCTGTTCTCACTAGAAGTGGGAAGCTGGGTGTTGATTTTTTTTGACCATGCTTGTCTGAAGATATCGCTGGGTTTTCCTTTGCCGCCTTGCTCAAGGCATTTGAAATCAGAATGTTTGTAGATTTTCAATAAATAGTAATATTTATTGATTAGAAAGTGATCACTCTCTTCAGCTATTCTATTTGGGTTAGGAATCATGGCCTACTGCTCACAGATCATTCGGCACCATGCCCATACTACACAGTCCCTTGTGCTGAGGATGACATCGCAAACATGCTGACACTTTTATAGTGCTTAATTAGTCGTACATCCCATACACTGTGGTGACGCCAGATGCATACATCACACAGACATTCTTTCTTGGCACACTTCCCTTCCTGCCAATGCTCAAGTGCAGGAACAAGCGCCATTTTGTAGTAAATGTTGCAGTTACTTTTCTACACTTCCTTGTACATTGTAAGTTCACCAAACATTGCATTTCTCTTTAAAACATGCTGTACATATTGTTCCACTGTCCCCAAGCCCCATGTTCTTTGGGTATCATTTTATGAAACCATTACCAGGGATTATAATCCCAAGGGCACACAAACATTTATTCTTCTTCAGAGCTGCTCCTGCTAGCAAGTTACATCTCATCCTCAACTCTTAATCCTGGGGGGATTCTTTTTATGAGGGGAAGCTCTTGCTTATGGCCCAGACATTGGATGTCAGGACAAAGCAGACAGGACCAGACTCTGGGTGTTAAAATAAAGTTTACTGATTGGTAATCATAAATTAAAGCCCTTTTGCCTATAATGTTGAAGTTACTTCTGACTGCGATACATGAATGATTTTCCTCTGTAGAAAGGTGTCCTTTATTCAGACTTCTGGCTATATTGGTTATATTTTCTGCACAAAGCTCACCTAGCAACTATTCGGGAATCCTATTGGAGGAGTCCCCAACTTCCTGGTCCCAGAGTGTGGAGATCCAGTTAGGATCTTCCAATCTTGTTCTTTCATCCTTAGTGATATCTTTAGGGACTTATCTTGGGAAAAAAATGTAGATCAGGCCACCTAAGCACTGCAATCCCTGTGGGGGGGATCAAAAAACCTCCCAACACAGTCTGTGTCCAAAATATATTTCCAAATATAAATGCTGGATACTTTTCTGCCTTAACTATCTCTTGAAACAGGATCCATCACTGGTGCTTGCCCACCCAGGGTTCAGAGTGGGCTCACAGGTCTTTTGTCCTCTGGTGAGAGCCCTTTTACCCCAAAAGGGTATCAGGCGTAAAAATCTCTCTCTTCTGTAAATTAGTAGGCAAAAGACCCTCTGGGAGAGAGTGCATGATGAGGTGTCACTTCTAACTGAAACTCCTTCTAGCTGAAGCTAGGAGGCCTCACCGGAGTGTAAAACTTAAAACATCCTTTTTGTTCCAAAGCTTCCTCAAACTGATCCCAAAGTATCCTAAAATGACTGAGCTAAATAGTGTTGAGGCATCTAACCACAGCCCTCCAGGTGGGAGGGACTGAGGGGGATGGATAGTTCCTTAATAATGTGTTCTATACAGGGACAGTAACATCTTGTGGCCAAACCCGGATGGATGAGAGGTTGCCACAGGAAGATATGTGCAACAGTTAATAGCAACCACAATGCCCCTGAATTGTGATCTGAGTTGGTGATTGAGTATAGATAGAAGCCGGGATCTACATGTCATATACAGTTAGCAAGTGGCCACTGCCAACTCACAGGTGGTCTTGCCCATTAAGAGTAGCATTGCATGTTCTAAAGCTCCTGTCACTTATTCATGAGTGGAGGAAATCCACTCAAGAAAGGCAATAAGGGTCCATAACTAACATACCAGATCCTTCATGTACATCCTTCATGCCCCACATTTACTGGAGGACCTGCTCCTGAACAGCGCCATGAGCTGCATCAGAGCCAGTCTCTGTTAAAGGAGTGCTAGCCTGAACTGTGCTGATACCTTGGTAGATGTGGGGTCAGTCAGAGGGACCTTAAAATGATGAGAGCACTTTCCTCACTATTTCCTTGTGGCAAAATGGAGGTAAGTCTTATGCTGAATGTAAAGGGGAAGAGGGCATAAGAACAGATGGGGTCAAGAGAAATAGAGGAGGGGGAGGAAAGTCTAGATGGGTGACAGATGATAAATTTGAGGGAATAGGTCCAGAAGGGGAAGAGGAGGATCCAGATGAGTTGGAAGTGGATGGCTCAGAACTTTCCTCTGGGATGGTCTTCCCTGAGTTGGTGATATCTGTTAGAAGAGAAAGAAATGCCTGTTAAGTACCCTTACTGCACCAAGACTTGGCCAGTGTTATCTATGTTCAAAAACTGGTCCAAACAGCATGTTGTAAACCTCAGTAGATGAGAACTCTGAACAGTGAACTTCTATAGAAATAAGTATGTATCCCTATCAACAACTGTGTTGTGATAGCTAATAAATCTAGCCCACTGTTTGTTACCTCCAAGTTTTCCATACTATTTATTTTCTCGTCAGGACATTACAAGTACATTATATTAATGGGACCCTTACTTTTCAATATATTTATAAATGATCTGGAAAGAAATACGACGAGTGAGATAATCAAATTTGCAGATGACACAAAATTGTTCAGAGTAGTTAAATCACAAGCAGATTGTGATAAATTGCAGGAAGACCTTGTGAGACTGGAAAATTGGGCATCCAAATGGCAGATGAAATTTAATGTGGATAAGTGCAAGGTGATGCATATAGGGAAAAAATAACCCATGCTATAATTACACAATGTTAGGTTCCATATTAGGTGCTACAACCCAAGAAAGATCTAGGCGTCATAGTGAATAACACATTGAAATCGTCTGTTCAGTGTGCTGCGGCAGTCAAAAAAGCAAACAATGTTGGGAATTATTAGAAAGGGAATGGTGAATAAAACGTAAAATGTCATAATGCCTTTGTATCGCTCCATGGTGAGACCGCACCTTGAATACTGTGTACAGTTCTGGTCGCCGCATCTCAAAAAAGATATAATTGCGATGGAGAAGGTACAGAGAAGGGCTACAAAAATGATAAGGGGAATGGAACACCTCCCCTATGAGGAAAGACTAAAGAGGTTAGGACTTTTCAGCTTGGAGAAGAGACGGATGAGGGGGGATATGATAGAGATGTTTAAAATTATGAGAGGTCTAGAATGGGTAGATGTGAATCGGTTATTTACTCTTTCAGATAGTAGAAAGACTAGGGGGCACTCCATGAAGTTAGCATGGGGCACATTTAAAACTAATCGGAGAAAGTTCTTTTTTACTCAATGCACAATTAAACTCTGGAATTTGTTGCCAGAGGATGTGGTTAGTGCAGTTAGTATAGCGGTGTTTAAAAAAGGACTGGATAAGTTCTTGGAGGAGAAGTCCATTACCTGCTATTAAGTTCACTTAGAGAATAGCCACTGCCATTAGCAATGGTAACAGAATAGACTTAGTTTTTGGGTACTTGCCAGGTTCTTATGGCCTGGATTGGCCACTGTTGGAAACAGGGTGCTGGGCTTGATGGACCTTTGGTCTGACCCAGTATGGCATTTTCTTATGTTCTTATGTTCTTATTTTATCTTTGGTTTCCTTGCAGATACTTGCCGTGAGAGAAAGAGAGGCTAGTGTGCTCAGAGAAAATATAAGACTTGAAGAAGTGTGCACACATCTATCCAAAGAAAAGAGGGATAGACAGCAAAAGGTGTAAGGCCAAGAGAAGATCGAGGAAAGCTATAAGAGAGGCACTGGATAGAGCAAGAAATCAGCAGACAGCTTTGGAAAAGAAGGAGCCTAGGCATGTGTTATGAATGAGCGGTGTTTGGGTGGATCCTTGAGTACTGTGGCAGATGACCACACCCACGGGGAGGAGCCCCCTGAGGAGCCACAGTACTAGGCTAGACTCAGAACGCACAAACACAGTTAGTTCTTTATTAAACAGCTTTGAAGAGTACCACCAGAGGTGGCAGTAGTGAGGCAGTCTGGTAGTTGCAGTCTCAGGGATCTTGGCAGAGGGAGCCCTTCTCACCCTGTTGGTATTGGGAGGTTCCGAAGCAGGTTTCCCAGCAAGGAAGTACTGAGGATGAGATAGACTGAGAGGTAGTGTACTCAATTAGGTGTTTGCTGTAGATAGGCGATTCCACCAGGTTGTAGAAGTAAGTGCAGACACCGAGGCAAGGAGAGTAGGCCCTCGAGAAGTGAGTACCTGTTCCCTGTAAGGCACCTGAAATAAAGCAGAGGGCCCCCGAGGAGTGGGTACCCAGGTTAACAGTTACCCGAAGGGCAGAGAGAGAGCTTCCAGCAGCAGCACGGAAGCGGCAGAGTAGCATAGACAGGAACGGAACGTATCCGGAATCAAGTCCTTGCTAACTCAACGAGCTAGCAAAATAGTAGATCTTATATACCCAGATGGCGTGACGTCAGTAAGGGGGAACACCCCCGAGGTTCGCGCCAAGGGTTGCATAAAGATGTGGGTGGCGTGCGCGCGCGCACCCTAGGAGGTACCTGGGAGGAGCATGGCGGGAGCCAGCACCATGGCCGTTCCGGGGATGCCAGAGAGGTCGGCTTGTAGACGTGGCGGTAGCCATCTTTCCTAGGTAAGCGGGAGGAGCCATGAAGAAGGTGAGGCAAATGGGGCGAAGCAGTCTAGCACCGACGGACGCAACAGTACCCCCCTTCAAAGGGCATCCACGCTGTTTCCTACCAGGTCTTGGTTTTTGAGAATGCAATCGATGGAAGTCTTGTAGCATCTCTTTATCCAGTATATTGGCCAATGGAGTCCAACAATTTTCTTCCGGTCCATAGCCTTCCCAAGATAGAAGACATTCCCATACGCTGCCTCTTTTGCTCACATCAAGAATAGCATTTACTTTATATTTGATGTCTTCTTCTGCATCTATTCGTGTAGCTTCTTGTGTCTTGTTGGAGAGCTCACTAAGGATCAATGGCTTCAATAGTGAGACGTGGAATGCGTTGTGGATCTTCAATGTAGATGGTAGCTTCAGACTATTTATTTATAACTTTTTTTATACCGAAGTTCAGGTAACAGAATTACTTATCACTCCGGTTTACATTATAACAAGTAGAAAACAATGACAACATATGTCTTACAATGAACAAGGGAGTGAACAACTTGGATAATATAACATAACATAACTAGGAACAGCAGCAGTATGCACTATTAGAGCGAAAACTAGCGCATGGGGAGGGAGGTTTGCTAATGGGGGGGGGGGAGGGGGAAGGAAGGTTGTTCGTGGAGGGGGGGAGGAGGGAGAAATTTCTTATTGATGAGTAAAAACATGAGCATAGGTTTTGGACGTCAACAGTATGAAAACAGTCTATGGGAGCTGTGGAAGACTAAGTAAGTTAAGGGAATGCTTGACCGAATAGCCATGTCTTGAGTCTTTTTTTGAACGTGTTGGGGCAATGTATCAGCCTTAGCTCCGGAGGAAGCAGATTCCACTGTTTGGGGCCTGCTGTGGATAGAGCTCTTTTACTTAAAGATGTTTTCATGGGAGGTGCATGTAGAGTTCCTCTTTGTGCTAATCTTAGCGGTCGGGAAGAGGTGTGAAGCTGAAGAGGGATTCTGAGGTCCAGTAGGTGAGATTGCCTAGTCAGAGGATAGGAAATGGTCCAATGAAGCGTGGAGCGAAGCGAGCTGAAGATAGTTTAAGTCTCAAGTGCTTAGTGGATAGCCAGACTTTATCACCAGGCTGAAACTCTGGAGGCCTTGCAGTGGTGAGCATCATATCCCTTTTTAGCTCAAAGTCCTGCTTTAAGAAGCATCTATTTTGTCTGAGTCCATAGCTGTTGAATATCTTTGGCAGTAGATTGAGCTGCTGGGGATGACACTGATAATGGAAGTGGCAGTGGTGGCAGTGGTAGTTGTCCATAAACCACTTCAAATGGTGTTGATCCATGGATGTTGCTGGATGAGAATTGATGGCAAATTCTGCCCAGGGCAACAGTTCACTCCAATCATTCTGGCAAGTGTTCACGTAGGCACGAATGAACTGTTTTTGAGTGTCCTGTTCATTCTCTCTGTTTGCCCATTGGATTGTGGATGGTATGCTGAGGTGAAGTCGAGAGAAATATCAAACTTCTTGCATAGTGCCTTCCAGAACTTTGCTGTGAATTGGGACACTATGTGCTTAAGCATGCCGTGGAGGCGGAAGATGTGTGATGAAGAGCTTGGCGAGCTCCATGGCGGTGGGTAAGCCAGGGAGAGGCACAAAGTGAGCCATCTTTGAGAACCGGTCAACAGTTACCCAAATTGTGTTGTTACCTCCAGAAAGTGGTAAGTCTACCACGAAGGCGATGAGAGTCCACGGTTCATCAGGTACTGGCAAGGGTTGGAGCAAACCCCAAGGACGACCAGGTGGCGTCTTCTGTCTGGCACAATTTGCACAGGAAGCAACGTAGGAGAATGTGTCTTCCTTCATGGTGTGCCACCAATAAAAGTTTTGTAGCTTAGACAGAGTTCTGCATTGGCCAGGATGTCCTGCCAGTTTAGAGTCGTGAGCCCATGCTAATAACTTCTTTCTGAGGTTCTTGGGTACGATAGTCTTTCCTGCAGGTACTGAATGAGTAGCTGCCAAAATAACCCTTTCTGAGTCAATGATATGTTGCGGTTCCTCTGGAATGTCCTCTGAGAGGAATAAGCAAGACAAGGCATCTGCTCTGATATTCTTATCTCCAGGGCGGTATTTTAGCACAAAGTTGAATCTGCTGAAAAACAGATACCATCTCTTGTCTATGATTTAGGCGCTGTGCATGGCAGAGGTACTCCAGATCCTTATTGTCTGTATAGACAGTGACAATGTTGCGCTCCTTTGAGCCAAGGGCACCATTCTTCGAATGCCATCTTTATAGCCAGGAGCTCTTTATCTCCTATTCCGCAATTTTTCTCTGCTGGAGAGAAGCGTCGGGAGAAGAATGAGCATGGTTGTGGAACCTTCAAATCACCGGCCTGGCTTAATACAGCACCTATGCCCACATCTGAGGCATCGACCTCCACGATGAAGGGCTTGGTGGGATCCGGATGTCGGAGACACGGCTTGCTCGAAAAGGCATCTTTTAATTTCTGGAATGCAGCTATTGCCTCCAGAGACCAATTTGTAATGTTGGCACTTTTCTTTGTCATAGCTGTAAGCGGAACTGTGAGTGAGGAGTAGTTCTTGATGAAAGTCCTGTAATAGTTGGTGAAACCTAAGAAATGTCTGAGAGCCTTTAGACCAGTGGGCTGTGCCCATTTCTTGATACTCTCCAGCTTCTGTGGATCCATTTGAAAGCCTTAGTTGGAAACGATGTAATCCAAGAAGGGCACTGATTCCTTGTGGAATTCACATTTGGATAGCTTGGCATAGAGATGGTTCTCTCAGAGTCTTTGCAGTACTCTTTTGACATCCTCTATGTGAGTGGTCATGTCTTGAAAGAATATCAAGATGTCGTCCAGATATATAATGACACACTTATAAAGGAGATCCCGGAAGATGTCGTTCATTAAATTTTGAAAGACAGCCGGGGCATTGCACAGGCCGAAGGGCATCACTAAATATTCAAAGTGACCGTCCCGGGTGTTGAAGGTCGTTTTCCACTCATCACCAGCTGGAATGCGAAGTAAGTTGTAGGCTCCTTTCAGATCAAGATTGGAGAAGATCTTGGCTCTCTGTAGTCTGTCAAAAAGCTCTGAGATCAGAGGCAGGGGGTAACGATCTTTCACTGTAATTTTGTTGAGACCCTGTAATCGATACATGGACGCAAGGTTCCATCCTTCTTCCCTACAAAGAAGAAACCTGCACCAGCAGGGGACTTGGAGGGTCTTATGAAGCCTTTTTGGAGATTTTCCTGAATATATTTGGATGTGGCTTTATTCTCTGCCATGGAGAGGGGGTACACCTGTCCCTTGGGTGGTTCAGTGTTAGGCTTCAGATTAATAGCGCAGACATAGGGTCTGTGAGGCGGTAGTACATCCGCAGCCTCCTTTGAAAAGACATCTTGGAAAGATGCATATTGAGGTGGCAACCCCGGCATTACTGGGGTGATTGGCATGCAGGATATAGGAGCGACCTCCATCAGGCATTTACAATGGCAGTCTGGACCCTAACGTGAAAGTTCTAATGTAGCCCAATTGAACTGAGGCATATGCTGCTGCAGCCATGGTAATCCCAGTACTATGGGGTGCATGGCTTTCTCTAACACAAAGAAGGAGATACCTTCAGAATGGAGAGCACCGGTCCATAGACATACTGGTTCGGTGAGTTGGGTTACTTCACCCGGTAAGGGCTCTCCATAAATGGAAGACAAAAGTAGTGGAGTCTTCATAGCGGTAGTGGGGACCCGTAGGTGCTCCATTAAACGTTGTAGAATGAAATTGCCTCCTGCCCTTGAGTCCACCAGGGCAAGACTCTGAAACTCTAAAGGTCCGCAGATCAATGATACAGTGAGAGAGAGCGGAGGAGAAGGAGTAGTAAGACCTAAGAAGAGTCCTCCTGAAGGACTTAGGTCTGCCAGTTTCCCGGACATATAGGGCGTGATTAAACAGCTTGGCCAGCTTGTCCACAGTACATGCGCAACCCCAATTTCTTCCGTGTTCTTCTCTCTTTGGACGTCAGATGGCTGCGGCCTAATTGTATAGGTTCTTCTATGCCAGCAACTGGGACCGAAGGAACCGGTCTGGGTATGGACTTAACTCGTGCTTCACTCTGGAAGGGTTTCCTGAGATTCTTGGTCACTTGAACCTTGTCACGAAGTCGGCGATCAATCCTTGTTGCCAACTTCACTAGTTCAGCCAAAGTCTCAGGCATCTCACGAGCAGCGAGCTCGTCCTTCAGACGAGAGTTCAGTCCTTCAAAGAAGAGGGTCCTCAGGCATTTCGGGTCCCAGGATAATTCAGATGCCAGTGTCTTGAATTCAATAGAGAAGTCAGCCAATGGTTTATTACCTTGCTTCAGATGAACCAAAGAAGATCCTGCAGTGGTATACCGGGCAGGGTCATCGAAAACTGATTTAAACAGTTCGAGGAATCCTTCAAGGTCATGAAGAATTGGGTCCTAGTGCTCCCACAGCGAGGAGGCCCAAGACAATGCTTGTCCGTCTAGATACGACAGGATATAAGTAGTCTTGGCATAAGCTGTGGGAAAATGACTGGGCTGCAGGGAAAAGCGCATGCAGCACTGGTTAAGGAAACCTCTGCATCTCCAAACTTCCCCCGAGAAGCGGGTAGGCGCAGATAGAGTTACTATAGTCTTGACCGTCACCTCAGATGGTATGGCTTCTTTACCTGTGGTGGTAGGAGAGTTCATCTGTGTGTGCAGTAGGTTGAATGCAGCAGTCAAGCCCTCTAGTGCATTCTGCTGTTCGGAGATTCGCTGGGCCAGGCCTGGAATGGCCTACAATGCGGTGAGCTGAGCCGGATCCATGGAGATAGCAATCTGTTTGGAATGAGCAGTGTTTGGGTGGATCCTTGGGTACTGTGGCAGATGACCACACACCCACGGGGAGAAGCACCGTGAGGAGCCACAGTACTAGGCTGGACTCAAAACGCACAAACACAGTTCTTTATTAAACAGCTTTGAAGAGTACCACCAGAGGTGGCAATAGTGAGGCAGTCTGGTAGTTACAGTCTCAGGGACCTCGGCAGAGGGAGCCCTTCTCACCCTGTTGGTATTGGGAGGTTCCGAAGCAGGTTTCCCAGCAAGGAAGTACTGTGGATAGACAGTTAGTGTACTCACTAGGTGTTTGCTGTAGATAGGCGATTCCATCAGGTTGTAGAAGTAAGTGCAGGCACCTAGGCAGGGAGAGCAGGCCCTCAAGGAACGAGTACCTGTTCCCTGTAAGGCACCTGAAATAAAGCAGAGGGCCCTTGAGGAGCGGGTACACAGGTTAGCAGTTACCCCGAAGGGCAGAGAGAGAGCTTCCAGCGGCAGCACGGAAGCGGCAGAGTAATGTAGACAGGAACAGAACATATCCGGAATCAAGTCCTTGCTAGCTCAACGAGCTAGCAAAATAGTAGATGTTATATCCCCAGATGGTGTGACGTCAGTAAGGGGGGAACGCCCCCGAGGTTCGCGCCAAGGGTTGCATAAAGACGTGAGTGGCGCGCGCGCACCCTAGTAGGTACCTGGGAGGAGCATGGCGGGAGGCAGCACCATAGCCGTTACGGGGATCCCAGCGAGGTTGGCTTGTAGACGCGATGGTAGCCATCTTTTCTAGGTAAGCGGGAGGAGCCGTGAATAAGGTGAGGCAAACGGGGCGAAGCCGTCTGGCACCGACGGATGCAACAGTATATTCAGAAAGAAGTGTCAAACCAGTTGTAGGTAATACCTTTTTTTTTTTTTTAACCTAATTCAATACATCCTTGGAGAACCAATGGTAGAAACCTATTGTTGAAACATAAAATAAAGCTAGAAAACCTAAGAAAGATCACAAAAGATCCACAGTTATGACTATTGGAGAATGAATCACTGAAACAAGTATTTCCTGCCCCTCCTAAGATTCCAGAAAACAATTAGTCTGAAACAAAATCTAGTAAGAGGTAAGCATAGTAGAGAAACCCAAGACAAAGAAAATGGCACAAAACCTTGCAAAAGTTCAGCTGCAAGTTACATCAGCACATTACAAGATCCTACAGTCCCCACATGGAAAAGACATTCAATATAAAGGGTTCACAGTCATGCGCCTTCATATGATATAATGAAAAAAATGTGAAGTGGAATGCTACATTGTGAAAATCAGACAAAATGAAGGACAATAGACTGTCACAGACATAAAATAAACTGTTCTTCTCTGTAAAGTAACAACACTGCAGGGGAACATTTCTCAAGGGGAAATCACTCCCTTAATGTCCTCACAATCATGATATCTAAAGGGATTTTGCAAACTTCATAAGAATGCAAAACATTAGAAATTAAGATGATAAACTTTGGAGCAAACACAAAAGGATTTCATAAGGACACTGGCTTTCTCAACCATTATCAGATACAACAGCTACCTTATCTGTCCCATCTCCTTACTGAGTTCTAATTGTATTGCGACTGTAACTTCCTAACAAATGTAGGCATCCTCATGCTTGCTATTTAAACCTAGCATATCTGTGCTGCTTATTCATTGACCTTATGAAGGAAATGTAGCTCTTGAAAGCTAGACAGTTTATTGAATTAGCCCAATAAAAAGGTATTGCCTTCAACTTGTTTGTTGACCCTTATTGCTATGTCTTAACTGAACTCACATAGGCCCTATAAAACCTTGCTCAAAAACAAAAAAATGACAAAAGATGCCAGTGCTGTGCTGATAAGGGATGCATGCAGCAGCATGGCTAATTTTGGGCTGTGAATGTGTATGGATGAAGGCAGAGAAAGACAAACAGAAGTCTACCATTAGAGCTGGCTTGTAATGACGGTACACATAGCACAGCTTGTCAGAGTAAAGCAAAACCATATCTAAGTTAGGGATGTGAATCGTTTTAGGACGATTAAAATTATCGTCCGATAATTTTAATATCGTCTTAAACCGTTATGGAACACAATACAATAGAGATTCTAACGATTTATCGTTATAAATCGTTAGAATCGTGAGCCGGCACACTAAAACCCCCTAAAACCCACCCCCGACCCTTTAAATTAAATCCCCCACCCTCCCGAACCCCCCCCAAATGAGTTAAATAACCTGCGGGTCCAGCGGCGGTCCGGAACGGCAGCGGTCCGGAACGGGCTCCTGCTCCTGAATCTTGTTGTCTTCAGCCGGCGCCATTTTCCAAAATGGCGCCGAAAAATGGCGGCGGCCATAGACGAACACGATTGGACGGCAGGAGGTCCTTCCGGACCCCCGCTGGACTTTTGGCAAGTCTCGTGGGGGTCAGGAGGCCCCCCACAAGCTGGCCAAAAGTTCCTGGAGGTCCAGCGGGGGTCAGGGAGCGATTTCCCGCCGCGAATCGTTTCCGTACGGAAAATGGCGCCGGCAGGAGATCGACTGCAGGAGGTTGTTCAGCGAGGCGCCGGAACCCTCGCTGAACGACCTCCTGCAGTCGATCTCCTGCCGGAGCCATTTTCCGTACGAAAACGATTCGCGGCGGGAAATCGCTCCCTGACCCCCGCTGGACCTCCAGGAACTTTTGGCCAGCTTGTGGGGGGCCTCCTGACCCCCACGAGACTTGCCAAAAGTCCAGCGGGGGTCCGGAAGGACCTCCTGCCGTCCCAATCATGTTCGTCTATGGCCGCCGCCATTTTTCGGCGCCATTTTGGAAAATGGCGCCGGCTGAAGACAACAAGATTCAGGAGCAGGAGCCCGTTCCGGACCGCTGCCGTTCCGGACCGCCGCTGGACCCGCAGGTTATTTAACTCATTTGGGGGGGGTTCGGGAGGGTGGGGGATTTAATTTAAAGGGTCGGGGGTGGGTTTTAGGGGGTTTTAATGTGCCGGTTTTTGCGGATTTTTAGATTTTTAGATTTTTCACGATTTTTCACGATTTTTCACGATATTTTACCCCCCCAAACGGCAACAATACGATTCCCTCCCCCTCCCAGCCGAAATCGATCGTTAAGACGATCGAGGACACGATTCACATCCCTAATCTAAGTATTTGTATGACAGGAACGTGTTTGGTTTAGCCATTCAACTTCATGGAATCTCAGCTCCCAAGCCTTTTTCTTAATATCTTTCAGCTCCCTGGGGCAGCTTGCCAGGCAATTGTAGTGCCAGAGGAGGGCAGATCAGGAGGCAAAGCACATGGCCAGGTTCTGCTGCCTCCTGGCTGATAGAAATAACTGACCTTTCTTCAGCAGGAATAGCTTCACCAGGATCAGCAGGTCTTGAGGGGTGAAATTTGGCTTGCAGCGGAGAGGTGCCATCTTCACTATATACTCTCTATGTGCTAGGGAACTACAAAAAGAAAGTACACAAGGCAAGCATGTATAAAATAAATCTGTATAGATTTTCAAGCATACGGCCAGTACACGTGCAGAGTTTTTGTTAAGGATGCACATCCATTGGAAACGAAATAAGAAATATTAACAAATGTTCTCATTTTGTTTCATTTTTCAAATGAAACTAAAGGGAAAAAAAGCAAAATGGTGTTTCGTTAAACAAAAAAAAAAAGGCCATCATCATCATCCCTGACCTTGCCCCCATTTCCTCCTGGATCCTCCTCCAGACCCCTTACCCTCTTGTTGAAAGTTTCTTCAATGAACAGGAGGAAATTAAGTTGCTTCTGTCTCACAGCTACTGCTATTATAAATGATGCCAGCCGACTAAGGTAAGGCCAGCACCATTGCAAATTACCACCACTCAGTCTCAGGCTGGTGCTATTTTGTATGGCAACAATGTACAATGGTACTGGCCTTGGTCTGCCAGGGCTAGTTGCAATGGTGACAGCTGTGGCGTATGAGCAACCAGGGATCACCCCTAGCTCATGAAGACATTTTAAGCAAGAGGGTAAGATGGGTCCAGAGTGAGGAGGGGAGGATCAAAGGAAGGTCTTGAAGCTTTTGGCTGTGGACCCATTTTATTTTTGTTTCTCCTTTCATCTTCTTTTCCTTTTATTTAAGTTTTAAATAAACAAAATGAAAAGTCAAGAAGAAATGAAGTTAAAAAATGTCTGTGCACACTCCTAGTTTTGGTTTGACATAATCAGATTTCCATCTGCACAGCAGATGTTTGAAAAACCAGGACAGATTTGTGGGTGTTCTACAAAAAAAAGTGTTGAATGTGCAAATACATTTTTAATAATTAAGTGCCCTACTGGAAATTGACATTTCCATAATTATTAGTTTTGTGTTAAAAGGATATAAACAGCATTATTAAATAGTTTTCTCAGATATTCACTTGTCTAATTTTTGACTTTGCCTTTCTGTACTTATATTTTTCTCTTGTGCAAAGCTATTTTATTTTATGGATTTATGTAAGGGATGTGTCAGTGATGTACCAGATCAGCCTGACCTGATCTTTTTTATGACTCATTTGGACAGTTCAGTGGTGACCCAGTTCTGATCAAGACCTAAATTGTAATGGAAAGTCAAAACTCCCTTGCATTTATCCACATTCCATGAACCAAGACTTACCGTATCAATATTGCACATGGCCCACTGCAAAGATGAATTTGATTCAGAACACCAAATAAGTAAGCAGATGTTGCAAAGTAACTTGTGAATAGCTTCACGGAGAACTCAAAGCCAAGGCAAACAGAAATCAGTAGAATCATCCAGCTATTGGAAATCTGGGTTATGGGTTGGAATGAATCTGAAGTCCCCCAGGTGGCTCTGGGTGGTTTCAATTTTGCTGACCTGTTTTGACTTTCCCAATTTGCAGTAGGGGACACAAGAGTCATTCCAAATTGCACTCAATTTTTATCACTTTGCAGTCAGAGTTGTACATCCATTAAAGAACAAGATCTATGCAGAGTACTCTTTCTTTATCATTGAAAATAAATATTTTGCTGCAACATTTTTCTTTCTCTAAGCTGTGTTTTCTTGTGTTGGCTGTAACATAAATTAACGCCATCTCTCATCGTGTGCGGTTGACACCTAAAAGCAGATTTTGGAGTAAAGGTCTTGCATGTGGGTCACAAAGTTAGTTATGAAAATGAGTATAGAACACAGCACAGAGATGATCTGTTTAATATTTTCTAAACTTAAACCAGATTGTCAAGCTCTGGATGGGCTGTTATCTGAAAATCTGACTTTTTTTTTTCCATTCCCATTCTAACCCTGTAGAAAAAAACTGTTAGTAGTTGCAAGTTTTTAATTGTTGTCGAATAGGTTCAAAAGAAAAGAGAAAGGTTAGAAACTATTGGATTAAATTGTGAAATTGAAAAAAAAAAAATCAAAATAATATTTTGTCTAAAAAGTACAAAGATGGCACACATTCAAAGCAAGACACCAGAACGACCTGATGTTTTAAATGTGGTTTTTCTCATGTGCACACAAAAGGGAACAAACTCTTGGTAAGACCGGTCCAGATTCTTAATTATTACAAGAAAGGAGAGTATGGCGTAAAGGTGCTTCACCAGAAATCTACAGCTATGGGGAACCCCCCCCCCCCCCCCAAACTGCAGCCTAGCTAGGCAAGTAATTTATACTACATCATCTTTACTTTCCAATCAGCTTGCTAAGGAATTTGCATTCCAACAGCTACAGTATGCATCTTAACAAACTCATTTTATCATGGTGTGATAGTTAAACTGTTGGGAATGATAGGTTTGTAGCCAACACACAGAAGGGTGTTTACTCACCAGTGATAGTAATTTGCAAGCTAAATAAACAAATAAGCAAATTTAGCACCATGTTTACACATAGACATATATTTTAATCTTATTAAAATAGATATATAAAGGGCAAGGGGAAAGGCAATTTTTTTTATTCCACTGCTTTTTAATTTTTAATATTGGCATGGAATGCATTTACAACAGGCTTTAATGCTATGTATCAGCAAATAAAGAGAACATAATAGAAAACAGAGATATTTACCAGAGAAATTTCTCTGTTTTCTACCTCTACAATTTGCTATATGAGGCAAAAGGACAAAAAGCAATTAAAATTATACTAAGAACAATAATAAAGGACCGTGGCCTTCAATTTCAGCATAATGGAACTAAGAAGCTATCATATTATTTCTACAAACTATTTTCACTTAGCACAGTTCAGATGGAATTATTGCCCTGACCTTTTAAAAATGTGAATGAGTGAATCAATACCCTTTCAGAGGTAAGATTGCAGGAGCAGAACTGGCCATGCTGTAATGGCGTGTATTTCTGCATCAGAAGGCAGTTGAAACCTAATTATCGTCAATCACATACAAGGTAGCCCCATGTACTGATGAGCATTGTGGAGGGTGAACGGGTGTGTGTGTGTGTGTGTGTGTGTGAGAGAGAGAGAGGCACGGAAGGAGAGAGGATACAGAGAGTTGCAATGTTGGTGCCAGTGGGGTAAGATTTAAAGGTGAGTTATAAGGACTGTCACTCATTTCCTATAACTAACACTGGTCTGTCAGAAACAGCAACCTGCAAATGATCTATGGATAGCTGGCATTTTGCCATTCTTCAGCAGACCTTGCAGCCAAGAATCACACTTTATTGTCGAGGTCATCAGAACGCTTACTTGGATGTGTGCCATATATTAAAAAAAAAAAAAAAAAATCAGTTGTCCAATCAGTAGCATTCCTTATGGCCTGATTGCAAAATAAGTGAGAAGCAAATAGAGTGTCATCAGTTTAATTATTCTCTTGGAATATACTTTGCATTTATGCTTTTCTGTATTAAAGAGGACTACAGATGGGATTTAAGGTACTATGATAATGGCTAAATAGGAAACAACAGCTCTTCCCATTACTAATACATGGATCTACCCAAGAAAGCTCTTCAGAAAAAAATCTCTAGAAACTATTAACTAGATTGAAAAATAAGTCCTCTGAATCTGGACTTTCATGCAAAGGCCAGCAGTTGGGTTCTGAATAACCACTTTTAGATAATCCTATCTTAAGCAATACATGCTGTCAACATAGTCTTTCTACATATTGTTAAAACAGATATTTCATTTGATTTCCCAAGGTGAGGTGGACACTTCAGATTGATGTAATATTTAAAGCTAGGCACTTACCTTTTCAACCAATTTTGAGACAGAAATGCCCTAGAATATATTTTGGTCAACATAATATAATCTCTTTTATATCCTAACATAATGGAATATGTTGTTTCAGATCACATTCATTATCACCAATCAACTCCACAGTTCAAAAGAAAAATATCTGATTAGGTATAGTTGTTAACATTATACAATAATTAGCTAATCTTTAGCTCAAATTCTTTACTGCTCTAAGAAGCAAAACAGCAGAAAAGCCAATGAAATGAGGAATATTCATTACCTATTAAGCAATAGTCTCTAAAACTTGAATTGTAACTAGCAGTATCTATTTGTCAGGCAGATGCCATCCAATAATTATCTTGACTATACAAAAAAAAAAAATGATTAATTTCCAGTTGCTGATTCTTTTCAGAGGTAGCTGCCACCACTTGAACTCTGCAGTGAAGGAGCAGGTCCATAAAATGAGGGCAACCCTTCTATGTAACAGATGGTATATTGCAGATCTGCTGACATACAGGCATATCATCTGCTAGCCTACATCAGTGATCCCTGCTTCCATGTTCTCCCTATTCAAGCAGTCAATCCCAGCTCTTCTCTGCTGCATAAGTATATGCACATTAAAGGAGCTTCCAGCTTTCCCAGATGGCTGTCATGAATTCTAGTTAATAGGTGATAGTTTTATTGAATGTTTTTCTTTCTCCGTGGTGAAAAGTAAAACTAAAGGGATGAGGATTTCCCAGTTGGTGGGACATTTTTAACAATGTCTGTTTGTTATATACTCAAGGCAAACCACTTTTTGAAAATTGGGCCTATTATGTTCTGTTATTGTGTAGGTCCTACTTCTGGGTTCAAACTGGGTTAAAAGCCATCTCATTCAGTTTCTGAAGACAGACTGAAATCTGGAATTTACAGTACATTAATTGCCAGTTCAGCGACATCCCCTAATCCACTATAACTTCTAGATTAAATGACATTAAATCGCTGCATATGTCACTTGTGGGAGGCAAGTCAAAACACTTGCTGTATTGATTGATTCATAGAGAGGTACAGGTTTAACAGCAGGTTTTATGGCAAATTATTTGACTTGCAGTTGTTCACCCAACTTGTGCATCACCTACTTGTCTGATGTACAACAAACAGTCAATGTATTCTTATTACTATTCTCTGCAAGGTGCTGCACCTCCCATTTTCCCAAAGCACTGTGATGTAACTGCTGATGATCATTTTGCTTTACCCTTCCCTAAATACCAAGCTATATCATCACAAAATGCTTCCATCTAGTTTCATGTTGCTCACAGAGTACTATGTTACACACGGAAATTAAATCACTAAAAGGAAAATGTAAGCTGTTTGTTGGCTCAATAAACATTTAATAAAAAAAAAAAAAAGGAGAATGTATCAAAGTGGTTGCTTCTAAGCAGAATTTCTTACGCTAAAGGTGGAACATGCGTAGCTGTTTAAGATTATTAAGGGAAAACTATATTGACTGCAAAGGGTCACTGAAGTGACTGGTATCCATGTGGTTAGATCAATCTATTTCTGTAACAGCGGGCACTAGTTTTTCCCCGAGAGTACTTCTTGTAATGCAGAGAAAGTGTCAGAAATAATGACTGTCTACCTATATCTGCAATAAAACGTAGAGCATGGATTATTATAGTTGTAAGTATCCGAGATTTATTTCATGACTGCAGGTAATGATGAATCTTTTAGCACAACTAATGTCTGGAGGAAGCCTTCTCTTCTCCTCTGAGCTGTCACCTAGTGACTATTTATAGGGCCCTTAGTGCTGTAGGGTTTTAGCATAAAGAGGCAATGTATCTAAGGTGGCAGTGGATGGAAATGTTAGCAAGGGCTCCCTCTCATTGAGGATCTTTTAGTAGATGGCATTAGATTCCCCTCTTTGTGTTTACGTCCCCCCAAAGACAGGGGACAGATGTTCAACATCAGACCATTAATCCCTTAGCCTAGGTTCCTGTGACAGCACAAACCCAACAGAATGAGCCCTTTGCCTTTGCTCAGTGTAAATGCTGCAATTTGCTGTTGATTTACAGAACAGGGTCAGGCCATTAGAAACTTGGCAATCTTCTATACAGCTGGAAAACAATATGCATGATAAGCTAAAATCCAATACCTTCCTGCACTAATTAAATGGGTTCCCACCAGGACAAAAACACAAATTACAAAACAGGGCTTTTCTGCCTCCCTATGCATTTTTTTTTTTTACAGATGAGGCCATGCTTGGTATACTTTTCTTTAGGATTTTACATTTGTATTCAATTTTCCTGTTTAAAGGTTGCAGTCTCACCAGACTAGACTTCTTATTTGGTGTAAGATTCCTTTTGGCGTTAGCTAACAACAATGCCCCCCCCCCCCCGTGAAGTATGCACACAAGCATATAAAAGCAAAAGGTTTCCCCTGCATGTTCTGACTGAATGTTATTTCCTAGATGGGCTCTTAGGGACGCAGTAATAGTTACACTGGTTCTGAGCCTATGCCAATTATCTTCAAGGTAAACAGGATCTTAAGCTGGCAGATGTGTCTCACACACTATAATCTTATCTTAATGAATATTTTTAAAAATCAACAATATACTTGCATAGGTGAATCAACTGTATTATAGGACTGGATTCTAATTCATGATTATGCATCATCATTTTTGGTTAATTATGTATACACATTTCTTAACTGGACTTGTTGGAAATCATATCAATCTATTTTCCCCAGGAAGATAAATACTGTATTCCATGAAAAAAAGTAGTTTATTACCCACTTAAGATCTCTTGTGCTTAGAGCTCATACATTATGATATAACATCGTAATTCATTAAATGAACAAATGCCATTTTTATTTATATGAAAATACCAAAAACATAAATATCGTGTATATCAGGGTAAACTTTGGAGTCTGCTGAATAACACTCTGCTGACTGGCCAACACGGTTTAAATCAAACACTGTTCTCCTCCAGAGTTACTGAGAAGCACAAGCAAGTCAGAACAGCTGGAGATTTGAGAGAAACAAGGATAGCTACAGGCTTTAACTTGGATCCAGCCGTATGAATAATAATAAAGAAAAAAAAATACCTGGTAACTATAAATCTCACCATCCAATGTGAAGGAACATTCTAAATCTATTAATATTTTCAAAGGCATTATCATTCTGCCACCCCACTGCTTTGCGACTTGTTGTATCAGCTATATTATTTGCCTTAAAGCACCATCTAAGTGTTTTTCTTCCCCTGTGAGAAGAATCTTCTACAACCTTCACAAGATCCAGCCCACTGCTCCCCTGCAGGAGGATTAGAGCATCATTAACAACCAAAGACACTTCAGGCACAAGTCGAGGCTCCAGTGTCTCCAAACCTTCCCGTCTCCCATCAAAATTCATATCCTGTCACTGTTTTAGGAGCAGAAAGGCTTCTCATTACAGCATCATTCCCCTCTTGCAAGAAACACTGATTGCTGCACTGGTGGCTTCAGAAGGCAAAGATGTAATTTAGCAAAATAATGTACCATGCTGATTAATTTAATGTAGCCCATGACTAATTATGGTAATTCATTACATCTACAATTAGGCTAAGTAATTTATTGCACTGCAGTCTCATAAAGCAGAGGATTTATATCGAGTTTTGAATGTCACCCAAAGGACATTTCTGTAGCTTGTCTTTACTGAAGTGGAATAAGGCTGCCAGCTGAGACGAGCCCAGCCAGCCTCCTCCCCCACCACGCTCGCTCTTACTTCTATTTTTGATGTTTGTATTGCATGCAGGATGGAGGCATGATGAGAGGTCTTTTTTCCCCAATGACATTCTCCTCCCCCCTTCAAATTGCACCTTTTTGATCATCCGGTATCGCCTTTCCTTTTCTGACACTGCACACCAGCTTCTACTCCTCTGCAAGCCCCCCCCAGACCTGCCATGCACAGACGCGCACTGACTAGACAGACCCTTCTATGGTTATTGACGATTATTTGTAGGTTTTAAAAAACGAGAATAAAATACCCGGCTGACATTTATGTTATTGCATTTCAGGGCTTTATTCTGTGCTCGGCAGCATCCACTTTCACAAAGGCGTCCAGTTGGCATTTCTGACGGAAGGAGGTTTTTCCTCCCTTCCCGCAGAAGCAGAGAAGCAAACCTAGCATTATTGTGAAATACAGCCTTCCCTCGTACCCTGCAGCAGGGTTTGCTCCAGCAAGGGGGGACTTTAGAGACCAATTTGTTTAGCTGATCACTGTCTCTTTGACGTGGCTGCAAATGTTACCTTTCTTTTTCAATCAAAAACACAGCAGGGTGTGCCATCTGTTTGGCACAAGCTTAGCTCCCTTCCCCAATGTCTTTTTCTGTAGATAATATTATAATGGCAATTCACTCACATTTCTCATTCCTTTTTCTTTTGTACTAAATATAGTTTTATACAATTAGCCTTTTTTTTTTGTTGAATATGGGGGGAAAAAAAAAAAAAAAGCTGACATATGTCCACAGTCGCAATAACCCAATAGGACTGGTTGCCTTTGCTTTTTTTCTACCGTTAATTTTTTTTTTTTTAATTTGAAATACTCATTTACCAATAATAATAATAAAAAAATATCCGAATAGAAGTATATATATGCAATTGTTAGATATGATGTGTTCCTGAAAAATCATGCTATCACAAGATTGAGGCTTTAACTGTAATTTTCCCCTTCCTTTTCAAAGCCTCCTCACCCCCCCCGCCCCTGTTTTTTTTTTTTCTTTTAAGGAAGCAAAACGTATGAAATATGAAAATGCCAGCATGTAACAAAAGCTAGCAGAAAAGTGGTTAACTGCTTTCCCCCGGCTCAGATGAGGCTCAGAGCAATGCAGACCCCCCTAAAGCAGGAGCAGATGATCAGCACCACAAGCTGAAGCCACAGGGATGCTCACGGATTTCAAAATGCTATGTGGAATACAAATGAATCCTCCTCCTCCTCCTCCCCTTCCACGAGAGCTCATAGGCCAGACCTCATTAGAATTCAATATAGTTCTGCTTTTCTAATGTTAATGTAGCGGTTATGTAAAGGCAAAAAGAAAAAAAAAAAAAAAGAAAAACAAGTTTATACTGCAATTATGTCCAACATCTGATCATATTTCTGTGCATAGCTTCATTTATTACAATTATCTTTGCAATGCAACCGCTCTTCCCAATTTTATTCTTTGCTCCTAATGGCTCATATCTTTCGTTTTTCCGTTCCATTTGATGGATCATAACCTTTGTTTCTAACTTGAAACTACATTGATAACACAGACTATCTATCTATCTATCTATATATTATATGTAATATTTTATATTACTTAAATCTCATGATTAAACAGTGTATTGGATCTGATGAGTTAAAGTTGAATTGTACCTTTTTTTTTTTTTTCTGTTTCGTAAAAGGACACACAAAGTCGTACATTACTGTGCATAAGTAAGGCCAGAGAGCCTCCCGGAAGAACTTCCGAGAATTAGGAGTTCAGAAGCTTTTTGTTTGGACTGCAGGAATTTACTGACAACAACTATTTATACTCTTTAGCGAACATGGAAATAATATCATCAGTTTCAAAAGAGAACAGTAATGCTAATTTATTGCCAATTTGTTGGTAATAATTAGATGTGTTATACAGCCTGGGTATTGAGGCCAGCATTTTTATTTGCAGGAGAGCTTCTCTGTGCAAGGTCATTAAGGAAGTGAGCTGTAGAAGCAGTCAGAGAAACTACCCCTTTCCCTGCTTTGCTCTTTTTTTTTTTTTTAAGCTTACCTTTTTTTTTTCAACCACAAATAATGACGTAAAACAGCCGAGTCTGGCAGCGCTTATACAAAAATTGCTCTCTAGCCATTGCTCACAAAGTATTAAACGGTATTAGAAGTGTTGTCTTGGATTATTTTAAACGATGCTGTAATGTATATCCCTCCATACGTCTTTCATTCCTTGCATTCATCAAAATAAATTACAAAGTATCAAATCTGAATAGAGGTGGTGCTAATTTGTTAAATTATTTCCCCATTGGATGTAATTTGTTGAAATAGTCTTAAGGTTCTGAACTACAGGGTCATTATATGTACCGTACATTATGTGGCCCAGTAAACTGTACACTTTATTTTAAACACCTTGGAAAATGACTTGTTCTGGGAAGAAGGCTGGCTTTTCTAGTTAGCATTTGGAAAAGTATTTGTTTCTACTAGATGGCGTCATTATTGCTCATAAATAAATGGTATTTCTATGTACACTGAATACAACATGAGTTAGAGGAAAAGCACCAGGAAGACACTGGTGTTTAAGCAAAACTTGATTTGGAAGAAAGTTAATATCAGATATTTCAAACACTTGATATATAGCAATAGATGCAAGCACATCTTTTTTTATTGTCAAAGTAAAACGTGTGTGTGTGTGTGTTTTTTTTTTTTTTTTTAGGCTGTAAAGGATTAGTTTTAGTGCTGCTCCCACACAAGCATGATTTCATTTCAGTCAGTCAATGTACAGTATTTACTGCTGTGAAGCCAAGCAGAAAAAGATGGGAACATAAAATAGAATCCTGCATGTTTAAAGGATTCAGCCTGTCAGTTATTTAAGAAAATGCCACTGTTCTAAAATGAATTGTTTGCAATTAAAGCTCCAATATTTAATGCAATAAAATACACATCTATATCTATCTATACATATACAAACACACATCTTGGAAAATAAGATGCTAGTTGAAAAGATCCTGTTGTACAGAGTGCAATGAACTGACAACTCCAAATTCTATTTAGCTCTAGAAATAATTCTTTGCTAACATTACATCTTCTCACCGTTAGTCCATCAGTTTGAGCTGTTAAGACAATCGCATTTATACTTCAGTGGGTTCACATCACCAAAAGGATGCTGCACTTTTGTAACCCATCTTATACTAACCAATTTTCTTCAACATCCTGCCTCTAAAGATTTTGAGAAGGCTGTAGGGATTATGTAAAAAAGGTTAAACACCAGTTACTGTAGCTGGTTTGTTTTCAAAATGAAATGCATATGCAGCTCTGCTTGGCTACAGGGACAGTTTCCAGATGTTCAATAAATTCATCAGTGCATTTTTATTTCTGTTCATCCAAGGTACCGAAGAAATAAAAATGGAACATTAATTTTTTCTTAAATGGAAAACTCCTGAGAAACCATTACTATTATTTGAAGGAATATGGATAATATGAATAAATGAACTGATTCTCGGCTTCATTTCCAACAGCTAGGTAGAAAGTTATAATACTCAGTCTCACTGCTGCACACAGTTAGGCTTGGCTTGAATGGTGACGGAAAACATCTATGAATTTGCTTTATCATTTGTATTTACTTCCCGGAATAAATTCAGCTGACAGCAACATTTCATTTCTTCATTTAGCTTGCAGGCCAGATGGCATTAGAATCATTTACTTCACCTTGTTGTGCTTAATTACTACAATCAACACACTATTTTCCAAATTAATCATAACAAAGTAATTTCATTAGTAACACAGCAGGCTGTTGAATTATTAGCATCATACCAGTTTGCAAACAATTAAACTTTATTTGAACCTTAAAAATTTGCAGAGTGGAACATTAATGTAAGATCTTATGGCACCACAGTAAGACATAATCCTAGGAAAATACAGAACCAAATGTCCTACAGACACTTTTACACAACATTAGCTATCTTCAACTGTACACAAAGGAGCAAAGCAAGGGTAAAACAAATTTAAAAAAACCTTCGGCACATTTTCTTGACATCTGATTTATAATCTCATATTAATATGTGATCTTGCAGATTAATATTGGTTTTATATTAATTGTGGGATCATTAAAAGTATTTGCTAAAATATCTTTCCTGGAATATATATTCTTTTATGTTTTGGGGGCTCATCTGACAAATCTGCCCTGCAAAAGAATCAAAAGAAACTTGAGAAAAGTTGTACTGTATTTTTATACTAGTCACCACACTAAATTTTAATATTGAAAACTTTTGCTCTTCACCAGCTGGCAAAGTGTGCCCTCTGCTGGATGAACAGAAAAGGAAACGAGGAAGCCCTGAAAAGGTTTCCATGGCTTCCCGAATGCCTGTATCTTTATACACTGATGAGCACTTGTGGAAGAACCTAGGGCTCTGCACCATGTGATGAAAAGCTGCTGCCATCTACTGGTCTCTTGCAGCTCTATGAAACTATTTGCTGTCTGAGCGCTACGACAAATGCAGACTGGCAGCATTTTCAGAACTAAAAACAGAATGATCGGGACGCACGAAGCAAACTGCATAAGATGGAAGGGAGTTTTGACAGGACAAAATGATTACTGTGATCAACATCACTAGAAGCAGTGCTCATTAAATTCCCAAATTTCACTGGTTTTTCTTTTCATAGAAGTATTAGTGCTATCAGATATTCAGTGATACAATGAGCCAAATTATTAAACACACAAAATCAGGAATTTGGCTGACTTCCGAACTGATTAGGCATAATACATAGCTACATTTTAGAAAGGTCTTGTAAAAGCATTTCTTAGCAGAGTGCATGCTCATTTTAACATTCATGGCTTCCCTGCCCTCATTTCACATTACACAAATCTGCTACTATAGATCGTAAACATTTCTATCCTGTTAAAATTCCATTACTTTTACTAAGAAAACAAATATTAACACATCATTGCCTCATAATACAAGATGCACAGGTATTTTATAAACACGTTTCATACAGGTATTCTATTTTAAATATGTGCCAGAAAAATCTAACATGAAACTACAGAAATGAATGGCATTGTTTGAAAATGAAATAAAATCAACTGCAAGTGAGAAGCACACAGAATGCATCTACCATACAGTAAACAGGTCTAATTCCTTGACATGAAAATCATCAGGCCACATCTCTACTCAACTTTTGGATTATTTCCATGTTTAAAATAGAGTTGCAGGTGTGTTCTCAAAAAGGTTGGGCAAAGCTCACAGCTAAAATTGTACAATTTCAAGTCATGACACCCTTTCTGGATTATAGACATCATTAAAAGGCTGTCGTATTGTATTTATTTACTTACAAGCATTTGATATTCCAACTTTTCCTAAAGATAGGCCCAATGTGGATTGCAAGAAGCAACCTCTCTTGTTTGATTAGACCAAAGACAAAGCTTTTTGGCAGTGTGCACCACAGTAATAGAACAGTCCACGGAGAAGGACAGTTCAGCTCATCCAGTCTAACCAGTTGTCCCTGTCTGCTTTGTCACTTGGAGCCTATTCAGTCTCCAGTTAAATCCCTTCCTAGTCCTTACGACTGCCCTCTGAATCTGTGCAAACATTATTTAGATTAATTTTGACCTTTTCTTCACAACTTCAGCCACAAGCACTCCTGGGGATTGAATTTATGACTCCAAATTAGGTTTGCTACTGTTGCCACCATGGCATGGATTCTTGGAACTGGAGGTTGTACAGAAAATTAGGTGTACATTTACAGGTGCAAATTTCCACAAGACACACAATATTCCCATTTTTTTGTGGCATCAGAAAATATACTACACATCCAAGTCATTTTCAACATTTATACAATTTCATGTGAGTTTTCACAAGCGCCTCAGTGTTAGACAGTATGACTCATAAAGTCGCATCCATAATCGCACATTTAAAAGAAATTAACTTAAGAGAGTTTGCAGAGAGTACCGGAAGCTGAGTGCAGGTAATTTTCTGAAGCATATTTTGCCAGCATCATTACTAATAGCTTGCCTGCTAATAATTGAGACGACTGAACTCCCCATGGTGAAGAAAGAATTTGCACAAGCTGCAGTTTTACTTCATTCACTGGTTCTAATTACAGAATGCTCCTGATCAAGAAAAACAAAGATAACATAGTTAGCGAAAAACAAAAAACCTCCTCAATCCTCTGACCCCCACTGCACGAGAACATAAGCCTTACATGACCAAGCTAAAACTTCATTTTGCAAACGGTGTAGCATAACAATAGGAAGTTAGTTAAGAAATAAACACTTCGGTGAATAAGGTGGTGTTATTTGATGCAAAAGCTAATGGAGCTGTGTTAAACACTAAAAGCTCTTTTTGTCACAATCTAAGTTAATACAACTACTGCAAAGGTTTCAGGAAGGAAACAGAGAGCAAGAGAACATATCAGCCATTATAGTTGATTGGATTAAAATGTACTTACCCAGGCCACTCAAATATCATACATCTCTATTATGTATGTTTTAGGCACCAAGCCAATGGCTCCCTTCATTTCTCCAACCCACCAGCCATATTTACTGTACTCCTAATGCAAAATAATAGACAAAACAAACCCTTACTTGGTATAAATACAATGTAGTTTTGTACAAAATTCTTTATGGATGGTTATCTGTTTTTTTTCTAATACATCAAACTCCTAGATATTTCAGGTTTTAGAAAGCTAACAGTTTGGCAAAGAGACATTTTTACAAAGGGAAGGCACATTTATATTTGCAAGTTAAAACTGAGTGAATTTAGTATTTGTAAAAGGTTCCAGGATGAACAAATATCATGGATTACATAATATCCCCAAAATTTACAAAGAAAAAAATTGGTTCTGTTTGCTTGCATGGATGGACAAACGCCAGGTGTAGAGCCTGTCTATATCGCAAAGTAAAACCACCCATTGGGAGACATTCTCTGTGCCATTAAAAGGAGCATTAAGGCTGAGATGGATTTAAATTGTCAGGTTAAAGTGATATAACACTTTGTCTCATATTCTGTGAAATGTCTTGGGCTTATCATTTATTTCTGCATTTATTATAATGTGCCTTTTCTCAGGCTGCCACTTCATTTGCTTATTCAGCCAGTCTCACACTGGCTAGGTAAAACTCTTTCCAATCTTCAATTGCTGCTGTGATCATTTTTGCTATGCAAGAGAGATATGAACCAGCTTCCTCTGGTACTTGAGTTTCTTTTGCATGCCTGTCTATAGGATGCATATTCTTCAATTCCAATTAGTTTTATTTAACTGGGATATCGTCAATATGATTCAACACACGGGATCAAAAAGAATGAATTCTCTTGCAATCTATTTTGCATCTTTGACAAAATCCTGTTGCATGGGAATTCATTTTAAATAGTCTTTTTGGTGTCAGATACAGCCTCTGAATATATCTGCAATATATCAGTATGTGCCTGGCATTTATTTATATATAATCTGGTTCTGTCCATTATTTTAATCTAGGTGTCTGCCAGAATTTCTTTTTGGATTTCTTGTTCCCAAGTCCTCTTAAGATTGGCAGTTGGCTTGCTATTTTCAAACATATACTCATATATTTGTGACACTAACTTACCTTGTATTTTTTTTTCTCAAATAAAATGTTCATAAATGTTAACATGGTTTTTGCCTTCAAATGTTTCAAAGTTATCAAATATTATTACTTGCGGTTGAAAATAGTGAAAAAAATAAGATGACTGCTTTCTGTACATTGTCCTCTGCATCAAAAATTTGAAAGAATCCATTTTTATAGAAGTCACGAGGACAATTACTTTCTCTCCAAATTTCTGCCTTCTAACAAATTTAGGGGAAAACCTTTCATTAGTTTGATGGACAACAGCCTAGATGTTGATAAAGCATTACCTTGTAAAATTATTTTTCTCTAAATATTTATTACTACTTATAATTTCTATACCACTCCTAGACATAACATTGAACAGATACACAGAAGAGGCAGTCTCTTTTTCTTTGGAGCCTGCAATATAATCAAGACACACAGACAAGAAAAACAAGAGATTTCAGGAAATGTATTTATTACACACACACACACAAAAAAAAAACTGGTTAAAATCAACAAGGCTATGAATAGGGAAAGTCATGGTTTATGATTTGGAAGCTGTTTCAAAAAGGTGGGTTTTTATGCAGGATTTGAATATGACTATTCCAGGCATACGATGTAGCAAGGTGGAAATTGCAAAGATAGGAGCTCGTAATAGAACTTGCATTAAAGGTTACTTAACTGTTAGTGTGTATGCTACTCCTTTAGTGTACATGATAAACTGGGTCCTATTCACTAAAGCTTTAGCATGCATGCTAAGGCGTCTGCTAACTTTAGGGAGCAGATGGTAAATCATGGCATCTAGGTGCATACTAATAAGCATAAGGAAATGCAGATGAAGACATAATGAGCTTGCGCAAATTATCATTCTATTCATTAAACCATGCGCTAATTAGTGAGAGCACACTATGGTCCAAAATGTATCACCTATGCTGGACCACACAGTAAGCAGTGATTACACATGCTATGAAAACCACCTGCTTGCCAGAGGCTGTTTGCTGGGGAAAATGGAGAGGTTTTGGCTGCCGCAAGGATATAGTGATAAGAGGAGTCAGAACAGAGTAAGAAACCGAGAAAGGACAGAAGGAGAAAATGGAGGAGAAAGATGGGAAGGAGAAGAAGAGGAGGAGAGAGAGAGAGAGGCAGCAGGGTAGAGAAAGAATGCTACTGCTTCCCCAGATTTTCAGGTTCAGGGAAACCTGCTGCTTGCAACAATGCCGTGTCTTCCTCTCGACTGCCAGTCTTAGCTGTATATATATATTACACTGGCCCTTTCTAACTCATCACTCCTTTTCAACTGGAAGAAGGCGTCAAGGGCCGGATCTTGGGCGGGAGGAGGGGAAGCTTGCACTGGGTTGAGAGGATAATGGGAGGAAGTAAATAGCAGGTAGCTTGGCGCCTGGAATATAGTGGCCTTGTACACAGTAGGTGGCAGGATCCTAAACATATGGGAGAGTAGAAAAGATGGCAGCAGAAAGGGAGACAATCTCCTGTGCCTTTCTCCTTCTCCCACTCCAGTCCTCCTCCTCCCTGTGGGGATTCCAGGTCTTAACACTGAATTACCCTCCTCTTTTGCTATTCTGCTGCTACTGCTGCACTGCCGTGCCACTAACTCCTCCCTCTCCAGCATGCCTGCATTCCACTGCTCTGCTCTTAACCATGACCTCTGCCCTTCTGCTCATCCTCACCACCTATTAAACCACTCCTAGCACACTCATGCATTCACATGGTCTCTTGACCCCTCCCCATTCTCCAGTGTAACTCTTTTAGTGCAAACCTTATTACATAGACTGGCAAAATATGAGACAAATGGAAACCGACAGACACACCCTCACAAACACACCAGAAGACAAAATATCAAACAATAGGAAGGGAAATATTAAAAGAAACAAGCAGCACAAGTTATACCACACCAAAGTCTTTTAACAATCACCTCTTGCCCTTCAAACAAATCCTCCACACCCATGTCCAGCTGCTCTCCGCATTTGGCAGTGACAGCGAGAGAGCTGGTGCTTGTTTTGTTTTTATTTGATTTTGGGGAAAGGGGGAGCTGGGAGAAAAGCTACAACATACATGCACAAAATAGCACACAAATGGTAAATAGCAGTGTGAGCAGATGTATTAATGCTCAATTGCTAATTCCCTGGTAATAGGCACAACCAATTTTTAGTGTACATATTAAAAAAATGTTGGACCGATATTTTAACAGCCACATGCTCTGCATAGCATCTTAGTGAATAGTATGATGAATGCAGTGTCACTGTGCAATCTAAAAGGTTTTGTGCCCCCATGGTTAAAAGTTTTAGTGTGAACTTTAGAGAATTTGTCCCTACATATTATCAAATACATTTTAAAAGCCCTGCGTGCGTGAATTACAGGGATTTCGCGTGTGGTTGGGCCCTGTGCGCTCTGCGTGCATTTTAGGAAGTGCCCAGCCACGCGCTGAAGTGCCGGGCTTTTGAAAAGGGGCAGACTGGGGGGGCGTGGTCTAGGCGGGGGTGGGCCGGGACAGCACCATTCGACGTTGTCCCTGGGGAAGTGCTCGCCAGCAGGTGGTAAGCACATGGAGATCACATGGAGATTACTTCTGCTCCCATCCCCATGCTGGCCTTTTAAAATCCTCCCCGTGCGCAGAGGAGGCCACCTGCCCACACGGATGTTAAAATCTGCAGAGCAAGTGCGCGCAGATATCGTATTTTATAACACGTATGTATGTTGTAAAATAGCCGCGTCCATGTTCACGCGCTGGGAACCGCAAGCAGGTCTTAAAATCGACCCCTTAATTATTTAAATTAGAGGTCAAAACATATCTTTCAGCAATACACATTCTACCATCTTCTGCTCAATTTTTGCTGCATTTATTTTCCTTCTTTGAACCACTCCTCTATAACCTTCTGCTGGGCAGTGAAGTCAGGAGGCACTAAGTCCTCACCATGCATGTTTGGTATCCCATATAAATCTACCAGTGAAACTCAGAAACAATGATTATGACAGAAGGTAAGGACCTTAAAGGCCCACCTAGTCTTCTCAATTTGCTTTCTTTTACATACCAAAGACCACACTGGATTTCTGGCTCTATGTTTACTTCTTGGCCACCAAGGATCCTCTGGGCTTATCCCAAGCTTCCTTGAATTCCATTACTGCTTTTGCTTCCACTACCTTCAATGGGAGGCTGTTCCATGCATTCACAGAAATAGTTTCTAATGCTACTCCTGAGTCTGTCTTCTTTGATCCATATATCATGAACTTTTGTCCTAGAATTTAATTGACTGCCCTTCCCAAATGCAAGCCACAACTCCGGTGTGGCTTGCATTTGGGAAGGGCAGTCATTTTAATCAAGCTTTTCCTGTCCCAAAGAGGCAACATATCCCAGCTTTCTGATTCCTTAATCATCTTATACAAAAGGATCCTTGCATATTTGTTCTTCCCTTTGCTAAGATTTCTGGCTGCAGGTGATTCTGCTTGAGAAGGGCAGCATGTGCTAGTAACAGTTTTTTCTTTATGATGGTTTTAATGATGTTTACCAGGTTAACCGTACTCCTGTCATAGGCAGGAGGGAACCCTATAGAAGGGGTGGGGACTATTGCAGCTACAATAGGCTTTCTATGTACCAACACAGTAATCTGAGGAGGTCAATAGATGGCATTGTATATAGAGAGGGTAAAGTCTGCTTATAACTTCTACATGCAGACTTTACCTCACATTTTCAAGGCGAACTTGGAAGCATAAGTTTGCTTTGAGAATGCTCAGGTAAATGCTCTTCACTGCACAAAACATAACCCGGACAAAGTTACATCTGCTCTTTGCAGGGATTGTGTGGAGTAACTGAAATGCACACTTTTGAGAATAAAGAAGTATGCATGTTAAGACCCAGCTCCACCCCTACATAAAAATATGCATGAAATCTGATAGCACACATACTTTTATGAGCATTGAGCCCTGGGTTATTTTATAACAGTCATTTATGCGCATAAAAAATGATCTAATATGTGTAAATGGCTTTGCAAAATCACCCTAGTCTAGCATATTGTAATGCAACTATAATAAAAGAAGGAATCTGGATTAAAACTGGGACTTGTACTAAGAGCTCCAGTCCATTTGACATGAGTCACTCCATGAGCCTTCTATGAACATTTTGCATGACCCTTGATGACATGAGGGGACATATATGAGCTTTCCATGATCATTTCACATGAACCACTCATGACTGTCAGATGGTTACAAACTTGAGTGCCTACTGGCTCTGTGCCAACCTGATAAGCTAAAATATTTAGCACCCATTGAATAGCTATCATTTAGTATGCAATAAAACACTGCTTCCCCAATCAGTGTTCCATGGCACACTGGTGTGCCTTCAAAGCAGATCAGCTGTGCCATGGAAAAATCACCATTGCCTAATGTTCAGATTAAGATCAGCACCTGGGCTCTGCTCTCAATAACAAGAGAAACCAGCAGTGAAACATGCAGGAGCTCCTGTCTGAGAACATATGTAATCATGCACACCTCTTCCTCCTAACAAGCTGAGCCCCAGAGTGTGGTGATTGATGGGCAGCATGCAGGGCACTGATAGCTGGGCCCCACTTTCTGTAGCACACACATTAAACACAACACCTTTCCATTTTTCCCCATCCTTTGATTCCTTCCCGACTGGGGAAGATGGGGTGATTATGCATTGAGTACTGTATGCAACTGTTGGGAGCAGTACAGTGGAGGAGCTCTAGCAATCACATGCAGCACTCACGGTAACTGACTGAGCCAGGTGCCCACCCACACCAACTTCTCCCTTCTCCTAAACTTGTACATAGATGGGAGTTGGTCCATTGTGATGGGTACTTGCCAGGCACATGTGACTTGGATTGGCCACTGTTGGAGACAGGATACTGGGCTTGATGGACCCTTGGTCTGACCCTCTTTCCTTTTGTTTTAAAAGTTAAAAGAGAGACTGGTGGGGCTTTCACTGCTTCCCTAGCATTTTGCTTGGCCATACAAATCCTCTCCATGTCCATACTGCCCGCTCTATACAGGCTGGGGTGCCAAACCATATTTTTGTCAATGTAGGTGTGCCTTTGGCCTTGGGAAGGTTGGGAAGCATAGCAATAAAATAGTCATAACTAATTCACTTTTATAACAAACAACCTAAAACAAAGGAACTCACAAAATCATTCATTAAAGTTAAACCTTTGTATAATGTATGCATATTCATTGAAAATACATACTGAATTATAAGACAAGGTTTTTTTAAATTGTTTTTTTATCTCAAAAAGCCTACGCTATCTTAATATCACAGACAATCACCTCCTCCATTCAAAATCTGTTCACCGCCAAAGACAAAATTTGTACAGCTGTGCTGTATCATTCAATAAAATTATCTTGATGCTGCCCTCTGTAAAACTGGCGGCCAGAAAGTTGTCCTCTTACTGCTGTGCTCCCTGCTGCCAAAGATGGGCCTGGCAGGGAAGGAGGAGACAATGGCATCCTAGTGATTCAAATTTTATTTTCTGTTCCGACCTGAATATAAGCAGGACAGCTTATATTTGGGAATGTCTTATAATCAGGCCAATATTGTACTTACATACGTACACTGAAAAGGCAGCATCATCTCATGAATTTTACATGCATTTTAAACAATTTAGGCATAAAAACATAAAATTAATTCATTCCAGGAAATATCTTACAAAATCTACATCATGTGAAAACAATGTGAGTCAAGTTTATTTTGTTTTTCAAAGACAGGAAATACTTTAAAGCCAAGCTGAACAGCAGTTCAATGATTTGGCAATGAATGACTTCCAGCGTTCCTTTCTTTCATAAACACATGCATGTACGCTTAAACATGCACACCCAAACGAAAACCACACTGTGAAGGCACAGATCAGCAAGCTAGAGATAATGTTGTGCAACACAAATTTCAAACACAAATAATGTATGAGGAATTAAGAAACATCTGCTTTTCATGATTCAGCCCTTGAAACAGGAAAAGTTCTGATGGGCAGAAGGAAATGAGGAAGAGCCTGCTCTGTGTACAAAGGACTCTGGCTTACCCCTGTCTAAGCTGAAGCTACTGTGAGCTGAAGGAAGTTTCCTTTAATAAATCTTTCCCAGGAAGAACAATGAGGTGTGCATCTTAAGTGCAACTCAGGGCCTATAAAAAGACTGACAGAGGCTGCTATGTTTGCTAGAGATCACCAACAAGCAAAATCAGGCTATGTAGAAAGGGATTAGTTAACACATCACAGAATTTCTTAAGATAATGCTGCGGAAAAATACATGATGGCAAAAGTGCCCGCAGCTCCCCATGAGCCGTGGGATTCACTTTCCCCTGGCGTCTTCGCTGCAGGACGCCATCAGCAACCCCAACGTGGCAGGATGCTGCTGGCCTCCTTAGCGTGCATGCGCCAACACTGCAGGATTTAAATGGACCGTGGAAGGAAAGCCAGCATGGCGCCCTCTGATGACATCAACCTCCTCCTTTTTAAGGCTGCCTCGGAGGCTCTTCCCCTAGCCTCAGCAACGGGGTCCAGCTACGTCCTAGTAGTGCGAGTTGCTTGTTCCCTCTTCGAATGCCCAGCCTGTTTCTGCTTTCATCTGTCCAGCTTGCCTCCGCCGTATCTGTCCCTCTTCCTCTCCCTTGGACAGGTACCTCCTTTTGACCCTTGCCTGGACTCTTGATACACCTGAAAGCTGCCTGCCTCTGACCACAGCCTGCCCTCGGACTACGTCCTTAGTGGTCAGCAAAGACCTAAATCCTGCAGGCCTCAGCACCCAAAGGTTCAACCCGAGGGGGACGAGGGCTGGTAAAGGTGAAGCTCCTGACCGGTCTCTGCTTCCCTGGTGTCCGCCTGCTGGCAGTGAGAACCTGCAGGAATCATCCCTGCAACTAGCACCAATCTCACCCCACCTAAGAGTCCACAGATACAACAGATTCACAAACTATTTATAGAATTTTCCCTTATAATTGAACCATCATAGCAGTTAAAATGAAAAGTTTACATTTTACACAATGATCATCTGTTTCTTTTTAGTAATGTACCATCTAGGAATCTTAGGTGAAGGAAAAGCTCAAACAAACAGAAAATGATATGACAGTCTAGCTAATTCATGGATTCTCTGCAGCAGTTAGACTGTATGGACAAGATGGTAAACACTGGCATTTTGAATTACTATTTCTTTGTATGAGCCTCCAGAGGAACATGAATCCCAATTAAATCACTCAAGAGTCTCTATGAATTGGGCTGGAGATGATCTAGTTCTCAGATTCTCAGTTATGATGTGCATACCACTCTGGCCTAAGCTATAATATTCATCATTAAATGGAGATCATTTTTTCATTTACTGATGTGCATTTTACTAAAATAACAAGGACGCATAAAAAACAGTTGAGTATCTCCTAATACTTTTATGTCACTAATCATTAGGGTCTAATGCAGTAGTTCTCAACCTGCAGTCAGAGGACTACTGGAGCTGTAGAGACTCAGAAACTGGTGGGGAGGGGTTGGACAAAAGGCAGGGGTAGAGACTTGTGGAAATGGATTTGGGGGAATGAGAAATGAGAGAGACTGGTGGGAAGAGGATGGGGGAATGAGAAATGAGAGAGACTGGTGGGAAGAGGATAGAGAGACAGAGAGATTAGTGGGATGGGAGTGTAAAATTTGGCCGGCCATGTGATTACCCCATGACCATCCATACCCCTTGCTCAATACTGCTGGTCCTTGCCTGATGACTATCTGCTCCGTTGTGGCTGGGACACCACCGTGCTGATGCTGGCCCTGGTTATACTAAGTATGCATGCGCACTGCCTTTTGAAGTTCCTGCAGTAGGAAACTTCCACCAACACCTTCTGATGATGGCAGCCAGTCCAGGGGATTTACACTCCAGAGTTCCAACCCAATTACTGTCTGCTCACTACCAGTCCTGACCTCAGCCCATACCTGGACTCTCTCTCTGACCGCTCTTAAACGGTCACTCACCTAAGATCTAACGTCCCCTGGAACCCAAGGGCTCAACCTGCGGGGAATGGGGCTGATATAGGCGAAGGTCCTACTCAGTCCCAGCAAGGGTACGTCCACCAGCTGTTGGCGTGAGTCTAGTAAGTTCATTTATTAGGCTGTGTCATCCACACCACAGCACAAGGGCTCACAACTGCGACAGGGAGCTGGGAAGAAAGAGAAAGAGAGAGAGAGAGAGAGAGAGAGACTGATGGAGTGGGAGCTGGACAGATGGGGAGAAAAAGAATTGTGACAAGGGGTTGGGGGAAAGAGAAGAGAGAGATTGGTGGAGAAAGGCTATTGGTGAGAGAGCAACTTTGGGGGAGAGGCTGATGGGGATGTGCGGATAGGAGGGGTGTGGGAAGAGAGAGACTGAAGGGGGCAGGCTTGGGTAGTGGTCCCTAAAACTCATGGACACTGAAGATGAGTTTCCCCTCCCAAAAGACTGAGAACCCATGTGTTCATGAGGCTTGTAATGAAGCTCTCATATAAAATTTAATAAATATAACTACTGACTGCACTAGATCTTTGTATGCATGTGCACCTGTATGCAGAACATAATGCAGTTAATGAGTGAAATATACATGCACAAATATATTTTTTTTATATAACATACTATGTACCCCTATTTTCAAAAGAATAAAAGGATTTTGTCATAGACATAGAATAAGAAAAGAGGAGTAATGGCTTGGGTGTACATAGAAACGGAGAATATGATAGCAGTTAAGGTCCATTTAGTCTGCCCAACTTCATTCCTGCTGCACTGCCATAGATCTTAGTTGATCTTTGACTTTCCTTTCATTTCTTGGTTACAAGTAGAGAAAAAATTAAACGGTGAAATTCTGAAATATTTTGTATAGTCAAAATCAGGTTATCAATATTGGGTAACCTGTTATATGCTATTATACATATACAGCCACTGCATGCAGCAAGCAACACTTTAGATCTCAGGTATGAGTGAAACTGCCATCTGGTCTCCCTCACTGCATTTAGCTCTTAACATGAACTGAAACGATAACATAGGCAAGTGACTCTACTTCAGAAGGACTGATACAATAATGAAGAGTCCTTTAATCTACAGGAAACCATTCTAGTCAATTTATAAGAAATATTGCATCCCTTTGTAGGATGTGCAATTATTTTCTATTAATCATGTACTATAAAGCTACATTATGTGGTTATTCTGTTATCACTAGAACGAGGCCTGCAGTCAGCTTCTGACAATGTTAGGTAATTACGAACACAAAGCTTCTTTCTCCCCATGCAGTAATGCTATCAAGATCCAGAGGTGCTCAGATGCTTACTGTATGAAAATAATACTCCAAAGAAATGCAATAACTACAAAATGAATTGCTTCCAGGCAAACAGTACTGCAATTGAAAAGAAAAATAACCAAAAAATAACACAAACCATTTCCAATAAACAAAGGAAGTGAGCATAAGAAACTACTAAACGCTTGCTACACAGCTAATATGTTTTCAATTTTTCCCCATTAAAAAATAATTTTTAATCCTGCTTTTGCTGGGTGGTTGAAACAGGAATTACAATTAATGTTTTATTAAGCTGTGAAGGAAAATGATTGTGTCATTTTTAAATGACCACAATGATGCATGCATTAAACTATTATAAATCATTCTCTGTCAGTGAATCCAATCACTCCATTCCCGCAGTATTCCAAAGGCTGTACTCTAGTTTTGATTACAGATGATGCCTCAGCAGGTCAAAGACTTTGCCCCTTTTAGCTGCTGTTTGTTTTGTAGTTCCTCTTTCCATATGAATACATATAGAGATGCTCATAAATGTTAACAAGTGTCCTTAGGACCGCTCTTGGGATTTTAAGGGTGTCAGAATAATTCAATATAATCTTATCAGAGCAAACACCCAAGGGATAAGAAGATATACTGTAACAGGAATCTTACACACAGACATATGCATTACTAATCTTAGTTTTTTTTTTTTTTTTTTTACAAACTTTGTTAAAAGCCAATTAAAAAATAATTATTCTTTGCTAATAAGGTACAGTTATCAGCATACAAGTGCATTGATTTTGCAGAATAAACCTGGATGATAGGTTACAATGTAAAAAAAAATAAATATATATATATATATTCCATTAAGTTATAAAAGCTCAAAGAGTGGTTCTGAGAACCTGTAAAAAAAAACAAAACAAAAAACACTGCACAGTCCATTATCCAAAAGCAAATTGTAGTGCTTGCTAGAAACATTGTCTGCATGTATTAAAATGTTGTATTACTTTGGTTTTGCTAAATTTAGCAGCCTTTATTTTATGTCAAGTGATGGCGCTTTATAGCCACTTCTTTACAAGCCTGTATTTAAATAATACAAACTGAAAAAGCTTAAAATCTTACTCTGAAAAGAAATTTAAAAGATTAAGAATGTGTATTGTACCTGACTGTGGGCGTCGGTTGTTCCATGAAGGAATGCAATACAAAAATTGATCACCTTTCTACTATAGTTAGAAAGGAACCCTACACGTCCCGTCCCGTTCCCCCCCCCCCCCCCCCCCAATCCATTCTTCACACCTCCACTAGGGAACGTGCCTTCTCCGCAGCTGGGCCATCCCTATGGGACACCCTGCCTCCAGATCTACGCCAGGAACACTGCCCATTGACCTTTAAAAAAAACTAAAGACATGGCTGTTCAAACAAGCCTATCAATAAGCATATAAGCAATGACAATACATTCTGTATTCTTTATTCTATATTGTATATATTGTTCTACATATTTATTTTATATATATTAGTCATAACATATCATTTAACTGTTCTTATCATTGTTATTCCATATATTTACTGTAACTCAACTGTTCCTCTCTCCTTACTCTCTTCCAAACTCCAAGTCCTGTAACCCTCATTCTTTGTAACTTACTACTTACCACTTCCCTTAACTCTATCAGTAGCTCTCTAGCTATGATTATTATTAAGTTAAACTCCCAAGTTTGATGTGAACTGATGTGATGTGACGTGTCATGAATGTCAGTATAGAGAAGAATGAATGAATTAAATAAATAAATAAAGAAATAGTTGATATTATGGGGAATAAATATGATGAACAGCTCAGTGACAAAAAAACCCAGGAAATTGTTTCTGAGTCTGCAGTCACCAAAATTCAGTTTTTTAATGTGAAAGTGGTTAAACATTCAAATGGAATGTTTTGAGAACTATACTCGGCATCTAAATCTTTGTTTCCTGAATTTGCCAAAGGTAGTGGACCCCTATTTTAACTTGCGGAACTATTTCCTTGAAATTCTTCAGTTTGAGGCTGATAAAGTTCCTTCTATAAATAAAATATTTTTTCTTCAGGTGCTTAAGAAAGCGAGATTCCCTCAAGATCAGCATACTGATATTTTTGGAAATTTAATTCAATTTTTGGAGGACTCTAACACTGAGATTTATGAGCGCTCCACTCTTATTTCCTTTACCTCCGAACAAGATTTGAGTGAGGCGATGAAAAGATACTTCAGGAATACCTCCCTCTCTTTTTTAGGGGCAGATGATTCGTATTTTTCCTGACTTTGCTCGTTCCACACAAGAGAGGCGGAGAGATTTTCTTGCTCTTAGGTCATATCCTTGGGGTGTTCTTTTGTGCTTAGATATCCCTGTAAATGTGCAAATGTTAAGCGCCAACAATTCAATTTTGTAATGAATGTTTTGTGTTCTTTCTACCTGAACAGTTTAAGTCTTTTATTAATCACAGGAGTATTTTGCCGCCTTCTCCTGGAAAGTAACAGGCCTGTATTGATCCAAACAATTTGAGTGCTGTCGTTTCACACGTTATGCTAGTTTCTTTTAATTGTTTTCCCTTTAACATTTATCTTTTTGTAAAGATGATTTATAATTGGAATGTATTTTCCTTTTTCTATATTATCTTTTTATGTTATCAGACTTTTTATCTTTTTTTTCTGTAAGGTTAAATTCTTGCTTGAAACTGTTGAAATTTATAAAAATAAAATTAAATAAAAAAATTTGTATTATTTCTTTGGAATTAATGTTACCAAATATGTTTGATGAGTTAAAGGGTTTAATTAACTGTCCTTATTGCATACAAAAATAAAATGGAAATTTATGTAATAGTGTATACATTAACACTAATTACACTGTACAAGTAAAATAGTGGACTCTCTAGAGAACTTATGGGAGAATTATTTTGGTTTACCTCTGGAGCAACAATCAAAACAAAGGAACATTCTCACAGCTAACAGAAATAGAATTCAGTCCCTTCAGAGGAAGGAATTCTTCCTTTATAGAAATTATACCTTTTTGCCTCCACAAAATATGAGTTGTATTGGCAGACCATTTATTTTCCACAATATTGCAATTATCACAATCAATGCACTGGAACAGTAAGATCCTGAGCTGTTTTTCAATGTAGAAAGCTAAATATTGCATGAGGATATGACACAAAGGGGTAGATTTTATAATTTTGCGTGAGCGCGTACTTTTGTTCGTGCACCAGGCGCGAACAAAAGTACGCTGGATTTTATAAGATACGCGCGTAGCCGATCGTATCTTATAAAATCCGGGGTCGGCGCGTGCAAGGGGGTGCACATTTGTGCAACCTGCGCACGCCGAGCCCAGCGTGCGCTGCCTGTTCCCTCCGAGGCCGCTCCGATTTTGAAGCGGCCTCGGAGGGAACATTCCTTCGCCCTCCCCCCACCTTCCCCTCCCTTCCCCTACCTAACCCACCCCCCGGCCCTATCTAACCCCCCCCTTACCATTGTTGGCAGATTTACGCCTGCTGAAAGCAGACGTAAATCTGCGCGCGCCAGCGGGCTGCTGGCGCGCCATCACCCGACCCAAGGGTTGGTCCGGTGGCCTCGACCACGCCCCCAGGCCAGCACCACACCCCCGGGCCCGCCCCCGAAATGCGCGTCACACCCCCGAAACGCCGCGTCATTTTCGGAACGCCCCTGACACGCCCCTTTTACGAAGCCCCTGGACGTGCGCACCAGCGGCCTATGCAAAATAGGTGCGCCGGCGCACGAGGGCCCTGCGCGCGAAAATCCGGCCGGATTTACGCGCGAAGGGCATTTAAAATCCGGCCGAAAATTAAGAGGACCACAATTCAGTAAGTGGAAAAATTATCTAGGTAAAGTTACCTGGGGATAACTTTAGCTGAATAACTTTTGCTGAATAACTTTAATCCTAAATGGCTATATTTTGAATATAGCAGCTTAAGTAAAAAATAAATAAATAAATAAATAAATAAATAAATAAATAAATAAAACCACTCCTCCTCTGACATAAGCAGGCCCAATCCCCCACCCTCCAAATTAATTTAAAAAAAAATGTTTGCACTTAGTGCCTGATCCCCCAACACAATTAAATGAAGATGCAGCCCATAGTGCTCCGAGCATCCACCCCTTTCCCCTCAGATATTAAAATCAAAAGCCTGGCTTTGGGCCCTCCCCCTGCCACACCCAGAACAGCCTCAAATTCCCGAGGCTCAGCTGGGAGGTGGTAGCATCTTACTGCGCTCCTGGTCACGGCCAGCGTTGCTTTGACAGCCTCAGTGGTAGCATACAGTAACAGCAATGCAGTCAAAGCGACACTGGTTGCAACCAGGAGGGGGGCAAGACTCTACCTCTTCCTAGCTCAGCCATCAGAATTTGAGGGAATTTTTGGTGGAACAGGAGGGTAAGGTGTGGGGCCGAGCCAGGCCTTTGATTTTAATAGCTGATAGGGCAGGGGCCCTTGGGCAGCTATGGGCTGTGTCATCTTTAAATTATTTTGGAGGGTTGTGGAGGATTGGGTGCTACACACTGACATGTTTTAAAATTATTTTGGGGAGTGGTAAGGTGGGAGACTTGGCTACTGCTTACCTGCCAGTTTTTCCCCTCTTAACCGGCTATACTTAGCTAGTTAGGTTTAAATTTCTCAGGATATATATACCCAGAAAACGTTAGACATGCTCTCCACCACAAACAAACTGGCAAAACTTCGCCAGGTAGTGTTGATATTCAACTCTACCCAGCTAAGTTGAAGCCCTGCCTCAGAATGTCCCTATACCACCTGCTTGCCTTTGCCCCCATCATGTGAGGGCGCAGATGGCACCATTTTGGAAAATGGTCACCACTGGATCTGGAGCCTAGGGGTGCATTCCAGGACCACCGGGTCAAGTATGATAAGACCAGAGGGGGTCAGGAGAGTGGGCCATAATAGGAAAAGCTGGCTCCTGGGGGAGGGGCTATTTTTTTTTTTTTTTACCAAACGAGAGGTGGTGGGGCCTGCACCCTGGGTTCTTAGATGGGTAAAACCATTTTGGGGGAATTTCAGCTGTCTCCAGGGATGGCGGGGGGATGGGACAGGGATCTTTGCCATTTTTATAGGGGGGGAGAGGGTGTTAATTGGGGCTGATCAACTCCTTTAATACTTGGTGGCTCCACAGACGCATTGCCACCAGTGCACAGTTTTTGTGGGGGAAGTAAAGCTATGGTATTTTAGTGCTAAGGTAAAAACCATGGGGTTTACAAAGCTATGAGACCAAGTACTATAGCACAGTAAACCCTGCTTCTGGGAAAAAATACCATAGCTTGCAAATGACTCCCTTTCACTGTAAGCCCTCTGGGGACGGGGAGATATTTACAGTACTTGAATGTAATCTGCTTTGAAGTGGCTGACCAGTTACAAAAGGTAGAGTATAAATTTAAGAAATGTGTCCAAGTTAAAAATAATTTTTAATTCTAATCATTAGTGAATTAGATTATTGGGAAAGGGGATTGATACGAGTAGCACAGGGCAGTATAAGCAAAAGTGAATGGTACAGATGTTGCACCTGCACAGCTTCCAAATTACTCAGTTTCAGGAGGGAGATTTGGGGCCAGAATCAGGGACTATGGGATATAAGTTCAAAACCAGGACTGGCCATTTTGAGAGGCTGTTACATATATCCACCACAATTGGAAAAGAGAAAAACTGGAGATCCTGTCAACAATTTGCAAGTTACTTTAAAATGCTTAACTACAATTTAGATTTTAAAGAGATTTATTCTCTGGTGAATTCTATGGATTTGTTTCAGTTGCTACATTGGTTCTGAACCAGAAAATAGTTTAGGAACCACTGGATAGGATAACAACATACTTCTGTGCCTAAACATATTTATTAATTTTCGTTGATTTATGTGGATATTTTTAAAACACTGAATCAAAATGTATGAAGGCCCAAAGCAGACAGATATTACTTCCATACATCCTGTAAAAGGGAATGGATGGCAGCTGCCACCAACTCTTCAGTGGCATCCAGGTATCAGGTTGAGAAGAGATGCCCTGTACTCACCCTTAACTTTCTTTTCAATGGGGATAACCTTAGCCATTCTCTGGACAATGTAAGGGAAGGAAAGATTTTCAGTTGGAGACCAATTCCTGGCTTGTAGAGAGGGCCTTGATGGGAGGTCAGATGAATATTCTTCTTTGGAACAGTACTCTTCTCACAGATTTCCAAGGCCATAGGGCTCTTCAGATTCTGGCTTAGAAAACACTGGATGAATGGTTGTTTGGAACACACTGACCCTTTCAGGTTAAAACTTCCGTGGCTTGAAATTCGGTTTGTTAGGGATTGAGACTAAACACTGTTAAGAGGCAGGAGGGATTTCCTATTTTTAAACCCGTTGATTTCAACTTGATGTGGATGGCACTGAACTTCAGGGCACCAGACCTGCATTAGTAACATACTTGCTGCTGAAGGGGAAATGTGGAGAAGATTGCTTGATGCACCAAAAGGAGTCAATGTGCTTGACACCAAGGCTTCAACACTTGGCATACCAAGTAAATGCATCAGCAATTCTTTTATCCAACTCTACCTTGAAAAGTGCCAGTGACAACATTGGAGTTAACTTCATAAGAGAGTAGATGTCCTCCACGAATCTCTGGAGGTTGTTGCAACAATGTCTGTGCCTGGAAAGCAGAGCTCATCTCCAAATTTTGTCATTTTGGATAGTGTAGAACCTTTTGCACCTCTGGTTCTCAGAGCCATGTATCAAAGAGATGCGCAAAGCTTTGAAGCCTCCATACAAAACTCAGCACTGTCACTTTCTGGATACTTGCTTGAGTGTTCCAAGCCTTGGACTCAGCTTAAGTGGGAGGAGTAAGATTCCTCTCAACTCTTGGGCCTATCCCTCGTACTGCAGAACTGTAGATATTGAGGGGCTCTTCAGCACAGTGTAACTACAAAATGTTAGGAATAAAATGGAGAATGTCATAATATTTCTGTATCACTCCATGGTGAGACCGCACCTTGAGTACTGTGTTCAGTTCTGATCGCTGCATCTCATAAAAGATATTGATGCTCTGGAGAAGGTACAGAGAAGAGCAACCAAATTGATAAAGGCTAAAGTGGTTAGGGCTGTTCAGCTTGGAGAAGAGACGGCTGAGGGGGATATGATGGAGGTCTATAAAATCAAGAGAGGACTAGAATGGGTTAATGTAAATCAGTTGTTTACTCTTTCAGATAATGCAAGAACTAAAGGGCACACTAGGAAGTAAGCAAGTAGCACAGTTATGTTGAAAAAAAGTAATAAACTTTCAATTAAAAAAAAAAAAGAAAATAAAAAAATTCTTTTTCACTCAACACACAATTAAGCTGTGGAATTTACCAGAGGATGTGGTTAAGGAAGTTAGCTTATCAGGGTTTAAAAAAGGTTTGGCCAAATTCCTGGAGAAGTCCATAAACTACTATTTGTCAAACTGACTTAGGAAATAGCCACTGCTTATTACTGGCATTAGTTGCATGGGATCTATTTAATGTTTGGATACTTGCCAGGTACTTGTATCCTGGATTGTACACTGATGGAAACAGGATGCTGGGCTTGATGGACTTTTGGTCTGACCCAGCATGGCAACGTCTTCCATTCTTATGTGATGGGGCTCTGTTATCCTCAGGTTCAGCCTTCAAAGCCAGCTTTAAGAAGCTAGACTTTAGCTCACCGTCATGGAAGGTAAGGGAGTCTGTTCTTCCTGGCCAGTTACTCTGGGTGACATTATGCAGCTGTCATGCTTGGAAGCATTGTGACTTTGTCCTAGACACTTATAGCAAACCTTGTGTTGGTCTGCAATGGACTTTTGTTTGCAATTAGGACAGAATTTGAAGTCACCAGCCTGCTGATTGGACATAATGTGGAACACTGATGAAGCAAACTGCTTGTTTCCAGAGCAGAAACTTATTGCACTTTAGTATATCGGCTTTTATATATAACTAAGTGTGAACATTTTTTTCATTTTCCCTGCAAAGAGAAACAAAAATTAAAACACAAAGCATTACAAACCTTAGTTTTGTAACTATCAAATTAACAGGCCCAACATTAGCATACCTCATATCTATCTATACACACCCTACCCCCTGACAGATCAGTGCAGTATACCAGACCTAGACCATGTTAAAAGTAAATATGCTTTTCTATAAAAAAGTGACATCTTTACGCCCAAAGAGATACTTCTTTTAATTAAAAACAAGTTGATTCAGGTTTAAACAGGCTTTACAAGTATTTTAAGGCAAGAATGCATTTTTGGCAGATGCAAAAACATTGTTTACAAGCCATACTGTTTCTCAACTCTTCTTTCTATGGACCAGATTTATTATAGTCTCCCACAGGGATAAAATTGAGTGAAAAATAACTGAATAAGATGCAGTAATATTTAGTTAAAATTTCGAGTGCTCTGTGTGCGAAGAGTTAAAACTGTGTACAAATGTCTTGCTCACAAAAATGCTTATAAAAGAGGTAATATTTTGTAAACATATACAGAATATTTCAGTTAAGTAAGAGGAAATTAGTATAACTGCAACTGTTATCAGTTGTGGTATCGTTTTTTGTCTTCTCACTAAATGTAATTTATTGCCATTAAAAGATGAGAGGAAGGCTCTGAATGGTAATTCACGGCTGAATTTAGATTAGAAGATAAGATCCTAAGGCATATATAAATCCAGAACGCTACGATTTGATATTACATCGCCAAAGGACAATGACATAGCTTGTGTATATGCTTCACCCATGACAGAATACTCTGCATTTTGTTGCTGACATCAAGAAAGATCATTGCAATGCAAAGGCTTATGTGCAAATGTTACACTGTGGCTTGCTATTTTAAATGCAAAAATTTCAAAACTAAAGATGTTACAAATTATGATGAGCGCTGGTCAAAGGCAAGATGGTGCTGGCAGGATCAGCAGTTTATAGCTAACTCTGCTCTATTTGTTTTTTTTAAACTCCTGGTTGTCTAGAGAGAACATAAGGGGAAAGTTAAATCTTACTTCTCATAGGATATTTTCAGCAGGCTGATGGATTCTTTTGTCACTTGGGCTGATGTGCCAGGAACTGTATCTGATGTGCTAACAAGGGTGATTTCTGCCCTCTCTTAGAGAAATAGCCTGCAGTAAACAGCAAAGGTTGCAAAAATTTGGATCATACACTGTCAATGGATTCTCTTTTGTTTGAACTGCCATGTGGGGTTTCTTCCTAGGATGCGATGAAATGGCTGATGGACCCAATACCTATTGTGGGGCTGTAGAAAAAACTATGGTACATGGTCTCCGATCAAGAACAGTCACTGCAATGACTAGACAAAAGTACATTTGAAGGGGATATAAAACTGGGGAGGGGGGGGATCTTCAGGTAGGTGTGAATGAAGGCTCATGTGCCAGATCCTGGCCCTGGTTATGATTGAGAATGGGGGTTTGGAGAAGAGTTCTATTTCTGCACAAGCAAATACAAATATCTTGGTAGAGGATAATGTGGCGCTGAGATAAAAATGTGAAAATACAGAAAATTCTACCAGGCTTAGAAACCTGGCATGTTATATTCTTACCAAGAGTTGAAAAGTTTTAACCAACGATCATCTTAAAAAATATATATATGGCAGAAAAGCTACAGACATTTAAAGCGGCTTTCCTGCATATTAGTTATTCATACTATCTGCTTGAAAGAAGAATTTTACTTATGTATCCCAGATCACGTTTTGGGTTACTAATAGGGAGAACTGAGAGGAGAGGATCACCTTGCTGGTGGCTGAAAAGAATCAGTAAGTACTGCTTGGGAAAATTTTAGAACTTAAAAGTTTTGGGGAGAAGTAAACTATTGGGGTATATTCTTTAGTGTGTTTGTGTGTCTGTATTAAATAGCTAGTCAGAAGGCAGGCAAAAACCAGGAGTTTGTGTGTCTCCCTCTCACCCCTAAATCATCCTTTGGTTTATAGGAAGGTGACACTTTCACACTAAATAATAATAATCAGCCTTTTAACTTAAATTCAGATATTCCCCATGTCTTATCAAAGAGTTTAATAATTCCCTTGTAAGTAGCTACCAGATAAATAGTGAAGGAGGAAGATAAATTTGGGGAAGGAGGAATCTATTCCAAAGGGGTGAACCAGTAGATGTGATGTATTTGGATTTTCAGAAGGCATTCGACAAAGTCCCTATCTTTATGCTCTCCAACGCAAGGAATATGGACAAGAATTATGTAAAAGGGATCCATGATGGTCAGTCTGTCTATCATAGGCATAATAGCTCTCCCAAAAAGGGACAAAATGTCACTAAATTTGGAATGCTTGAAGAAAATGGGAATACCTCGGATGAGTTTGAAAACTAGAAACATCAGGTTAGTATTTTCAGAGCATCAAGCCTTCCAAAATATTCCCATTGCTTTCTATAGAAAACAGTTACAGGCTGCAAAATGTTGACTAGCAATCCTCCCAAAAGTCCTCCACCCCCATCATCCTTCCAGCAGTTTGGCCCAGAGCAACAAAGGAAGAACGAGAGAGAGAAGGGAAAAATAAATGAAGCAGTTGCTGAAAACAGGCACCTTACCTTTCATACCACCTTCACCTCCTCCCCTCCCCCCCCCCCCCCAATAAAATCAGACATCCCAAAGGCACTCATCTCCTACCAATATGGATCCATACCCTTTCAAAAAAAATATTCCCTCACACAAACATACAACCCACCTGCAACCTATATACATTTACAAATACAACCCCCTAGACACTCCAAAATACCAGCCACCCACACTCCCACTACTGTACCCATACACCCAATCAAAGACCCCATTTCTCTCTCCAACACATTTAAGGGCAAATTTTCTGCATATCTAAACGTGGTCTTCAATAAAGTGTTTTATTCTGGAATAGCCTTGTCATCTCTTTTCCAGCAATTTTTCCGTTTTTGGCAAACAGGATATTAAGAGGTCAACATTCAAAGACTGACTTTTAAATTATCTGGACATCGCCCAAGATATGAAATTCCCACCCCACTGACAGGCTACATTTTACCCAGGTAAAATGTGGCTGGATAAAAAGGAGGGTGGGCAGGGGGACATTCTGGGGGCGTGGTTTAAATTTAGCCAGGCAATGTTGATATTGAGTGCTACCAGGCTAGCCCTACCTGGATAAGTCTGATTGCAACAAATACGGTCCTAAAGTTACCCAGGTTCATTTGACCTGGGCATATTCAGAGGGAGACTTACTTGGATAAATCCTGTGGAGTATTCCATCTAATGTTACAGAGCCGTAGTTAGCCTAATGCCGAGGCCATAGGCGCCATCTACCAGGGGCGGTGTTGTGTAAAAACTATTGGCCTCCTCCTCCTTCCCTCTGCCCTGGCAGTAAAGAGTAGTGCAGTTTGTGGGGCCGCGAAAACTATCAATATCCTCTTCCCTCATGCTGCTCAGGCAATGAAGAACAGCGCAGTCCACACGCCTGATCCCTCCCTGCCCTGGCAATGAGGAGCAGCGCCATAAAAAACATCGGTCTCCTCCTCCCCGCCCTGATAGTACAAAAGCAGCACGGCCCACACTCCTGATCTCTCCCCTGCCTCAGTAATGAAGAGCAGTGTGTCCTGTGGGGCCATTAAAAACATCAGCCTCCTCCTCTTCCTTCCCTGCCACCCCAACAGTGCAGAGGGCAGAGAGGGCCACAAAAAGCATTGGCCGCCTCCTCTTCCCTCTCCCAGTCTTGCAGTGAGGGCCTCAAGGAACAGCAAAGAAATTGCCAGACTGGGTCAAACCAAGGGTCCATCCAGCCCAGCATCCTGTTTCCAACAGAGGCCAAACCAGGCCACAAGAACCTGGCAAGTACCCAAACACTAAGAAGATCCCATGCTACTGATGCCAGTAATAGCAGTGGCTATTCTCTAAGACAACTTGATTAACAGCAGTTTATAGACTTCTCCTCCATGCACTTATCCAAACCTTTTTTAAACACAGCTACACTAACTGCACTAACCACATCCTGTGGCAACAAATTCCAGAGCTTAACTGAGTTGAGTAAAAAAGAATTTTCTCCAATTAGTTTTAAATGTGCTACATGCTAACTTCATGAAGTGCCCCCTAATGCTTCTATTATCCGAAACAGTAAATAACCAATTCACATTTATCTGTTCTAGACTCCTCATGATTTCAAAGATCTCCATCACATCCCCCTTTCAGCTGTCTCCTCTCCAAGCTGAACAGCCCTAACAGATACTTCCAGCAAGATCCCCCCCCCCCCAATTGATATGTTTTATCCTGTTCCTGAGGAAGTAAAAAATGTGATAAAGAAATTAAAGCAAAGAAGACTGGGGATTACAGTATATCTGTAGAATTTTTGTTGAGTATAAGTGAATGAGGAATTAAATCTCTCACAAGTCTGTACAATTATTTCTTACAAAATCAAAAAGCACTAGCATGCAGCGGGCACAGTACAAAGTTTAATGTCAAAATCAGCTGAAAGTTTGTCTATATTTGGATGTAAGATTTAATTATGCACATTTCCAAATTCAGCTCAAGATAAATTATAACCAGGTACAGTAGGTAGTTTCCTCTCCTAGAGGGCTAAATTTTATTTATAAGGCAAAAGAGGGTGAAGTGTCTTGTCCAATGTCACAAAGAGTGTCAGTAAGAGAAACGCTCTTTGTGACACTGGACAAGTCACTGCACCCTCTTTTGCCTTATAAATAAAATTTAGCCCTCTAAGGCAGGAAACTACCTACTGTACCTGACAATGAAGAGTAGTGTGGCCCACCCGATGCCAAGAAGCATTGGCCTTCTTCTCCATACTGCAGCATGCCTGGAGGCTAAATGAGAGAGGTAGGACCATGTAAGAAAGAGGTATGAATGGATATAAATGATTGAGCATGTGAGAGAGTGACTATGAGCATGTGTGTGTGTGTATGACTGAGCATGTGAGACAGCGTATGAGTGCGTATTATTGAACTTGTGAGAGCATGAGTATGTATGTGTATGATTGAACATGTGAGAGAGTATATGAACGTGTGTATATGATTATGTGAAAAAGGTATGCGCATGTATATATGACAGAGTATGTGATAGAGCTTATGAGCATGTATTCCTGAACATGTGAGAGCATATGAGAATGTATGCGTATCATTTCTTTTTTATAATTAACATTTTATTAAGTTTCATAATGAATAATACAATACAAAAACCTTCAATGTTTACACATTAATGGATTTAACATTCCTTTCTTCCCCTCCCCCCCATTACCCCCAAACAGAAGTATGTGTATGATTTAACATGAGAGACAGCGTATGATTGTATGTATTATCGAACAAATGAGAGATGCATGAGCATGTGTGTGTGTATATGACTGACCATGTGAGAATGTATGACAGAGTGTGTATGATTGAGCATGTGAAAGTACCGTATATGAGCATGTAAATGATTCAGCATGTGGGAAGAGTATGAACTGTGTGAATAATTGAGCATGTGAAAGCATATGAGCAAGTATGAATGTGCATGTGAAAGCATATGAATGTGTGTATGGTTGAGCATGAGAGCATGAATAAGCTCTCATGAGAATATATGTATATTTTATTTATTTATTTATTTATTTATTTTGTATACCGACATTCGATCGAGATATCACATCGGTTTCCAGGTAACAAGTTGAATAGGGCGAGAACTGCCCTATTTTACATTTAACAAAATAACAATTAAATTAAACTATTAAAGTAAAAAACATTGTAACTTATGAATACAAGAGAATGTGAGTATAATTTATAGCACATATCCTATATACAATAAATACAGTATGACTTGGATCCGATTAGATCTGGTGTCGGAGGCTATGGTGTGGGGGGGAGGGAGTGGGAATGGGGTAGGGGTGTGTTGGGGTGGTGAAAGGGGGGGCGGGGGGGATAGGGGGGGGGAAAGGGGGGTGGTTGTGAGGGGGGAGTTATGCGTTAGTGCATGTTAGGGTCACGTGGGAAGGTTTTCAAGAACATGCATTTGAGGAGGTTGGGAATCCGGAGGGAAGGCTTTCAAGAACAGCCATGTTTTTAGCTGTTTTTTAAAGACTTGTGGTGAGGGTTCGTTTCTGAGATGTGTGGGGAGGGAGTTCCATAGGGTAGGCCCAGCTAGTGTAATGGCACGTTTGCGTGTTGTATTGAGGTGAGCATTTTTGAGATTTGGGATGGAGAGGAGACCTGTGTTGGAGGATCTGAGATTCCTTTGTGTGGTGTATGGTTGGATAGTGTGGTTTAGCCAGTCCATTTTGTTGTTGTTTATTTTTTTGTGTATAAGGGTGAGGGTTTTATACTGGATTCTTTGTGTGATGGGCAGCCAGTGGAGTTCTTTGAGAGTGGGTGTGATGTGGGAGGATTTTCTGTGGTTAGTGATAATAATATATAATATATATATATATATATATATATATATATATATATATATATATAATTGAGCATGCATTAGAGAGCATATGAGCATGTGTGAATGATTGAACATGTGAAAGAATGTATGAGCATGTGTGTTATGACTGAGCATGTGAAAGCATATGAGCAAGTATGAATGAGCATGTGAAAGCATATGAATGTGTGTATGGTTGAGCATGAGAGCATGAATAAGCTCTCATGAGAATATATGTATATATAATTGAGCATGCATTAGAGAGCATATGAGCATGTGTGAATGATTGAACACGTGAAAGAATGTATGAGCATGTGTGTTATGACTGAGCATGTGAAAGAGCATATTTCTCTGTGTTTATGATTGAGCAAGTGACAGTGCATGAGTATGTGTGTGTCTGAGCACATGAGCAAGACTGAATGAGCAAGAGTGTGTGTGTGTGTGTGTGTATGATTGAGCATGAGAGAGCGAGGGTGTGTGTATATTGAGCAAGAGAGCGAACAAGCATGTGTGTGTCTATATGATTAAGCATGTAAGAGAGAGTGTGTGTGTGTGTGTGTGTGTATATGATTGAGCAAGTGAGGGAGAAAGTTTGTATAAAAGAACCCTCACCCCTCCTTCCTGCTAATCCATGACAATCTCAGATCATCTGGAAATCAAAATTTCCCAGGTATGGACAGCAGAAGATTTTTTTTTTTTATCCTTATTAGTTTTAATTATTGGATGTTATTTGATGTATCAGCTGTTTTGAAATATTTTAATGGCATTTGGAAATGGATAGAGATATGAGTTTTTAATTATTGGATATTCTATTTGTCAGTTTTTAAAATATGTATAATTTTTATTAGCATGTTTTATTATTATGATTTAAATTTCTTAATTTTAGTGTATGATGTTTTATGAGGAATGGTGATGTTTCTGTTTTTCCATAGTTGTACTGCATAGAGAATCTGGCTTGTGGTTTCCAGTTCAGTTTTTGTCTGCATTTTTCTATTTATACTTTATGGTCTCTCTATTCAGTATTTGGTGAGGGGGTGTCTGTGTTTAGCATGTGTGAACAAGGTGGTGTGTTCTGCTAGCACATAGTGTCTGTTTTGGGATCTATAACAGCCTGGCTTGTTCTGTTTTCCTAATAGGAGGTGTATTGGTGTTTTAGGGCTTGGTGTAATATTTGTAGGGTTGCCCTTTCATAGATAGCTTCGTACTTTTTGAGTGCTGGCATTAGTGCTGTTTTGGTATGGGAGATTTAGTATATTGTAATTCAGTGTACTCATGGCTTTCTGAGGGCCAAACCTACCACTGTTTATTATGTATGTTTTATCTGTACCCTGCTACTGTTAGGATCCGCGGGTTTTGTGGACTCTTGGCCCGAGGTAAGGGCTGATACCACCTGCGGGGAGGAGCCCCACAGGTCCTCACCGTCAGAAGACTAGGTCAGCTGCGGCAGGAGATTCACGGTAGTGGCAGAGAGGTTGAGCGTCCTGCGTCACAGCCATGTGAGCGCAGGAGCTTGTAGAGAGAGTACTGTGAGGGGTCCCGAGGAGCGGGGTAAGAGAGACAGTTCTGAGGGAATCCACAGTACACAGGTAGCACAGGAGCCTCCCACAGAGAAGCGCTAGGCAGGTCCTGAGGAGCAGGGAGCACGAGACAGGAACTTCTGAAGGAATGCAGTAGAGACTGTCCCAAGGGGCGGGACAGCGTAGCTAGAGAGGCTCTGGTGTGATGATGTAGGCTGACCCGAGGAGCGGAGAAGCCGAGTCGAATCTCCAAGTGGTGACGTAAGCTGCCCCGAGGAGTGGGGCTGCGTACGATGAAATTTCTTGGTAGAGAAGTGAGGCACTGCCCCGAGGAGAGGGGAGGTGCCGAGTACAGTCACTGGTGTAGAACGTAGGCACTGCCCAGAGGAGCGGAAAGCGCAGGTTCGCGTATCCAAAGCAGTAAGGTGGTTCAAGGGGCAACCCTGAGGAGCAGGGAAGCCGGCAGGCAGGGTCTCTGGAAGGCGCAGGGGCTACCCCGAGGAGCGGAGCAGCCAGGAGACGAGGTCTCCAACTGGAGCGTAAGCAGGCCCCCCCGAGGAGCAGGTACCTGAGCCAGAGTCCAGAGCCGCAGGTAGATCCGACACAGGAACCATGGGTGCGAGGAGACAGTAGCAAGTACCAGTAGCGAAGGAACTCATTGCCAAGTCAGCTAGCAAAGGGCGAGGGAGGTGCTTATGAATCCCAACCTTGTGATGTCATCAGTCGGGGACACTCCTGAGGTTCCCGCCATTGGATCTTCAAAGAGAGGCCCAGTGGCCCGCGCGCCTAGGACGGCTTGGAGTTGGCATGGGTGGCGGCAGCATCCCGGCTGCCACGAGGAGGCTAGAGAACCCGGAGGTATAGGGCGGTAGCAGCTAGCCCGAGCTGCGAGTTGACCCGAAGAGGAGAGCAAGGCAACACATGACGTGAGTGGAATCGGTCACAGCCGTCTGCGACCGACGGTCATAACAGCTACAATCAGAGTGGTGGGTAACATTTTTTAAAAATACATCTAACACACTACCATAGGCCTAATACCATATGGGTTCCAAGTGTCTGTTTTGTAGGGTTTTCTGGTTGGCATCACAGCAATGCATGTAAATATACATGTTGTAAGTGATTTTTTTTTTAACCTAAGAATGTCTTTTTCATGTTCAATCTAGTATTTTAAATGCATACTTTTTAATTGAGTGTGGGAAAGGCGTGATCGGGAGAGGGGTGACACCTAGTTGGTTTGGGTGCCGCTGATTGTAGGGTTCTGAAGGGAGCCCTGGTGCATGGCCTCCATGCCAGCACTGACAGTGTAATAATAAAGAGTAAAGTAAGTTGGGAGGGGAAACATAAGAACATGAGGCTTGCAATACTGGGTCAGACCAAGGGTCCATCAAGTCCAGTATCCTGTTTCCAATAGTGGCCAAGCCAGGTCACAAGTGCCTAGAAGGATCCCCATGGGGTAGATTCCAAGCTGCTTATACCAAGAATAAGCAGTGGATTTCGGCAACTCTCCCTTGATAATTGCTAATGAACTTTTCCTTCAGGAACTTGTCCAAATCTTTTTTTAAATGCAGCTATACTAAGAGCTTTCAATACATCGTCTGGCAATGAATTCCAGAGCTTAATTATGCATTGAGTAAAAATATATTTTCTCTTATTAGTTTTAAATGTATTACCCAGTAACTTCATTGTGTGTCCCCTGGTCTTTGTACTTTTGGAAAGAGTAAACAATTGATTAACGTTTATTTGTTCCAGTCCACTCATTATTTCATAGACCTCTATCGTATCTCCCCTCAGCCGTCTCTTCTCCAAGCTGAAGAGTCCTAACCTCTTTAACCTTTCTTCATAGGGGAATTGTTCCATCCCCTTTATCATCTTGGTCTCCCTTCTCTGTACCTTTTCTAATTCTGCTATATCTTTTTTGAGATGTGGTAACCAGAACTGAACACAGTACTCAAGTCACACCTTGGAGCGCTACAGAGGCATTATGATATTCTCTGTTTTATTCTCCATTCCTTTCCTAATAATCCCTAGCATTCTATTTGCTTTCTTGGCTGCTGCTGCAAACAGAGCAGATTTCAACATATTTTCAACGATGACACCTAGATCCTTTTCTTGAGAGGTAACTCCAAATGTTGATCCTTGCATTTTGTAGCTATAAATTACACACATGACTTTGCTACAGCTCCTCGGTAGGCATCAGTCGTGGTGGTTGGGGGGGGGGGGGGGGGGGGGGGAGTGTGAGAGAGAGAGACTCTTTATAAGACTCAGTCTGACACTCTAAATATAGACCATTGTAAGGGGCACTTTGATTTGTGGTGAGTTTTCAGGAGGTAGGTTGGGGGTTAGGTGGGGTGTTGTTACAGACACATTCAGAGACTGCAGTGTACAAATCAACTCCTTTTCATCACTTATAAGGCCTAAAATTCTTTAATGATGTTAATTTTACAATGAATAGATATCAGAATAAGCCTTATAAATAGGTGATTTCGCTCTCTCTCTCGTAAAGCTGCAGACAGACGTGCGTGAACGTTATTTATAACCTATGCGTATACTTTATAAAATAGCATATATCTTTGCACGTGGCAAGATACACACGTTTATGGGTACCCAAGCGGTCCTTTTAAAATATACGCATTACTGCATCACTTTGCATTTATCTACATTAAATTTAATTTGCCATTTGCATGCACAGTCTTCCCAGTTTTGCAAGATCCTCTTGAAATTTCTCACAATCCTCTTGTGATTTGACAACTTTGAATAACTTTGTGTCATCAGCAAATTTGATCACCTCACTTGCTGTTCCCATTTCCAGGTCATTTATAAATATAATAAAAAGCATTGGTCCCAGAATAGATCCCTGGGGCACTCCACTATTCACCTTTTTTCCACCTGGTCAGAGGGGTAGTAAAGTTTCCAGTGCTAGTGTTGATCTATAGGCAGAAGCAAGAATTCTGGCACCAGGACTTGTAGTCAAGATATATCGTCACAGAACATGCTTTGTGCACAGAAAGCATATTTTCTGCACAGAAATCTTGATTGAGAAACTTCTCTGTAGTTAAAATGTGTGAGCAGCCGGTGCTGAGCGCACATTTTAATTCAGGTTTATGCATATATATATTTTTGTGATTGTGCACATTTTTAACAACCTGATAATTTAGCATATCATTTTGCTTCCTCATTAGGAGTTAATTTTTATTTTTTTAGCACCTGTGTTAAGAAATTGTGTGTTGACTTTCAGCCCTTACAGGCTGATACAATAAAACGCATGCTCATATTGAGCGTCCGTTTTACTAACACGTACACAGAAACCTCTTCTGGGCACTCGATGCTATATTTAAATGAGCTGGTGTGTTAAAAGAGGCGCGCTAAGGAGAAATTGTGTGTCCCTAGTGCTCAAATGCATCGGGCACTCAGGAGACATGGCTCTGCACTTACATATTGCTACTGGCGCTCAAGAAAGAATTAATGTAATGGATCGATTACAAAAAATAACTTTTCTGGACGCACAATAGACACACACGCAATAGCAAGGGATGAAATCGATCTGGAGCGTGTCTATTGTGCAGGTGAGGTTTTCTGCTGGCGTGTAGTTTCTGTGTAGGACTCTATAGCAGCCTGACTTGGTCCGTTTTCCTAATAGGAGATGTATTGGTGTCTTAAGGCCTGGTGTAATATTTTCAGAGACTTATTGTACTTTAAAAGTGTGATCTTACATAAAATGCACACATTTACTTGTATTTAGTTTTAAACATATTGTATGGCTCTCATGGAATTACATTTTAAAATATGTGGCGTTTATGGCTCTCTCAGCCAAAAAGGTTCCTGATCCCTGTTCTATAGTATCTTAGTAACACTTTTTGAACAGGCAAAAATATGTTACACTGTACTCCAAATGTTGCATCTGCCTATTACCCTACACTCACAGACATTAACCTCATCTTTCCAGGATATCTATATCCCTCTGTGAACTCAGTCACTCCCGCAGTGTATTTACATTGTGATACAGCTTGCGTCACCTGAAAAAATTGCAATAATGCTGTTCATTCCTTGTAAATAGGAATGGCTTATATATCAGCTTCTATACAAAATTACTTATCTTATTATAGTTGGAATATATATGACTGATTAAAACCCGCATGTGTTTTCCCTTCATCAAAATTCTTACCCACTTACAAATAGTATCGCTAAATTTAAAAGTAAGCTTTTCATGCGGTACTGAATCAAAGCTTTAGCAAAATTCATATTTATTTATAGTTATAATTTACATTTTTATGGTGCTTATCTATTACAGCTCCAGGTAGTCCTACAATACATGAAACAAATATAATATTACACAGTAATGCAACCCTCCAAAAGCCATATGAATACAATAATTAGCTAAATAAAATAGACTAAAACAGCAGTAAAAGATATCAAACTTGTTTTCTATACCAAACTGGCTTCTAACATTCTTAAAATAACCAATTTGGATTGCCAGCCCCTGTTAATCCTGAACCCATGCTGATTCTACTACTCAGTCACTTTTCCTTTCTATTTTTTTTAAAATGGACTGCAGTATTTTATCTGGAACTGATCTCAGGTAACTTGCTCTGTAGTTGCTTGGTTCTAATTAAATAGTCGCCTAGCTCTAATTATACATAAACTTACTTACACTGGTAGGTATTGCAGTTTAAAGTAAAATTATCATGGATGTGGATAGTGATGAGTAAAAAAACTATGCATCAAAAATGAATGAAATGTTAATTCTAAGACTAGAGAACTATAATCCCAAATAACCAAATGGTTCTACATTTTTTGAAAAACTTTTGCCAACATTTTCATTTTTGGAATTTTTCCAAGAAATCGGCCAAATTCTCTAAAGCTTATCATGCCCACTAAATTATGTGCTCTGCACTAAAGCCCTAGTGTGCATGCTAAGATATTAGCACATATGTGCTTGTAAATGAAGACAGATGCAAATGAAGCTTTAGTGGACATACAGTAAATTGCATGGCATGGTCTCCGCCATGAACTATTTAGTGCGCGCACAGATACACACACACACACACAGACACACAACCCAGATGGATGCTTAACATTTAACACCTGTCTTGGACCAGGTGGTACTTTTGCTTCACCCACTATTTAAAGAGCTAAAAATGTATGAACAGTCCGTAGAACAAGGCAACAGCCGTTGAATAGTAAAGTACCTCACGGAAGACATCAAATGGAAGCAAGGAAGAATGATCAGGAGGCAGCCTCTTCCCACCAAAATTCTGGAAACTTCTCTCAAGCCTTTCCATTTCCGGTTTGTGGCCCTCCGAAATGGTCACTGTTGCAAAGCAGGGATAAAATGGAAGGGGACAGAGCAGCTTTGGTGGCAGGGACACATGGTGGTATTGGTTGCCTAAACTGTTTTCCGGTGTATGGTGATGGTCACTGATGTGGTTAGTGTGTACAAAGACAACAGTAGCCATACACAGGATTCAGTATGAAAAGCTTACAGGGCATCTAGGACTTCTGGGAGGTCAATTACTCCTTTGGTTTGAATTTGAAGCATTTTTCTTACAGATATGAGGTACTTACAGATTGTTTTGTCCTACAGTGTACTTGTAGAGGGAGGATGGTCAGACGACACAGCCCTCCTTATTCAGGCCTATCATGGATGTCTCCCTGGCATCAATGGGAAGGCCAGTCCTTCTCCTTGCAGACTCTCCTGCCTGGATGCCATGCGAAGGTATAGATAGGTCATGTGCAATGTGTGGGGTACAGCTGTCAGGATGGAATAATCACCTGCCTGCTGTGGGGTTTATCAATATGGGTCCAGTGCATCCAGGTGTTCAACTTGCTTTCTGCCAACTCATTAGACCAGGAAAAGATTACAGAGATGAATATGTTGTATTGTTGGAGCACATGCATCCCTCAGAAATATGAGGCTCATCTACCACAAGGCCTCTAACTCTCTAACTTCCCTGCCCTAAAATATTTTAATGCCCTGTCAATTTCCCAGATCTCCAAAATGGTTCTGGTCCTGAGCTGCGCCCACATCTCCCAAATGTTCCCACACATGCTAGGCCCCCAACCCAGCCACAAGCTCTTCCACCTGCTAAACCTGTAATCTCCTACAGACTTAATAGAGATCATAACCTGTATTATTATTTTAGTTTATCTGATATATCACACTTCCATTTGTAAAACTATCACAGCAGTTTATACTACAAAAGCATGTATAATATACAAAAAATAATTAAAACAGAAACAGGACAACCCTGCAAGGAATGTAAGTGTTCCTAATTTGTGTTCTTGTAAGGCAGGCAATTTGTCACCTCACACCTGATTTATTACTGATGTGGCATCCATGAATTCTGGGAGGCCAACAATGATATCTGAATCTGCTTTCACAAGGTGTTGCTCCCGTGACATGGCCACTTCTCGACTTCTTCCGATAGCCATAGATATTTACAGAGTTTTCTTGGATGCCCCATTTCATTTCATGTCCTACTAAAACACTTCAAATATGCTATTGTCCTGGGGTGATTCAGAGGATGGTGATGTTTGATGATATATTTGTTTCCAAATGCACTTCTTTGCTACCAGAGATTTTCTTGAGTCTCTCCTAAATAGCACACTATAGTTTTCCAGGATGAGGTCCAGAATTTGGTAAATTTCATCTGCAGTGAAGCAGAGCATCCATTGGCATAGCTCTGCCTCCTCATCTTGCATCTGGTTTCTGCTCTACCAATGTCTTCTACCTTCCTAACAAACATAGGAGGTGCATGCTTTGGAGAGTCTCTTTTCTTTCCCTTCTGTCATCCCATCCTGTGCTCCTCCAGCTGGTGACTAATGGGCTTAACCCTCAGCTATGTGAGGTTCCCTTTTCTACCCTTCTGACCTAACTGCTCTGCCTCTGCCCTACCACTGCCTCCTCCTGAATCCTTCTAGTAACTTCCATTCTCTTCCTGACACTATCAACCCTCTCCTCCTTGCTACACTTCTCACGCAGCTTCAAAGTCCATGTGCTGTTGTTCAGTCCTGTCCACAATATATTCTTTTGCCAACCAAGTCCTCTCAGTCTATCTTTCATAGAAGACTGAGAGACAGAAACATGCACTCACCCATGGACCAGGAACAAGAAAGAAAGGAAAGGTAATACACAGGGAGGGGACTATTTTCCTGTGTAAACTGGCTGTCTGAAAATTGCCCAGGCCTTACTCCTCTAAAAGTATGCATGGGGATCAATGAGTGTACATTTAGGCAGGTAAGATGTAGGTGGATCCTGAGGGAGTGTTTAGGTCAGGGAAATGACAGGGAAAAAGGATCCACAGAAAAAGCAGATGCAAATCTCTTGAGGACTCTTCTCTTGGAGAGGTTGCAAAGGTGAAACATGCTCATCCTTTCCTTTTGAGAACTGGTACAAACTCTGAGGGAAAAATTACCCCTAGACTTTGCAGCTACGCAGGCAGATATGAAAATTGTCCTAAGAAAGGAGTACAAGCCACAACACAGGCCATGCAAATATTTATTTTTAACTCTCAATTTCTCTGCTCTCCTTTCACCTCCTCTCCTGGAATCCAGCAATGAGAAAGAGCCTCATGTGCTGGCTTTCTTTTACACAGCTTTTAATCAAGAAGGTGGAGCCCTGAAGAAAACAGGACTAGGCATACTCAGTTTAATGGGTGCACACTATTCTGAGTAGTGTCCACATATTATTCAACGATCAGATAGGTAGATAGGAACAGCATTTCAATAGTGCACTCTTTCTGATGCTACCTTTTAATGGGCATGCTAAAAACTGTTGTGCATCACACCTCATGAAAGTTGTTTTAAAACGCATGCTACAAAAAAAATTAGCATATGTTTTAGTGCATAAGCTCCATTATGTTATAGATTTTAGCCATTTTGTGGAAACTTTCCCTAGATTGAGACTGTTTGCCCAACAGATTTGGCATTAAATTCTTTGGCAAAAGATTTTTTTTTTTAAAGACTAACAATGGGATACAAATGATTGGAAATACTTTGAAGTAATTGTAAGAAAGGCTTTACTCCTTACTAGATGTTTTTGCCTTCTTTTCATCTGCTGGGAAAGTTTTGCATTTTTAGATCCTCCCTAGTTGTTTGGCTATTCCCCCTTGTTTTGGGATTAGCTGAGCTCCCCTTTATAAACTGGAGAGAGCACAAGGATGGTGTAGTTGGATGTAGTTTTTTTGTTGGAAGTGGAAGCTGCTGTTTGGTGTGGATCCCAATAGGCCCCCAGTCTGCAAGCGTGGGATGCACTGAGAAAGCTCTGAGGAGAAGATTTTGATTTCTGAAAGAGCTGGTTTTGTTTTGTTTTTTTTTTGCTGACTTGCTCCCAGTTCAGGAGGGAACCCCCCTCTGCTTGCTGTTTGCCATACCACCAGTCAAGGTGTGGCCTGCAGTTGCCCGGGGTGCTACTTTGCTCTGTGTCCAGCAAAAGTGGAGACTATAGTGACCTATAAGGAAAAGATGACCTTAGTTTTTGCAGAAGTTTCTTAATCATCTTGTTTTGAAGCAGGGAGTTTTATTTTCCACCACCAGCTCCCTGCCTTATTATTGGAGAGAAGTTTTTTTCTTTTCCCATCACTAAGGAGAGACTGACACTGAGACACTGATTCAGAGGCTGACCTACATAGAGACTGTAGTGCTTGGAGTTGCCATCCTGTTTGTTCTTTTATATTATTTTTGCCATTCTTATTGGGACTTTATTCTTAAGTTACAGTAAAACTTTTTTGTTGAACACCTCTCCAAGTCTCTGTCTGCTCTTTCACACCTCAAGAACCAGCTTACTGAACTGAGAAATCTTCCTAAGTGAGTACAGGTGGGAGAGAGACTATTTGCTTGAGAGAGACCATACAAAGTACCTTCCCCCAGGAGCTTAGGGCCCTGGAGGCTCGTCACCCTTCCTGTCGATTGAATCCAGGCCCCCTTGTAGATGGTGTGAGCAAGAAAGAAGATATGTAGAAAGAGAGTGGCCCCAGGGACTTCTGCTATGACCCCTGTTTCAAGGACCTCAGAACCAAGAGGGAGTTACATAAGGACTTACTTTAATTACATTTGTATATAAATTTAATTAATTTATATGATCGGATATAAAAAAAAAAAACCAACTTACTGACTTGTACCTCCAGTAGTTAAAGTTGCTTACTTTTAAACAGGTCTTCTCTGAAGACAATAGTTCACCAGTCATAAAACATTGGTGTCGTCATCTGCCACTGCTGACATGGAAAAGCCTTCCATAACTTAAGGAATTTTTTTAAGATCTTGCTGGTTATGTTGACAGCTCCTCCATTCTCATACTCACACAGTATGCCTCAGTTCTGTGGGAAAGGATTTGTATGACTGGTGTCTTCAAAGAATACCTGTTAACAGGACAGCAACTTCACTTTCTCTGAAGATAAGCAGTTCAACATAGTCCCACACATGCCTAACTAATGGATGTTGCAACAAAAAGAGAAGACCACTGAATCCTGCCAACAGGGTAGCACATATCTTTTTGGTGGGTCAAGGTCCCCTTCCCACTAGTAATTTTTTTTTTAAGGAAATGCAATCCTAAATCATAAAAATGGGCCTCAGAATGGGCTAGAGTTGGGCTTTACTCTCAAGAAATCCTTGAAGAATGGACGACCCAAAACTGTTATGTCGAGAGTTAGTATATAAACAGTAATGCAAGGTAAATGTGTGAACTAAACTCCATGTCATAGCTTTGCAAATCTCTTCTACAGAGGTGGACCTTAGATAGGAAAAAAGGCAATGGCTGTGTCGGTAGCCTATCAGGAGTACAGAGTGTGGGGTTTCTCACATTCTCTTAAGTAGATCTAGTGGCCTCTGCCACTAAAATTGTTCCAATTTTTCAACTATTAAGGGATCTGTTGCATTTTTGGAGTCCTCCCCATGTCTTTGGCCTTTTCTTTTTTGGGATGGGTCTTAGGGGTATAAACTGTCCCCTGAGCATGTGCAGAGGGACTTTCTGCACGCTGTTGGATTGATCCGGTGGTGTTTAGGAATTGGGAGTTTGAGAGTAAGTTTATGGAAGAGTTTTTGGGAATAATTTTGCTCAGTGATCTACTAGGAGAGCTAGCTACCCCCCTCTCTAGAAGAACTAGATTTTTCTCTGGGGTTTTTGCTTGCACCTAATAAAAGGCAAGGAAAAGACATTGGAAGTGAAGACAGAGAATTTTGTGGCCAGTTCCAACAGTGAAATTAGTACCACCTTGCTGTGGGAATTGGAAGTCAGCATTTTGTCCCATGACCTGGGTAAAGACTGCTGGTTTTATAAGGATTTTTGAAGAGTATTTGGATCTAATTCTTGGAACAAGGGTATTTTTTTTCTTATCCTACCTTTTGCCTTATGCTGTTTGCTGAAGAGTATTTTACCACCCTCTATGGGGAAGGGATATTTGGAAACTGGTTTAGTTAGAGACAGAGGAATAAACAGAGGGTGCTTCCTGGATAAAGAGACCACTGCTTTTTTTTTATTATGATTTTTATGATCATAGCTTAGATCTTGATTTTTAAGTTAAAGCAAAGTTTTTTGTTTTTTTTTAATTGAACACCATCATTTGACTCCGTGGTTTAAGAGTGCAACTTATCCAAGATTAATCTTCTAAGAGTATCAACGGACCACAGAGAGAGAGAGAGAGAGAGAGAGAGAAAGAGAGGACAAGGAGGTTGGACTCCCCCTGCCAGATGAACCCTAGCGTTCCCAGAAAGGAAGAGAGGACTAGGATAATGAGGAGCTGCCCTGGTAACTGTGTGACCTCTTAATCCACTGTACCCCACGATTGGGGGGGGGGGGGGGGGCGGGGTATTACATACATCCTCCTGATAGAGGGTGGATAGGCACTAGTATAAATTCTTTTGGGGACTTCAGGTATGTAAGGAGGCAGAATGGGGATACCCCATTCTTAGATCTGCAACTCAGTGGAAATGGAATTGACTATTATCTGAACAAAGTCAGAAAAGGAAAGGTCTGCTCTTTCCCTTTGGAGGAGAGGGCTCTGAGTGGATATCAGGTAATAATTTCTCTTCAGGACCTGTAACAGGACTCCCATGACTGCTCAGAGTCACTCTTGATATAATATGGAAGTGACAACTGAGCTTGCGCCACTCCTTGAGTTGGCATTGAAGTTTGACTTTTGGATCCTCGATCTGATCATTGCTGAGGGTCTTGGAAAGCTTCTTTCTCCAAGACCATTTGATTCCAACTCTGTGCACTCAACACTGACCATCTGTTCAATATCAGTGCTAAGAATCTTAGTGCATTAAAGGAGGTAGCAGTAAGTGGGCTACTTGACACTTTGAATGGGGGTTGAGCAAGTCAATATTGGTCATTCTGCCTGCTTCATGTGCTAAGTGCCTGCCTCTGCTGAGGCAACTAGCCCAAAGAGTTGATGAGCCTCAGCAAGTGGACTAACTTTTGGGGTGTCTCAATAGGTAATGAAAGCTAGACGCTGTTCCTCATGAGACAGACAGCAAGTGCCTTGAATGGAAGGTAAGAGCTTTCTTCCATGTGCAGCCACTCCAGGGGTCACAGAACACCCTTTAGTATCCTTTTGCCTTTATAGCCATTTATCAAAGGAAACTGGTGACAATTAACCTTCTCCTTCAATGAGATTTCAACATAGTTTATACTCAGCGCCATGCTTAAACAGGAAGCCAGATACTGAGCACAAGGTGGTGGATCAAAACCTTATCTTGATCTTTGAACTTATCCTTAAGCTGTGGTGTTGAAAGACTTGATTTTTCTTTGGAAACACATTACCTCCAGAGATTTGGTGCAGTTCCTTGGTCCTTGCTGTTCAGTCCTAATTCAGCGGACATTTTATTTAATTCTTCAAGGGAAGACTATTGTGCAACTTGATAGCCCCTGGACACATCTTTGAGTAGATGTTGCAATGGGACACATCATGATCCCATTGCAACATGCATTTGTGGCAGGCCATGTGGTAGTTTGTTATAGGCATCATCTTTCTGCAGTCTGGACAAAAATTGAAGCTGCTGGACTTCTTCTCTGTCTTTGCCAGAAAAATTGACAATGCATAATCAAAAGAAGAAATTCTCTTAGTTAAAAGATGCCTGAAGAATCTGAGGTATGTCAAGTCATAGTTAAGTAGTTTGTTGACAGGAATGGCAATTCCCCACCCCCCCCCACCAATAAATAGAAAACATGAAACTTCCAAAACACTGAAAAAATTACTAATTTGAATAAAGGAAAAATAATCACTAAGGCACACTAACCCACAAAACAGAGGAGGAAACTGGTTTCATAGTTTTAATATCTAAAGCTAACAAAACTGAAACCCATAATGGCGGATCACCCCAAAGCAGAACTTTTTGAAACGCGGTCCATGTCGGGTGTTGATTGAGTGATTGGACTGCATTGAGATCTTGCAAGATAAGTTTTATTTGTATAAACAAATGGGATTTGACTGTTAAGATGTTGGTCCACATATGACATACTGTCAGACAAGTTTTTATTAGTAAAAAACATTTTTTTTTCTACAAAAAGGCTATGTGGCTATTATACTGGGACACCGTTATTGTATGTTTATTTAGTGGTAACCATATATGAATACCTCTATCGTATATCTTGTATACGTGCAATTAAACTGTGTAAACATTATTCACAAAGTATTCATTTTTTGGGCAGTATAGTTTTATACAGTCAATACAGTGAAACCACTACAGTGGCAGCTCAAACTGCATCCGTTGCTCATTGTGGAAAATGATATACTCCGTCATGTTACATGAGTGCAGAAATGCAGAAGCTGCTGTGTATGCCCAGAGAAGTCTTAAAACGTTTCCCAGAAAGCTTTGAAAACAATTTCCACGTTGATTACAGTGGACTACTTGCCTTCAGAGAAAGAGTGTTCTCTTGGATATGTGTAATCTTCTGTCCTGTCCCTCCTTCCAGTTATGTCAAGTTGCTTAAATTAAAAATCTGTTTTTTAAACCAAATTTTGCTTTAATGTTAGCATTTTTTAAAGATACTTGAAGTGGGTTCAACTAGAACTGTATATATGAAATTGTTTGCAACATAAAAGGAAAGAATATGTACTGATAGTATAAAAAATGCCAAAGAGAAACTGGACACTGTAGAATACTTTTCTTATACTACAAAAAATTACAGTATCACACTCATAGCTGTGTATATTCATGCAGAAAAGTAGCTGAGGCTCATTACCTATAGTCTAATCACAACTTGTCAAACAATTCAATGATTTTTTTAAAAGAAGTGTTCTGGTTTTTAAAAAGCTGTAAATATTTCTAGAAAAAATATTTCAATATTAAAATGTGTGCAGTAAATTGTTATTCTGTTTTCTTGTATAGGAAACAGCAATCAAGATGCTACCAGTTACTGTAGCTGCAAAGTTTAAACATACAAAAATGCCAGAGGCACTTTGAAGGGGAGGATAGCTTAGTAAGAGGTTTATTAGGTCATAAGACAGCTGCTCAATAGAAACATGGAGAACAAAAATATCTGCCTCATTTTGCTTCCAAGTCAGGACATTCACATAGCATATATATTAAAAAAAAGCAGTATTCATAACTAAAATATGCATTTATACTAATTGCAGTGACAATGACTTGTTTTCATCAAGTTAATAAATACGTTGATGAGTGGAAAAACAAGATTACTGTTTTCAAGTTCACACAATGTTTTTCTAAACTATACATGAATATTAAATTTCTTTCCTTTTTCTATCTAGCAGGTTACATGGTGTAATGTGAAAACATCCAAATTAATCAAGCTGCCTGCATTTTATCCTAATACTTTTCATTGGCATGACATTTGGTTTATACAACATTAAGAGGAAATATGAATTTGCTTTATATAATACACCCCCCCCCCCCCGTCACACACGCACACACATTCAAAACTGTTGGCTAGCTGTTAGACACATCAAAATCACACACCATGCCTGATAACATGTTCTTTTAAATTCAAAAAACTAAAAACACAAATAAACCATGTCTGCACACATACTCTTGTCATATTATTATTGATGCACTCCTCCAGTACACAATGATTGCCCTTAATTCCTTATCAGCAAGCACGATATCTTAATGATTAATGTCAATACTTGGTTAACAACTGATGGGAAAATAATAACTCATAGCTGCATCAAAGTTAAGTGAAATTTATGACACCGTTTTAGATGTGCACATTAACTGTCAAACAGTTTCATTTCTCACTTCAGCCACTAGATGGCATAAAACATAAATAAATGGAGAAAGTATATCCGAAATATCAAGCTAGTAATTTCATCAGAACATTTATGCTGCAGTCTCTATACAAATTTACTTTAGGTTGCATAGCATTGTAATCAATCTATTTGTTCTCTATTTTTAAAAATAAATATTTAAGGCTGAAATGTAAGCATGTCAGTAGGAAACAGCACCTAGTTTTCTTAAAAATCAAAGTTTTGGCCACATTGGGCTTTGATCTTCTGTATCTCACAAGCTAAGCAGGGTCAGGCCAGGTCAATTCTTGTATAGCAGTCCTTCAAGGAATGCTAAATGTAGCAAGTCTTAATGCCCCATGTGATACTAGAGGAGAAATAGTGTGCGCGTTTGTGTGTATGGAGAGACTAAAGGCTATGCTACTAAGGATGCCCTTTTTCAGACGAGATATTAAACTGAAATCATGTCTATCTTGGCACGTTAAAGATCTCTTTGTCCTTTTCACAGGGGTAGGGATGTTAATTCTGTTGTCATGGCTAAACAGGATTTTTCCAGCTTACTGAGTTCTTCGACACTATAAAGCCGTAAACAATGATTAGGAACTGTAGTGTGGCGCACCAAGGCTGTAAGGCTTTTACATTTATATCAAACATTTTTCTTTCCCTTTATATTAACTCCAGCAGTGTCACTTTACTGGATGTTACGCAGCACAGTAGAGGATAGAAAAACGGAATAGATTGACATCCTTCTTTTCTAATGCTTTTGTCTAACATCCAGTTTACAAAGTTAGTGGCATATCGAAGAGGGAGGTAATATTACCACCAGGTCTGTGAAGAGTTCATTGGTGGGAAGGTGTACACTCTACACACTGAACAACACTACACCAGTGGATTGCCAATGTTTACTTTTGGTTGATAAATAAAATTAAATGGCTCTTTAGTTCTTAAATAGGAAAAGGTTAAGCCATGAATTCCAGTTACAATGAAAGCTGACACTTAGAGCAGGGGTTTATATGTCTGGTGTCTGTGGAGAACTTGCCTTACTAGCTTCATTTCACACACAGTACAGGTCAAGATAGTAACTTGTTAGTGTAGTTGGAGCAAGTGTTTCATGTTAAATAAATCAAAGTGGTCATGGAGGATCACAGTGTTACTAAGCACTGGTGCAAATGTTACCCAGACAATAGAATGGCCCCACTATACACAGCACGCATTAAATTGTATGATCTCCTTAACCTAACTGTAAATTCTATGCATTGGAACTGTTACAACTTCCAAACCTATTGTAAAATGCTTTGAACTCTCTAGGTGGAAAGTAACATAAATGAATGACAATGAATCTGGCAAGAATTTTAAAGATGTATTTTAAGTGATGGGCCCAAGCAGGTGTACCTTACTGACACAGACCATAAATTAGTTATCTGATTAATTTAACAACTACATACACCAACAGAAGTATGCAAATTCAGTTTGAATAACAATAAAATGTCTATATATTATGCTTATGTATTCACTTTTACCTTTCTGGGGGATTTAAAACATTTTTTTTTAATGTGAATTTATTGCTCCTGAAAGCTACCAGACTGACAGTACTGGAACTGAAAGCCCTCCATTTATCCACAGGCCAGCTACAGCTGAAGAGCAGCAGTGAAATATCCCTGCTCTACACACACTGCCAGCGAGCGTGGCAATTATTCTTCATTGTGACAGAAAATTTAGCGATGAGACACATTTACCAGGAACTGAACTTAGACTGGTGAGACTAACAGAAGCCATGAAGAGCTGTGACACCAGAGGTGCTTGGAAAGGAATTCAACCTGGGAAGTAGAGGCAAAAGGTTCCATCCAGCTGAACAGCTAGCACCTACCAACTCAGCCAACTGCTCGCAGTTCTTTACCCCATTCAACTGTGTTTACTGACTAGAACCTTGAGAGTTGTTTATCAGAAACAAAAGTATATTTGTATGAAAGGCTTACTTCAATGGAGAATTTCTTCTAGCTGAGTGAATGAACCTACCCCAGTGTTTTCAGGAGGGAAAACACCATGGCATAACTGGATCAAAATTTGCACTAAATTGCACTAGGTTTGGATGGTTCTTTTTAGAACTGGGAAAGCGGTAAATAAGAAATTTTAAATAAAATAAATAGATAATTGCCCTGATATGCCACCTCCAGCCTAAATTATAGTGAATTAATTTTGGAATCAAAACAATTTCATGTAATTTTAAAGTCTTCCTGTATATTTGGAATTCAAAATACTACTAAATCCTATGCTTGTCATGGTGATCCCGCAGCCAGTTGGGCTTTCAGCACATACACATTAAATATACATACAATACATTTGCATTTACTGGAGACCCAGTGTATGCAAATTCATTATAGATATGTTGAAAACCTGACTCGTCCTGGGGTCAGCAGGACAGGTCTGGGAACTGCTGCACTAGTATCTCATTGTCTGGAATAAAAGGACATTTAAGTCACTTACAACCAGAGATTGGGGAAAGTCTGTAGTAGGAAAGGAAAATGGAAAGACAAGATGGATCTTGCAGACATCGTTTGCGGTTATATTGTAGGTCTATGTTTTTAAATTAAGGTTTTCAGAAGCACAAAATACCAAACTGAAATTAACCAATGCCGTCTCCTCCCACAAAACATTAAAACAGCAATACAACTCTGACAGAATGGTCATGAGAGCCATTATTAAGATAATGCAAATTAGAAAAACAACACTGCTATTATGCAGGATGCTAATGTCATTATCCTGAGAATGTTACTTTTCTATAAAGCAAGTCTATACAGCTCAGTGAGTATATATTCTAACTCGCAGACTACTAACCTGAGAGTAATCTAGACATGGAAACTGAATGGCAATACTTTCCAAGTGTTTTTTTTTCTCTGTTTAGATGTTAAATGAAAACCAAATTATTTCACTCTGGTGGAGGCATAAAAGTGAAACAATGCAATCAAAAAGGGTGACTAGAATAGCACTCATTGTTTTGTTATTCTGATGAAGATAGTGCAAATGCATAGAAAGGATGTGATGTGTCAAGTATTTGGAGGGAGATTTTTGAACAGGCCTGGCTTTCTGACATCTTCTGCTGTTGAATTGTGTGATACCTGCAGTATTGATTGCAAATGGAAGGAGGACCACCATAAATGCAACAATGTTTTAGGATGCATGTCCAGTGACTAGAACTGGATAAATATCTCTTCCAAAAAAAACGAAGTCACATGACAACTGTCATGGGCCAAGCTGAGAGGGATCAGAAATGAGGAAGCCTATTTATTTGATGACAAAGATTCTGAATTCATATGTTAAAAACTAATTTTGTGTGTTTTAAAAAAAGAACATACATTATTTGAAAATCCAAATAATTAAAGAATGCTCCAATATGAACCAAACAAATGAGGATGTATAAGTACAAGAAAAATCAAACATTGCTCAGTCTTGAAGCACAATAAAGTCCTCTTCAAACAGAAGACCAGCTTAACAAACAAGGGAAAGCATGTATTAACAACCATTGCAATAAGACAGGATAAATAAGCATCCATTTGATACTTCAGGAAGATCTGTAGTAGTTATGCCAAGATTAAAAGCCAGCTCCATAAACAAAGAGTTTCCACCAGTGAACTGTACTGCAAATCATAATCTACACACTGATGAATATAAAGGAAAAGGAAACAAAAACATAATGCAGAATATTTTAATAGACAATGTTGACTTGCACAAAAGTTCATTGTTTTAGTATAGTTGGTTTAATGGAGAAGAGCCAAAACCTACAGTATATGTAAACATACTTTTAAGCTGATTCCTGTTATTGGATTATGAATTAAATCTGATTGTATTTCATCTGACAATGTAATTCATTACTGTATCCATCAATGCAGTTTATACAGAGCAAGATGCTCCGACTGTATACAAGGAAGTCAAGAATGGGAACAGTATTAAAGCCAAAAGAAAATTGCTTTATGCAATTAGCTTGCTGTGTGCTGTCTCTCCCTGCCTGGCACTTTCATTGCTAGTTATTCAATGCTTTTCATGCACAGCAGCTACCTGTCCTTGGTAACATACCTTGCTGAGAATGTAGATAGCATCACCACGTTTAAATGACAACTCATCAGGGTGATCCCCTGAGCAGTCCCACAAGCCTTGATAGAAATTACCATAATCATCATCTTTATTCCCTAGAAAAACAAAAGAAGCATATATTAAATATTTGACCATGCTTACTCACATTTTCTATGAGTAGAACAAATCTGTTTACCTGAATCGTCCAATTTGTTTTATAGCAGATAGTGTGCCCTACTGTTTGAAAGGTACGCTTTTCTCTACCATCCATGGCAGGGGTTGATGCAATATATATATTTATATATAATCAGAAATTGTATTGAGTTTTTCAAAAGGGGTTGATACAATCCTAACAATCCAGCTAGAACAGTTTCTGAAAGATGTTGGCACTTGAAATGCACTGAATCTCGTTTTCTGCTAGCATCATTAGCTAGAAGGCCATGCGTTGAAGTCTCACACCAGGGCCTTGGTGCATATTCAATGCTGCAGAAAGAGGGCATATTGCATAACTGAAGAGCCATCCATCATATGAGAAGGTATGACCATGGTGCTTTCTCTCTGTAGATGCTAAAGACTATCGCAGTATTACTTGAATTTTGGTTTTCTCAACCCCTCTCTTCTCTCAGTTTTGTGTTCTTTATTGTACTGTAAAAAAGACTCTGCCATGCAACACCTCAGAGATGGTTCCACTGTCAACAGTGTGGGCTATACATCAATGTAAATTGCTCAAAAGGATTTACACACTTAGAACTGGGTTTTACATGTGTAAATAAACTTTATCTGTATAAGTGGGCTTTTGAAAATTGCTACAAAATATGCCATGCATAAGTGCACTTTAAGCAGGTAAATTACTTTTGAAAATTGCTATGATAGTACATTACAATTTCATGCATAACTCCTTTGAAAATTACCTCCATAGTGTTGTATCAGCTAATAAGGACAGCCATAGATTATTGAATAAGCAATAATCAACAAACATTCACTTCTAGTGAATAGTAGTATGTCTATTTGTACAAATTAAAATCATGGTACCACTGCTGTTCTGAAAATGGCATAAATCTGCTCACACAGATTTGCACAGCAGTCTGTATATTAGCTCCAGGAAGTTTTAATGTGATCTAGCATGTATATTTGGAATTGCTTCATATTAAAACACAACTATTCAACTTCAATAGCATTACTCTCTTCAGTTATTTGGTTAGTGGAAAATTTTTTTAAAAAGATGCTGAATATACAATTATTAAGCTATGCTTATTATTTTGAAAAAGTGCATACTGTGTAGTAACTAGTTTAGCAATTTACTAATGACTTGTTCAATTTCTTTAGTCACTGTGATAAATCTTCTTTTAATAATTCAAATTTTAAAACATATTATTGTTAGTTTCATCTTGGGACAGCAAGCTCCATACAAATAAGAACATACAGCTGTATACCTCAGATGTAAGCTCATCCTTCTAATAGCATAAGCACAATGAATGCACTATGTTGAAACTGCCATACAGACCATTAACTGATTGATTATTTAACGCTTTTTCCTCTGTAATCTCACAGTAACTGAGTAATAAATTCTGTGTTGTGTACTCATCATACAGCATACATCTTCTGAGAGGTACTAAACAGCTAAGGACACTGGATGCTTTTGTTACAGTTAAAAACATTTCCTGTTTTTAATTTTCCAATAATTGGGTTATGATGAGTTAACTAAAAAAGAATGTCAAGAACACTAATAAGATAACTAATGTCCATCCTATGTACGCTAACCAGATAGCATGTGTAGATACTCATAATTTACATCTAAATATCAACTTTTCATCTTGATGACAGAATAAATATTACATATCTTGGATCAAGACTATCATCTTGGTTTTGTTATATGATTTTTTAACACAGGCTCATGGGTTACTCCAGCACTTCACTAGTCATATTTGCATATCATTAGCAAAGCTAAAGTATTATGTTTAGCTTACAAATTAATCTGGATTGGTTATCTTGATCGTTTACAAAATACTATCTTATAATGAGGAGGATCATTTTAAAAGTCATTTTCATAGGTAACAGTGCCCATGAAAATAGGTTTTGAGAAAATTGTCCTCTCTCTGGGCCAGATGTAATGATAGAAGTGAAAAATGTGCATTGCTAAAAAAGTTAACTCTGGATGCAGTAAGCTAATATTATGGAGATACACTGGGAGTTTTTTAAAAAAGCACAGGGTCATTTTCAATAGCATGCGAAAATAAATAAAGAAACAGATAGATAGCATATATAACTCAAGAAGGGGTGCCTGAAGTTATGCTGGTATTGCTGTTACAGAGACCTGGTACACAGAGTCTCAAGATTGGGATATTGACATCCCAGGCTATAAGTTATTAAAGAAGGACAGAGAGGACAGGAAAGGGGGAAGAGTAACATTTTATGACAAAAACAATATTCAGGCAACTGAAATGCAAGGGATGTGAAGTAAGGAAGAAGCATTATGGGCTGTCCTAAAAACAGCAGGGCCTTATATACTAGGATAAGTATCTTAACTCTCTGTGGGATGGGCAATCAATGTAATTCTCATCACAAAGGCGTAATATGATCCTAACAGAACTATCTGAAACCAGTTGGGCAGCAGAGTTGCAAAGCTGTCAGAATAAATTTAGGGAGGTCAACATAAAGAGAATTACAATAATCAACTATAGTTAGTACGAAATTTTGTACAACAATCTGAATATCTTGTTTAGATAAAACAAATTTCAAGTAATGGATCATCCTAAATTTAAAAAAAAGCTAGTATTAATAACCAGTTTAGTTGTAACTTGAAGGACAAATATGTATCCAATTGTACCCCCAGCTCTCTCACATCGGAAAAGGGTATCAAGACACCCTCAATGGTCAGCTATAAACTAGGATCAGGAAAATACAGAATGTGCCATCCACAGGGCATTAGTTTTAGAAAGATTTAAAGCTAATCCATTCTGCCTCATCCAGCCATGCACAGCATGTAAGCAATCAGAAAGATGGTCAGTTGAGGAAGAGGATCAACCATCTATCAGGAAAAGCAACTGAATATCATCGGTGTAAATTTTTATAAAAAAGATTCTGAATTTAGCTAAACTGTTACAAAGGGGGTGCAAATAAATATTGAATAGAATTGATGGCAAAGACGACCCTTGGAGACTTCCCAATTAGATGGGTCACCAGGAGGACTGCAAGTGGCTCACCAAAACCTGCTGTTGCTGGTTTGCCAAAAGAGACTTGAACCGTAAGAGGTTACCACTAAACCCCAGTTTGGCCAATCTAGATATCAATCTTGAGTGATTTAGTTTATCAAAAACCTCGGAAATGGCAAGCATACCACAAATAACTGCCTTTCTCTGACCTACTTGGCATAAAACAAAACCAGACAAGGAAAGCAAAAGAGTTTTGGTACTATGACCTACCCAAAACTCACTTTCATGAGAATCTAAAATCTTTTAGAGATGGGATGGACTAAGCTCTTCAAGAGCTCAGGAATGCCCCTCCCCCAATGAGGGAAATATTCATAAGTTTTGTGATCACATCCAAGAAGATGGAATTCAAACTATAAAGAACCCAAAAAGGGCAGAAATCAAAAGGACAAAACGATAACAAATTTCCCCACTACTTCAACCACCTCAGTTGAGACCACCTCCTGATACTCACACCAAGGTTTAGTTAAAAACCTAGTCTGTGGTAAAAATGGAACACTACTCTCACCATCAGTTACCCTCTGCAAATCGGTGACTCTTTGGACACAATACTCCGCAAAGTCCTCACAATTAATCTCATTAACATCAAAGGAACCACCAGTGGGATTGAATAGTCAATTAACTAATTGAAAAAGTCCCTGAGGGTTGTTTAAAGAGCTCTCATGGAATGAAACAAAATAGTGCTTCTACACTTTCTTGAACTCAGTTTGGTATAAATTGTGGGGCGTTTTGAAAGCCAACTGAAATGCAAAAGTTGGTGACTTGTACCACCTCCATTCTGCAAGGTGCATTAAGCGCTTCTTATTAAGCAGCAACTGATGGAACCAGGAAACATAATCCTGGTTCAATGGTTTTGAAGGTGCATGAATTATACTAGCTAAACTCGCCACTCGAGATTCTGTTAGTAAGGAAGAACATTCATAATCCAAGTTATCTTTAACACCAATCCGTGCTTCCTAAATTTACCAAGATCAATAGGGCCCTGAAACAATTTCCAACCTATGGCAGGGGAAGAAAATGACAGTCTTATTCAGATAAAATTTAAGTGTCAATAAAAAGTGGTCAGACCACAATATTGGGTAAACCTCAAGGCCAGTTGTACGACATTTAGCTGCTAGACTATCCAGGATTAACAACAAATCTAGTATATATCTGGCTCAGTATATCGGCTTATGAACCATTTGAGCTAGGTTAAGAGCAGCTAAAGCTGAAATACAGTCTTACACCTGACCTGAAGCACTATTTCTATAGGGAGTGTTAAAATTCCTAATAACCAGAATTCTATTGTTTGCAGATAAGGGAAAAAGTGAAAAATCAACAATGCCCATTAGCTGCATTCCCTCATGCCCTAGAGCAAATAGACTAAACCAATGATCCAGGCATTCAATCTTACTACAAGACTCTCAGTTCCATAACCAACTGAATATGCCGTACGCTTATAAATCATGTGGAATGTGCAAAAACCAAGATTTATGTTTATAAAACATGACTTATGTGCATGAGCCATGATTTAGGGACACAAAATATGGTTCATGTGCAAAAACAATGATTTGAATGCATAAATCATAGTTCATGTATACAAAAATTGATTTAGAAGCATAAGCAATGGTTTATGCACATTATATGCTGAAAACATGGTTTGTATGCATAAAAGTTGTATACACAAAACATGAGAGGGGGGGGGGGGCACAAAAGATAGGCTCCTAAAAGTTAGGGGCACTATATGAGTTGGAGCACAACCTTTACACGCATAACACATGGGTCAATATTCAATGGTGCAATGAGAAGGAAGTTAGCAGATTAAAGTATTTTTTTTTTAATTTATGCATTTTACAATAAATTCAAGAAAAAAATCTTGAAATAGCAAAGAAAAGAATAAAGAAAATATACATATCAAAATATACAAACAAAAATAAAGGGAATACATCCTGTAATTCTTCTTCCTTTCCTTAAGTCCACAATAAAGAATCCAAATACATATTAAGGAAAAAACTCCAAAGGGAAAATAAAGGCAAAAAAAACTGAAGAGCAATTTGAATACAGTGGGTACAAAAGACAAATAAATAGGGTCCTCAAACTTCTAAGAGAGGAGCTGGCTGGGCAAGATCAAAACCCCCAGACTGCAAGGCTGGTTTATCACTAAGGAAAAAGGTTAATTGAGAAGGGAAAAAGAAAACATATGACAAACCCTTATATTTAATAAGGCACTTGCATGGAAATTTCAAAACAAATATAGCCCCAGCAAGACCCTGGGTCTCAACAAAAGAAAGTGATGTCTCCTTTTCTGTGTTTTCCTGGAGACATCAGGGTACACCTTAATAGTAAGATGAAGAAAGGGCTCGAGACGATGCTTAATAAAAAAGTCTCAAAACCCAATCGTGATCAAATTCAAAGGCAAAAGTGACCACCATAGTAGCTGCTTGTGCAAGGGTAGAATCTGAAGTCTCCAGCAATTAAGACGCATCCAAATCTGGAGTTAAGAAATCCATGCCTTGAACACTTTTATGATCTTGTCTTCTTAAATGGAGGCAGATATGATTTAGCAAATTGAGGTACTGCTGCCTAAGGTACCTTAAGATTTTCCAAAAGATATTTCTTAAACATATCCTTTGCAGAAATATGTGGAAGTTTAGGAAAGTTTATAAAATGGAGATTTTTCCCCCAATTACATTTTCCAGATTCTCAAGTTTATTCTGGAGCGATTGATTCTCCTTTATCAACTGATCTTGAATAGGCTTCAAACTGTATACACTGTTTAATTTCCATGATTTCTTTTGAAGAGATGATTTGATTTTTCCAACAGAGTGACTCTATTTTCAATGATATTTATTCTGTCAATGACAGGATTCAGTTGCATAGTAATGAAAGTACCAAGATTCACTATAGCCTCCCAAATAGAATCTAGAGTAATCAGCTGAGGTCTTACCAGGGCAGGAACCGGTGGAACCCTAGCGATCAGGGAAAGAAAGGTCGACAAGTCCAGGGGAGAGGCCAGCAACTCCTCACGAGCCTCTTCCCCCCCAGGATGATACTCCCGGATCGAAGCCTACACTGGACGTGAGTTTCCTTAGGACCCGAAACAGGCAAATCTGGAAGAACCTAAGGGTAGAACCTTTCTTTTGCCCTATGTTTTCGGGCCAAATGCGGCATTAGTAAGATAAATGCAGCTCCAAAGCAAGAGAAAATAAATGCCATAGCTCACGCAAACTGCTCAACAGCAGCCATCTTGGATCCCCCAGCTGATTAAAGTTAACTGGCTAACTTTAGTCAGGATAGTCAGCAAGATTTAATCAGGTAAGTCACCTGAATATACTCAAGTAAAGATATCTGGCAACTATGCCAATTACTGGGCTTTTGAATATTGGAAAAAAAGAAAATCTAGCATGCTGAGCAGCTACTAATCCCCCCCATCCCCTACCTTAAGAAAAGGTGTTAGCCAACTTCCCTCCTTTCAAAAGTAGTCCCCTATGCTGAATGCTAAGTGCAATAGAGCAGATAGCTCCTGACACATTAATATTACGGTAATTTATACTCTTCACTCTGGATGAAAAGACCAATGATTGATCCCTTCACTGATAGCTGTGGGGGACCAAGCATTGGTCTTTTCATCTAGAATGAATACCACCCAATGTGCAGGGAGCTATCAGCTCTATTGCATTTAGTATTAAGTCCAGCAGGCCATGTTTGGGAGGTGGGAATTTAGCCAACATCTTTTAGGAAACTAAGGGATTGGGGTGATAGGGGACTGACACACATTCAACATGCTAAGTTTTCTTTTTAAGCTATCCAGTTAACTTTAGGTCTGTTTTTTTTGCCCAGTGTTACCAGATAACTTTACCTGTCTAGCACTGATATTCAGCATTAATTGGGTACATTTAAGCTCCACCTTTGGGTCACCCCGTCTACCCTCCTTTTTTAATCTGGTGTACATTTTTAGCCCGGTAATGACTTACTTGTCTAAAAACGTAACCGTTCAGCAAGGCAGGATATTTAAAATTCAAGGTTCATCTAACTAGTCCCAAACTCAGCTGGACAAACCTTTCTGAATATTGCCCATACTAGTTTTTTTTCCAAACTTTATTTTCAAATTTTCCAGTAAATAAAACTCATAATTATTGTATATGATATATATTTTCTTAACTTTGTCATAACTCCCATCCCCAGTCTCTTATTCAGATCGTTGGGCAATTAAATTAGGCCATTGACAGTCACAAACTGATCAACATATTTGTTGAGAGAAACTGTCCTGTAGATAACAGATTATATACTTAATGGTTGCATAATTGATGTACATTGAGCCATTTTCCTGCTAAACCAGGATTCTTCATAAAGAGGAAAGGAAGAAACTCCATCCAAAGTATCCTGCCACATCAATGTTCCATCCTAAGCCTGACTAAATGTTGATAAGGTGATCACTAAACACCAAGGGGCGGATTTTAAGAGCCCTGCTCGCCTAAATCCGCCCAAATCCTGGCGGATTTAGGCGAGCAGGGCCCTGCGCGCCGGTGAGCCTATTTTACATAGGCCTACCGGCGCGCGCAGAGCCCCGGGACTCGCGTAAGTCCCGGGGTTTTCTGAGGGGGGGCATGTCGGGGGTGTGTCGGGGGCGGGCCCGAACCGCGCGGCGTTTTCGGGGCATGTCGGGAGCGTTCCAGGGGCGGGCCCGGGGGCGTGGCCGCGCCCTCCGGACCCGCCCCCAGGTCGCGTCCCAGCGCGCTAGCAGCCCGCTGGCACGCGGGGATTTACGTCTCCCTCCGGGAGGCGTAAATCCCCCGACAAAGGTAAGGGGGGGGTTTAGACAGGGCCAGGCGGGTGGGTTAGGTAGGGGAAGGGAGGGGAAGGTGAGGGGAGGGCAAAAGAAAGTTCCCTCCGAGGCCGCTCCGATTTCGGAGCGGCCTCGGAGGGAACGGGGGTAGGCTGCGCGGCTCGGCGCGCGCCGGCTATACGGAATTGATAGCGGCTACGCGCGTATCTACTAAAATCCCGCATACTTTTGCTGGCGCCTGATGCGCCAGCAAAAGTACGCCAAATCGCGCGGTTTGAAAATCTACCCCCAAGTGTCAGTATATAAAGACTTCCATAGCTTTGCCTCCAGACACTGCATAGTCTCTTCCAGACTCAACAGTTAATAACCCATCTTTTTTTCATGGATTCATCCTAATTGGAAGAGAAAACTTCAAGCTTTTGTACTCATTGCCAATAGATGGATAGTCCAAATCTCTAGAAATAAATCAAATTTTATCTGAGAAGAATATTTGGCAGTCAAATATTCATAGATAATAAATTTGTGAAACCTGAGTTTCCATTCCATCATAGATGGTTCCTATTTTACCAACCAACTAGCCAAGATTGTCTTTCTCGCTAAGAGGAAGGCCTTACTTAAAAACCTTTGCTGGCCCTCTGGAGGTCTAGGTTGAAGATCTTCAAATAAGTCAAATAGACATATAAGTGCTGATAAAGGTAATTTATGGGAGATCAAATGGCTTAAATAGGCTACTAACTTCCACCAAAAAGTTTGTACTTTACCACAGCTCTAGACATTGTACTAAGTGCCCCTCTGAGATTTACATTTGACACAAATGTCAGATGTGCTTATTTTTGCTTTATAAGCCCATACTTGAGTCCAAAATAATCTTCATAGGAATTTATATTGTGTTTCCCAGAGTATTTCATTTTCCATAGTTTGAGGAATTTGGAGGAAGTAGGTTTGTAACTATCATATTTATATTTTCTGTACCTTCTGCCAATCAACTGACCATCATTGATTTACCAGCAATATGCAATGAGTCTTGTTTCTTAAGTGCCAATAGCACCTTCATAAATGTTGCACACGAAGCTTTTTTCATTGTTGCTCGCCCATACTAGTTTTATGCACGCAGATCAAGTTCTACACATAGCAATGCACATAAACCATGTTTTATGTGCTTAAATGCGGCGTACTGGACCCTTCTGCTATGAACTCCAGGTTCAGTCCCATAGACTAACTTAACCCCAGAAACTTTACTCCACCTCTGATCAGGCATTAAATTTCCAGTGCTAAGAAAACATGAGTTAAGCCTACACATCTCTCTATAGTAGGGAGTAAGAGCAAGTTGCTTAGCGTAAATGGTGTTTTCCGTAGATAGCAGATGAATTAGCTATCTGTCTGGGACGTCCTCCGGTCCTGTAGGTGGCAGAGCTCTCAAAGTAAAGTTCTGAGTCTTGCTGTAGTGTGTGTGCCTGCTTGGCACCTCCCCTCACCTTCCAGAGTCTCCTCAGTCCGTGATCAAGCAGAGTAGTTGTTAGCAAGACTGTCTGGGGAGGTGGGAGGGTCAGCATGGTTAATTCATCTGCTATCTACAGAAAACACCGTTTACGGTAAGCAAACTTGTTCTTTTCACGTAGATAAGCAGGATGAATTAGCCATGCTGTCTGGGAGTCCCCAGCTAGCAACCTGAGCGATACTCCTTGGTTAAACTTGCGTTATTTCGTGCGCTCAAGATACGGAAGAACTCTGCGGAAAGTCCTTGGTGATATAGGTGATTCAGTAGGTGCTCGCTTTTAAGATCTGTGTGCCCATGGAGGCATCCGCTGCTGTGAATTTGTCCAAACAGTAATGAGTAGTGAAGGTATGAAGCGAGGACCAGGTTGCAGCTTTGCAAATGTCTAATATGGTCACATTACGCAGGTTGGCTATGGAAGCTGCCACAGCACGCACCTGGTGCACTTTAGGAGAAGACGACAAGGATTCTGAATGTCTGGTAGCAAAACGGAATGCAGTTTGTGATCCAGGATGATAGAGTTCTTTTAGAAACTGGTAATCCTGGTGCATTTGGGTTAAACGAGAGGAAGAGTTGTGATGCTCTAGTATCTGAAGCAGTTCTCTGTTTATAGTAAGCCAGTACTCGTTTGCAATCTAGCGTGTGTAGTCTATGCTCTTCCTCATTGGTATGAGGCTTTGGGTTAAAAGTTGGAAGAGTTATAGACTGATTAAGGTGGAAAGATGAAACAACCTTGGGTAGGAAGCTAGGATGCGTGTGTAACGTGACTTTATTGTGGTAGAACACTAGATACGGAGAGTAGTGGACTAGCACTTGAAGTTCGCTAACATGTCTTGCCAAAGTAAGCGCTACCAGAAAAAGTACTTTCCATGCCAGGTGTCTGGGGTGACAGGTATCTAGAGGTTCAAAGGGTGGTAGCATAAGTTGTTCCAGTACAATGTTTAAGTCCTACGTACGGGGGGGTTTACATATCGGTGGGCGCAGACATAAGATCCCCTTCATAAAATCTGGAAATGAGAGGGTGAGTAGATATTGGTACGTCATTGTGTAGGGAATGATACGCTGCTATAACACTCAGGTGGACTCTGAGCGAGGCTGTAACTAGTCCTCTTTGGTATAGTAGATGAAGATAAGTGAGTAATTTGGTTGGAGGGCAGGTGAATGGGTTCGGGTTCATGTTCCTGTCCGAGCACCAAGAGGCATAGTTCAACCATTTTCTTCTGTAATTTAACCTGGTGGAAGGTTTTCTGGAGGAGATAAGGATATCCTCCAGGTGAGGTGAAAGGTTTAGAATTTGAAATAATAGCTTTTCAATCTCCACGCTGTGAGGTTCAGAGAGCAGTGCAGTGGATGTAGAAGGGATCCCCCTTCCTAGGTTAGGAGGCGAGGGCTGTTTCCCAGCAGAACTGGGGTGTCCACTGATTGATTAATTAGGTATGCGTACCATGGTTGTCTGGGCCATGCTGGAGCTATCAGAATGAGGTCCGCATTGTCCCTGCTGCATTTCTGTACCGTGCGAGAAATCAACGGTATTGGGGGAAAGGCATAAGGTAGGCCCTCTGACCAGTCTATGAGAAATGCATTCTACGTTAGTCTTCGGGCACTTGGATATATCGAACAGAAGGTCTGAACTTTGCAGTTGCATTCCGTGGTGAAAAGGTCGATGCGTGGCCAGTCCCAGGTTTGGAAGAGCTTCCGTGCTACTTTCTGATGAAGCTCCCATTTGTGGGGATGAAATATTCTGCTTAGTTTGTCTGCTCTGGTGTTGTTGATGCCAGGTAGGTAGGTGGCTTGTAGGGCAATGGAGTTGTTGGTTGCCCATTCCAAGATCCTTACTGCTTCCCTGCATAGGATCCGGGAACCGGACCCTCCTTCTTTGTTTATATAGAACATGGCCACTTGATTGTCCGTGTGGATCATGACTGTCTTTCCTTGTAATGTGAGTTGGAATGCTCGAAGAGCATTTCGGATTGCCCTCAGTTCTAGCAGATTTATTTGCTGTGTACTCTCCCAGGCGGACCAGAGGCCTTGAATTTGAAGGCGGGCTAGGTGAGTACCCCATCCTTTTGTTGAGGCATTTGTGGTGGGTATGATATGATGAACTGGTGGTCGCAGTGGGGCTCCCACTGTTAGAGCTGTTGGTGTCCCCCACTAGACCAAGTCCTGTTTCATGCTAGGCATGATGGAGACAGGAGCAGAGAGGTGGTCGGAGAATTGATTCCACTGCGTCTTCAAGCCCCACTGAAGACGCCGCATGTGGAGACGTGTGCGGGGAACCACATAGATAGATGCCGCCATATGCCAGAGAAGAGTTAATATTTGTAGAGCAGGAGCAGTGGTCGAGTGTCTTAGGTTTTGAGCGAGATTCCTCAGTGTTATCGCTCGTGCTTTGGGAAGAAAAGCTTTGTCCTTTGAGGTGTCGATATGGGCTCTAATGAATTGCAATGCTTGCGTGGGATGCAGATTTGATTTCTCGTAATCAATCATTAGTCCCAATCCATCTAAGCATTGAATGGTCATGAGGAGATTGGTCTGCAGAAGAGATGGGCTGGGTGCTACTAGAAGGCAATCATCCAGATAGGCTTCTAGTAGCAGGGCATACAGTACCCAGCTACTGTATGCCTTGTCATCATAGGTGAGCCACCGCTACCGCTAGACATTTCGTGCAAACTCTGGGAGCAGAGGAGAGGCCAAATGGAAGTACCTTGTACTGAAAATGGCGGCCCATCACCGTAAAGCAAAGGTACCGCCAGGAGGCCTTGTGCATTGGTATGTAGGAATAAGCGTCCTTGAGATCTATGGAACACATCCAGTCTCTGGGTTGAATAAAGCAAAATTGCTTACCTTGTAATAGGTGTTATACCAGGACGTAGTCCTCACATATGGGGGACGTCACTCTAGTCTCATATGTAGCAATGAGCTTTAGCAAAAATAAAATAATAAAAGGGATGAGACCCAACTCCGCGGGGTGGCGGGTGGGTTCTGTGCTGATCTCACAATGTACGAGATCTGCATGGAGGAACTGGAAGCCCATGGGGCCTGCACAGAGGAGGCAGCAGAATGGGCTTCAGTGCCAGTAGCAGCAATCAGCACCTCCCCAATAGCCACACGGCAGCAGTGACAGTGGCAGCAGAGGAATGAGAGAGGCCCTGAGGTTGTGAGGGAGCCAGTGAGAGTGAGAGCATGAGTGTCTATGAGAAAATCCAGGGGAGTAAGAGTGTGTGTGTGGGAGGGGTGTGTGTGGAGGGGGAGAGAGTATCTTACAGCCTGAGAGTTGTCAGTGTCTGTGAGAGCGAGAGGTTATGGTTGGGTATAAGAGCATGAATGTGTATGTATGTGACAGTGTATGTGTGAGAGAGAATGGACATGTGAGTATGTGTGTGAGAGAGAGGATAACCTCCTAATCCTCGACAATATCAGAATGACTGGAAATCAAGAGCTCCCATGTATGGACAGCAGGGGCTTTTTAAAATCCTTATTAGTTTTAATTATTGGATGTTATTTGATATATGTGCTGTTTTGAAATATTTTATTGGTGTTTGGGAAATTGTAAAAAATGTATATGATTTTAATTAATAGAAATTCTATTTATCAGTAGTTTTAAAATATTCTTTTATTATGGTTTTACTATTATAACTGATGCTTAATGTTTCTTGATTTTATTTGCTTTATGAGGAATGGTGGTTCTGTTTTTCCATTATTAATACACAGAGTCTGGCTTCTTGGGGTTTCCATTTCAGTTTTTTCTAATTTGTGCTCCTTTATTTTGTATTCTGTATTTGGTGAGGTTCTGTCTCTGCTCCGTGGGTGTGACCATGATGAGAGATTCTGCTAGCATGTAGTGTCTGTATAGGGATCTATAGCAATCGGGTTGTTTTGTTTCCTCAGTAGGTGGGTGTATTGTTATCCTAGGACCCAGTGTAATATTTACCCTTGCTTATTCACAGGTAGGGTTTTTGTTGTTTGAGTCCTTGGTGTTATTACTGTTATGTTACGATGGGATTGCAGTATAGATTTTGAGTGTCTTTTTTGTGGGTTTTTGTGTTCGTTCACAATGTGTCTGGCAGTGGAAGGTGTTTGTGCTGCTGTTACTGTGAGGTGACACCAGAATTAGAAAATATCTTTAAGTATGATGAGCTGTAATGGAAACATCCAAGCTCCATTGTTTGGGGGAATTTCAGTGGATGCACAGAGTTAGAGAACTGGAGGTGCAGGATTTATAAATGTCATAATTAAATAAGTATGCACTAAAATCCAACCCCATCCATAACCCCGCCCCCATATGACCAAAGCCCCGCCCCTGCCCCACCCCAATGCCGGGCCATGGAAAAATGGTCTTGCTTGAAGCCGGTCCCTAGTGCAAAAAAGGTTGGGGACCACTGCTCTAGGGGACATGAGTCCACAGTCTGCACAGTTAGCCTGGTCGTGTTGAGGGCCTAGGCAAATGTAACAGGAGGTATTGTCTGTCAGTAACAGACATTATCTTCCCGCAATTACAGAATTTGAAGCCTGGATGAGGCGTTTTCTGTCAGATTTCGATGAATTTGTAGAGAAGTAGTTAAGCCTAACTACTGGCAGAGGTGATAAGGTGAAATAAATCTACTTTTTTTTTTTTTTTTTTTTAAACAATTATTTTTTCTTCACAGAAAAGCTAAGAGGAGACCAAGAGCTCAGTTTGCTCTCAGGCTCATGGAAAAAAATGGACTAAGGAGACTCTGGAAGGTTGGGGGAGGTGCCAAGCAGGCACACACTACAGCAAGACTCAGAACTTTACTTTGAGAGCTCCACCACCTACAGGACCAGAGGATGACCAAGACAGCATGGTTAATTCATCCTGCTTATCTACGTGAAAATAGCTGATATCTTAACATCGGATTTGCATGGAGGAGCACTAATTTATCTCATGTTTGTACACTAAACTCCTTGTTATATCAGGAATAATGATGCGTGCACAAAAATATGTACATAACCATCTACCAAAAATCAATAAGCACCCCAAGACAAAATTTTGGGGGAATCACAATATATAATCCAATTCACATTCAAATAACCCCCTTTTTTTGGATTATTTTTGAAAATATTTGAACATTTGAAAAGCTCACAAATCTGTGAATCTTGTCAATAAACCAACATCATTTATGCAGGAGGCTGGCGGGCCTGAAAATCTGACCCAATCCAGCTTCACTGCAAAAGACTGAAAGAAAATTTTTAAGAGACGGAAGGCAGGTTTCATATATATGAGTTAAAACCCCAACCAGGGTGTACTCAATTCTGTATATATAATCATGAACCAAACCTCCACCGTCCGTCTCAACACTGCTGAACGCATTGATGGCATCTTTTTGAAGAAACGATCGATTATTCACAGAAGACTTTGGTTTCACCGGCTACTATGCATACAGGATAACATCCCCTGAAGAAAGGTCTGTTCGCGGACCAGAAACGTGGCTACGTCGGGCTTTCAATCATTATCAGATAAGTCGGGACTTTTTAAGATATTCTGCGAAGTCAACTGTGTTTTGATTTTTTAAAAAAAAAGTAGATAAGAAAATCACATTGGGACATGAGGATTTAATTATTCGAACTGGTTGCACAGAGCTTTTCAAAAAAATTCGGACGGTGGAGGTTTGGTTCATGATTATATATACAGAATTGAGTACACCCTGGTTGGGGTTTTAACTCATATATATGAAACCTGCCTTCCGTCTCTTAAAAATTTTCTTTCAGTCTTTTGCAGTGAAGCTGGATTGGGTCAGATTTTCAGGCCCGCCAGCCTCCTGCATAAATGATGTCGGTTTATTGACAAGATTCACAGATTTGTGAGCTTTTCAAATGTTCAAATATTTTCAAAAATAATCCAAAAAAAGGGGGTTATTTGAATGTGAATTGGATCATAACCATCTACCAACATAGTTGTACAGATAAGCACAACTTATTAAATTGGGGGCCATTGTGCAGGTAAACTTACACATTTAACGGTATTTACAGTAGCAGGAGAAGTTCCCAGGGACAAGGTCAGGGAAGGGGATTTGCACATGCTCATATTTTTCATTTCTCAAAAATATGCACATACATTTTTTTAGGAAAGCTTTCCACATAAATTGCCAGGTATAAATATATTCAGGTAGTTTTTCTAGGTAAATTTCAAAGTGAAAGTATATATGTAATTTAACTTTGAAAATTAGTATAAAATCCATGGGTAAGAGAAAATTGCTGAATTTGTACTAATGTAGGGCATTACAAAATTACCCCCTTAAATAATATTTATCATTATTATTGTAACTTAATATGTAGGGAAAGCATGCAGAAAAATGGCTTCAAAGATGCATTTCAACACTGATTTGTGGAAGGGGTGTATGTGTGTTGGGGGGTTATTAAGAGGTAAGGGTGTGTGTAAGTGGAGGGGCTATAGGTGGGTTGTGGGGTGTGAGAATGGCAATGTGTGTGTGTAGAGGTATGTAGAGTTGTGTGTAGGAGGGGATGTGGATGGACACTGAATTAACTAACAGCAAATGTGTTAGGAATTTAGGGGTGTTAGTGGATGAGTCATTTAGTTTGGTTCTCCATAACACAGAGAGCTTTCTTTACGTTAAGGTAGCTTAAGAGGCTTAGATCAGTTCTGGATTTTTCTGTTTTTAGGGTAATTGTGCAAGCTTTGATTATTGTTGTTGTTAGATTATTGCAATGCACTATTGGTAGGTCTCCCGAAGGATTTATAACCAATACAAGTAGTCCAAAATATGACTGCTAGACTGATCTTCTGTTATCCCAGAAAGATGAGCTGTACACATATTATAATAACTACATTGGTTTGCTATAGAGAAGCGAGCCCAGTTTAAGAACTTGTCACTGATGATTACGGTGATGCATGGATTGGAGCATAGTATCTTCAGAAATGGATCAAGTGCTACACCCCAAGTCACAATTTAATTCTCAGAATATTTTGCATGTGGTTCCCCCCGGAAAGGAAGTGAGAATGATGGTTCATAGGAAAAGGGTGTTTGTAACTTGGGGGCCCGAGTTGTGGAATTCCATGCCACAGAATGTAAGATTAGAATCAAATTATTTAGCTTTTAGAAAGAGAATAAAGACATGGTTATTTTGATTCAGCAGATTAAGAGTATTAAGGATTTTTGCCAATTGTGAGGAAAGCTGTTTAAAGTTAGGTTTTATGTAATTTTTAATGTTTTTATGATACAATATTTGGTTTTATTGCTTTATTTTTTAAATCTTTTTACACTGCTTTGGCCAGATGTGTCTCATTGTCCCAAAAGTTAAAAATAATTAAAAAAAAAATGTTTTAATCGGCCTGCGGCTTGAAAATCGGACATTCAATTTTGCCGGCGTCTGGTTTCCGAACCAGTGGCTGTCTCAGCGGGATTGAGAACCAACGCCGGCAAAATTGAGCCTCGGCTGTCAAACTCGCTGATTCAATGTTTCTAGTTTCCAAACTTGTCTGAGAAATTCACAGTTCCTTCTTGTATGTCACATTTTGTGAATTCTCGTTCCTTCTTTTAAAAGTTATGTTGCCTACAGACAAACATGGATAGCTTTCACAAAAAATTACCGTATTTCCAACATCTCATTTGATGGAAAGCATAGAAAAGGATAAACAGGCCTTGGAAGGAATGGAATCAAATACAGTGAAAAAATAATTAAGCTATCTTGGTATTTACTCACAGCTAATGCACTATCCAGAGAAAAACAAGAAGCCTCCAGCATTTCTCACAATTAATATTTGTCATCAGAGCATTTCTAGAACCTTAACACCCTGAGTTTTAATCAGCTAGATTACTTTAAATGAAACTAATTGTTTTATTTTATCATTTTCACATTGACTAAGTATTTTTTACGGTGTTGTGTCTAATATTACCCATGGTAACCACAGTACCAAAAAACTGACTGGGGACTGATACAACAAGAAGTTAATAATTTTGTCTTTTCTTTCAAGCACTTATATAAAGGTCCCTAAGATCTCAGACAGTTGGAGGTAGATATTCCAACTTATCCGGGTATATAAGTTAGCTGGATAAGATATATCCAGCCAATTTACATGGGATATTCTGCTGTGAATATCGGTGGCTATACTGCTGAATATCTGTGCACAAAATGCTAAGTAGCACTGCCTTCTTACGCCCATTGTCAGTCTCTGGCTCATCCAGTTATATACTTAGCCAGATAAGTGGCTTACCCTGCTAAGTGGCAACTGCTGAACATAGCTGGATATTCCGCAGCCGCTTCTTATCTGGCTAAGTAGTTTTGAATATCGGGATCTTGACAGGTTCCTTATTAGGAGCTACCACCCAGGAAAGAGATCTAGGCGTCATAGTGGATAATACATTGAAATCGTCTGCTCAGTGTGCTGCGGCAGTCAGAAAAGCAAACAGAATGTTAGGAATTATTAGGAAGGGAATGGTGAATAAAATGGAAAATGTCATAATGCCTCTGTATCGCTCCATGGTGAGACCGCACCATGAATACTGTGTACAATTTTGGTCGCCGCATCTCAAAAAATATATAGTTGCAATGGAGAAGGTACAGAGAAGGGCGACCAAAATGATAAAGGGGTTGGAACAGCTCCCCTATGAGGGAAGACTAAAGAGGTTAGGGCTGTTCAGCTTGGAAAAGAGATGGCTGACGGAGGATATGATAGAGGTGTTTAAAATCATGAGAGGTCTAGAACGGGTAAATGTGAATCAATTATTTACTCTTTCGGATAATAGAAAGACTAGGGGGCACTCTATGAAGTTAGCATGTAGCACATTTAAAACTAATCGGAGAAAATTCTTTTTCACTCAATGCATAATTAAACTCTGGAATTTGTTGCCAGGGGATGTGGTTAGTGCCATTAGTGTAGCTGGGTTTAAAAAAGGATTGGATAAGTCAATCAAGTTGACTTAGAAAATAGCCACTGCAATTACTAGCATCAGTAGAATTGTATATACTTAGTTTTTGGGTTCTTGCCAGGTACTTTAATCCTGGATTAGCCATTGTTGGAGACAGGATGCTGGGCTTGATGCATCCTTGGTCTGACCCAGTATGGCAATCTTATGTTCTTATGATTCTCATTTCTTGTTAAAATTAATGGAAAGGTGACATAGAGGCCTATCAACTAAAAAATGTGCAAAACCTTTTCTTAGTGTGCCTAGCAAAAGATCTAATGTGCAATAATCTAACAGGCTGATTTTCCAAAGCTGAGCACCTGGAGCAGCAGATTTAAAATAAAACCTAGTGTTGCACTAGTGGCATCTCAATGTGTCCGCATGCAATAGCACTGATTGTTCTCACATGTAAGGAATGTCTTCCACTACGTGTTCATCTTTTAGTGTTATGTGATTTGGTGCTCTTGCTATTTAAACATTGACTATTCACCAACCAACATCTTTCCCTTTATGAAAATATTCTCCAACACCCACTGTTCAAGGGAAACCCTTGCTCGGTGGTTTTGTGTGGTGGCTATGTTTCAGGACAACCACTTTGTAATTGTCCCTGTTTATAGCCCAGTATATTACTCTTTATTATTCACTCTTTATGTCCATTTTTTATTTTTTATTTCTTTTTTTTTTTTGTTTCACTTCTCCCTGGCTGCTTATCCGACCCAATCACCAGTTTTTTCCTTTTATCATATACTTATCTAGGCTGCCGCCCTTACTGCTTCTAATGGGTTCGGATCCGCCTGCCCGACATTGGCCATATTTCGGCAAGACGTTGCCTGCTTCAGGGACTGCGGGAGAGATTTCTACTGCGTCCGTACCGGGTTCACAAATTTAAGACATTTCTTAAACAAATAAAATCAATTTAATGCAATACAACCTACCTAAAAATTTTAAAACTGGTTTTTACCACCTTTCAAGCTTTTAGTACTTACTGTTAACATTTGTTCAATTTTCTTAAAGTGAGCGACACCTTCATCTTCTTATTCCAGCGTCTCTCTCTACTCTGACTGCTTTTAAATCTACTGCGGGCAACCTACTGCTTGTCCCTCTCAGACCGAGGCTGTCTCCGGTGCACCCAATTAATATTAATTGTGTAATATCTCTTCCATACCCCTTAGTTTTTCTACTGTCTACCTACTGTTTGTATGTCCCTATTTCCTCCATAACTTCTAGCTCACGGCAGGTATCAAATTAAATGGATAAGCCCAATAAAACCGGGCCATGAATAGAAGTTATGGAGGAAATAGGGACATAGAAACAGTAGGTAGACAGTAGAAAAACTAAGGGGTATGGAAGAGATATTACACAATTAATATTAATTGGGTGCACCGGAGACAGCCTCGGTCTGAGAGGGACAAGCAGTAGGTTGCCCGCAATAGATTTAAAAGCAGTCAGAGTAGAGAGAAACGCTGGAATAAGAAGATGAAGGCGTCGCTCACTTTAAGAAAATTGAACAAATGTTAACAGTAAGTACTAAAAGCCTGAAAGGTGGTAAAAACCAGTTTTAAAATTTTTAGGTAGGTTGTATTGCATTAAATTGATTTTATTTGTTTAAGAAACGTCTTAAATTTGTGAACCCGGTACGGACGCAGTAGAAATCTCTCCTGCAGTCCCTGAAGCATGCAATGTCTTGCCGAAACACGGCCAATGTCAGGCAGGCGGATCCGAACCCATGAGAAGCAGTAAGGGCGGCAGCCTAGATAAGTATATGATAAAAGGAAAAAACTGGTGATTGGGTCGGATAAGCAGCCAGGGAGAAGTGAAACTAAAAAAGAAATAAAAAATAAAAAATGGACATAAAGAGTGAATAATAAAGAGTAATATACGGGGCTATAAACAGGGACAATTATAAAGTGTTTGTCCTGAAACATAGCCACACCGAGCAAGGGTTTCCCTTGAATAGTGGGTATTGGAGAGTATTTAAACATTGGGAAAATGAAATGTTCCCTGGATGTCAGAATGATAGAACATCGCAGTGCATTAGACATGGATGCACTAAAGTGCTGCTAGTGCAACACTGTATTTCTCAGAATCATACCTTTGAAGATTTGACTTTTGCTGTAATTGAGAAACCTGTGCTGTAAGCGTTTAGGGGCAATTTTGATTTAGTTTTGCTCCAATGTGAACAAAGTTGGATTCATTATTTTAATACAGTTCAACCCAATGGCTTGAACAAGAATATCGAGTGGCCTTTGATTTAGTTTTGATGTGCTCTCTTGAGGTTAATGAACAGCTTTATTTGTACATAATTTCTGATTGGATAGTATTTACTCTTTCTGAATGGACTAAAGCACCTCAAGGATTTTTATGATTGGTTGGTGGGGTTGTCAGTCACAATATTTTTTGCATTTGTTGTTGATAGAATGGTAGCTACCACTTGTCATTTTATCAGATTTTTTTTCGTGTATCTTTATTTTGATTGTTTGAATTGTTTTGAAGTAGGGAGTCCTGTTCAGCATTTTTTGAGCTAGTCACCATGTTTCAACCCAGGTTGGGAGAATTGTATATTGTATGGGGTATGTTTCAGTATATTGTTTTTCACTATTTTAAATATGGTATTCGTTTGTTTTTAAGCTTTTATTTCTCCATGTGTTTTGCAGATATTTATTTATTTAAAAGTATTTATATACCGCTTTTTAAAATAAAATTTTATCAAAACGGTTTACAACAGGTTAAAATAAAGTAAAAATAAAAATAAAATATAACTAAAATAAACATAAAATACATAAATTTAGCTAAGTAGCTAGATAATTGCTAGCTAAAAGAAATTATTAATTAAAAAATAATAATAATGGTAACATGCCATAGGTAAACAGAATAGGGATAGATATATTTGAGTAACCCCTGATGAAGGCAATAATAATGCCAAAGCATGGTCCATGTTGGGTTACTGAATGGGAATACTTTTCAAGCTTGAAAGTTTAAATGACAACACAGGAGATAAGTTTTCCTTTTGATATTTTGTGAATTTTTGATAATTATTGAATAAAATAAATGTAATGCTTTTTTTTAATTTTAGACTGGATGTACATAGTGAGGAGTTTGGTAAATGATTTATTTTGTGCTTTTGACTAAGACTGTCTGAAGCCCACTGTGAGCAAGAGACAGCAGATGAAAAAGTCTAGCACTTCTATGCTCTGATACCACTCTCCTCTTATATCAGACTTTATTGATCATAGAGTTTTTGAATGTTTTTAATATTTTTTGTTTTTTTGTTCACCTCATTCTTTTTGTGATTTAAAATAACGGTCCTATATACATATAAACTAACCCTAAACAGTTGTTTGAATTTATTAGAGTATACCAGGATAACTATTTCTTTGGACTTTGACACTGTGTTTCCCTTTTATCTGTGTTTTTTGGGAAATTTCTTTGTACTTGTAAAATCACATGTGTGTGTAAGTTTACCTGCATATCGGGCAGGCAATTTTGTAAATGGCCATTTCTGTGCATAAAAAAATGATTTGCCTACAGAAGTCCCTTTGAAAATTATCCCCCACCCCAGTTCTGGTTCACTAAGATTCTCTCACATTCTCTATGGGGAAAAAGCTTAGTGAAATAGCCCCATAGTATCTGACAGACACATCACTAAATAAGCAATGTGCCTTGATTTACAATTTGTGATTAATCACAGTTGATGTATTGTACCCATTGTAGGACAGGTAAAAAGTAATCTTCATCAACTGTGCATACACACTATAGCTTCCACATAGGTAATGTCCACAAACACTATTTGATAATACATGTTCACTATTATCTGGCAAGGATGATCTTACCAGTGGTCTTAATTGGTTCTCACTCTTGCAAAGGCTATTAATGCTTTCACTTTGAAAGATTCATTGAAAAATAACACATGCCAGTGCTTCAATTGAATATTGTTTGCAAATGGGGATACCACAAAATACAAACTAGTTCTTAATCATTAATAGTTGTCCACAGCTGTAATAAACTCTCACAAACTGAATATAGAACCCTTTTGTAAACTGACATACTTCAATGGATAGCCCCTTGTCACTATTCTTTGCATCATGTCAATTGCTTTATTAAATTTTTCGCAGACCTACACAAACGTTTTAATCTGAAGAACTGTCCCACTGATAAATTCATGAGTAGGACGCATAGAAAAAAAACTCATCTCAGAGTGACATAAAGAGTTCTTATCTGTTGGTTTACTAAATATAGTGATATAAAGTTTCTTATTACTAGTCATATCATAAATTAACTTATATTGAAATAAGGACCACATGTATCCACTGTTTGAAAACCATGAAAGTTTCCCCAAATTTTCCATCGGGCCGATGGTTTGGCCCGGGTTTGGCCACGCGTTTTCAATGTGCTAGCTTTACCCCTTATACAGTAAGGGGTAATAGCGCGTCGAAAACGCACGGCCACCCCCCCCCCCAAAAAACTAATAGCGCCCACAACATGCAAATGCATGTTGATAGCCCCATTAGTTATTCATGTGCGATCCAGAAATCAAAATGTGTAGCGAAGCCGCACATTTTACTTTAAAAAATTAATGCCTGCCCAAAGGCTGGCATTAATTTCTGCCGGCGCCGGGGAAGTGTACAGAAAAGCAGAAAAAACTGCTTTTCTGTACACCCTCCGACTTAATATCATAGCGATATTGTCAGAGGCCCCAAAATCTAAAAAAAATTTTAAATTAAAAAAAAAAATTGGCCCGGAAGATGGACGCTCGATTATGCTGGCGTCCGTTTTCCGAACCCGTGGCTGTCAGCGGGTTTGAGAGCTGACGCCGGCAAAATTGAGCGGCGGCTGTCAAACTCGCTGACAGCCGCCGCTCCTGTCAAAAAAGAGGCGCTAGCGATGCGCTAGTGTCCCTAACACCTCTTTTTACTGCGGGCCCTCATTTGCATACTAAATCGCGCGCACAGGAGAGTGGCCTGAGCGCATGTTGGGAGAGCGGGCGCTCGCCTCGGAGCGCCGGCTCTCCTGCGGGTTTTACTGTATCGGCCTGCATGTGTGCAAAGCAAAGAACTTTGGGCTTCATTTACTAAGCATTTTTCCTGTAAGACAGAGAATGGGAGAAAAGCCTTAGTAAATTAAGCCCTATGTAAGGTAATCTGGAGCCATTATGGAATTTTGATCTGGAAGAACAGAAGTCATGCTGTATCCTGCACTCATCTTCATTTTGCCACCTTTGGATGGGGTAGGCAATGGGGGTTGGGTTGAGCTGGGGGAGGGGTGTGACCAGGCAAAGGGATATAAGGGAGGTGAAGGAATTGATTGTGGTATGGTGAACCCTTCTTCTGGACTCATAGAAACATAGAAAATGATGGCATAAAAAGACCAAAATAGCCTATCCAGTCTGCCCAGCAAGGTTTTTAGAGTTGTAACTGCCAGTCTGTGAAGGTCATCGTTGTGCTTTATGTTTAGAATTGTAAATGCTGCCCCTTACAAGTTACCCCTTCTGCTTTCTGTTTAGGGTTGTAATTGCCATGTCATGCAAGCTACCTCCTTGCCTTTTTTGGAAGCACAATATAATCATTTCAATGTGGTTTTGGATTGAACCACTGCTCCATGCAAGTTAGCCCAGAGTTTTGTTTCTGTCTTCTTGACAAAAAGGGATCCTCTGTGTTTATCGCACTTTCTTTTTTAAATTCTGCTACCAGTTTTGTCTTTACCACCTCCTCCAGGAGGACATTCTATACTATTCCACAAAGAAGGGAAGAGGTGTGAAGCCCTGGTGGGTGATTCTCACCTTTCGCCAGCAGGGGCCCTTGGTACGTTCTGGTTATTCCTCCCAGCTCTGTGGTGGAGATCTCGTTCCTGTCTGGACCCACATATATTCCAGGCATCTCGTCTGCAGGTTGCTAGAACTTGGTCCTACTGTCTTCATGTTTCCTGATCTTCCTGTAATAATCCTTGCTACTTCAGCATGTGCCTTCTGCTTCCAGTTTTCCTGCTTGGTCCTTTGGTGCCTCAGTCTGTGCCTTTGTGTTTCCTGATTCTCCTCCAGCATGTGTTGTGTGCTTCCAGCCTTTCTGCAGTGGTCTTACCTTTCCTTGGTATGCACCTTTGTCTCTCCAGGTTTGGTCCAACATTGCCTTAGTGTGTGCCTTTGTGTTTCCTGTTGTTTTCCTGTTCAACTTCTGTCAGCCACCAGTATCCAAAAGGTTCAAACCCAAGGGGAAGGTGGATGATGCAGGCAGAAAACATCTGCCTCTATTCTTGCTGGGATTCACTAGACTCACTTTGCCTGCACACTGCTCTTTTTTGGCTTCAGGATCACACCTCGTGTTGATTAAGCTGTTATAGGAGGATGGCTGGGGTTCAGGGATCCCTTCATCTTAGACTCAAGGGAGGGGTGGGTGTATGTGTGTGACCACATTAGTACATGTGTTAGTCTGCTAAGATTCTTAACTGCATCCAGGAACCTGGCTTCCTGCAATTCTGGCAAGAGCACAACATTAATCGTTTGCTATAGAATTGCCTGGTCCCTCACAGAATCGAGGCAGATCTGGGGGAGGGGGGGTGCACTTAACCACTTAGGCACAGGCATAGGCATGAATTTTACACTCTTCACCCCTCCCCCATGTTGATCAGCTAGCAATAGGAGGTGTACAGAAGGGCCCAACTTGTGGCATGAACTTCATAGCACTACAGTGTCCTCCATGGTTTAAATTTGGAGTCGGGTCCATGATAGCAGAGGACAAGGATGCAGACTGAGGCACCAGAATGCTACTCCTGCTAATGCAGGTTGTTTATTGCAGGGAGAAAGGGAAATGGTTGGGGACAGAGGGTGAAAATTGGTGTGCAGGAAAGGAGGGTGAGAATTAACAAGCAAGGGAGAGAGGAAGGGTTGAATCAGCTATGGGAGAACAGTCAGAGGGAGGAGAAGAATGAAAGATGGGTAAAGAGAAAGCTGGGGTGTGTGTGAAAGAGATGGCAGTGGATATGAAAGGGGATTAGTACCTGTGTGTATGTGTGAGAGAAAGATCAGCACCAGAAAGGGAGGAGGAGGGGAAGTGATAGAATCCTCCTTCCCTCTGTCCTGCAATCCTCCTTCCTTCCCTCCCCAGTCCATCCCCCATCCTCCTGCTTTTCTTCTTCCCATCTCCAATCCTCTCAGCTTCCCAGAGATCCCATCTATTTTCATGCAAATCCTTTTCCTCCACTGATTAAGATCCTTTTTCCCCCCACCCCCCCAAAAAAAGAATTAAATTACCCAGACTTAAGAAAGATTTTAAAATTACTATTTTTATAAAATGTGCATTTAATATGGAAATATATGCAAATGTACCATAGAAGTTTTTTAACTTTTGACACAGAATCTGACCTTCAACTGCTGCAGAGAACTAGGGGCTGCAACTATAACTGAACAGTGTTAGTTAAGTTCCTGTGCGTTTGGCACATTAACACAAATAGCATTACTTCATGTCATTTGTGCTAACCCTTATTAATAATTTATGAACTGCTTAGCATGCATTTGTAAGTTATATAGTTCATTTCTAAGTTTTCAGCATTAGGTTTCATTAAGTCCATGTTAATATAGACTAATGCATAATTTTACATTAATGCTCTTTAGTACATAGAGCCCTTTCTGAATGATTTCATGTTGGGTTTTTTTTTTTTTTTTTTAGGTCAGAGGTCTTTATCTGGCTTATTGGCTGAGTCAAAATTTGTACATGCCATTGCAGCTTGATATATTTGATTATTGTTCTTTAATGCAATGGGATACCCAACTAGTTAGGTCTTCAGGATAGTCACAAAAGGAAAATCACTTTCCATGTGAGATATTTTAGGTCACAGGAGTGAAGAGGTTTGAATGGTAGTTTCATGAGCCGCCCAAGAACCAGATTAAGGTCCCAAGAAGGGGCCGGAGGACGTAAAGGTGGCTTGATATGGAGCAAGCCTTTCAGAAAATGTGTTATGAGGGGTTGTACCGATATAGGGACATCCCCGACACCTTTATGGAAGGCGGCTACCGCACTGACATGCATTCTGATGGAAAAGGTCTTTAGACCTGATTCCGATAAATGCCAGAGATAGTCCAAAAACCTTGGAATTGGACAGGAAAAGGGATCAAGGGATTGCGAATGTCTAAATATTAGACTTTCATAAGACGCTTGTCAGCACTTTTCAAACAAAGATATGACTCAGAATTTTAGTTTGAACAAGTATAAATTTAATATTTCATATCTTTGGAAGCACAGATGCCAACCTTGCAAAACAGGCATAGCATCCCTGTGTCTTACAATCTCTTGTGAAAGCTGTTACTTTATAGTTTTCAAACCATACATAGAAAATGCTTGTGGGAGAATCCTTTACATAATATTACAGTGTCATAAACTACCCTTTGCTACCCTGAGAAAACACGAACACCACCATGATGTATACCTTTTCATTTATAGGAATACGATTTTCTTGTGGAAGGCTTCTGTGAAGCAATCAGGACACGAGAAACTGAATCTGAAAGGTTAAGTGGTTGAAGGATTAACCTTTCAACATCCATGCCGGCAGGGACAAGGCCTGAAGACTGGGATGGCGTAGACATCCATCATTCTGAGTGATCAGATGCGGGTCTGTTCCCAAGGGAATGTGCCTGCGGATTGAGAGATCCTGGAGTATGGGAAACCACACTTGGCGTGACCAGTGAGGTGCTATCAGGATCATGGTTCCCTTGTCCTGACGGAGCTTCACGAGAGTCTTCAAGAGAAGAGGAAGTGGAGGGAATGCATAAAGCAGACCGGTTGCCCACGAGAGGGAGAATGCATCTCTGGGCTGAGAGCGCTCGCTCCGAATGAGGGAGCAGTAATTGTCCACTTTGTGGTTCTGAGGGGATGCAAAGAGGCCTATTTGGGGATAACCCCATTGCTGGAAGAGGAAGGTCATTACCGAGGGGTTGAGAGACCACTCGTGCGATTGGAAGACACGACTCAGTTTGTCTGCCAAGATATTGTCCACTCCCGGCAAGTAGGTGGCCCTGAGGTACATCGAGTGGGAGAGCGCTTCCGCCCAAATCTGCGCAGCCTCCTGACACAGAAGGAAGGAGCCTGTGCCTCTCTGCTTGTTGATGTACCACATGGCCACCTGGTTGTCCGTCTGAATCAGGATGACGTGATTTGATAGGGAATCCTGAAAAGCTCTGAGCATATCGCATTGCTCGAAGCTCCAAGAAATTTATCTGGTGTTTGGCTTCCTCCGGAGTCCAAGATCCTTGTGTCTGCAGATCATTCACATGGGCTCCCCACCCGAGGTTGGAAGTGTCGGTGGTGAGAATGAGTTGAGGATCTGGCACTTGAAAGGGCAGACCCTGGAGGAGACTGTTGTGATTTGTCCACCAGGCGAGAGACAGACGGAGTGAGTCGGTGATATGGACAATGGTCGACAGAGGCTGAACAGCTTGAATCCATTGTGACCTCAGATTCCAATGCATGAGTCTCATGGCCAGGTGTGACATGGACGGAGGACGCCATGTGTCCGAGAAGGACAAGGAATTGCTGAGCTGTTGCTGTATACTGAGACAGCAACTGGTGAGCGAGGGACACGAGGATTTGCACTCATTGTTGAGGTAGAAAGGCTTTTGCCTGCAAGGTGTCCAAGTCTGCCCCAATGAACGACAAGGTTTGAGATGGGACTAAATAGGATTTCTCGTAATTGACAAGAAATCCTAGAGAAATTAGAGTGTGTAGGGTCAAATCCAGGGACGATCGAGCGGCTTGCTGGGTTGGGGCCCTGATTAACCAGTCGTCTAGATAGGGGTAGACATGAACACCTTCTTTCCTGAGAAAAGCTGCGACAACTACGAGACATTTGGTAAATACTCGTGGTGCCGATGCTAGGCCGAATGGAAGCACTTGGGCCTACTAAAAACCTGAGGTACTTGCGATGAGCTGGAGATATCGCAATGTGGGTGTATGCGTCCTGGAGGTCCAGAGAGCAGAGCCAGTCTCCTCTTTGTAGAAGAGGTAGAAGCGAGCCCAAGGTTACCATCTTGAACTGTTCCCGCTGGAGGTACTTGAGGGCACATAGGTCCAGAATTGGATGAAGCCCCCCAGATTTTTTGGGGATCAAAAAGTACCGGAAATAGAACCCCAGGCCTTGTTGTGAAAGTGGGATGGGTGCCATTGCTCTTAACTGGAGAAGAAGGGAAACCTCCTGCTCCAAAAGGACAGAGTGGTCGGTTACTCTCCACGCTTGTTGAGGTGGTGAGTCCGGTGGAAGAGCAAGAAAGTTTAGGTGGTAACCCTGAGCAACTTGCTGATGCGGCGGTTACTACCCTTAGCCAATAAGCCTTAATGTTGTTGCTGTAACTCCAACATTACTCTCTGCTTCAATGGCAAGAGGTAACGGGGAACTGGACTCAAACAGCAATCAACAAGGTCCCTGACTTTGACAGTCTGGGAAACTGATAATTATAAAGGTGGCTTGTATGGCCAGCAGTTACTACCATAAGCTTGCTGGGCAGACTGGATGGACTATTTTGTCCTTTTCAGCCATCATTTCTATGTTTCAGTTCTGTTTGCCTCATCTCAAAAAAAGACACAACAGAATTAGAAAAGGTACACTGAAGTTTGTCAGGTGTTGCAGGAAGTTTCCCTCTAAAGGAGGGCAAGAACAGAGTCCAGGGTCTTGGCAGGCAGTGGCTTGAGAAGTTCACCATGCACAGCATGTTAAGGGAGTACCAAGATCTGCAGCACTTTCAGACAAAACCGCAACCAGACCATCATCAGAATGAGAGGATCCAGGCTTAGCAAAATCAGAGGAAGACAACTCTCCCTGAGGATCTGGGAGAGTTGTCCCAGCGCTGACACGTTGGAAGACAGGTTGGAAGACAGGTCAGGCTACATGAAGAGAAAGGGCCTAAGTCTTCTTGTTTACTGGCACTATGAGTGGTGGTAACTGTGCGTTCAAACGGCTTGTGCTTAAATAAGTTGTGTATAGAAATGATAGGCGCCCCAGCAATAAGCGCGGCAAGGTACAAGAACTACTAGTGCACCCCACTGGAACGCATCACCACGCTTAAAAATGTTGTGGTGCAAAAGTTGCGCCTAGCGCAGTGCACATGATGTGTTCGCAGAGCTGATGCACTGCACATACTGATGTCCTGTAGAGGGCAGGAAAGCACGGACAAGAGCACGTGAAAATCCACCATTAAGAAAACCGCATTAAGAAAAACCTACCATGAGGCCTAGCCTACCTGGGCCACTCAATCTGTCCAGTTCCCCTAACCCCAACGGAAGCAGGAATGTCGGGACAGTATGCCGAGCACCATGGTTGAAGTAAGGCCTAAAAAACCCCTCTCTCTGTAGGTAAAAATTTTTTTTTTTAAACTTGCCAGAGCTAAGTGCTTACTGGCTGAGTACAGAGACGGTCTCCAGCTGCGGGGGGAGAGGGAATCTGCCATCAATGCCGTGCTTGGCCTTCTGCACCTGCTGCCTTTCAGCTGTACAAACAGCTAAGTCCATGCCGGGAACCAGATACAGGACCAAGGCACACCTCTGAGGGACCACAGAAATCACCTCAGGAATTTTCAACTGGGGGAGGGATCTTTAGGTATCACCGCAGGAGAGCGGGGCTTTCGTTTCTCAATATAAATTCCTCCTTTCAAAATTCACAGCAATCCCCAAAGAGGGATGCATGTCTACCATCTGCTAGAGACAGAGAATACTGGTAGGCTGGGGTCACTGTAGTAGTATATATACTGTGATATCAGCCTGCTATGTCTCCATCTGCTGGCAGGGGAGCATGACCCACTGGTCCTGAGCCCATCTGTGAACACGCTAGGAAATATAAGACTAGACTGCAATACAGAGCGCAACAGAGAGAGAGAGAGAGCGGCAACAAAACCCCCAAGGTGTGGCATCAGGGGTAGGCTAGCAAGGCAGAATGTGGGGTATGGCAAACAGCAGAGAGGCATAAAAATCTCCAAGGCATAAAATGAGGGTTAACTTCCAGCAGGAGAGGACTGGAAGGCTCATCCACATACTTATCCCAGGAGCCCCAGCAGAGAACTCCAGAGGAAACTATGAGCCATCCAGGCTTCTGCTCTTATAATTTCAGCCTCCACACGCCTGCACACTTCGAGCAGGAGAGGACCGGAAGGCTCATCTGTATTCTTCTCTCAGAAGCCCCGGCCAGAGGACATGAAGGTATGAACAGATACCTTCAATGGAGACAACTCTTAGGTGAGCAACCAAAATAGCCATGGCTCTTACTTGATGAGGCTTGAAAAAGTCTTTAATCTGAAGGTCAGCCAATGTATAATGCAGGATACAGTCTGCTCGCCATAAGAACATAAGAACATGCCATACTGGGTCAGACCAAGGGTCCATCAAGCTCAGCATCCTGTTTCCAACAGTGGCCAATCCAGGCCATAAGAACCTGGCAAGTACCCAAAAACTAAGTCTATTCCATGTTACTGTTGCTAGTAATAGCAGTGGCTATTTTCTAAGTCAACTTAATTAATAGCAGGTAATGGACTTCTCCTCCAAGAACTTATCCAATCCTTTTTAAAACACAGCTACACTAACTGCACTAACCACATCCTCTGGCAACAAATTCCAGAGTTTAATTGTGTGTTGAGTGAAAAAGAACTTTCTCCGATTAGTTTTAAATGTTTTATTTATTTTTCTATACAGACATTCGATAAGACATATCACATCGGTTTACATAGTAACTTGAGGGATAATTTGACAACAGTAACAACAGGGTCCAATCATCTTTACATTACAACAATAACAAAGCCTTATTATCTTATGAGTATAAAAGAAACAATTATCTATACTTTACTGCAATAACAAAGTCTTATTATCTAACTTCATGGAGTGCCCCCTAGGTCTTTCTATTACCCGAAAGAGTAAATAACCAATTCACATCTACATGTTCTAGACCTCTCATGATTTTAAACACCTCTATCATATCCCCCCCCCTCAGCGGTTTCTTCTCCAAGCTGAAAAGTCCTAACCTCTTTAGTCTTTCCTCATAGGGGAGCTGTTCCATTCCCCTTATCATTTTAGTCGCTCTTCTCTGTATCTTCTCCATTGCAACTATATCTTTTTTGAGATGCGGTGACCAGAATTTACACAGCATTCAAGGTGTGGTCTCACCATGGAGCAATACAGAGGCATTATGACATTTTCCATTTTATTCACCATTCCCTTTCTAATAATTCCCAACATTCTGTTTGATTTTTTGACTGCCACAGCACACTGAACCGATGATTTCAATGTGTTATCCACTATGACACCTAGATCTCTTTCTTGGGTGGTAGCACCTAATATGGAACCTAGCATTGTGTAATTATAGCATGGGTTATTTTTCCCTATATGCATCACCTTGCACTTATCCACATTAAATTTCATCTGCCATTTTGATGCCCAATTTTCCAGTCTCTCAATGTCTTCCTGCAATTTATCACAATCTGCTTGTGATTTAACTACTCTGAACAATTTTGTATCATTTGAAAATTTGATTACTTCACTCGTATTACTTTCCAGATCATTTATAAATGTATTGAAAAGTAAGGGTCCCAATACAGATCCCTGAGGCACTCCACTGCCTACTCCCTTCCACTGAGAAAATTGTCCATTTAATCCTACTTTCTGTTTCCTGTCTTTTAGCCAGTTTGTAATCCACGAAAGGACATCGCCACCGAACCCATGACATTTTACTTTTCCTAGAAGCCTCTCATGAGGAACTTTGTCAAACGCCTTCTGAAAATCCAAGTATACTATATCTACCGGTTCACCTTTATCCACATGTTTATTAACTCCTTCAAAAAAGTGAAGCAGATTTGTGAGGCAAGACTTGCCTTGGGTAAGGCCATGCTGACTTAGTTCCATTAAACAATGTCTTTCTATATGTTCTGTGATTTTGATATTTAGAACACTTTCCTCTATTTTCCTGGCACTGAAGTCAGGCTAACCGGTCTGTAGTTTCCCGGATCACCCCTGGAGCCCTTTTTAAATATTGGGGTTACATTAGCTATCCTCCAGTCTTCAGTTACAATGGATGATTGTAATGATAGATTACAAATTTTTACTAATAGGTCTGAAATTTCATTTTTGAGTTCCTTCAGAACTCTGGGGTGTATACCATCCGAACCAGGTGATTTAATACTCTTCAGTTTGTCAATCAGGTCTACCACATCTTCTAGGTTCACCGTGATTTGATTCAGTCCATCTGAATCATTACCCATGAAAACCTTCTCCGGTACGGGTACCTTCCCAACATTCTCTTCAGTAAACGCTGAAGCAAAGAAATCATTTAATCTTTCCATGATGGCCTTATCTTCTCTAAGTGCCCCTTTAACCCCTCGATCATCTAACGGCCCAACTGACTCCCTCACAGGCTTTCTGCTTCGGATATATTTTAAAAAGTTTTTACTGTGAGTTTTTGCCTCTACAACCAACTTCTTTTCAAATTCTCTCTTAGCCTGTTTTATCAATGTCTTACATTTAACTTGCCAACGCTTATGCATTATCCTATTTTCTTCTGTTGGATCCTTCTTCCAATTTTTGAATGAAGATCTTTTGGCTAAAATAGCTTCTTTCACCTCCCCTTTTAACCATGCTGGTAATCGTTTTGCTTCTTTCCACCTTTCTTAATGTGTGGAATACATCTGGACTGTGTTTCTAGGATGGTATTTTATTTTTTAACAATGACCATGCTTCTTGCACACTTTTTACCTTTGTAGCTGCTCCTTTTAGTTTTTTTTCTATTTTTCTCATTTTATCAAAGTTTCCCTTTTTGAAAGTTTAGCATGAAAGCCGTGGATTTGCTTACTTCCCCCTTCCAGTCATGAATTGAAATTTGATCATATTATGATCACTATTGCCAAGTGGCCCCACCACCGTTACCCTCTCTCACCAAATCCTGTGCTCCACTGAGAATTAGATCTAGAATTGCTCCCTCTCTTTTCGGTTCCTGAACCAATTGCTCCATAAAAATGTCATTTATTCCATCCAGGAACTTTATATCTCTAGCATGTACCGATGATACATTTACCCAGTCAATATTGGGGTAATTGAAATCTCCCATTATTGCCACACTACCAATTTGGTTAGCTTCCCTAATTTCTCTTAGCATTTCACTGTCCGTCTCACCATCTTGACCAGGTGGATGGTAGAATACTCCTATCACTATAGTCTTCCCTTACACACAAGGGATTTCTACCCATAAAGATTCAATTGTGCATTCAGTCTCATGCAGGATATTTATCCTGTTGAACTCTATGCCATCCCGGACATAAAGCGCTACACCGCCTCCCGGGTGCTCCTCTCTGTCAAAGAGTCTAACTTCAGTTAGTCAGCCAGAGTGACTCACTGCTCTCTTGATTAACAAATGTTGGTACCTAATCAAACGAAATCACACTACCTTAAGAGCTTTCCAAGGTGAGTAACTTAACTGAACTTCTCAACCTTTTTATTTAGGTATACACTGCTCCTAGCTTATTTCAAGCTTCTGGCTACTTTTTTCTTTTTTAATATACAAACACTAACTACTGCTTACTAGCTGCCTTACAGACTATTAAAAATAAACACACTAAATACTGCTTACTAGCTGCCTTATTGACTGACTATTTAAAAATACAAACAGTCTAACTTCTGTTTATTTGCTGCCTTACTGACTATTAAAAGCACAAACACACACACACACTAAATAATATTTCCAAATAGTTAGCTTCGCCCTAATACTTTTAAAAAAGAAAATGTCCCAAGCAAAAACTTACTGATTCCTTTTAGCCACCAGCAAGGTGATCCTCTCCTCTCAGTGCCAGTTGGACAAAGTATGTTTGTTAACTGCCACGCCAGTCGTTGGGATCGTAGCACACAAACAATTGAGAAGTCTGATGATATATTAAGTTCTCCTCAGTTAACAGGCTAAGGATCTCTTAAAGTCCAATGAATGGAGGGCCTTCTCTCCTTTGTGAGCATTTGGTCAGAAAAGAAAGCAGGAAAACAACTCGATACGAGTGAAAACACTTTAGGTAGAAATTTAGGATGGGTGCAAAGTACCACTCTGTTATGAAAGAACTGCAGATACGGAGAGTATAAGACTAATGCTTGTAGTTTGTTGACTCTTCTAGCCGAAGTGATAGCATGAAAGAACACCACCTTCCACATCACAACACCTTTAAAGAGGCTGATTCCATCAGCTTGTAGGGAGGCTACATCAGTTGTGCTAAGATGACATTGAAGTCCCATGGCACAGGATATTTCACAACTGGAGGCTTTGAATGCCACAAACCCTTCATGAATTTTAATGCTAAACAATGAAGGGAGATCAGTTTTCCTTCCATTTGAGGGTGGTAAGTGGCAATGGCACTAAGTTGCACTTTCAATGATGATGTACTGAGTTCTGATGAGGAGAGGAAGAACAAGTACTTAAGCAGGTCCTTGGGATTACAGGCAAAAGGATCCAAAGAGCCTGCCTGGCACCAATAAGAAAAACATTTCTTTGTACATCCATATGCCCATCTGGTGAATGGCTTTCTGGCCAAAATCATGATATCCTCAATTTCCCTGGACAGCAACGAGGAAACTACCGAGCATGTGATATCCATGCTGCCAAGTTGAGAAAGAAGAGGCTTGGGTGACATAGAAAACCCTCATGTTGGCTCGTAGAGGAATCAGAGGTTGGTCTGATGGCTTGATGAAGTAGGAGGACCACACCTATATAAGGTGATGAGGATTAGGTTCCCTGTCCTTAAGCAACTTCTAAACCATCCTCGCCAATAGTAGAAGCAGTGGAATGGCATATAGACGATCTGCATCTCACTGCAGCAAAAAAGCATCCACCATGAATCTGAATTTGCTTTGAAGAAAGGAACAACTTTTTTTTTTTTTTACTTTCCTGTTGCTTTCTGATGTGAACAAGTCAATTGACAGTTGATCCCAAAGGTCAAACAGGCTGTTTAACACTCCTTGATCCAGAGACCACTCGTGTGGTTGAAAACCTGTACTGAAACAGTTTGCCAATGTGCTGGAGATGCTGGGAAAGTAGATTGCCTGAGGAGAGGCCCCCATGACTGCCAGTCCACTTTCAAATTCTTTGAGATTCCTAGCAGAAGGTCTAAGACTTTGCCCGCTTGCTTGTTTACATGAACATTGCTAGTTGATTGTCAATTTGCGTTAGAATTCTCTTTCTCTGAAGGAAATGAACACTCAATGCACATTGGATGGCTTGCAGCTTTAAGAAGTTGATCTGAAACAGAAATATTGCCAACCATCTTTCCCAAGTTCGGGAGAAATCTGTAATATGCACACCAACCTCTGGTGGATGCATCTGTCACCAGCATTACCTCATCAGATACCTCAACTTGAAAAGGAGTAGTCACCTCTAGGATCAATGGTTTCAGACACCAATGAAGGGATATTTTCATTTCCAGAGTTACACTTATAGAATGCTACATGGGTTGATGCAACTGATTCTACTGAGAACAGAGATTCCACTGAAAAGCTCTGATGTTCAGGCAAGTCTTGTGGTCCATATGCACTGCCACCACCATGTGACTCAAGACAAACTAGATTGTCCAGGCTGTAACTTGATTTTGCTGCAGCAAATCCTGGATCAATGCTCGAGGACAGATTGCTCTTTCCAATGGAAGGAATGTTCTTGCATTCAAACTCTAATGAACTTGATTCTCTATCTGGGAATGAAGTTTGATTTGGCAAAACTGACTATAAAGTATAGGGACTGAAGGAGCAGAATAGTTTTCTTCAAGGAGTCTAGTACCCTCATTTGAGATGGTCTTGTCACTAGCTAGTTGTATAAATAAGGGAAGCCATATCTCCCTGCAACACAGATTTACCACCACTACAGACTATCAGTTCATGAAGATTCTTGGATGTCACCAAGAGGCAAGACTTTCTTTTGGTAATGCATTCCCTCCACCATGAACCTGAGATATTTTCAGCGTGCAGGATGGATAGAAGGAAATGTGAGCATATGCATCCATCAGTCTCAGCTTGTTTGAAGGGCAGAATAGTGTTGAGGGCATTCATCCTGAACTGCTTCCCATAACAATCCCTTGTTCGGACTTTGTAAATCCATGATAGCTCTCAATTCTCTTGACTTCTTGAGGATGAGATATAGAACCTCTTGCCATGTTCCTCGGGAGCAACAGGTTCTATTACCTACTAAGGCATGACTTCACCTTGAGACAAAGTTGAGTTGAATGAGTTTGATCCAGATTGAAGGACAAACATTGGTGTAGTACTGGAAGCTGTAAAAAGTACAAATGGTAACCAGTCTACAGAAATCTTGAGGACCCAACAATTGTTGGTGATCTTCCTCCATTCTTCTAGGAATAGCTGGATCCTCTCTGCTATTGGAGTTAAGGTCTGAGATTCAAGTGTCAAAAACTAGGCTCTGGCTTAGGCTGAGACTGCTGCTGCTTCTTAGGTTGATGTTCTCATGTATGCATCATCTAGAAGGAAGATGTTGTGGCAGCCCATAGAGAGCAGGATACCAGCGAAATTGATGGAAGGGGCGTCTCCGAAAGAAGGGCCATTTAAAAGAGGCGTATGGACATCTAAAAGTGGAAAGTTAATTGGTGCTCATTAGGGGCTGAGTTGCATGCTGCTTTTTTATTTCTGGGTAATGTTTTTTGTCCCCAAAGAGATGGTCACCATAGCATGAAACATTGGCCAACTTGTTGTGTGGATATCTTTTCCACAGACTGCTAGACATTTGGTGTGGCTTAATGGCTGCTGCAGAAGATCAAACAGTTGTGTCAAAAGATTTGTACATTGATTGGATAAGGTACCTTTCACACTCTTCTGCGTCCAAGAGAGTCTGGCGATAATGTTTAAACTCCCTATCTAGAGACTACATAAGGAGCTTTAACTTGGTGATGCACTAGTAGTAAATGTCCATCGAAGGACAGGAAAATCCTGTGATGTGTAGGAAGTGTATAATTGAGATACGTGGTATTAAATATTGCAGGCTGAGCTTGGGTGTACTATGTGGTAGTAAAGAGGAGATTGTTCATTTCAGAGAAAGAGAGAGAGAGGGGTGGTGGTGGTAGAACTGGACAGTACAGCCAGAGAGAGGGGTGGAGCTCAATTTTTATATGTGGTAGTAGACAGTGAATTGGACAGAGAGAGACGGGGTGGAGCTGGAGAATGGAGCTGGAGAATGGAGCGCGGAGCAAAGCTGGAGAGTACATGGAAGGAGATTTGGAGCTCAATTTGCATACTGGTGATACAGGCATGAGGCTACTTTATTCTTTACTATAGCTAGATATGAAGTTGAAGGGCTACAATATTTGCTTTCAACATCAAACTCGAATACTTTCTCCCCAAAGTTGCAAGCAATTTTGGGTTCTTACCTGTGGGTATGTTGGAGGGTGGACTATCCCACATTTTCATTTGCAGGACCCAAAGAATTTGATGTACTGGTACCACTGCTGGCATGGAAGGGTTTTCCAGAACCTGAAGTAAGTTAAAAATCTCTGTGCATGGATCCTTATCCCTCGATGTTGACTCCAATGGACTTTCACAATTATCCAGAAATCTGGAGTAAGAGAGATCTGCTAGTGGAGACGGATGCTCCAGCAGCTCAGGTAAAGGATCTGAGGGAATCCCTGTAGATCCTGCCTCTGAATCAAATGTTGAAGGGATGCTAACTTAGGACCCTGATGAAGAAGAAAGCGATTGAGGTGGAGACTTCTTTCATCTCAGAGGAGAAACCTCTCGGAGGAGGTCTGAGTTGGCTGTGCCTTGAGCTTCATCTTCTGAATGTTGGCTGGATTCCTCCGCACATGGGGACAGTTTGCCTAACAGAGGTAGGCTAACGCTCACAGCTGGAAGTTCTGATAGGAGCTATCTTGGCATGGAAATGGAAGGGACCCCTCCTTGTGGGAATAAATCCCCCATCCAGGACAGGAGAGGCTGAAGAATACTCTCCATGTCATTGGCCACCAAAGAGGTAAAGACAGTCTTCACCAGTTCTGTGATGTGGTACATGAACAGCTGTGTTCTCTGGACTGGAGTTGGAGAAGAAGTATCTTACTCTGAGACCATTAATCTTGAGAGGCATGCACCAGACTCCAGGTGATGGCTTCCTCCTGGGCTACCTGCATTTGGCTTCTCATGGAGAGCAGGAGTACGATGGAGCAGATATGATCTTCTGTTTCCAGAAAGACCTGGGCTGAATGCTCTGAGCAGATGACACTGAGTCCTGGTGGGTCTAGGTTCCACTTAGAAGAGATTAGATGGTGATAAAGGCATCTTTTGAGCTAGGAATGGCACCTGCACCAATTGCACCATGAGCTTCTGTGTCAATGGTGCCAAGAATCTCTGTGCAAATGGTACTGAGGACTTATGCATCAATGGTGTTGCAAGTATCTGCACCGCTACTGCCGACCCCACCGATAGTGGCGAATGGTGCTTTTCCTTTGGCAGCAATGAACCCGAGAGGGAGAAGAGGCTCAGGAATACATCACAGTGTGTGTCTACTCCAGCCCTTGTCGCTTCTGGACCTTGCTCGACTCCAAAGCTATGACAGAACTAGAGTCTGGTATTGTACATAAGAACATAATAAATTGCCATACTGAGTCAGACCGAGGGTCCATCAAGCCCAGCATCCTGTTTCCAACAGTGGCCAATCCAGGCTACAAGTACCTGGCAAGTACCCAAAAACTAAGTATATCCGATACTGATGCAGTGCCACAGATCTGAGCCAGGTGTAAAGTTTAGTACACAGCACTGGAGTGTTGTTTTTGAGAACTAAAACTGAGGTCCAGAAAAAAATATCATTACTAATTTACAACTGACATGTCTACAAAATCCTCTAGATATATATTCCTGGAGTGCTGAACAGGATTTGTTGGTGCTTTCTACTAGTTAAAATTTGTTACGGTCCACTCTGGTTTTGGGACTAGTGCCACTGAGCTGCCAGGGATCAGAGGTTATTAGGCTCCACACAGACTCGTGAAGGAGGAAGCAACTATCCTGACTGTAAACAGAATACTGTATTCAATAAATCTGTTTGATTCACTCTTGAGCTTCAGTCTTGATGTTTGAAGCACATTATAACACTGTTGACAAAGATAACAGAACCCAAACCAAATTCCTCCAAATGCTGCCTACAAGCTCTACCTTCCCTGAGAAAACAAAATACAAAGGATTCTGTCATCTACAGGCCAGACAACTTGCAGTCCTGGAAAAGAACAAGGAGGGTACTGGTCCACCTTTGTGTCCTATTGCTGTTTTTTTTATTCCAGACACCAGAGGCCCAGTTAACTATTTCACAGATTGCTGTTATCTCCTCCAAAATTCCCTTGCATCCATTATGTATTTCCCTATCCTGTATCTATTGCATCAGCTGTGTTTTTGGCAGCAGTTTTGATACCCCTCTTCTAAGCAAGCAGGTAGTACATTACCTGTCTCTTCGATAGTGAACTAATTTCCTTCCACCACATTGTACCAGGTGCCAAATGTTTGAGCATTCCCAGTTTATAAATCTCCTATGATTGCGACTTCTAGTAGAATGGCTATAAAATATGTTTGTAGTGACACGAGAAAACAACAAGCAAAAAAAAGGACCATGCTCCTTGACTTTGCAGTAGATCTTCAAGACCTCACAAGATACAAGGGACAATAATCATTACAGCAAATCTAAGACAGCTCTGACAAATTATTTCAAGGTTCTTTAGAATGTAGAGTTTACAATGCAAGGAAATTTCCCAGTTGACAAAATGGCAATGAATGTAACACCAGTACACATTCATTATATGTTTATGTGCATCCGAAATCTCTGCCAATGTGGCATGTTCCAAACTTGGATTACCTCCAAGGGTTTAACCACTGTGGTCTCTTATCTAAGTGATGGCTAATGGTCCTGACACTCTACTCAGTTATTAGATATCTATCAAATTGTGATTAATCCAGATAGCTTATACTGTGAAATTTGAAAGGCTATTCTGCCTATTACAGTGGCATACTGCTATGTTTTAGGGGAAAAAAAAATCAAGTTACGTATAGATGAAACCACTCAACCACTTCCAGGAGTGAAACATTTTCCTCATCTAGAAACTCATAAAGGGAGAACTTGCAAAGCTAGAAGAGCTTTGTGCCCTTTGGACGCACACAGTCAATCTAGCTCATATCACATCGCCAGTTTATTGTAAAAACAAAATTTAGGCAGACGGTCTGGTTCCAAAAATAGATTGTCAAATGGAGCTCTGCCTCAATCCCTGCCATTTGTGTTAAGCTGTACTACGTGCAAACCTTGCTGGTCCACTGAACTTCACTCCTCTGATAGACCATTCTACAGGACAGCATCTCCTTGTCATTGTAGAAGGCTACTTATGCCTTTATGACATGGAATTTGTCATCACCATTTCTATCAGTGTGGTAATACCAAAGTTAGACAATATTTCCCTTTATAATGGATCCCAGATGTCAAATCAGATCATAGCCCCCGCCCCCCACTTCAGAGTATGCAACTTTCAAAATGGTAATAAGTAATAGTAGCTTGTGATTTATCTAATGTTTGGGTACTTGCCAGATTCTTGTGGTCTGGTTTGGCCTCTGTTGGAAACAGGATGCTGGGCTTGATGGACCCTTGGTCTGACCCAGTATGGCATATCTTAAGTTCACATTTGCTAAGCACCTGGGATTCAAACATCAGAAAAGCACGCTACACTGGCCTCAGGGCAACACTTCAGGAGAGCATTCAGGAAAATACTGCAAATTGCCATTGCAACTGGATTTAATGTTCAGCAGGAGTTATATAATATATATATTTCATAGCTCCACTGGTGCCAATGACCACTGCACTTTTTGGTCAACCAATACAAACAAAACTGACTTACTTTGTGAGGCGCTGTCATAACAAACAGATGCCCCGTTGTGGCAACATAACACCGCTGACAAACATAAAATGATAATTTATGCTGATCGTTCTAGATATGCTAAAACCTTATTTCTTAAAGTTGGGGAAAATATCCAAGTGAAGGATTTGATACCACAGAGAAAACTACTCACCTTATATTGCATCAACCCTAATAAAATCACCATAATAAACAGCACCATGATTATAGCTCCTGGACTGAGCAGTTGTGGTTGGCACAGCTCATCTGATCAGCTGCCACAGATATCAATCTACCCACCCAATCGAGACTATGATGTGGTGGCAGGTGAAGCTCATCCTGACAGCCGCTGAAGACAGCAGATCTGGAATTGGGGGAGGGGAGAATAGATTACCACAGTCAGCCCCCCCCCCCAATCTGACCTGCTACCTTTTTTTCTTACAAAGTGACTCCTGCTTGCATCCAAACACTTATTAAAGTATAACGCATGAACTGTGTCCTTAATAGGATTTGACTGGGCTGTACTGAGCAAATCACAGATCAATGTACACTTGGTGGTCATCATCATTATGGCTAAATCCAGCAATAATATATGAGTGTAATTTTCTATCATCACACACACAAGTTAGCTGGCAAAAATGCACATATGTTATACTAATTTTCAAAGTGGACTTGTGCACACAATTTTGCAGACAGAATATATACACATAGGGCCTGATTTTAAAAAGCATTTACACAAGTAAAACTGGGATTTACCACTGTTCAGTGCACTTAATGTAAATGGCTTTGAAAATTGCTACTATAGTACTTTACATTTACATGTGTAACTCCTTTGAAAATTCACCTGATACTTTTTAAAATCAAAATGTATGTGCTTAAGTTCCAGCCCTGCCCAGACTCCATCTCCTGAAAGACCATTCATTCCCAAACTTCGCTAAATCTAAGTGACCCACTTCGTCCCCACGCATCATCGAGACCAATCAGAACCAGCTACTTAGGCACCTTATATGCACCTCCAGCCAAGTCATCGCTCAAGAAACGAGCATTCTCGACCGCCAGTCCCTCCCACTGGAATGCCCTCCCCACGGACCTTCGGCTAGAAACTTGTAGTCGGACGTTCAAAAAGAAGCTCAAAACCTGGCTTTTCACAAAAGCCTTCACTTAACGGTCTCTCCCTCAGGGTCAGATTCACGCATTTCATAACCCAATATGCGAGATGTCTGTCGCCGTAACCATTTAATCTTATAAGTTAATCTCATTATTTCCCCGCTAGCTGTATGTTATAATGCATTCAAGCTTTTCAAGTCTGCTGTAAATCCAAGTTTGTTGATTGTTTATGTTTATTTATATTTTGTATATTTATACTTATAATAATTTAATTTTATTTTAAGTTGTTCGCTGCTTTATCTATAAGTTCATACGAAGTTAGCCCTGTTATCTGTACCCTCTTGTTTGATGTAATTTCCAACTTTGGTTCTATGTAAACCGACGTGATATGTACTAGTACAGGAACATCGGTATATAAAAGCCTTAAATAAATAAATAAATGCCTGTGCCCTATGCATGTAAAAGTATGTGCATACTGCGCATGTACATAATTTTACATGAGTATCGGTCACACAATTTTCTAAAGGGCCAATTCTGTGGGTAAATCACTACTTTATCCACACAAGTTAGTTTGAAAATTACCCTCCCTATGAATAAGTAATTGTTCAACTGAATTCCTGCAATTCACTGTAATCATTTTTTCTTATGTCTTCATGTTGGTGAGTCACAAGGTTGATACTGGATGACCCTGTCCTCACTTCCTTTCTGACAAAGGCAAGTCAGAAGCCTCTCCGCAACCTGCTTCTGCTTTCCTGAGTGGGTTCTGAAATCAGTCCTCTGTTTCCTGACCATAAGTGTCAGTAGGAAGAGCTCTGGAAAGCTACTTCCTGAGCATACTCTCCCAATCTACCCTTCCTCTGACAGCACAGGGAAGAGTGATGTATATAATATGTATTCCAGGCGAAGGTGATCCAGACAACATTTCCTTACAGGACACAGTTAAGACATAGCTGAGCTTGCCTCAGCTGACTGGGCATACAGAGGTGTAAATTCCTGATAAGAAGTAACTTGCTCATACTTTGTGTCAGTTAATTGCTGGTTTATTGAAAGCACCATGTCCTTGAGGCTGTGATACATCTTCTTGCTTGCATAGCTGGAAATGCCTTGAAGCCATGTCACGTGACTTTTATACATGCAGTTATTTTTCCAGTTTCACTAGTAATTAACACAAGGGCAGTCTGCCAAGCAGAAGCAGGGAGCTGAATATCCCTCATTGTCTTCCTAGATATTGGTGTCCTTTTCGAACGTGCATGCTGCTGTCACTGGACTCTGGCATTTCTTCTCTCAGTTTGTTTGCCTTCTGTGGTAATCATATGCAATGAAGATATGCATGGCCAACATTTAAACAGGCTGCAGATCAATTAGTGGTCTTAAGTTTATCTGATTTTTATCAAAGACGACAGAACTGTGGGTCGATTGTCAGAGCCTGTGTCAAGTTGACCTTTTCAGAAATGTCTACATTGCTAGTCCCACGGGTAACTTGTTGTCCCCTGTCAGTCTCTGAATGGCATAAGTCTGTTCTGCTCAAGCACAAAGTATACACAGATGTCTATATTACATTCTTATAGGTGTGACAGCAACTGCATGTTGTATCTATAAACTGTCCTTTAAGCAGTGACACTTGCTCAATGATGATAAGCTAATTTATGCAACTAAATCTCTTTTGTGCAGAAATGAAAGCTAATTGAGTCATTACAAAGAAACTCAGGAAGGAATACCTTGTATAAATTGGCTTACTTTATAAATCCTCCTCAAGTGGTTTTCATGCATTCTAAATGATGGTGAGTATATTTTCTGTCACAAAATATCCAAATCACATACACAACAAAAAATATTCAAGGAAGGTGGAAATTCTAGAAAACACATGCATCCATATGTTCAAAGAGCAGATACGGGGAGGTTTAATTACCTGAGACACCAGTATCACTACCTTGCCTTATTTTCTTGGTCTCTTCTTTATATCCAGTAGCTTTCTCATCATCATCCTCTGAAAACAAAAAATCCCAGGTTAATGCTGAAGGAATAATTTAATGGCAAGAATAGCAACACCAACACATATAGATTAGAAAGCAATTACTGGTTTCTAAGAGTCAACTTACTAAGTAACCATTTTTTCAAACCTTCACTAGTACTTGTGGCACAGAAAAAAAGTATTTTTTATATATTTAAAATACTCTACTTGCAATTAGTCAAAAAATTCTGTTACATTTCTCTGCGTCTTTCTGAATAGTAATTTCACTACGAAAACCACAAACGACAAAGTGAATCAGAGAAGTGATGCATTAGGAACTGTATTCCCTCCTGCTTGGAGGCCTATCGAGTTGGCTCCAAGTTGGTACTGATAAATTGTCCTCATAGGAAGCATTAAGTCCTGGTCATACTGCCAATTAGGGTCACTAGGGATGAACAGTGCATGTGTTGAGGAGAGGAAAAGGAAGTTGGGTGAAGAGAAAACAACGAGAAAATCTAATTTTGAAATGCAATTGGTCAGTATTACCAAGAATACCACAAAAGACATCACACTGAATACACAAAGAAATAGACTATGAAAAATGACTTGCTATTATAGTGATTGCCTTAAAAATGTCTTTGTTGGTTAATTTGGTAATAATAATACCTCTGTAGCTCTACATGATGATAGAAATGAGTAAACATAAGAATTAAGTCCCAAACTTGTCTACTTCTTTCATTTAAAAAAAGAGATTAAACACTTTTGATTGACTGTAGAGAGAAGCTTTATTACTAAATGATAAGCTGCCATTTTAAGACAAGGGTATTGAGGGATATTTATTATTCTAGAAGCATGCTCATGTTATTTAATTGTTATAGATGGGAAAAAGGGAAAGCACAGGAATGCTTTCAGGTGTCAAGCTCATATCTTGGGAGCCACAAAGTAGTAATTTTGAATAATCAGTGTAAACACTAAAGTGACAGAAGTAGATTTTAATCATTCAATCTCATTCTGGAGTAACACTTTACAAATATAATAAAAATACATTTAGTTTTAGCTCTGTTATTAAGTTTGATAAGTGCTTTTGTCCAGTGCATTCAGGATTTTTTGTTTTTAGTGAAGAAGAAATGTAAGCAGGTTAGATAACTGGGTGAATTTACTTGGTTATCTCTGGACATTCAGCTGCACTTGCCCAGCTAAAAGTGTGTCTAAATATCTGGCTAAATCAAGCAAGCCAAAATTTCACAGGCTACATTTAGTTTATTCGATTAGTGCTGACAATCAGCACTTGCTGGTTAGGTCTTAAAAAAAAAAAAAAAAGCTGATAACGTCCCTGTCCCTCCTCCCTCTCAGCACCTGATAACCTTTTTAAAAGGAACTCTGAGCCACAATCTCCCTCCCTCCCACATAAGGCAAAATTCAGGAGGGAGGATATACTGCCCCACCCCCACTCCTCATCCCCCCTCTATGTCACCCAAGGAAAAAGTCAGGCAGGGGGATTTGATAGTTGCCCTGAAAACCACCTCCCCCCAATTTGAAAAATATTAGTCCTGCCCTCCACTGTGCAACCTAACCCCTACCCACATCCTTTTCAAACATCCAAACTGAACTGCAGTAACTCCCAGTTGAGCAGGCAGGAGGGAAGAATAGGTTCTCCTGCTGGCTCAGCTGGGGGGCACCGCAGCTGAGTTTGGTAGTTCTTAAGGGATAGATGTCAGGGTGTAAATGGGGGAGGGATAAGAATTGTGAGGGTGATAGGCCCCTGCCTGACTGTTTCCTTGGGTAGGAGGTTCATGGGGTAGGTGTTCTTGGCCTACACACTTGACTTTTGCTTTGTGTCGCAGTGAGGGGGCATCATGGCTTAGTGTTCTTTTAAAAAGGGTTTATCTTGGTGCCGGGAAGGAGTGGGTATAGAGGATTGCAGCTTGGAGGGGTTTTTTTTTTTTTTTTATTCTTGTTATTAGCTCGGGAGAAATGTAGTTTTGTGGTGGTCAGATAGGATTAGGGTTGCTAGTGCAGGTCCTAGATTTGCTCAGCCAAAATGTATCTGGTTAGCACTGAACATCATGCTGAATAAATTCAAAGACTGCTCTGGGAATATCTCTAGCCAGCTATTTTTTGTGCATGCTGTGATTTTGCCTGGACAAATTTAGCCAGTCAGCAGGGAGCAGATTTTTAGATGGTTAGATTTGTCAGGTAAAGCTGTTTTAGCTAGACAAATCATTTGAAAATTAAATTTTGGCAGATCAAAACAAGTTCACATAACATTTAAAGACTATACAGAGTTCCATAACTAAAATGATATTCTACAGAACAGCGTTTTAATAAAATTACAAATAAACAGAAACCAACAGACTTCAACAAGCAACTTCTTTATAGAAGGCTATTTTATTCAGTTCAGCTAACAAACTGTGATTATGATTAGCTGTTACAACAGATTTTTAAAGGCTTTAGATGTAAGGAATGTGTATTAATACAACACAACCAGAATAATTATATACCAATACCCAGGGCTATTTTAAAGCAGGTATGAACAATATGACCACACCAAGCCTTGCGGCTGGAGGGATGCAGTAGTGAACTTGTACAAGCCTCTCATGGCTCATTGGATCACACTGCTCAGGGGAACCTATGAGATGCAGGAGGCAGGAAAAGAAGTAGTGCATCGAGAAGCACTTCCTCCTAGTCCCACAGCCTATCCCATCCTCCTACTTGCTCAGTTCATCCACACTGGTTGTTCATTAAATATTCCACTGGGATGAGCTTCAGAGTAACAGGAGAGAGTGAAGCAACAGAAGAACAGGAATGGGGAATAAGAGCCAGGAGAGAGACAAAGGGAGAAGACAGCCTTGCTGGGGTTGCCACAGCCGTCACAATCCTGCTGTCAGATTGGCCAATGCATGAGGTTACAGGACTGTAGTGTATTCAATTCATGCCCATGGAGCTTTTCCAGTTTACACCTTATAGGAAACCATAGCTGTGCTAACCAATTTCTTGACAGCAAAGTGAAAATTGATATGTAGCAAACATATGCACACTGAAGTTTTTTTCGAGTCTATTGTCTACACTATTAAAAAAAAAAAAAAAAAAAGCCTAGCATTTGGAAAAGACAGATCTGTTTTTTCTCTTGTTGTGCAGGCAGTATTTTTTTTTTTTTTTTTTAGATTACATGAATATAAAATGTGCTAAACTTTGCCTTGCATAATGCATTCATGAAACAGATCTGGTAATCTCCAAAATAAATATGTATCACATCTACAGTCTAACAAATCTGTCATTAGTCATCTATATACTTCTATTAGTTATCACAGATAGTGGCATAATTAGTAGCCACTATTTCACTCTGTTGTGTTGTGGTATGAAATAGGTACAACCTCATTATATAGCATTAATTAATACTAGGACAGTCACTGTTTAAGGGTTAATATATTCCATTCAGTATTTTAATAACAGTAAACAAAAACAGCTCAGCTATGCAGTAAAATCCATCACACCACACAGATGGTTATAAGGTTTTCATTATGTGGTTTCCATAGCAATCATATTCCAATTCTAGAAGATTCTTCCAAATAAGCAGCTTGTATTTACATGCTTCTCAGCTGCAGCACAAGATTGTTCAACATGTGAAATTTGTATTCCAATCACATACTGTTTGGACAGTCAATAGATTTTTTTTTTTAAATCAGTGTAGATATAAAAGAAAATACCATATTTTTAATTTTTTTTGAAACACTACTCCATGCTTATAATACATAACACTGTGCTACTTGTGTTTGTAATGGTAATGTAACATAACATCAAAAGATTACAAGGAAATACTTTGATTTCTAAAATACCATACTAAAAATCCATAAATAAACCACAGTTGCTTAAAAAGGCAAAAGCATACTTAGATGGGCAAAATGCAGTTGTAACTAACCAAGCCCCATCAAATAGCTGGACTCAGTATTAATGAGGACAGTAACTCCAATCCTCAATACATGCTGTTGTGTTAGCCTGGGTTTTAGGATCAGATGAGTTTCTTACAGCTCTGCCTACTTACAAGACAAGAAAATAAAAAACAAAAAAATCGGTCAGGGTGACTGCACAGTCACGGAATCAACACAACAGCTGCAGCAGATATAACATACATGGGGTTGGGGCACTTACTCCTAACTTCACTCCACTGACTGCCATGGCTCTTTTGAGTAAACTGCTGCTGGTGTTTCCACTGCCCCAATGCACCTGGCTTATAGGCCTCAACACTATCTCTACTTCCCAAATTCCTGTGTCCTCCTCTGAGCCTGACAAATTCCAATCCCAGACTTCTGGCTACGCTCCACCTTTTTCTTCTATTTGTACTGAATCTAAAAAGCATATCAAGCCTGGCTTCTGGTCACTCTGACACTCACCTACTCCCAAGTGATGCTGTCAAATCCATTCATAGAGACACATTTATTATAGTCTTGTTTCAGTTTTGTTCTAATGGAAAAATTACTCCAGTTTTGCACTAGTGTTTTGCCCATTGAAAATACTGGGACATTTCCCCTGAGAAATCCGGAACAATTTTTGCACTGGAATAAAACAATGATAAATCTGACTCAAAGAGTACAACAGGCTCTCTCTTACTACCACTGGCCCAAACAAATTCTCATTTCAGCCTCGCTGTGTTGAGTCTTGCACTGAAGGGTTGCGTCTTATCTCCATTACCAATCTAACAATAAGAAGCCAAGATGAAGATGGAATCCTGTGCTTGCAATCTATGCAAAGTGAATGCAAGACTGAGCGAGTGAGTTAAAGACTCCCAAAGAGGATTAGTGGCAATGGCAGTCTAGCACCAAAAAACAGAAACTGTTCTTGTCTGTAGGTTTTTTTTGACCCTGTCAGTGTGAAAATATCTGCAGTAATATTTACCAATCAAGAAAATGGTGTTTTCCTAGTGATATATATCATAAAGACATAGGGAAGGTAACTTTTAAAGGGACTTCTGCAGGTAACAGTGCTTTACCCACAGAAATAGCCCTTTAGAAAATGATGTGCAGACACTCTTTATGCAAGTATTTGTATGTGCACGTGTGAGAGATGTTCTGGTGATGGAGTCTGGGTGTAGTTGTGAGTTATATACTTTTTTTATTTTAAGAAGTATGCACATAAATTCTCTTGGCTAAACTATGTGTACCAAGTAGCACGTGTAATTGCGCGTGCATAATTTTGCTGGGATAATATTTAAAGCAGGTTTATGAATGTAATTTTGCTTTGAAAATTAGTGTAACTTATGCTCATATTTGCCAGCTAACTTATGAGCCATGCTATAAATTATCTCCATAAAGTATGTAGAAGGAGCACATTAGAAACGAAAACACTTAGCTATATATAAAACTTGTTTACCCATAGTTCCTACCACGTAGGAAAACCACTGTGTTGACAATTGTTTCAATCTGCTCTTCCTCAGTGCATTAGACAGGAAATGAAATAAAAGCCCTTATAAGTAGTTGCTTAAGACATCAATCTCCCAAAAGACACATCTCTAACAACAGCGCTTGCAGTGACAAATGCATCAGGCAGGCACACTGTGCTTGAAATGACAAATATACCAGGCAGACACTTAGGGCTTAATTTACCTAAATCCATTTTGGTCAGAAAATGACAAATAGTGTAAAATATTTGTTTAATTTCAACTGTTTTGGTTTTTTTTGGGGGGGGGGGCGGGGGAGGGGGATTGATGTTTTAATTATTTTTTACACCAAAGTCCTGCAAAAGATATTCATGTTATGTAGGGACCAATGGTGGCAGCATCAACAAACATGCCACTAATATCCTCAACTATGGCTACTGACTTGCCTCTCAGAATGAAATCACTAAAATAAATAAGTTCTACTTGCACTGGTCTAAGAGCCTTCAGAGTCATCCTGGGCCTCAAAATGTACCCAACAGGTCCAGTTTTCAGAATATCTACATGACTACACATAAATAGTCATACAGAAGTCTTGCCTTAATATATAGAAACATTGCAATGACAGCAGAAAAAAAACCAACGATTCATCCTGTCTGTCCAGCAAGCCCCCCATTGCAGCACCCGATGTGCCATGCAGGTTACCCCCATGAATCAATCAGTTTTGCTTGACATGCTTTGTTCATGGTCTTGAATGTAAAAGCAGCCTTGAGTATCTTCTCTAATATCTGTGCATCAGTACCCCAGTCCGCAAAAAGGACATGGCTCGTGCTGGCTGTCTCTGAATCCAAATTTCCCTTTCTTTCCACCTCTCCTGCTGAGTACACAGGCGCTAGATACAGTTAGGCATGTAGATGATCACAGCTTCCTTAAAATGAGCAGGCACCTGTAGAAATAGAAGACTGAATAGTAGCTATGTTTCTTGGTATCCTCTGGAAGGAGCCACTAGCTGGGCAACAGTGTGTGGCCTGGAATTTCCACATTTACAGACAAGCTACGGAAGTGGTCTTCATGGGAGCCAAGGCATACACACAATTGCTCACACAGATGGGTAATGAGAGGTCTGGTCAAATGAAACCTAGTCAGCACTCACTTTCTAGGCCAGTAAGGGGTAATAGCGTGAGGAAAATGTGTGTCCAACCCCCCAAAAACTAATAGCGCCCGCAACATGCAAATGCATGTTGATGAGCCTACTGTTAGTCCCGCGTGATACAGAAAGTAAAATGTGTAGCTAAGCCGCACATTTTACTTTCAGAAATTAACGCCTGCCCAAAGGCAGGCGTTAATTTCGGCCGGCACCGGGAAAGTGTACAGAAAAGCAGAAAAAACTGCTTTTCTGTACACCCTCCGACTTAATATCATGGCGATATTAAGTTGGAGGCCCCAAAAATAAAAAAAAATTAAAATTCTAAAAAAAAAAAAAATTAAATTAAAAATCTGCCCGCAGCCCGTGGATTGGAAGATGGACGCTCAATTTTGCCGGCATCCGTTTTCCGAACCTATGGCTGTTAGCGGGTTCGACAACAGACGCCGGTAAAATTAAGCATCGGCTGTCAAACCCGCTGACAGCTGCCGCTTCTGTCAATAAGGAGGCGCTAGGGACGCGCTAGTGTCCCTAGTGCCTCCTTATTACCGCAGGCCCTCATTTAAATACAGAATCGTGCAAATTTTACTGAACTGGCCCATTTTCCTCAACTCATCTGGATCCAGTCTGGACAAAATATTTTCTTGTGTGAGGTTTGATGTCTCCTCTAATGGTCATAAAAAGGAGGGTCATTTGCAGAGCCACAGAAGTGAATGAAAAAAAATCCATCCTAGCTATACCACATCAGAAGAAAGTTACAGCAACTTCATATGCTTCTAGTATACAGTAGACTGGCCTTTATTGCAATCTATTATCCAATCATTAGCTGAGGAAAATAGTGTTAAATTATCAAGGGGCCTTTACATTTTCCTGCTGTTCTACCTTTCTCCGAATGATTAGGGGTCACAAGATACTACCATCATGTGGTTTCATTTGCTGCTTTATCAATTACTGACAAAGAGGTACCAAGATTTATAGCATTGCAATTCTCATTCATTCAGTTGGGTCTCCCGTACTGGGATGTCCAGAATATTCCCTGGCAGGTCTTTTTCTCCTTACTCCAGAAGGCGCATCTCTTTTTACATACTGTTTTTTTTTTCTCTAAGTATGGGGTAATTGTAAGGGAAGTGTCAGTTTGGTAGATCTGTACTATCTAAGCAGGGAGGTTTTCACTATGTTTAAATAAGATGCTGTAATTATATGTGGTCGTCTCCCCTTGGTCCAGATGCTTGGGAGGGGGAGTACCACATGAGAGATTATATTTACTAATATGCTTTATCTTCAGGTTTATAGCCTGAGTGAAGGATGAGACGGAGTCCTGGTCACTCTGATATGATTCTGTGCCCTTCCCAAACAACCTCTTATTCGTAGCACCACAGACCAGATAAAATCATCACACCAGAATAAAAGAGTAATTAACTCTTTTACTAGTAAATAAGTTGTAAGTAGATAGTAAATCCAACCAGAACATTAAATGGGAAAAGTACATTAGTGAAGTATAATATAAACTTGCAGTTTTCTTATTTTAAATCAAGCAATGCAAAATAACAAAGGGTATGGACTGTTAGCTAGGGCAACCAACATACTCATATGGATAGTAGAAAATAAATAAATAAGGAATGCTAATAGAAAAATTCTGGGGTTAAAAGCAGTGAAGTACACAACTTTCAAAAATTGTCTTTACCCCTGAATACTAAAAAAAAACCAAAACGGGAGGGAACAGACCCACCCCACTGTTACCAGTTTGTAAAGGGTGCACTCTGTCCCAAACACAAAATTGTGTGGAAAAAAAAATATGAAAAATCTGAAAAATAAAATCAAGAAAATAAAGTCCGTCTTGGCTTCAGATGAAAGGCTGAAATAATTAAGACGAGATACTGAATTTGTGACAAAAGGCAAGAAAATAAAATGTTTCCCTTCTCTGCACTGTGCAAAGTTTAGATTACTTAACTCAGTCTCTTAGGAAGGTGATCCAGCCATGTGCTCCTGGGCCTGGATACCTATGGAAAGGAAATCTCTCAGTTTCTCAGCTCCTGGCTCCTCTGTCCCTTGTTGGGATTTTACATGTAGCTTGGCTGGGAAGCAAGAACTGCTGTCTGTCTCTCTATTTCCTCAGAGTGCAGACTTCTGTCTCTCCTTCTTGATAATTGGCTCTTCAGGAGAAGAACTGATTGCAGAGCTACCAGATGCCCTCCTCTCTTCATGGTTCCTGGCTCCAACTCCTGGTCATCCCTGCTCCCCACACATAGATAGAGCCAGTCAAATTGTGCCTTTTCTACCTTCAATGGTCTACCAGCATTCCTTTGGCTTCCTTTTCTGCTGGTTATATACTGCTGTTCTCTGGGCAAGTTAAACAGTAGAGCCCTTTTCCCAATTTGTTAACACTGTGAGTGCTGGATGCTGGTTCTTGCAGAACATTTTATCATTCACAGGAGATGGCACAGTGTTTTTAATGTATTTTTATTTTCCTTCACCTGGGCCGCAGTGGATTGCAGTCTCTGCAGGGCTAAAAACCCCTTCTTGACAGATCAAAAACATAACTCAGATACAAACGCAGCTTGGTCCAAACTGTAAGGCTCCAACACATGACAAGCTTGTGGGGGCAAGAACCTGGTTTACAGTAACCTGCTGATTATGTAAAAATATCCAAATACTTTTACTTTTGCTTTTAAGACATATGAAGACTATGCACATATTCTAGCAAGACAACTTTCCTCTTGACTACCTAGAGTGAAATAGTAGATTAAAGGTTCCCTTTATGATTGATGGAGGGTCTAGGTCCGATGTAGTAGTTTACAATTAAAAGGTGAATTTGTCTCATTGCTGGTGTTTCACATATTTGCATGGTGTTTCACATATTTGCATGTATGGTTGCAAATACATTGATTTTGAAGGGCAGAGCTTCCCAAACCTGTCCTGGGGACCCCACAGCCAGTCAGGTTTTCAGGATATCCACAATGAATATGGATGAGCAAAATTTGTATATACTGAGTCTCCATGATATGCAAATTTATCTCATGCATATTCATTATCGAAATCCTGAAAACCCGACTGGCTGTGGGGTCCCCAGGAAAGGTTTAGGAAGTCCTGATGTAGAGTGTACTGTGGTAATATAGTTACAGAGTCCAAGATATGTGCATAGGTTTGGTTGACTTATCTGCTCACATAGAATATTTGTCATTGTGCCATCTGTGCTGCATAGCTATAGGGATAGATTACTGTTGGCAACTGTACTGTAATGATATGTTGATTAATGAGTGTTAAAGTACCTATTATTTTCTTTCATTTGGTGTCCCAACATGACATACCAGTCCTCCAAATGCAGAAGGAAGGAAGAGAGTGTAAAGAAGTGGCCCTACTACATCTCCTTAACCCTGTGTGGAACCAGGCTAGATGTGTTGTCAGGATAAGAGGTGGAGCCCAGCTAGGAAGAGGAGGCCCGGCATCTCCAGGAGAAGCGAGCTCCTGAACCCTCTCTAGTGGAAACTAATGCTGTGAGTACACTGCTGGAAGGAAAGCAGTCTACTATTGCATATGTTACAATAAAGTTGAAAGTTGCAAGAAGAAAGGCTGGAGTCAGTGTAGTTCCTGTTATGTTTTGTAGGGTTTGGGTGGACCCTTGGACACTGTGGCAGCTGACCATGCCCACAGGGTGAAGTCCCGATAGGGGCCACAGGTCAGGCTCAGCTCCGGACACACAAAACACAGATTAGATCTTTTGTTAGACAGTTTATGAAGCCACCAGAGGTGGCGGTAGTGAGTAGAAGATGGAGCCTGGCTGGGCTAGTATTCCTCATGGCGCTGGAACAGCGGCTTCTCCGGTAGCAGTGCTGTAGGAAGAAGAACTGAGAAAATGAATACACTGAGATATTCACAGAGTCCCCAGTATTGAGAAGCCCCGAGATAAGGAGAGCTGGCCCTCGAGGAGCTAGTACCAGATCCCTGGGCACAGAGATTCGTTGGCAAGTACTCATGCAGCAGTTCTCCGTGGAAGATGGCACTGATGCTGGAACGGAGGCAGGGCCTCGAGGAGCGAGTACCTGGTTCCAGGGAAACAGCTCTGAGGAGTAGATGGTAGTAGTACTCACAGATGGTGTCTGTAGCGAATTCTTCCAAGTAGAAGAGGAGATGGACACAGGCAGCGAGTCAGGGAACATGGGCTCTCAAGGAACGAGTACCAGTTCCTGATAGCAACCTGAAAAAAGCAGAGAGGCCCCCGAGGAGCGAGTATCTCGTTAACAGTAAAGAGTCCAAATAGAAGTTGGAGGCAGAGCAGCTGGGTATGGAGAGTGAATCCCATTTATAGGAAATCCCTTGCTAACTGAAAGGCTAGCAATAAACCACAGGCTTAAATATCTGGGCAGCGTGACAACATCACAGGGGGACGCCCCTGAGGTTCGTGCCAAAGAGGAAATAAGAATGAGGGCTGCGTGGTGCGCGTGCCCTAAGGTACCTGAGGAGCATGGTGGGAGGCAGCGCCCAAGCCGGTCCGGGGACGCCGGAGAGGACGGCGGGCAGATTGTTGTACATCGTTGAGCACTTTTCTGGAAGAGTGGTTTATAAATTTGAAATACTACTACTACTAAGTTGCATTCTACTATTACCACCATCACTTTTTCTTTTTTCCCAATGGCACCAATACAATAAAAACAGTTTTCTGGAACAAGTTCATCTCTCAATTACAAAATATATATGGATGTGATCAACATTCTGCTCTATCCTAAATAGATTACACTATTCAATAACCAACCTCGTTTCCTTTAAACTATAATTCTACAACCTCCAGAGAAATCCAGGAAACCTCTAGATTTGTGGTTTTTGTGCGGTTGCCATCTATGGTTCAGCCCCTTATTTTGGCTGGCCCATTTAGATTGCTCCCGTGTTTTATTCTTTAATTTTATTAATAGATAATTTTCTTTTTTTATTTTCTTTTTGTTTTACAAACATGTTTACAAACATGAAGGCGCCGCGCACGGTGACGAGTCAAAAAGAAAAAACAGATGTAAGTGCATTGTGATGGAAGACACGCAATTAGAAATCCCTTCCCGTGGCCCCTGAAGCAGGCAGACAACTGCCGAAACATGGCCAGTGTCGGGCAAGCGGAGGTGGTCCCATGAAATAGTGGCGGCAATTGAACAGCTCTAAGATAAGTCAATTGTTTAACGAAAGACAAAAATTAACAAGGGATCGCACCGCACACCGGGGGAGTTAATGCACAAACAACTCGTTTTATAAAAACAAAAAGAAAATAAAAAAAGAAAATTGTCTATTAATAAAATTAAAGAATAAAACACGGGAGCCATCTAAATGGGCCAGCCAAAATAAGGGGCTGAACCATAGATGGCAACCGCACAAAAACCACAAATCTAGAGGTTTCCTGGATTTCTCTGGAGGTTGTAGAACTATCCTAAACAGAGACAATATATTCTACTCATTACCTTATCCTTGAAAGTCTATGTGGTTACTCAATCTTAATTATCTAGGTTCCCCACGCCAAATCCAATAAGGTCCCTAAACAGTTCTATAACCTTCCATCTGGTTGTAGAGCATGTAAATCAGTTCCTCTATCGTAGCTATAGCTGCCACTATGCTCTACCATCGCTGAATGGTTGGGGGACACTTCCACATATAGGTGATCATCAGTCTTGCAGCATGTAGCAAATATCAAACAAGTTTTCTGTACCCCCCACATTTCCCACCTGTTGGACCATATACCTAAAAAATAAGACACACATCCCCTACTAATTACTGTTTACAAATCCTAGAGATGCCATGTACCACCTCTACCTAAAACAATTGAACTTCCCCACACTCCCATCAAATATGCATATAAGTACCTATCTGCCTACAACCCCTCCAACAATACTTATTTGCATTAATGAATTTGACAAAATAAAAAACAGGTGTTTGATATATTTAGTTTAGTAGTTTAAGCAATAGTTCCTGACCCTTACTACATATTGTAATGCGTCTTGCTGTTTTCCAAATAGACTTCCGATTTTTTTTATCCAGCTTCACATTCAGATCAGAGTTCCATAAACAATTAAGTTTATCCGAGGTACCACATTCACATAAGTTGGACCTGAATGTTATCTTTAATACAGAGATTAAGTGTTGTGGTTTTTTTTTGTTTTTGTTTTTTTACACAACATAACATTCCTTCTACCCCCTCAAACTCCTCCCAGGCAGGGTCTAGGACCCCTATTTTCTGGAAATCTTTATACAGCTGTAATTATCAGTACCTGGTGGTAGTGGGCACCTGAAACTCTCCCTGTAGGTACATAAAGATTTTGAGTCTCCCATCCTCCAGTGTTTGCCCAACAAACCTCAGCCCTTTCGCCTCCCACAGCTGCAAATCAGGGGAAAAGATACATTGTGAGAGATTTGGACTACATAACAAGGAAGTCATATAAGATCTGAAGACATTCACGGATAAAATGTTTTGTTTAATCCCTTTCCATACTTTAAATGTATGTGCTATGATTGGATGATCTCTAAGAATTGACCAAAGTATGTTAGATGAGAAGAGCATCTGAAATAAAGATGACAACCTGCATCTTCTGGGTCTTCCCTCTTCCAGAGAGAGTCATGGCTGCGGAGGTTCTGTTCCAATCCACACTTGCAAACATGCTGACATACCCAATAGTACCATTGGAAATGTGGAAGTCCCAAACCACCCGCCTCCTTGAGCTTAACCAGAGTATCATATTTTAACCTAGGGGGATTTCCCATTCCATATGAAACTAGACACCTCCCCCTAACAGTTTGCAAGACCACTACAGGAATATCACATGGGAGAAGCATAAGGAGGTATATGAGTCTCGGAAGTATAGCCATTTCAATCAGATTCACTCAGCCTAATAAAGAAATGGGCAAGGAATTCCAGTTACGGAGATTGATTTTTATTTTATTGAATACTGGATGATAACTGTCTTTATAGAGCTTAGTGTGATCTTTAGATATCCGGATACCGAGATACTTAAATGCAGTATGAGCTTTCTGAAATTTTATCAACCCTCTCTTGGATTTCTTCTGGTTGGGCCTATCATCATTAGTTCTGACTTAGCATAATTTATGGTATATCCTGAGATAATACAAACGTTTCTATAAGCTCCATTAACGCTAGCAGGGATTTTAACAGGTTAGTCATATATAATAAAGTATCATCCGCATATAAAGAAATTTTATGACAAACATTACTGATTTTAAATCCCTCAATGCTTCCCGAGCCTCTTAGAGCTTGTGCCAAGGGCTCTACTGGAAGATCGAATAACAATGAGGATAGGGGATATCCCTGCCTTGGTTCCTCAACCAATAGTAAAAGAAGATAAGATTATCCCATTAGCGAACACTTTTGCGGTTGGAACAGTGTAAGCAAAGTTGCTTACCTGTAACAGGTGTTCTCCTAGGTCAGCAGGATGTTAGTCCTCACATGTGGGTGACATCATTAGATGGAGACCAGCACGGAAAACTTTTGTCAAAACTTTGACTGGCACATTGAGTATGCCCAGCGTGACACTATTTGCGCGCCCTCTTCAGTCTCGTAATAAAGAATTCACAAGCGAGAAATAAAACAAAACACAGAAGAACCCAACTCTGCGGGGTGGCGTGTGGGTTTCCTGGGGACTAACATCCTGCTGTCCTAGAAGAACACCTGTTATAGGTTAGCAACTCTGCTTTCTCCTAGGACAAGCAGGATGGTAGTCTTCACATGTGTGTGTATACCAAACTATAGGCTGCTCCCAGATACAATTATGACCAGCACCAGAGTAGGTGCCAACAGGCACAAGAAACTATGGTGCTGTTGGTAACCTAGGGAGGCAGCCTGAACCCTAACAATGGGCCCTAGGCAGGGAGAGTTAGGTTTAAGACTGGAAGGGATTGCAAAGGACAGATTGGCCGAAGCTACTGTTTGTGCCGACTATCCTTGTCCAAGCAGTAGTGGGCAGCGAACAAGTGTAGGGAACTCCACTTCGCAGCCTTGCAGATTTTGGCGACGGGAACAGCCTGCAAATGGGCTACCGATACCACCATAGACCTTACAGAGTGAGTCTTAACACCGCTTCCAAGCTGAAGGCCCACCTGCATAGCAGAAAGAGATGCAATCTACCAGCCAGTTGGACAGAGTTTGCTTGCCCACCACAACTCCCAATCTATTCTTGTCGAACAATATGAAGAGTTGTGTGGACTGCCTGTGGCCTGCTATGCATTCCAGATAGAAAGCTAAGGCCCTCTTGCAATCCAAACTGGTGTGAATGAGGCCTCGGGAAAAAGGTGGGCAAAATAATTGACTGATTATTCTCAGTGGAAGCACTGAGAGGAGAGGATCACCTTGCTGGTGGCTGAAAGGAATCAGTAAGTTTTTCTTGGGAAATATTTAAAAAATTTGGGGACAAGTAAACTCTTGGGGTATAATATTTAGTGTGTGCTTTAGTCAGTAAGGCAGATAAAAAAAAAATAAAAGTGTGTGTTTGTATTTCCCAACCCTCCTACCCACCCTTAGCTCATCCTTTCATTTATAGGCAAGGCCAATTTTACATACACAAAAAAAAAAAATCAGCCTTTTAACGTCACTTCACAAATTCCTCACACCTTATCGAGAGTTTGATCATTCCCTTGTAGGCCACTACCAGATATATAGTGAATACACTAATACATTTAAAGGACACTAGACACATTCCTACTCCCATAGCAACCTAAAACTTAACTAGGAACTGAACAAATTTAAGAAGCAGGCAACAGTCCAGCAGCAAGAAGAGGTCCACCCAGTCTTTTACATCGAGTGTCACATGTATGATTTTTTACCCACCGGTGAGGAGTTGTATAGGTGCATCCAATGTAAAGAGCTCCTGACTCTCAGAGAATGAGTCCAATCTCTGGAGGCAAGAATGGTAGACCTGGAGGAGCTGAGGCAGACAAAGAGGTATATAGATGAGACCTTCAGGGACAGAGTAGCCAAGTCCCAACTTTAGACTGGTAGCCCTGTTGCTGCCTTTGAGGAAGAAGGTCTCATGATCGGAGAGCATCAACCTGGTGCAGCAGGAAAGGATCCTGTACCAAGGACCTGCTCTCCAGGTGGTGCATTGTCCTCTCGCACAGAGGATGTGCCTCCCAGGGCTACTGCCTAGGAGGGAAGGGTTAGGTTGGCCGTCATAGTTGGAGAATTGATTATTAGGAATGTAGACAGCTGGGTGGCTGGTGGGCGAGAGGATCGCCTGGTAACATGCCTATCTGGTGCGAAGGTGGTTGACCTAATGCATCACCTAGATAGGATTTTAGACAGTGTTAGGGAGAAGCCAACTGTCGTAGTACATGTGGGCACCAACGACATAGGAAAATGTGAGAGGGAGATTCTGGAAGCCAAATTTAGGCTCTTAGGTAGAAAGCTGAAATCCAAAACCTCCAGGGTAGCATTCTCTGCAATGCTCCCTGTTCCATGCACAGAGGCAGGCAGAGCTCCAGAGTTTCAATGCATGGATGAGACGATGGTGCAAGGAAGTAGGATTCAGTTTTGTAAGGAACTGGGGAACGTTTTGGGGAAGGGGAGTCTTTTCCGAAGGGTTGGGCTCTACCTTAACCAGAGTGGAACCAGGCTGCTAGTGCTAACCTTTAAAAAAGAGATAGAGCAGCTTTTAAACTAGAACAAAAGGAAAAGCAGACAGTCGGTTCAGAGGTAGGTATCTTCAAAGGATACTAATGATGCATTAGAATTATGGCATCCCAAAACTGAGGTTCCAATAATATGAAAAGTAGTCCAAGTGCCTGTAATTAAAAACTCACCTGGGCTAAAAGATTCCAATTTATCCCTATCAATTAAAAAACAGAATGAAAATACAAACAAAAAACACACTTTGAAATGTTTGTATGCTACTGCCAGAGGTCTAAGAAGTAAAATGGGAGAATTAGAATGTATAGCAGTGAATGATAGACCCAAAAAGCAAATCGGAAGCCGATCCAGTTGGCTGTATTAGAGTAAAAACAATAGGAATCGGATGATCACACGAAGCCCTTTATTATGTGCCCGACTCTGGCCGAGTTTCGCTCGTAGAGCTGCCTCAGGGGCAATTCAATTGGCAGGATTTAAAAAATGCTTGCTGGGCCGCTGTCACATGTCACACTGTCACAAAATCACGTATAGATATACATTAGTTCCTGCGGAACGTATTGACCATCATTCTGCTACTATCATTGTGGACGCCATCAGTCACAGTATAAGAAACTCGGCCAGAGTCGGGCACATAATAAAGGGCTTCATGTGATCATCTGATTCCTAGCAGTGAATGATGACATAGACTTAATTGGCATCTCAGGGACATGGTGGAAGGAAGATAACCAATGGGACAGTGTTATACCGGGGTACAAATTATATCACAATGACAGAGAGGAGCATCTGGGAGGCAGGTTGGAGCTTTATGTCCGGGATGGCAGAGTCCAACAGGATAAAGATCCTGCATGAGACTAAATGCAAAATCAAAATCTTTATGGGTAGAAATCCCTTGTGTGTTGGGGAAGAGTACAGTGAAATGGAGTATACTACCGTACACCTGGCCAAGATGGTGAGGCAGACAGTGAAATGCTAAGAGAAATTAGAGAAGTTAACCACATTGGTAGTGCAGTAATAATGAGAGATTTCAATTACCCCAATATTGACTGGGTAAATGTAACATCAGGACATACTAGAGAGATAAAGTTCCTGGATGGAATAAATGACAGTTTTATGGAGCAATTGGTTCAGGAACAGACAAGAAAGAGCACAATTTTAGATCTAATTCTCAGTGGAGCACAGGATTTGGTGAGAGAAGTAACGGTGGTGGGGCTGCTTGGCAATAGTGATTACAATATGATCAAATTTGAATTAATGACTGGAAGGGGGACAGTAAGCACATCTCTAGTGCTACACTTTCAAAAGGGAAACTGATAAAATGAGAAAAATTAGAAAAAAACTGAAAGGAGCATCTACAAATGTAAAAAGCGTGGAAGAGGCATGGACATTGTTAAAAAATACCATCCTAGAAGCACAGTCTAGATGTATTCCACACATTAAGAAAGGTGGAAGGAAGGCAAAATGATTACCGGCATGGTTAAAAGGTGAGGTGAAAGAGGCTATCTTAGCCAAAAGATCTTCATTCAAAAATTGGAAGAAGGATCCAACAGAAGAAAAAAGGATAAAGCATAAACATTGGCAAACTAAATGTAAGACACTGATAAGACAGGCTAAGAGAGAATTTGAAAAGAAGTTGGCTGTAGAGGCAAAAACGCACAGTAAAAACTTTTAAAAATATATCCAAAGCAGAAAGCCTGTGAGGGAGTCAGTTGGACCATTAGATCGAGGGGTTAAAGGGGAACTTAGAGAAGATAAGGCCATCGCGGAAAGATTAAAGAATTTCTTTGCTTCGGCGTTTACTGAAGAGGATGTTGGGGAGATACCCGTTCCGGAGATTTTCATGGGTAATGATTCAGATGGACTGAACCAAATCACTGTGAACCTAGAAGATGTGGTAGGCCTAAATGACAAACTGAAGAGTAGTAAATCACCTGGACCAGATGGTATACACCCCAGAGTTCTGAAGGAACTAAAAAATGAAATTTCAGATCTATTAGTTAAAATGTATAACCTATCATTAAAATAATCCATTGTACCTGAAGACTGGAGGGTGGCCAATGTTACCCCAATATTTAAAAAGGGCTCCAGGGGCAATCCAGGAAACTACAGACCAGTTAGCCTGACTTCAGTGCCAGGAAAAATTATGGAAATTGTTCTAAAGATCAAAATCACAGAACATATAGAAAGACATGGTTTAATGGAATAAAGTCAGATTGGCTTTACCCAAGGCATGTCTTGCCTCACAAATCTGCTTCACTTTTTTGAAGGGGTTAATAAACATGCAGATAAAGGTGAAACCGGTAGATGTAGTGTATTTGGATTTTCAGAAGGCGGGATAGGTGGCGATGTCCTTTCGTATATTACAAACTGGTTAAAAGACAGGAAACAGAGTAGGATTAAATGGAAATTTTCTCAGTGGAGGGGGGTGGACAGTGGAGTGCCTCACGGATTTGTATTAGGACCCATGCTTTTCAATATATTTATAAATGATCTGGAAAGGAATACGATAAATGAGGTAATCAAATTTGCAGATGATACAAAATTGTTCAGAGTAATTAAATCACAAGCAGATTGTGATAAATTGTAGGAAGACACTGTGAGACTGGAAAATTGGGCATCAAAATGGCAGATGAAATTTAATGTAGATAAGTGCAAGGTGGTACATATAGGGAAAAGTAACCCATGCTATAGTTACACAATGTTAGGTTCCATATTAGGTGCTACCACCCAACAAAGATCTAGGTGTCATAGTGGATAACACATTAAAATCGTGGGTTCAGTGTGCTGCAGCAGTCAAAAAAGCAAACAGAATGTTAGGAATTATTAGAAAGGGAATGGTGAATAAAACAGAAAATGTCATAATGCCTCTGTATTGCTCCATGGTGAGACCGTACCTTGAATACTGTGTACAATTCTGGTCGCCGCATCTCAAAAAAGATATAATTGCAATGGAGAAGGTACAGAGAAGGGCGACCAAAATGATAAAGGGGTTGGAACAGCTCCCCTATGAGGGAAGCCTAAAGAGGTTAGGGCTGTTCAGCTTGGAGAAGAGAAGGCTAAAGGGGGGGGGGGGGGGATATGTTAGAGGTGTTTAAAATCATGAGAGGTCTAGAACAGGTAAATGTGAATCGGTTATTTACTCTTTCAGATAATAGAAGGACTAGGGGGCACCCCATGAAGTTAGCATGTGGCACATTTAAAACTAATTGGAGAAAATTCTTTTTCACTCAATGCACAATTAAACTCTGGAATTTGTTGCCAGGGGATGTGGTTAGTGCAGTTAGTGTAGCTGGGTTTTAAAAAGGTTTGGATAAGTTCTTGGAGGAGAAGTCCATTACCTGCTATTAATGAAGTTGACTTAGAAAATAGCCACTGCTATTACTAACATCAGTAGCATGGCATATACTTACTTTTTGGGTACTTGCCAGGTACTTGTAGCCTGGATTGGCCACTATTGGAAACAGGATGCTGGGCTAGATTGACCCTTGGTCTGACCCAGTATGGCAATTTCTTATGTTCTTATGAAAATCAGTCACCACACTAGGTAGGAACTTAGGATGCTGACGCAGAACCACCCTATCATGAAAGAATTTCATGTAGGGCGGATACGTAACCAAAGCCTGAAGCTCACTAACCCTGCCCACCGAAGTGACCGCCACTAGGAAGAGGACCTTCCAGGTCAGGAACCTCAGATTTCAGGAGCACAGAAGCTTGAAAGGATCACGCATGAGCTGCGCCAATACCAATTTGAAGTGACAGGACATAACGGGAGGCCGGAGGGGAGGCTTCAACTGAAGCAGACCCCTCATAAACTGTCCCACTATGGGCTGCACAGAGATGGACGTACCAGCAACATGCTGATGGCACTCAGATATACCCTGACTGAACTGGTTTTCAACCCAGCCTCCGAGAGATGCCACAGATAGTCCAGCAACTTCAGAGTGGGACAGGCGAATGGATCCAAGCCATGAGCCTTGCATCAGATGGAAAACCTCTTCCACTTCAGTCTAAGACTTCCTGGTGGAAGATTTCCTGGAAACTACCAGTACTCGAGACACGTCATCAGAGAGGTCAAGGGACCGCAGGACTAGCCTCTCAACATCCAGGCCTTCAAAGCTAATGATTTGAGGTTCGGATGGTGCAGCCTGCCTCGATCCTGCACAATCAGATCTCCAGACTGATCGGATCTCTGATCGACAGGTCCTGCAGGAATGGGAACCAGACCTGCTTGGACAATAAAGAGCCACCAGGATCATGGTCCCCTTGTCCTGCTGGAGCTTCAAGAGAGTAGTCATTACCAGCGGAAGCGGAGAATACACATACAGAAGATGTTTGCCCCAATGGTGGGCAAAGGCGTCCGAAGCTGGTAGTCTGTCTGCCCTGAACTGGGAGCAGAAGTGGCTCACTTTGCTGTTGCAAGGGGATGCAAAGAGGTCCAATTCCGGGAGTTCCCCACAGGTGGAAGATCCGGTCTGCTACTGCTAGATCCAGTGCCCACTTGTGCAATCGGAATTCTCGACTCAGGCGGTCCGCAAACACATTCTCTGTCCCTGCTAGGAACATTGCTTGTAGGAGCATGCCTTGGACAGAGCCCAGGCCCATATCTGCACCAGCTCTTGATAGAGTAGAAACGAACCAGTGCCCCCTGTTTATGTACCATATCATCACCTGATTGTCTGGATTCAGGACTGCTTTGTGGGACAAGCGATCCTGAAATGCCCAAGAGCGTAACGGATCGCTCGAAGCTCCAGGAAGTTGATCTAACATTGAGATTCTTGAGCTGAACAACAATGCATACAGAGGCTGTCCACATGTGTTCCCAACCCAGGAGGGATGCATCAGTGGTCAGTACGACCTGTGGCGGGGGAACTTGAAACAGGACCTCCTGCTCCAGATTGGATAGATCGTCCCACCAGGACAGGGAGATCTGGAGAGGCTGTGTAATGCAGACACGTGCATTGAGGTCCTGGGTTGCCTGCCTCCACTGAGACTGCATGTCCACTGTGCTCAGCACATGCACAGATGGGCCAAGGGGGTAACATGGACAGATGCTGCCATGTGATCCAGAAGACGAAGGAAAAGGCGGGCCGAAACCTGCTGGCATCGGCGGACCAAATTCGCAAGGGATGACAAGGCAAGTGCTCGGTCGTGGGGTAGAAACACCCTGACTTGAACACTGTCCAGTCTGGCCCAGAGCTCAGGTGTGGTGATGGGATGAGATGGGACTTGGATTAATTAATGACAAACCCCAGAGACTTCAGCACCCCAATGGTCAGGCTAAGAGCACGTAGTGCACTCTGCTGAGTGTCACTCTTGATCAGCCAGTCACCTAGGTAGAGGAACACGTGTACCCCCACAACTGCCAGGCACTTGGTGAAAATTAAAGGGCTGATGGAAGGCCGAATGGCAACACTCTGTACTCTGCCCACAACGAATTGGAGATATTTCCTGTGACCAGGGAAGATCTCGATACGGGCGTAGGCATCTTTTAAATTGAGAGAGCACAGCCAGTCTTCTCTTTACAGGAGTGGGATCAGGGTTCCCAATGAGACCACTTTGAACTTTTCTCTTTGAAGAAACTTGTTCAAGGCCCTTATGATGAGAATAGGGCGGAGGCACCCTGTTGTCTTTGGTATCAGGAAAGACTGAGAGTAGAAACCTTGCCCCTGCTGGTGCAGAGGAACAGGCTCCAGCGCTCTGGCCATTAGAAGGGCTGAGAACTCTGTCAAAAGTATTTCCCGATGAGTGGACGAGGCCCATGATGGACATGGGGGAGAGTCTGCAAGGATATCCCTGAAGTTTAGCTGGTACTCTTCGTGAACGATGGAGAGAACCCACTGGTCCGAGGTAATGTGGGGCCAATGGTCCGCAAAAAGCCTCATCCTGTCCCCGAATGGAGGGCAGGGCGCTAAGGGTATGGCAGTGTGGGTCATGCTCCAATGCTCCCAGTCAAAACCCCGTAGCGGGGCTCTGCGGGGGGGGGGGGGGGGGGGGGGGGGGGCTGGTTGCCTGGAGCGACCACAGGAGGCCACAGTGGCGTGCGTACCCTTGAGGCAGGAGGATAATATTTCCTCTGGTGATAGAAGGACTTCCTAGAGCCCTGTCACAAGGATTTTCTGTCTGAGGATGGTAGCTCAGAAGTGCTGGCCGAAAGGTGCTGAAGGGTCTCATGGTGGTCCAAATGGACCAACGCGTCCCTGACCTTTTCGCCAAAGAGATTCTCCCCCGTGCAGGGCAGATCTGCCAGCTTCTCTTGGACCTCTGATCGAAGGTCCAAACATGGAGCCAGGCCATCCTGTGGGCGCTAATGCCTACTGCAGCCACCCTGGCCACCATGTCAAAAATATTGTAGGTGGATCTCACCTCGTGTTTATCTTCCTCTAGACCCTGCTGTACCACAACCACAAAGGCGTCCTGCTGCTGTTGATGCAGGTCCTCTGACAGTTCCTGGACTTGCTTCCACAAGTTCTGGTTGTACTGCGTCATATACAGCTGGTAGGAGGCAATGAGGGTGATGAGCATAGTGCCCTGGTAGACCTTCCTACCCAAGGCATCCAATGCCCTATGCTCTCGATCTGGAGGAGCAGAGGCATGAGTGCGGGAGCGTTTGGCTTTCTTGAGGGTGGATTCCACCACAACAGATTGATGCAGGAGATGGCGCTCTCAAACCCTAAAGTTTGCTGCACCAAGTAAATCTCATTCGCCTTCCTACTGATCAGAGGATCAGATACGGGGATTCACCAGATCCTGAGGATTAGCTCCTTGAAAATGTCATGGACTGGGACCACCACTATTTCCTTTGGGGCATCCACGAACTGGAGGACTTCCAGCATTTTGTGCTGGGCGTCCTCCTTAGTGAGGAGCTGAAACAGGATGGCCTCTGCCATTGCTCGGACAAAGTCTATAAAGGAAAGCTCTTCCGGAGGTGATCTACGCCTCTCATCAGGTGGAGACTGTTCCAAGAGAAGGTCATCTGTGTCATCTGAGGAGTCAGAGGTATCATCCCCCCAAGGATCATATGGGGCCTCCTCCTTGCTAAGGACCCCTGGGGCTGACATGGAGGGTCCCTGCCCAAGCCTCACAGTTTGGGCACAGAGAACATTGAGGGCACTGATGCCCCTGAGAGCACCACAATTCCCAATGGCCAGGGATCAGGGAATCGCGGCCATGGAACTAGGGGCCCTGCCAGTCATCGTTGGTCATATCTTCCTCCTCGGAAGACCCAATGATGGAAATCACTCCGGAGAAGGGCATTGGTGGCCGCTGGGGCCCCGATGGTACCCCTGGCAATAGTTGTGTCGGAAGTACACCCAAAAGGACTACTAGATGCTCGAGCAGGGGGCCAAGAGAGATGGTGCAGGCTTCGGCCTGGGAACAGATGTTGATGGCGGCTCAATGCCCTGCAGGGCTCATAGCACTGCTAGCTGAACCCTGCTATCCAACTACTCCTGGAAGTCCGTTGACAAAAAAATGGACTGAGGAGGAGGAGGCATCCTCAGAGCCTCCTCAGAGCCCCAAGGTGGCTCAGTGCCCAGCACCATCACTGGTGGGGATTGCCTGGGACTCCTGGTTCTGATAAGAGGTCAAAGCCTCCTCTCCACAGGGTTGCTTTGGTACCAGCACAGCGGCTGCCAATGCTGCACTTGTCACGGTGCTGTGTGAAGATGGCTACTGGTGACTATGCTTGCAGAACTTCCCTCAATGCTCAGCCCGGTTTTTCCCTGGCGCCGAGGAAGGTGAAGATCCCGATGTCTTGGAATGCAAAGACACCGGAGATGGCCTATCTTTGGCTCCTCTCTCTCGAGAGCGACCCGATGGAGGAGTGGAAATGGATGGCATATCTAACTGTTCCCCCCAGCCTCCCGGTGTCGATGTCCCTGATGCTGGAGTAGATGGATCAGACTTTTTGGTCCCAAAAAGCTTTTCCACCTTATCCAGCCAGGCACAATGGCCTTTGGAGGTCATCTGATCGCAGAGCACGCACCGCCGGATGTCGTGCGACACCCCCAGTCAGAGGATACAGACCTCATGTGGATCAGTGATAGACATGGTCCGCAAGCATTAGGGCATCACCAAAAACTGGATGATGCCATAAAAAACAGCTGGCAAGCAGTAAATGGCCAGCAGCCACCGCAGAGCAACACACCGGGAATCGACCGCAACAAGGAAAAAAGTAAACTTACTGAGGCGCGGGAAGGAACAGACCGGTGAAAGAGGGACCCAGCGCGGTAACGACTGAGATTGACTGAAAAATCATAGAAAAATGAATGAAAGAGCAGAGCTCCACTACTGAGAGGCAGACACTTCACGGAAAAAAAAGATTGGAGAGGGACCCTGCCAGGATACATGGATAGTGGCATGCTGGGCATGCTCGGTGTACCAGTCAAAGTTTCTAGAAACTTTCACAAAAGCCATCTGATGATGTCACCCACATGTGAGGACTACCATCCTACTTTTCCTAGGAGAATCGTACTTGTACTCATGAAAGAAATGCCTCTGGGAGACCAAAATGCTTTAACACTGAAAATAGATAAAAACAGGAAATGCGATCAAAAGCCTTGTCTGCGTCCATGGAAAATACCGGTCCTGCAACTGCTCGTGTTATTTGTGGATGATCGATCCTTGATGAACCCAGTTTGATCAGCATGGACTAAATCAGGTATAATATCCTCCAAGTGAAACTGGAGAACCTTAGCTAGAAGTTTATCATCAGTATTGATTAATGAGATGGGCCGATATAAGGAGCATTCTAAGGGGTCTTTAGCTGTTTTATATATTAGTACAATCAGGTCCTCTGTTAAGGTGTCCACTTTAGCTCCCGGACTCTAAGTAAATAAATAGTTCACATAAATAGGGGAGCAATTGCTCTGAGAAGGTTTTGTAGAATTCCAACGGGTACCTGTCTGGTCCCAGGCTCTTCCCACCAACCAGCGCCTTAATAGCTCTCTTGTCACCTCTTCAAAAGTGATATTTGCTGTGAGCATCTCCACCTTATCCCCAGAATTTGAGGTAATCCTAATAAATCCAGAAAGGATGTTATCAGCTCCTCTGAGGCTGCATCTGGTAAAAAGTAGTAAATCGAGACGTAAACAATTGATTAATTTTTGATGGCATATGTTTTATAGTACCCTGCCCAGCTGGAATGCCAAATATGATTGAGCTGTCTTTTCTTTTTCAGATTGCCTTAGCTAGTAAGAAACCCGCTTTCCCCCCATGCTCATATCATCTCTGCTGGAAAAATCATATATATTTTTCTATAGTGTGAATCTGTAAATCTTTCAATTCGTCTCATGCCAGACTCAACATTTTAAGTGTCTTTCTAGAGTCATTCAGTTTATGTTTTTCCTCAAGAGAATGGATTTAATGATTTAGCTCAACCTGCCTCTACTTTCATTGGAGGCTTTGATAGCTAGCATATGATATTGTGTGTCCTCTGACCATGGCCGTTAGGGTCTCCCACCTCAGTCTGGGATCATATGCCCAGGGTGGGTTATGGACCTCGAAATCTGAAATAACCTCTTAATTTATCCCCGAAGGCTTCCCTTCTCAGCAGGGCTACATTAAGCCTCCATGGCTTTGGGATCTCAGACAACCATGTGTTTGAACTGAAAGGGATATAGCTGAATGATCTGATATAGTGCAAAACAAAATATCTACATCTGAGACAGTGGTTGCAATCAAGCTGTTGCATAAATAACAGTTAATCTGACTAGAAGATTAATGCCTGGGAGAGAAATAGGTATAAGAACATAAGAAATTGCCATGCTGGGTCAGACCAAGGGTCCATCAAGCCCAGCATCCAGTTTCCAACAGAGGCCAAACCAGGCCACAAGAACCTGGCAATTACCCAAACACTAAAAAGATCCCAAGCTACTGATGCAATTTATAGCAGTGGCTATTCCCTAAGTAAACTTGATTGATAGCAGTTAATGGACTTCTCCTCCAAGAACTTATCCAAACCTTTTTTGAACCCAGCTACACTAACTGCACTAACCACATCCTCTGGCAACAAATTCCAGAGCTTTATTGTGTACTGAGTGAAAAAGATTTTCTCCGATTAGTCTTAAATGTGCTACTTGCTAACTTCATGGAATGCCTAGTCCTTCCATTATTCGAAAGTGTAAATAACCGAGTCATATCTACTCGTTCAAGACCTCTCATGCATTGTGGTTCCTTTTTCTCCAGCCATCTATAAGACCATATAATTGTGCCAGGTTACTTAACCCAATCCCAGTGTCAGTATCATGTCCCTTCGTCCCAGATCTGTCCACATTTGGATCCACACATAGGTTCCAATCCCTACTTATACACATTCCTGTTGTGTTGGATCTCCCTAGAACCTCACCTAGTTTATTATAAAAATCCATCTGTCCAACATTAGACCCAAACACATTAATATGTGACCACTTTTCCATATAGGCACCCCTCTAGCATAGCATAACGTCCTTCTGGGTCACAACTACTATGATGTACCAGCAAAGAGAGATTTTTATGTACAAGATTACATGCTCCCCTACATCTGGAGGAAGATGCATACATTTGTCCCATCCATGCCTTCTTTAGTTTCTCATGTTCATGGGCATCTAACTGCGTTTCTTTTAGAAACGCAATATATGCCTTTTCATTTTTAAAAGCTGCAAATTCCTTGATCTATTCAAAGATGTGACCATTCCCCTGACATGCAAGGAGACAATTTTTAGATCACTCATAGGCACAATGCTAATTGCTACACACGTGAGAAGGAATGAGCCCTCATCATCTCTGTTTTGCCATAAGCCAACAGTGAAAACGAACTGTCACCTAGTGACAACCTTGAACTAGTGCCACTCTGAAACCAACCCATTCCCTCCCTTCATCTGTCTATCCTTTCCCAACATCCCCCAGTGACTTGCCCAAACATCTATCCAAACAGTCTCCCTCCCACCACATCTATCCCACCAAAATCCCCTTTCATTCCCCTCTTCACCTCCCCCCAACTATTCTACACACCCATCCCATGTGTAGCTCAACCCCAAATCCCAGAGGACTGATTAAATTGCTCTGGTGAAACCCCACATTTCTACACATATTTCTGATTTTGGAATTGAATGAACCATATCCCAATGTTATATATATCATCCTTACTGATATATTATAAGCGGCTTCCCTCAAAGACAAAAACAATGTCTGGGGTTACCGCTAGTATCTGGAGCAGTAGAAAGAAAACAAATATATAAAATCAATCATATAAGAGGAGTGATTAGAAAAAAATGCAACGGAAGCAGTGGACATCTGACTGTTAGTCTCAGTGTTGAACCGCCAAGTCCAGTTCAGTTCTCTTGGCATGCTTCACCCAAACATTTATAGTAAAATTGAGACCTATACCATCATGGTAAACAATCAGTTTGGCATTTGCATCGACATTCAAAACATTTAACCGCATCAATTCTGATTAAACTGACTGGCTTTGTAAAACCTCGTGGCCAGAAACACTGGATATATTAGAGACTGTTGACAGCTGTTTTTAACCTTGGTTTCTGTGGGACATTCAGGTTGACATTTCATCTTGTTATACCTCTGAGACTGCATTGCAGTCTGAAAAGAAAACAGCAATTCCAAAAAAAAAAAAAAAAAAAAGTAAAAAAATTAAATAAGCCCAAACTCTCCTAAAATGAGCATCATGTAGCATCTGCTTTATCAAGCTCTCTCATTTTTTCTCCAATCCCTCGGCTATTTTTGTATTCTCCCACAACAGTGAATTGTTTAAAATCAGCCACAGACAAAGTTCCTTCTATTCAGACTGCGCCACGTTTGTCTCCCACAGAAACTTTTGTATTGCTTCAACCATCTCAAAAATGTGTTTTTTGGGCAGCAGTTACTCTCAAATGCGTTGGATAAAGTATGGCGGGAGTTGTTTTGCCTTTTTTACCTTATTAAAGCTCACCCTGCATTTCTGCATTTTGGGAGAAATCTTGAAATAAAAAGATTCTATGCAAGTTATAAAATATTTCTCTTAGATCTTGTTTTTGCCATTATCTGCAAAACTGTGGAGCTGGACAATTACTGTCTGAGGATGACTACCCGACACCAGGGTGGGGGAGCCAAAGCATGATGGGATCTTGACTAGGCCTTTCTTCTGCTTAAGTTCCAGTACCGCCGGCAGCCATCTTGAAAAAAAGGCTATCTGATCCTGCCCCTTCACTGCTTCAGGGAGACCAACTACTCTAACATTTTTCTTGTGGTCCCGGTTTTTGAGGTCATTGAGTTTTTCCGACAGGGCAATATATTTTTTTTATCTAGCATGTCCACCTTCGAACATGACTGTGCTAGGGACATCTCAACCTCTTCTACCCTCTCTGCTGTCTTGTTAATGCAGGCAGTGTTATCCTGAACAGAGAAAACTAGAGTGGCTATTTTCTCAACCACATCAGCCAGTTTCCAGTTAATACTTTCAGATATCCATTTAAAAAAGTGATCGATCATTTTCTGCAATGATCTGTCACAATCTAGGGAGGTCGGCAGTGCAGGCCTTTCCTACTCTGACTCGGTTTCCTCTGTCTGATGTTCTGTGTCTGTCGAGATTTTTTGATATAAACGCTGTGGTTTACCTGCCCAAAGCACCAGTATTGATCTCTTCAACATGGTGGAGTTATTTCCCCCATAGTTTTGTATGTAGGGGATAAAATAATGATTTATTTATTCAAAAAGCTGAAGGTGCTAAGCTGCACCATGTCTGCTTTCTAGCAGTGCATCACTTGACCCTGTTTTTATTTTTTCTGTGATTAAACTTTTAGTATTGCTTGTGTTTGTAGCAATGTATCAACAAACACATATAGCAAATTATATATAGAGTGAATGTGACAAATGTGGCTTGGAATAATATTTGCATATGCAGTATCAGAAAGAATGCAGATGATTTAAATTATCTCCTACAGCAATCTCAGAAATTACTGCAGATTATTCAAATTTATGGTCTGTCTGATTTCTATGCAGCACAGATTTATTTCTGAAATCAGAAGACATGAAGACAAGTCATTGCAGTGTAGTTCATTTCAGAAGAAACAAACAAATATAGCTTTTGGCATGTTTCCACTTGAAAAGTCTGGCTTCCAGATGCTTCTCTCCAGTCCAGAACTGCTTCAACAACATTCAAACATGTTGCATTCACTTCATTGATGACACAGTGACAAAAAAAAATCATCAGGAGCACAAAACCTTATAGGTATTTTTGTTAATGGAGAAAAAAAATTCCTTTCATTGTATCTTATAACAGATATCAAATTATCATTTACGTTCCTGTGATCTACACATATACAAGGCTTCTCAGGCTGGATGAGTTTTTTGATTAATTTTGAAAAAGTGCCCAGAAAAAGAATCTTAAGTGAGAAATTCAGATCATACATTGACAAGTGTTTAAAGAGGTTGTCTGCTCCAGAATGAAAGAGAGAGACTGTGGGAAAAAATAATAGAACTAATAAACCCACTAGTCTACTCTGGAGCAACAGTATAGAATATGGTGCCCATGAGAGAAAGTGTGATACTAGACTGGTAAAACTGGATGAAGTGTCTCATATGTCCAGGTATGTGTCACATTGGTAATAATGGGCAAGTATTTAAAGGAGGTGCTGGCAGGACAGGAGAAGGCAGGTGAACTGAAAGAACAGTGGGCCAAGGAGGGGGGTCTGTAAAAACATGCAAAAAGAGTAACATTCAAAAAGTACAGAGGCTCTCAAAAAGAGCACCACTAGGAAGAATATCTGGTAAAATTGAGACAGACAAAGAAAGAAATCAGGATGGCGAAAGCATAAGTGGAAGAAATGATAGCATGAGAAAGTGAAGTGACAAGACATTTTTCAGGTAATTTTATTTTATTTATCTGATTTTTATATTCTGTTTTTCAGTACTTCAAAGCATATTACATTTAGGTACTGTAGGTATTTCCCTATCCCCTGAAGGCTTACAATCTATTTGTACCTAAGGCAAAGGAAAGTGACTTGCCCAAGGTCATAAGGAGCAGTAGCGGGATTTGAACCCTAGTCTTCCGGGTTTGTTCTAACTGCTAGGCTATGTCAAAGACAGGAAATAGAAGAACACAAGTGGAATTATAAGATTGAAATGCAACAAGAAGCAATGTTTGGAAAAAGATGAGTTCAAAGCTGAAATGCTAAGCAAAGACTTCAGTGATAGTCACTGTAGACTTTAGGTAAGGACCACCAATTCTAGGCTAGAGTACATATGGGAGTGGGATGGATAAACACAATTTACAGAAGGGTGAGCTTGCAAGAAACTAGCAAAACAAAGTGTACCAAGTCTTAGGGTCAGGTGGGATACATCCTTGGATATGAAGAAAGCTCTAAGAGATTCTGGCAGGCAAACCGAAAGACCTGATTAAAAGATTTTTGGAGATGGGAGAGGTTCCATGAAACTGAAGAAGGGCATACATAGTCCCCATTTCAGAAAAGTGATAAAGAGGATGTTAGAAATTACAGGCCAGTTATCTTACCTCAATAGTGGGAACATTAATGGAAACTTCTGACAATAGAAATATTGAACTATCTACAATCCAGTTGGTTGCAGACTTCAAGGCAACATGCTTTACTAGAGGAAAATTGTGTCAAATGAACTTAATTGAGTTCTTTAATTGGGTGACTAGAGAATGTGGTTTTCTTGGATTTCAGCAAAACCCATGATACGGTCTCACATTAGAAGCTCGTGAATAAACTGAGCAGCCAGGAGGTAGCTCCCAGGGAGGACTGGATTGGAAACTGGTTAAGTGATAGATGAAAGAGGGTGGTAGAAAGTACTGCCAAATCTCCAATCTGTCAATCCTAAATAAAAATCATTCAAAAAGATGTCCTACTTACAACAGAGTTCCTGTAGACCACAAACACCCTAGATCCTTAACAATCTGGTTTTAGGCATTGCCACAGCACAGAAACTATTAGTCAGCCTAGTGGAGAGTCTGCCTGGTCTGCAGACAAACAGCACTCTTGGTACTCCTGGACTTCTCAGCAGCCTTCAATACTGTAGACCATGAAGTCTGACCTTCTTGTTTGAAGGTCCTTGGTCTAACAGGCCCAGCACTAGAATAGTTTAAATCCTACCTCCCAAATTACTTCCAGACAGTCTTACTTGGAGCTGCACTATCTCATCCCTACCTTCTCTGATGTGGAGTCCTGCCAAAATCTGAATTCTCAATCATTCTCCAACATCTACATCTCCCCCCCCCCCAAATAAACTCATCAGACCACCTACTACTTGCATGTGGATAACATTCAGCTTGTGGTTCCACTTGGCCCACAACCAGGCAAATCAATCAACAACCTAAATGAATGTTTAAGTAACATCTCTGTCTGGCTGCAGGAAAACAAGTTAAGACTGAAACAACACAGAAGACTGAATTATTTTGGGTTGGGAAAGATGACCCCAATCACCTAAACGGTAAGGCATTTCTGGAAAGTATTACTCTTCCTTACAACCACTAAGTCTAGAGACTAGGATTCAAATTAGACTCTAAGCCAGGGCTTCCCTAATTGTGGATCAGGACCCCAAATGGGGTTACAAAACCTTCATATGGTGTCACAAGTGCCTCAAACAGAAGCACTCTTCAGAGACCAGAAATAAGTGTTAGTAGTGGAAGGCAGCATGAGGCCTGCGAACTAGCATACACTTGCATGTCCTGCAGTGGCTTTGTCCTTGCACGAGTTTCTGTGGTAACAGGAAGCCCTACGTAATTAGGGATTGGGGCCACCCTTGGGGCCTATGAGCTTTTACTGGCTCATAGGCTCCATGCTGACTTTCATTACTAATGCAGCTGCTGTTTGCAGATCACAGTCAGGCTTAGGACCTGCCATGAGGTGAGGGCTGAATGTGCATGGGTCCATGAAGATTGCTATGGTTCCTGTTTCCTCATCCATCACTGATCCTACCCAAGAGAAAATATTACCCTTTCATCAGCCTGCCCTCATTTCTTACCAGTCATCGTCAATTTTGGCCTGGGGCCCAAAATATAATATTGCTGCTGGCTCTGGGCCCAGAGGGATGTTTAGGGAATGGGCTGTTTGAAGGGAGGGATCAGATACAGGAAGGGTTTGAGTACTGGATCAGCTGGAGAGGGATGGGCTGTGGAGGGTTAGAGAGGGGGATTGAAAGAAGATTGAGCTGAAGGGTAAGAGGGAATCAGCTGGAGGGATGTGAGGGAAGGGATGGAGAGAAGAGGTGAGGGTGGGATGAGAGGGATGGGATGACAGGATAAATTTATGTTTAGAAGAAGGGCTTGGGTTGAGAGATGATCAGCTAGGGGGCTACAAAAAGGGATGGAGTGATGTGTTGGGGAGATGAGAGGAGTTGGAGGATGTAAGAGGGGATCAGCTGAAAGTGTGAAGGGTGAGAGTGGAGGTTCATTGGAGGATAGGAGGTTAAGAGAAGAGGTCCCTTGGAAGGGGTGGAGGTGAAGAGAAAGTGAAGTGTAGCAAGGGCGAGTGTGGCATGATTGTTGAAGAGGGATCACACTCCTGCTAATTTGTTTTGGTCATTCTCTAGGGCTATGTGATTTTTCAAGTGCTAAATGGGGTCACATCAGCTAAACGTTTGGGAAGCCTAACTCTAAACTCACTGTCGAAGCCCAAATCCTAGCTGCAACTAAATCTGGCTTCATCCATCTATACCAGCTACAGCATTTTTGTCCACACTTCGAGGGCCCTGCCTTTGTCACAGTTATACAGGCTTGGATTTCTGCAGCTTACTCTACATTAGGATACCCAACAGGCTAAACCAGATATCTACAACTCATACAGAGTGCTGCTTTAAGTCTACTGATGAATGGAAGGAAATTTAACATGATTGCACCAATTTTAAAAACCCTCCACTAGTTCCCAATGCTCTATTGTCCTAAATTCAAAATCATGACTAACTTATAAAGCCTTCAAAGGCAATGTATCACTCTACCTAAGCAGCCATCTCTCCCAATTCATGTCCTTCTATCCTCTATGCTCACTATCTGAAGCTTAACTAACCATGCCAACCCTGAAAGAAAAATGCCTAGTAAATACTAGAAAGAGAACCTTCTGAGACATAGGCCTAACAGAAAATGAGTAAAAACATCGTTATTTCTAGTAGCCTTTGGACAACAGCCACATATGGAATCTTAATATGAACTCCCTATCCACAAGCATTGTACTTTATCAGATACTCACTGATACACAACAACCCACTTCCCCTATTTACTGAAACCTAATGCATTGATGGTCCTCATACTTGTTTTGTTGGAAAATCAGACTCTCTAAATACCAACGTATTGTAATATTATCCCTTCTGACAACTTTGCATGAGTCTAACATGTTGTTACTCCCTCTATCTTGTTTCTTAAACCAAGATTTGAATAGTTTTTGTCTTATGGTAAGATCTTATTTTCTAGATTCAACCTGAGTTCAAATAGTCCTGTCTTGAATACTTTTTTGGAATATGATTGTATCTTGTACCTTTTATTATGTAAAACTGATTATAAATGCTAGCCACTGTAACATGCTTTGAACTCTCCAGATGGAAAAGCATGAAATAAATTATGATAAACAGAATTCACTTTGAGTAAAGCGCAGTGATTTGTGGAGTGCCTCAGGGATTGATTTTGGGGCCAGATCTGTTCAATATTTTGTGAGCGATACTGGAAGCAGGCAAGGCTGGAAAGACAGGTTGGAACCAACGGCAAGGCTTAAGCTAGAGACAGGCCAGTACAGAAAACAATGCAAACAAGGGTTAGACTGGCAGGCCAAGACAAGATAAAACTAGACAAGGAGAGGACTAGAACAAACAAACAATAAACAAAAAGGCCAAAACAGGCCACATGGCTGGGCTATGCAAACCTAGGACTGAAGGCTATAAGGTGGAACCGGGGGGCCCAAGAGGCCACTGAGCAAGGCAGGTAGGCCTGGAAGACCAAAGAGCAAGGCAGGTAGGCCTGGAAAACCACAGAGTGAGGCCAGGAAGGCCATAGAGGAAGCAGGAAGGCCACAAGGCAAGGCTGGAAGCCCACAAGGCATGACACAAAAGTGAGGATAGTCAGGACAAGAAGGCGAGGTAACTGGATGAAGAAACATGGAGTATTTGGAAAGGCTGTGCTAAAAAGGCCTGGAACTGCCGCATCATGTGATCAGCGAGGAGGCAGCTAGAGCGGTTGTGAGCAAAGCTCAATGATGACCTATGCTGATGGGGAGCTATGTAGTGGGCAGAATCATGACAGTGGGCCACTTTGTTCTTTTTTCTGCTATCATTTACTATGTTATTATCTGTATGTAATTAAGAAAAATAATCTGAAATAAAAGTGATAATAGAAATCTTGTAAAGTACGTCATTGACTGGATCATCACATGGATAATGTGGTGACCAGTACTGCACACAATACTCAAGATGAGGATGCACCAAAGAATGATACAAAGGCATTATGATATTCTCTGTTTTATTCTCCATTCCTTTCTTAATAATTCCTAGCATTCTGTTCCTAGCATTCTACTCGCGGCAGAGAAGTAAGCCTTGGGGAAGCCCTGCTAGAAAAAAAACTGCAGATTCTGCCTACCCAGCTGTAGCTGACTGGGAGGTGAGCTGGTGACATTTCTCAGGAGCGACATGCTGCCACTTTAAATCTCATGGCAGAGCGGCGCACCTGCCGCTGCTGGCACAACGTCTAAGCTTCGCGTGCGGCTTTGCCCGGCGAAGACTGGTGGACTGGACATTGTTTTGGGTTTCAAATTCTGGCTTTTACCTATCTCCCTTGAGGGATGGGGAGAAAGAGGAAAGCTAAGATTTTTGCTCTCTCAGCAGTAGCGTATAAGGGCGCTATGGACGATCATGTACTACGGCTGGTGGAAACGCCAAATGAGGATGGAGAGGGGGCATCATTTGCTGCCTCCTTGAGTCCCGGCGATGGGCCGTCATACCCTCCACAACCTTTGATGACATTAAATGAAGGTAAACAGACATTAGAAAATTTACCAGTAAGTGGGGGGGCTACTGTGAAAGATAGCCCTGACCCAAGGTCTGGCCAGTTAACAACTAATCTAGTGTTGCTTATGGGGAGTGAAACTGAAAGTGGGGTTATGGATAGGCAAGGAGTAATGCCTACCAACCCACCAGACAATGTAACCCTTATAGATTTAAGGGAAATGTTATCAAAAGTAGATCAAAATGTTTTGCAAATGAATATATCATTAACATCTATTGTTAATAAAAATAAATTACTAATTGATGAACAAGTTAAGAGGTTTTCTTGTATAGAGAAAGATCTTGGTACCTTGACATCAAAAATACAGTTGTTACAGGAAACTGGGACAACTCATATAAAGGATAGTTTAGTTATCCATAAGGAAATAGAAAATATTGAAAATAGGATTAGAATAAAAAATCCACAGGTAGTGAATTTCCCACAAACCCATTTACTTTCTGCAGTGGAAATGTTTAAAAAGTATTTGAAGGATTATCCATGATCCCAATTTTTTTTTCTAATGACTTTTACCGCCACACGGACCGTATTTTAACTAAGTTCCTCTGGAATAATAAAGTCCCCAGAATCACTTTACATAAGCTGAAAGCTGCGAAGTCTCAAGGAAGTGTTAACTTTCCTGACTTCTGCTCATATCATCTTGCTTTCATCCTTCAGCAAAGTTTTCACTTATTTAGTTTGGAAGTTCATACGGCTGACAAACCTAGCTGGCTTCCCATTGAGCACTCTCTTATTCGCCCATTTCCAATTCTTACCTTTCCGGGTATGCTCCTTTCTACTCACCACTCATGGAACAGAATACTGAGTTCCTTACACAAAGCAATGAAGGAATTTGACGCTTTATGCTTCTGAGACAAACCTACTTGGTCAAACTCCCAGTTGTTCCCTATATGGAATAATAATAAGATTAGAATAGATGGCCATCCTATTAACTGTCCTATATGGCAAGCCAAAGGAATTTGGTTTCTCTCCTCCGTTATCTCAGATGGAGCCATAATTCCATTCTCCTCCATATGATCCCTTTTCCAACTCCCCTCCACGCAATTCTATGCCTGGCTGCAGCTTCGGGAAGCAATTAAGGCTCTGAGCTTACCTAATCCGAGACTTGAACAACCACCCTACCTTATATCATTCTTTGAGGAAGTGGGAACCCGAGGGCACCTCGCTTCTAAACTATATAAGCTCATTAAGGGTTTCTCTATCTCCCCTTCTGTCCCAGCATTGCTAAAGGTATGGTCCTTTGATCTCCAGTTGCAACTCTCTACTGAGGTATGGACCTATGTCTGGTCTTCCTCAGTGCGTATCTCTTTATCCACCAGCATGACCCAGACTTCCTTTTTTATTCTACATAGAGCTCTCTGGACCCCGTGGAAACTTCATAAAGCTAAGCTCCTCCCCTCCCACACATGTTGGTCCTGCATGGCGGAGAAAGCTACTCTAGATCATATGCTCTTCTCCTGCCCGCTGATTTGGTCAAAAATATCCTCCATGCTCTCACTTCACATACCTATTTCGTATGCCTTGATAATACTAAAAGGGGCCCATCCTGAGCTAGGCCTACCACTCCCACATCGGCGGTTAGTAGATTTTCTTCTCCTTGTAGCCTTACATAATATTACCTCTAATTGGAAGAGAAGTGAATTACTTTCAGAGAATTTGTGGTAGAACACGGTTTGTTTGTTTATTTAGCAAGTTCGAAAGAGCAATGGCCATCAAATACAACTGGCTGGCTAAATGGAATCTGATGTGGAAACCCCTTGACAATTACACTCCATAATTATTACAGGAACATCGCTATCTCTGTGCTGTCACCACCGGGGACAACAGCTTTGATGCTCCTCTCTTTTTCTGACCTTCTCTTTCCCTCCCTCCCCTTCTTAGTATTTTCCACCTATCTTCCCTTCTCTCTTTTCTCTAACCTCTTCCTTTTCACATTCTGCCTTTATGATTTTTTTTTCCGTGTCCTAGATTATTCTGTAAGTTACTGATTTGTTGCTCTTTCAAATATAAGGTACGGTATCTATGTCAATGATACTTTGTATGTTACTTTCTTGTTATGACATGCACTTGATATGCTTAACTGCTTTGTTATGCAACTTCACTAATAAAAATATTACAACTTAAAAAGTATTTGAAGGAAATCCTTTCATATAATGAAAAGGATTTACCAGTAATTTCAAAAATTTTCTATTTCCCTAAAAGAACTGAGAAAAAATTGAGATTCAAAATGGGCAAGTTGTTGAAATATCAAACATTGGGGTAACTACGTTCCTTGAAGAATCAGTTGATATAATTGAAAATAGAAACCCTTTATTTGTTTCTTTCCAACTCCAAACTGATAAAGAGAAAATATTTAAAAATTATTTTCAGTTTAGACATGTGAATTTTAGCGGACAAAAAGTATATGTGTTTCCAGATCTCTCCAGAGCTACACAGGCCAGAAGGAGACATTTCCTGTCTCTGAAAAGTAGATTAGTTGCCCTAGGGGCAAATTTTTTTCTTAAATATCCCTGTTTATGTTATATAACTTTTCAGAGGAAAAGATATAGCTTTTCTGATCCGCTTCATTTAGAAACTTTTTTAGTTGATAAGAGCACAGGAGGAGATGGAAGAGACGACCAATAAAGAATGTAATAATACCCTCTTCTCTTTCTCTGTGATTTAATTTCCTTTTATCATATTTGTATAAATAAATGTTTATTTGAACTTCCCCCAATTATGGATTTTGAAAGCAGTTATGGATTATTTGTTATAATTATGTAAGAGATGTAACTGTTTATTTTCAATTGCCTGTAATTTTTGTTAAAAAATGTAATGAAAATTAATAAAGTATAAATTAAAAAAAAAAAAGAAGAGGGAAGAGGACTGAGTGAGAAGATGAATGACAGAGGGGAAGGAAGAGGGTGAGAGACAGAAGGGAAGGGGATTGAGTGACAGAGGCATGGGAAGACGGTGAGAAGGGAAGTAAAAGATGGGAATGAGAAGGAGGAGAGGGTAAAAGGGTACATGAATGTAAGTGTTCATGTGAATGAACATATGTGTATATGAGAGAGAAAGGAAGAAGTTTGTGTGTTTTCTCTTCTCTCCTTCCCCCTATTAATCCACTACAATCACAGGGTGACTGGAAATGAAAAGTTTCCAGGTATGGAGTGGTGGGAAATTTTTTTATCCTTATTAATTTTAATTATTGGGTATTTGATATGTCTGTTTTGAAATATTTAATTGATTTTTGGGAAATATTTAAAGTTTGTTATCCTTTTTCTTCTTAATTATTAGATACTGTTCTATTTGTCATTTTTGTGTGTGGTTTACTCAATGTTATGATTGATGATTTATATTTCTTGGTTTTGTTTTATGAGGAATGGTGATATTTCTGGTTTTTTTTGCATTATTGCATGACATATGAGTCTGGCTTTCAGTGGTTTCCAGTTCAGTTTTTTGTCTGCACCTTTCTATTTATACTTTATGGCCTTTTTATTATTTCATGAGGGTCTGTCTGTGTTCTGCATTTGTGACTGAGGTGAGGTAGTCTGCTGGCCAGGAAAGCGCTGATGTGTTTGGCAGTCTGCAGGTCTTCCCTGCAAACCGACAAACTTACCTCCAGCCCTAAGCCATGATCAAGAACTCACAACACTGGGGAGGACCCCCCCCAATACAGATGTGTGGCAGGCTACCGCATTTAATCAGGCCCAGCATGACTCTGGAGGAAAAGTCGCCAGCTCCCAAGATAGCTGCCCCTAGCCACAGGCATGCCCAACCTGGGCCCATGGTGGGAAATTCCCTGTTGTGCTCCTGGATGACATCAGGAGCCTTGATCTATAAAAGGCCCATTCATTCTGGAATCCAGGCCTCAGCAATAGGTGCCTCAGTGTTCCTGGTCTTTGTCTATTCCGTTCCAGGCCTTTGAGCCTTCTGTTCCAGGCCTTTGAGCCTTCAATTCCAGTGGTCTTCGTTCTCCATTGCGCAGTCAACCTACATTTATTCCATGGCTTCTGTCTTCTTGCTTGCCCGCGTGGGCTATTACTGACCTCCCTGCCTGCCCATCCTTCCCTTGGATTTATCTTTGGTACTAATCTCAGCCTGTTTCCTGGACCATGCAGTCTTCCAAAAAAAATGGTTAATGAAATCTTCCAGGATTTACTGTATGTCTGTGTAGTCATGTACCTTGAAGACATCCTAATCTTCTCTCGAGATCTCAGCACCCATTGTAGGGACATACGCATATGGTTCTTCAACATCTGTGAGAAAATTTATTTGCTAAACAGGAAAAGTACCTGTTTGAAAAACAGAGTCTGCCCTTCTTGGGATACATCATGTCAAATGAAGGTTTCCATATGGATCCCAAAAAGGTAAAGGCCATTCAGGATTGGCCTTGTCTAGTAGGACTTTAAGTCCTGCAGAGGTTTTTAGGATTCGCCAATTATTACCAATTCATCCTGAATTGCTCTAAATAGCACTGCTGCTAACCATTCTCACCCATAAGGGAGCTAATACGAAGGACTAGCCCCCCAAAGCTATCACAGCATTCCAAGGGCTAAACGATGCTTTTCTGAAAAAACCCATCTAGACTCTACATGTCCATTCGTTCTTGAGGTGGATGCATCTATGTTGGGAGTAAGGGCAGTATTAAGTCAACATTCACCTGGAGGGATCCTTCACCTCTGTTCGTTTTTCTGAAAGACGTTCTCTCCCACAGAATGCAACTCCAACATTGGTGACAGAGAACTCCTAGCCATAAAGTAGCCCTAGAAGAATGGCACCATTTGCTTGAGGGTGCCCAACACCATATTACTATATACACTGATCACAAAAATCTCAAACATCTTCACCACAATTAGCAATTAAATGCAAGAGAAGTGCTCTGGTACTTTTTCTTTGTGCATTTTGACTTTGAACACCGATGCTCCCTCTCACGCTCCTTCCAGACCAAGGATGTCCCAGAGTCACCTAGGCACATTACTGATCCAGCCAAAATCCTATTGGCTATCTCCATGACTGCCTCTCCAGGGAAGGTGGTCATACCTTCCCGACTACATGAAAAGATTTTAAAATGGTCCCATGACTCCCATGTCGTAGTTCATCCCTGACGGACCTGGACCCTTACACTGCTTCAACAATATTACTGATGGCTTCAAATGAAGCAAGATGTCAAGGCTTATATGGATTTGTGCCCCACCTGTGCATAGCAGAAAACTCTGTCTGGCCGACCCTAGGGGCTGTTACAGCCATTACCAGCTCCCAGGGAACCCTGGACCCACTTGTCCACGAAGCTCATTGTAGACTTTTCCCTCTCAAACAGTGTCACTGTAATTTGGGTAGTCATAGATCGTTTCTTAAAAGTGGCCCACTTTGAACCACTCCTGGGCCTCCCTTCTGCCCTGGAGTTAGCATGGCTCTTTATGCTCCATATGTTCCATCTACACAGCCTGCCAAAACACATTTTATCAGACCGAGGTCTAGAACAGGTAAATGTGAATCGGTTATTTACTCTTTCTGATAATAGAAGGATTAGGGGGCACTCCATGAAGTTAGCATGGGGCACATTTAAAACTAATCGGAGAAAGTTCTTTTTCACTCAACGCACAATTAAACTTGGAATTTGTTGCCAGGGGATGTGGTTAGTTCAGTTAGTGTAGCTGTGTTTAAAAAGGATTGGATAAGTTCTTGGAGGAGAAGTCCATTACCTGCTATTAATTAAGTTGACTTAGAAAATAGCCACTGCTATTACTAGCAACAGTAACATGGGATAGACTTAGTTTTTGGGAACTTGCCAGGTTCTTATGGCCTGGATTGGCCACTGTTGGAGACAGGATGCTGGGCTTAATGGACCCTTGGGTCTGACCCAGTATGGCATGTTCTTAAGTTCACTGCTAAATACTGGCGCTCACTTTGCAAGAAATTCAGCATCACCTTGAACTTCATGACAGCATATTATCCACAAGGAAATGGACAAACAGAATGCATTTACTGCATGCTCAAGACTTTTCTATGGGCCTATGTTAATGAGCACCAGGATAATTGGGGCGCTCTCCTATCCTGGGCTGAATTCTCACATAATACCCACATCAGTGATGTGACAGGATCCTCAGAATTTCAAGTGGTTTATAAGAAACAGCCATTACTACCCCTGATACTCCCCATGGCAGTACCCTTTCCTGCAGCCCAGTTATCCACCCAAGAACTCCAGAAGCTTTGGACACACACCAAAGTCCTCATCTAAAAGGCCGCAGTTAAAGCCAAAAGGACTACTGATGCCCACAGAAGTTTTGCTCTCCAATTTAAGCCAGACATATATGCTTAAGAGTGCCTTCCATGGGCCTAGTTCCACGTTATATCTGTCCCTTTCCAATACTTAGCCGGATTGGACCCAGAATCTACCAGCTAATACTGCCGCCAACACTGGGCATACATAATGTCTTCCACGTATCACTGCTAAAACCACTAATTCTCTCCTTGCCCTCTAGAGCGCCTCCAGAATCGCGAGAAGTGAACAGCAAGGTTCACACCATTATGAAGTGGAGGAAAGTCTGGATGCTCGGCGGAAAGGCAAAAAAAGTGGAATATCTCCTCTTGTGGAAAAGATATGGCCCTGAAGAGAACTCTTAGGAACCTGCTTCCAACATTGTGGATCCCAACTTACTGAAGGATTTCCATGCACATCATCCTCAGAAACCAAGACTTTCGGAGAGGGGGCTTAAGGGGGTACTGTTGCGCTTGGTGTTCCGTGGGTCTGTTCTGTGAACTGCCACACATACCTCCAGGCCAGAGCTGTGACAAAGAACTCCTGATGCTGGGGAAGGGCCCCCCCCCCCCCATACGGATGGGCAGCAGGCTGCTGCACTTAATCAGGTCCAACACAACTCCGGAGGAAACACTGCTGTCTTCAAAGATGACCGCCCCCTGGTGAGCTCGTGCATCCAATCTGCCGCAACTTAAAGGGCCTGCGGCAGGAAATCCCCTGTGGTGCTCCCAGATGGCATCAGGAGCTTTGGTCTATGAAAGGCCCATTCACTCTGCAATCCACTCCTAAGCAGTAGGGGACCTATTTCCGAGTAGAGTGAATTGCCTCAGTGTTCCCGTTCTTTGTATCTTCTGTTCCAGTGGTCTTCATTTCTTTTGTGTGGTCAGCCTTCATTTCTTCCATGGCTTTTGCTCCTCATCTGCCAACCTGTGCTATTCCTCACATCCCTGCCAGTCTGTCCACCCCTCCTTCCCTTGGATGGATCTTTGATACTGACCTCAGCCTGTTTCCTGGACCATGCTTGAACTCCACCTGCCACTGACCACTGCCTGTTATCTGACCATGCTTGAACTCTGCCTGCCTCAGACTCCGGCCTGTTATTCAACCATTTCTACATATCTTCACCTTGTCAACAGAAGTCTCCGCCTAAGCCCTGCTGGCCACAATACCCAAGGGCTCAACCTAAGGGGAACGTGGGCTGTTATAAGGGAAGCTCCAGTTGGGCCTCTGCCTCACTTAACTCCACCAGTTGACGATGGGGACCAGCAGAGCTCCACCCTGCAGGTTGTGCCAACTCCACCTCGGTCCAAGGGTCCATGTCCACAATAAACACCTTGTACCGCTTGGGTTGAAGGTTTTGCTGATTTTGGTAGAGGCTGGGATTCATGACTGAAGGGGGCTATCCTTGGGTGCTAAAAATGATGGTGCTTAAGCCTGCTGGATAGTGAAATACTTGTAAGTGTTAGGGGTTTGATTGCTATGTCAAGAAGCTCCAAGGCAGGGATTCCCATTCCCTGGTCCTTGCTGCAGTTGATAACTTGTAATACGGCCCCAGCACAAAAAGGTTTGCCCATCCCTGCTGTAGAGGAAAGGCGAGATAGGGGAGACATGATAGAGACATTTAACTATCTCGAAGGTTTCCATGCACAGAAGGCGAGACTTTTTCAATGGAAAGGAGGCTGTAGAAGGAGGAGTCATGGGATGAAGTTGAAAGGGGGTAGACTAAGGAGCAATTTTAGGAAATATTTCTTTATAGAGCAGTGGATGCATGCACCTCTCACAAGAGGTGACAGTAACAAAAACAGTATTTGAATTTAAGAAAGCATGGGATAAATACAGGGAATCTCTGAAGAAGAGCTAGGAATTGTAAAGCTAAATTAGTTGGGCGGATGGATAGACTAGATAGGCCATACAACCTTTTTCTGCCGTCATGTTTCTACTAAATGCTATTGCACAGGAAATGTAATATGCTTGCTTTAAGATCAGTTTGTCTTAGTGCTCATGAAATATATCAAACTAAAAGCACTGGAAATTGAAGTTTTATTCTATCACCATGGCAGCAAGTTTGTAATGTATAGGCATCTTTCTTCGTGACTGGGAAGGCAACATATGTTTCAGAAGAATTTGACAGCTCTACAGGGATTTGGTATAAAGAGGATTCACTATACTTAGAAGTCCTGCGCACAATTTAATTTTGGGGTATAAGCAGTACTATAAAGTTCAAAAAGCCCACAAGTCAGCATAATTTTGAAATAGCACAACTTTTGGCTAAGGATTAAATTCCCTGTTCCTTCTGGAAGGGAAAATTTCCACTTATAAACTATGCAAGCAAAATGTGCACAAAAAGGAACAGTTCTGAAAACACAGTGGGCCTTTTGCCCAATTCTTAAATTTAGCATTTATGAGCAAAAATCCCAGCCTGCTTTTGAAGGAAAGTTTTGCTTGCATAATTCTCTGGAAATGCTTTCCTTTCCAGAATTTGCAGTAAATAAAAAGCCATGCTATTTCAAAACTGTGAAAGCAAACTAACTTGCATGCTTTTATTTATTTATTTTGCTCTATGTTTACCTAATCCTTAAACTGGGCCCTGTCTTTAATTATCTCCTTACAGTACTGTTTTAAACTTATTACTACAATTGTAATCCTACACAACTATTGCACTATTGTATCATTACATATTTTCAAAACTTAATTATTTTTCCTTCATAAAAAAGTAAATGAAGCTTTCGGAGGACTCCAACCACTGTTAGACATAAACAAAGCACTGCTGCTACTTAACATGAAACCAGCTGTCAAGAATCAAGTCAACAGTGAAAAAGCTATGATGCAAGTAAAATTACTTTGTGTGATTTTGTCTCTTCAGCTGACAAGGCTTTCTGAGATGGGATTCTATCTCTTAATAACAAACAACTTCTGTCATACTGTTCACATCATTTCAGTTTTACCAATCAATAGTGTCAAAACTGGTTTAATGCAGCAGCAGAGAAAGAGTTAAAAGAATGATTGATCAGCACTGGTAATAAAATGTATAACCGAGGCAACTTTGACTGCCTGAGACCTTGCATGCCACACAAAGCACAAAGAGCCCATATTTGAGTGGAAAATAATAAAAAGCTACAGCTTTATTAAATCCCTGACAGGGAAGTCTAACTTATGTATCCGAACCTTAGATAAATATTTGCATATGCATTTACAATGACAAGGCACCCTTAGAACCATTGGCCTGCCCCAAGCAAGCAAGATTGAGGGTCCTTATAAAGTAGGGGTGGGCAAATCCGGTCCTCGAGGGCTGCAAACCAGTCGGGTTTTCAGGATACCCCTAATGAATATGCATGAAATAGATTTGCATACAACTTGAGGCAGTGTGTTTGCAGGTCTCTCTCATGCATATTCATTAAGGATATCCTGAAAACCCGACTGGTTTGCAGCCCTCGAGGACCGGAATTGCCCACCCCTGTTATAAAGGCTTCCATGCAATCTACCCAGTACAAGAAAGACTGCCAGCCCCTCAAATCTATAACATGGCTTCTTCGGAAGTCACCAGTTTGTTGCCACACTGGAGTCTACTGCCCAAGTGAAAGACGACCCCAGCTGTTCGTTAGGAACTTTATTGCAGATGACACTGCTCAACCATCCCTCCAAGACGTGAGTACCCCGCCATGGGGCTCGAGTAATTCAGCCATGGGCTTGCCTGGATCTCCCCCTCTAATACTCTAGCCATGACCATGTTGGCACTACAACCTGTCTCTTGACTTCTCAGCATTAGCTCAATGCTCACACTATTGCTAGCTTTAAGGTACCAAGAAATAAATCCTCTCCTCTGTCACAGAGGTGGATGCCACCCAATTAGAACAAATCAGCACAACTGTTGAAATCCCAGTTTTGTCTGTGTACCCCACCGTGTCGATGGACTAACTTTCTAACCTGTCTGTTGATCTTGGCAACCTCTCCAAGCACAGCGCTTGACCAAAGTCAGCAGTGGCAAGGGATAACCACAGACTACAATATGTGGCTGCCAGATAGCCAGGATATGAGGAGTATGATGTAATTTCTGATGATATTGACCAGCTGCCAGCCAGACAAATCACCCAGATAAATGACAACAGTATCTGGGCAGGCTGATCCAAGCAATGGCCAACTCATGCCAGAAATAAAGGGGTTCCAGTGAATTCCCCTCCACCCAAATCACAGCCTTGTGATTTGGGTGGAGCACAGCCAAAAGACTTGTGGGCTTTTTGAACTTTATAGTCTTAGATGCATGCCTGACACATCCTTCAGCCTAGAAGGCAAATTAATGCCCCATGATCCAAACTGTTCATTATCACCTGTTGATATCTGCAATGAGAAAGAGGGGTAGATTGGGAAAGGTCAATGAAAACCTGTACTGGGGTGCAATTCATCTATCTGACACAGGAAACATAAGCATCCAAGTGCTACCTTCCTATCTTCTGAAAGGCACCCTCTGTCAAAACCCAAGATAGTTGCACTAGAGGTGTCCAGATCTTGAAGGAGTGCTGGCCACACCATCATGTGTGTAACTCCGCTGCCTCCAAATCTTAAGGATCACCAAGAGCAGGAACCTGCTCAAGAAGAACCACTGCACTTTACTAAGTATTACTGTCCATCTGTAGATGGTACCAATATGTATTCCTTCACTTTCTTGAATGGGCATGTAACTAGCTCTGGAACCTCTGTCAGCATAATGAGCTCACTCTTGCACATTTGATTCATTTTGAACCAATATATGTATTGTCACAGTTTGCCTTTGTCAATAATATCCCAGAAGCTAGGAGATGGGAATTTTTGTTCCCCCCCCCCCTCCCCCCCACATGCTGAGGTTATGAGCTCCCCTACCCTTAGAGTGGTGAAAAACACCAAGGAGAATGTCACCTGGAGAGAGTGCAACCTCAAAAGCTGAGGAAGCCACTGTGGGCAAGAATAGGTGGTTATGTGTGACAGGCCTTCGGGTGTCCAGTGTCAAGCCAGCCTCCCAAGCTCAGCCTGTCATGACCCACTTAACTACAAATCATATTGCAGAGAAACTACCCTTGCACCTTGAAAAATGAGGCCAGGCCAGCAAAAAGCAAGCGATCAAGGCCCCTGAATAGAGATAACTGTTTGGCGAAGACAATGCATTCTACTATCGGTTATTTGGGAATCTGGCCTTTGTGCCAATCTCTTTCCTGCAAAAAAAAAAAAAAATTAGGTGCTTGAACCCCCAGATGTAAAACATCCAAGTTGAAGGTGCCACACATTTGTGCAGCAGGCCTGATGCTTCCAAAGTCCAAATACCCAAAGGTAATTCAGGACCATGGTTCCAGTTGCCTCTACTCTAGATGCCTTCTTCCTGAGAAAGAGCATCTTTAATCTTGTTTTGTAGATCTAGGACATATTTCACACACACAGTATGTCCCAAAATATCACCTTCCTATTGCTCTAGTGGTGCCCCCAAACATGTAGGGCCCAACAATATGCCCCATAGCCAGCTGAGCAGACAGCTTGGCCTGGATCACACTAGCAAAATTTGAAGCAAATGCGCATTAGGTATCACTGGTGCCCTTAATGGCCATCCCTAAAGTTAGACAGCAATGTAGCCACTGCCTCCTCATACAATCAGGCTAACCACCATCTATTCCCACAAGACCGGAATTGGGGCTCTCAACAAATACACCCCATCGATTCTCTGTATCACTCCATGGTGAGACCGCACCTTGAATACTGTGTACAATTCTGGTCGCTGCATCTCAAAAAAGATATAGTTGCTATGGAGAAGGTACAGAGAAGGGCGACCAAAATGATAAAGGGGTTGGAACAGCTCCCCTATGAGGAAAGACTAAAGAGGTTAGGACTTTTCAGCTTGGAGAAGAGACGGCTGAGGGGGGATATGATAGAGGTGTTTAAAATCATGAGAAGTCTAGAACGGGTTAATGTGAATCAGTTATTTACTCTTTCCGATAATAGAAAGACTAGGGGGCACTCCATGAAGTTAGCATGTGGCACATTTAAAATTAATCGGAGAAAGTTCTTTTTCACTCAATGCACAATTAAACTCTGGAATTTGTTGCCAGAGGATGTGGTTAGTGCAGTTAGTGTAGCTGTGCTTAAAAAAGGAACGGATAAGTTCTTGGAGGAGAAATCCATTACCTGCTATTAATTAAGTTGACTTAGAAAATAGCCACTGCTATTACTAGCAACAGTAGCATGGAATAGATTTAGTTTTTGGGTCCTTGCCAGGTTCTTATGGCATGGATTGGCCACTGTTGGAAACAGGATGCTGGGCTTGATAGACCCTTGGTCTGACTCAGTATGGCATGTTCTTATGTTCTTAATTCCGCCCCCCCCCCCCAAAGGGGCCCTCTTGATACCCCTTTCTTGGATGCTTACTATTGGAGCATATGACCATGCAGGTAGCACAAATATGTTTATATTTATAACCGACAACACACATCAGCAGTGGCAGAGGCACTCAGTCCCTGACTGAGGGTACTGGAGGTGCGGCTCTGACGCTACCCTGTCAGCACCCCGCATATCATGTGTTTAAGTCAAATCTCTACGTTGTGCGATCCCCATGACATTTCAAGGACAGTGGCCATTCTCTATGTAAAAGACTCATCACAGTTTATCCTGGCAAACCTCTCATATTTATAGTGAGCGTTAATGATATCTAGATATGGCCATAGTACATCTATCTGAGAGGCTGACGATGATCACCAACCTGCTGTATGAGCGCACCAACTGAAAATATTTTGTGGCTTGTGCTTTTTACTATTTTTCTTTTGTTTCCCTTTCTTTTCATGCCCTTTAAGCAAGGCAAAGATGTATTGTTGGTTACTAATGCAGTGCCACAGTGAACGTAATATCCCTTTCCATAGATGCTTAGAATTTATATGTGAGTGGAAGCAAGGCACTGCAATCGCCTGTGCAGTCTCTGCAACTGAGGCAATCTGGGAGCTGGAAGAACTCAAAATCTGCTTTCACTGCTAGAGGACCCAGAGCTGGATGACTTCTCCTGCTTCTACATCTGCATATTCTCTTAAGATTTCTTTTCCAAGACCCTTTCAACTCTTGTAGCCTTCCCCAGTACCTGTCTCACCTGCTCATGATGCTGGCACTTGCTGGGTAACTTTGTCTATTTGTTGAGATGACCCCACACTGAGCACCATTAGCTGTTCTCAAAGCTGTGAGGCTTGGGCAACCAGTTGCTTCAATGCCAGTTGTATTTTGTGAGTTGACATTCCAGCTTCACTCTTATATGGGAATCAATCTCCCTCATTATTTCAACATCTGAATAGCTGCAGGGTGCTAATGTCCCCAAAACGCAATGGCACATAATGCTGCCCTGTACCCAAACCCCATGGCCATGTCATGGTATGCTGTGTGCCTGTCTGCACTGGCATGGGTATTTCTACTGTGCCAGAATCAGGAGAGGGGTCACCTCATGGCCTGGTATCTGCCAACTGCCCTGCCCTTCTGGTAGCTAAGGTTACCCAGATCCTGTTGGTGTAGGGGTAGACCCACTACCCCAACCATGAGACCTATCCCTTCCTCTGCCTCGCAGTAGGGCCCATAGTGTTCTGATCTAGCCTCCACCTGGACCCTACATCCGGTGATCCCCGCCCCATTCCCCATTCATGATTTAGCCTGAGTCCTGCATCTTTATCTGGGAAATCTGAAGCCCTGCCCTACACCTCCTTGCCAACACAGCCTCTTGCCCCTACCCTGAGTATTCTTCTTGCCAGCAATTGTGGGGCTGCCTCGACGGTGAGTTTCCTCACCATCTCGGCATAATCAGCATGGTGTGTGACTCCATGAGAGACATTCACATTACAGTGCAATAGTTGATGAGCTGGAACTGCCAGTTTGGACTGATGAGGCATTCAAGGATGTGGTACTTTGAGAATCCTGGCTTCCTAACCAGAATTTAACCCTGAAGGTTGCAGGACTCACTTGTGGCTAGCAGCAATGATGAAGCAGGGGAGAATGATCCGCAGGGCAGCTGGAGCAGTGAAGGCCCCTTTTTATGCAACTGCAAGCTGGCCGAAGGTTTTCTTTTTTATTGTAGTTTTAAAGGCGGTCAAATGGCTTTGCTCAGATTGCTGAGGTTTTTTGTTTTTTTTAAATCAATGTGCTTATTGAAGCATATCTGGTTCTGGCATGGGAGGAAGGAGGAAAAGGCTGGGGCAAGAAACAACCCCCACTCTTATCCTCCTCTCTTGGGCTCTCCTGCTCCCCAAGCCACATAACCAATGCATATGAAACATTTATTTATAAATATTTGTCCAGTTATGGAAAGATGCAAATCCCTTGGTAGTGAAGAAACTCCACAACTCCCACTAGGTAATTTGTAAAGACCCTTGGTGCAGATGAGAAGGCAAAAGGAAGCAATTTCTACTGATAGTGGGATCTGTTCATCACAAAGCAAAGATACTTCCAGTGAGCCAGATGGATTGGGATGTGGGCGTAGGGGTTCTCCATGTCCAAGGCACCACAACCCTTTTGAGCTGAAACTACAGCAACAAGGTAAAATCTGGTGACTTTTCTGGGAGCAAATTTAGTGAGTCAATACCCTAGCCAGAATTTCTGTACCTACCCCTGAGAAAGGAAAATCAGGAAGACCTTAATGCTGCAAAGGTGGTGGTGATATTGGATGACAACTGGGGAGCAGTATGTAGAACTGAGAGTTTGTTGGCTTAGTCAATTTCTCAGTTGTGTTTATTTACTCAAAATGCAGCTTCTAAACCTGAAGAGAAGGCTACAAGGTTGGTCGAAATGGGGAACTGGCTGATTAAGGTGGGCTCTCAACTATTTGCTGTTCAGGGAGCTGGGGCAGCTCATATTAAGGACTCCTTACTTCTACATTCAAAAATGGAATCCCTTAAGGAATTTGACCAAGATTAAGAATTTGTAGTTTCTGAATTTCCTTAAAACTAGGCTCATATCCTCTCAGGAAATTTTTAGGATATTCTTGAAAGTCATATATAAAATTTCTGGTGAAGGAACAGTGGAGATTTCTAACATTTATTACATTCCGTCTGGAATGAGAGATGAGAATGTGTAAGAACATTTTGACACTATCACCACAGTTTGGACTTGTCATCTTTCTTGGAGTCTTCTCAAGATAAAATTTCAACTAGGGTGATGTTGTTAGTTACCTTTAATACTGAAATGGAAAAGAATTTAGTGTGGCAATTTTACTTTAAAAATAAAGATGCTTTATTTTGTGGTCAGAAAGTGAGAGTATTCCCAGATGTGGCTAGATGCACTCAGTTAAGGAGAAAAATTTTCTTCAGAAGAAAGTCCTGATACTTGCATTAGGAGAGCGCAGTTGCTTACCTGTAACAGGTGTTCTCCTAGGACAGCAGGATGTTAGTCCTCACAAAGTTTCTAGAAGCTTTGACCAACACACTGAGTATGCCCAGCATGCTGCTATCCACGCGTCCATGCGAGGTCCCCCTCCAATCTCGTAATATAGAGAAAAATACGAGCGAAAAATAAAAACAACAAACTGAAAGAAAACCCACCCCATGGGGAAATTGGCGGGATTCCTGAGAACTACCATCCTGCTGCCCTAGGAGAACACCTGTTACAGGTAAGCAACTGCGTTTTCTCCTAGGACAAGCAGGATGGTAGTCCTCACATATGGGTGAATATCAAGCTGCAGACTGTCCCCATGTACTGGAAATACCAACAGCGACTGAACAAGGTGCCAACAGGCACAACATAATTGAGGTGCTGTAGGCCAGCAGGGGACTGTCTGGTTCCCACAGAAGCACGAAGAACCGGGTTCAGGACTGGAACAGGTTGCGCAGGAAGGATTGACCGAAGGCACTGTCCTGGCATCCATCTTTGTCCAGGCAGTAGTGGACCGCAAACGTGTGAAGAGAGCTCCAAGTGGCAGCCCGGCAAATCTCGACAATGGGGACTGCATGTAACTGTGCCACCGACGTTGCCATAGCCCGCACAGAGTGAGCCTTCACTTTGCCGGCCAGCGGGAGGCTTGCCTGCGCAAGGCAAAAGGCAATGCAATCCACCAGCCAGTTTGACAAGGTCTGTTTACCCACAACCACTCCCAGCCTGGTGGAATCAAAGGTCATGAAGAGCTGGATAGACTGGCTATGGCCTGCAGTACGATCCAGGTAGAAGGCCAAGGCCCATTACAGTCCAAGGTAAGGAGAGCTCGCTCCCCTGGGTGGGAATGAGGTCTCGGAAAAAAGGTGGGTAAGATAAGATGATGGATGATTGAGATGGAAATCAGTCACGACCTTGGGCAGAAACTTAGGATGCATACGTTGGACCACACGATCGTGGAAGAACTTTGTGTATGGAGCGTATGTGACTAACGCCTGAAGCTCGCTGACCCTACGAGCCAAAGTCATCACCACCAGGAATATGACTTTTCACATGAAGAACTTCAGATCACAGGACTGCAGCAATTCAAAAGGAGAGTGCATGAGCCATGCCAGGACCACTTTGAGGTCCCAGGATGGAACCAGAGGCCACAGCGGGGGCTTTAGCTGGAGGAGGCCCCACATGAAGTGGCCCACTAAGGGTTGGACCAAAACGGGCATGCCAGCGACCTCTCGAAGGTACACGCTGACCGTGATGAGATGCATCCTGGCCAAGCTTGTCTAAAGTCCAGGCTCAGACAGATGCCAGAGATAGTCCAACAGCTGGGAAGGGGGCATGAGAAAGGATCCAAATCATGACTCAAACACCAAATGGAGAATCTTTTCCACTTCAAGCTGTAGCACTTCCTGGTGGAAGGCTTTCGAGATGCCACCAGGACCTGGGAGACACAGTCCGAAAGCCCCAAGGGCTGGAGGGCTACACGCTCAACATCCAAGCCATGAGGGGCCAGCACCCAGAGGTTGGGATGGTGCAGGGTGCTCCAATTTTGTGAGATGAGATCGGGTGCTGTCCCCAGTTGGATGGGTGCTCACGCTGACAGGTCCCACAAGAGTGGATACCAAACATGTCAGGGCCACGAAGGCGCTACAAGTATCATGGTTCCCCCGTCTTGATGAAGCTTCAGCAGAGTCCTCGGGAAGAGCAGTAGAGGGAGGTACGCATACAGCAGGCCCTTCCCCCAGTGGAGGGAGAAGGCATCGCAGGCTGGAAGACCGTCCCCCGGCACCAGGGAGCAGTACTTGCTCTCCTTGTGGTTGAGTGGGGAAGCGAAGAGATATACATCTGACATACCCTACCGGTGAAAGAGTGCGGCCACTACCTCTAGGTTGAGGGACCACTCGTGTGGTTGGAAGGAACGGCTCAGGGTAGTCTGCTAGCATGTTGAGATGGCCCAGCAGGTAAGCTGCTCAGAGCGACATGTCCTGCAAGAGGGCCCAGGTCACACCTGCACCACCTTGTGGCAGAGGAGGGACGAGCCCCCATACTTGTTGATATACCACATTGCAACTTGGTTGTCTGAATCAAAACTTCCTTGGATGACAACTGGTCTCTGAATGCCCACAGGGCGTATCGGATTGCCTGCTCCAGGAAATTGATCTGACAGTGGGCTTCGGAGGCAGTCCAGAGGCCCTGCGTGTGGATATTGTTCACAAGGGCTCCCCAGCTGTGAGGGGAGGCATCTGTGGTGAGAATCACCTGAGGCGGAGGGGGCTGGAAGGGAAGCCCCCTTTCCAGGTTAGATAGATCTTCCCACCAGGAAAGAGACACTGTTAGATGATCTGTGATCAAGACAGGAGCCTTGAGATCCTGGGAAGCCTGCCGCCATTGGGACCATAGGGTCCACTGAGTATTCCTCATGCGGAGGCAAGCCAGAGGGGGTCACATGGATGGAGGCCACCATGTGGCCCAGAGGGTGGAGCAGCAGGCGAGCTGGCACCCTCCAACTGTTCTGGACAAAGGTGGCCAGCGAGGCAAGGGCGACTGCCTGGTCTTGGGGAAAGAAAGCCTTCGCTTGCACTGTGTCCAGTCTGGCACCTATGAAGTCTAACTGGGGAGAAGGACAGAGATGAGATTTGGGGAAGTTTATGATGAACTCCACCGTCTGCAGCGTCTGCACCGTCAAGGTCAGAGTATGCAAGACTCCCAGATGGGAGTCGCTTTTGACCAACCAGTTGTCCAAGTAGGGGAACAAGTGCACCGAGCAATCCTGAGGTAGGCAGCCATCACCGCTAAGCATTTGGTAAAAAAATGGGGGGGGGGGGGGGCCGATGCCAGCCCAAAGGGTAGCACTTTGTACTGGTAATGTGCTTTCCCCACCATGAAGTGGAGGTACTTGCTGTAGTTGGGGACAATTGCAATGTGTGCGTAAGCCTCCATGAGATCGAGGGAACAAAGCCAGTCTCCTCCTCTGCGGAGTGGGATCAACGTGCCCAGAAAAACCATCTTGAACTTTTCTCTTTCAAGAAACTCGTTCAATGCCCTGAGTTCGAGAATGGGGAGCAAGCCCCCATTCCTTTTCGGAATGAGGAAATACTTCGAATAGAACTCTCGGCCCTGTTGATGGTGAGGGACTGGTTCCTCCACACCTGCCACAAGGAGGGCGTCTAGCAGTATGACCTGATGGGAAGATAAACCCCAAGATGGACACGAAGAGAGGTCTCCGGGAGCCGGCTGAAGTTTAGATGGTACCCCTGGCGAATAATGGCAAGGACCCAGTGGTCCGACGTGATCTCTTCCCAGCGATGGGTGAAGGCAAGGAGCCTGCCTCCTCCATCAGGGGATCCGGTGCCAGGGGTACAGTTGACTGACTTTTGTTCCCTCGCAGTCAGTCAAAAGCATGTGGCCGAGGCTTGCTGGGGGGGGGGGGGGGGGGGGGGGGGGGGGTAGCTGGTGTCTGGGTGCTTGCTGCTGGCGAGGACAGCCCCTGAAACTGGTGTACGAGCCCGGGAGGCTGGAGGATAATACTTTCTCCGCCGATAAAAGGGCTTCCAGGAAACTGGCCTGGAAGATTTCCTGGCTGAGGACAGGCCTTCAGAGGCACTAGAGGACAGCTGTTGAAGGGTATCATGATGGTCCTTCAATTGCAGCACCACTTCCTGGACCTTGTCCCCAAAGAGGTTTTCACCTGTGCAGGTGAGGTCGGCCAGCCTATCCTGCACCTCCAGCTGGAGGTCAGAGGCCCAAAGCCACACCATTCTCCTGGCGCCAATGCCCACTGCTGCTACGTGGGCTGATTCTCAAAGACATCGTAGGTGGATCACACCTCATGCTTCCCTGCTTCGAGATCCAGCAGGGCAATGGCCAAGAGAGCCTCTTGCTGCTGTTGCAGCAGGCCTTCTGTGAAGTCCTTGACCCATTTCCAGAGACTGCCGTTATATTAAGTCATATAAAGCTGGTAGGCGGCAATATGGGCCACCAGTATGGCACCCTGGAAGATTTTTCTGCCCAGGGCATCAAACCACTAGGAGAAGCATATTGGACGGCTCCCTGCGATCTCTCGGCATCGATGGAACCAATGCAGGCATAGAGGGAGCAGACTTCAGCCCCCAAAAGTTTCTTCATCTTATTGAGGCGTGCCCGACACACTTTGGGTGTCATTTGGTTGCACAGACAGCACCCTGTGAACATCGCGTGAGGCCCCCAGGCAGAGGATGCAACCTCATGTGGGTCCATAATGGACATTGTCTGCGGGCACTGATGAAAACCGATTGATGCCATAAAAACACCTGGCATGCGGTCAATGACCGGTGGTCACCTTGAAGCGAGAAGTCTGGAATCGACCGCAAAGTTGGAAAAAAGGGCAGCAAAATAACCTACCAAACTGAAGAGGCACCGGCCGTGAAGGGGGACCCAACGAGGAATTCGGGAAACACTTAAAAAAATATCGAGAAAACAAGGAAACTGAAGAGCTCCACCAACCGCGAGACTGAAAAGAAGAGACTGAAGGGGGACCTCACGTGGACACACGGATAGCAGCATGCTGGGCATACTCAGTGTGCTGGTCAAAGGTTTGACAAAGGTTTGACAAAGGTTTGACAAAGGTTTTCCGTACCGGGCTCCATCGGATGATGTTACCCATATGTGAGGACTACCATCCTGCTTGTTCTAGGAGATCTACATTTTTCTTTACACTCTCATACAAGTACATGTTCAATTTGCAAGGTAAATATATGTTTTTCTGATTCTTCTCAAGTGGAGGATTTTCTTCAAGATAAAAACATAAAGGTCCTTATTCAAAAGCCATTTAGATGTATAACTCAGAAATTATGCATCTAAATGGCAAAATAATGGATAATTTCACTTCTTTCTCCATAGCAGTACTGAAGTGTAAAAGAAATTTACTTATCTGTAAACAGGGTTCACTGAAGCAGCAGGATGAATCAGCCATATCTTGTGGATGACATCATTCAATGGTGAGGACATGGACCCAGTTCTCAGTGTTTAGTAAAAGTCTTACAGAGCATGCATGGGAGATCCAGCATGTATGCTGCTTCATGAGCCCATCAATCTCTTCCAGGGCTTAAGCTTTAGCGAGGTAGCTGGCCCTCCATGGAGCCAGGAGGGTATTCAAAATAGCTGATTCATCCTGCGGTCTACAGAGAGCTCTGTTTAAAGTTAAGCAGACTTGTTTTTTCCATTGAAAAGGAGACATTAATCAACCATAATGCGTGGGGAGATCCAAGCTGCGGATTGCATTATGGAACAATATTTAAAAAAAAACATGGCCCTCCAGGTGCAGAATGGACTACTAGGTGAACAAGCTGCACAGAACTGCTTGTCCAAAGTTATTCTCTCTTTCTGGGACATGCTGTTCCTACATGAAGACCATTGATGACTAAGAAGCAGCTTTGTATGTGTTCAATGGAAGTGGTCCATAGGTGAGCCACTGAAGTCACCATGGCACTTGCTTGATGAGCCTTGACACAGCTTATAATCTGTAAGCCAGCCAGTGCATAACAGTGCGCTGAACAGTCCACTAGCCAATTAGACAAAGTTTGTTTGGCAACTGCCCTTTCCAATCTATTGGGATCAAAGAATATAAATAGGTAAGAAGCTTGATGATGAGGTTATGTCCTCTTTAAATAATATACAAAGACGCTCTTGCAAAGGAAGAATGAAGAGCCTGTTCTCCTCTGTGTGCATGCAGTCTTGGAAAGAAGGCTGGCAGCATAATATTTAATGTGGAAAATAGAAACCACTTTCGAAAGGAACTTTGGGTGAGTTCACAGAACAACCCTGTTGTGAAAAAAACTACAGGTAAGGTGAATATAAAACCAGAGCCTGTAATTCAATTACTCTTCATGCCAAAGTGACAGCCACATGATAACACTTTTGAGAGGTTCAAAAAGAGATTTCACGAACTGAAACACTAAACACCAATACACCTCCTATTAGGAGAACAGAACAAGCCAACTTGCTATAGATCCCCCCTATACACTAGTAAGATACCTCACATCAGTCACACATGCAGAACACAGACAGAATAAAGTAACCATAAAATATAAATAAACATGTAGACAAAAACTGAACTGGAAACCGTAACAAGCCAAACTATATGCAGTGAAACAATGGAAAAAATAGAAATACCATTCCTCATAAAACATCAAACAATAAAATAAAAAAATATAAAACAATCATAATAGTAAAAAACTAATAAAAAGGATACATATTTCAAAAGAGTCAATGAATAGAACATCAAACATTTATATTATTTATAAATGTATAGTCCGCTTATCTTAAAAACCAAGCGGATTCCAACATACATACTTCAGAACATAAATAAATCTTAAAATATGACATAAAACAATATATTAAAAAATGAATAAATAACATTAAAATGATGAAATCATCAATTAGAAGACACCCATAATACTCCCTTGAAAAATTAAAGCAGTTAGTAGTCCCGACAATATCATATCTATTTCTGTTGCTCATCACATACTGTATATGCCGAGCTCAGTACATAACATATAGTAAAAGCTCATATTGTCAATATACATACTCCCATATCTTAAATTATGAGTGCATTTAAGCAATCCTCAATATGCTTGGTTAAAATCTCATATAAAAATTATAAAATATTTCCCAAGCAGCAATAAAATATTTCAAAATAGCAGACATATTAAATAGCACCTAAAAATTAAAATGGTCAGAATAAAAAAATAAATACTCGCTTTCCATACCTGGGAACTTTCGATTTCCGGTCAGCCTGAGATTTCTGTGGATTAGGGGGGGGGAGGGGGGGAGGGGGTGGGAGGAGAGTAGGGGAACTTTCTCCTCCCTCTCTCTCACACACGTGTTCATTCATACTCATACATGTGCTTACATAAGAACATAAGAAATAAGAACATAAGAAATTGCCATGCTGGATCAGACCAAGGGTCCATCAAGCCCAGCATCCTTTTTCCAACAGAGGCCAAAACCAGGCCACAAGAACCTGGCAATTACCCAAACACTAAGAAGATCCCTTGCTACTGATGCAATTAATAGCAGTGGCTATTCCCTAAGTAAAATTGATTAATAGCCATTAATGGACTTCTCTCTCATACATACACACAAAGATGATGGCAGAAAAAGATAGTATGGCCATTCAGTCTGCCCATCCATCCAATTAATTCAGCCCCACTTCCTTAGAAATCCTCTGTATTTATCCCATGCTTTTTTGAATTCAGATATTTTTGTCTCTATCACCTCCACTGGGAGGCTGTTTCACGCATCCAACACCCTCTCTGTAAAGAAATATTCCGTAAAATGATTCCTGAATCTACCCCATTTCACTCTCATCTCAAGGCCCCTCATTCTAGAGCCTTGTTTCCATTGAAAAAGGTCCATCTCATGTGCATGGAAACCTTTGAGATATTTGAATGTCTCTATCATATCTCCTCTATTTTGCCTTTCCTCTAGGGTACACATGTCTAGATCTTTAAGTTTATCCCCATATGCTTCAGAACAAAGACCACTGACCATTTTAGTAGGAACCCTCTGCACCTACTCCATTCTGTTTATATCCTTTAGAAGGGGCGGTCTCCAGCATTGTACACAGTGTTCCAAGTGAGGTCTCACCAGGGAGCTATACAGGGGCAATATCACCTCCCTTTTTCTGCTGACCATTCCTCTCCCTGTGCAGCCAAGCATCTTTCTGGTTTTTACCGTCGCTTTATCAACCTGTTTATCCACTTTAAGATTATCACATACAATGACCCCTAGATCTCACTCTTCCTTTGTGCTTCGAAGAATTTCACCTCCAATACTGTATCTTTCTCTTGGGTTTTTGCATCCCAAATGCATTACTTTGCATTTTTTTTAGCATTGAATCTCACCTGCCAGACCTTAGACTATTCCGCGGGCTTCACTAGATCCCTCCTCATGTTTTCCACTCCTTTCTGGCTGTTCACCCTGTTACAGATTTTGGTATCATTGGCAAAAACACAACCTTTCCTGACAACCCTACCATTATGCCACTCACAAAAATGTTGAAAAGAACTGGCACAAGCAGCAGTCCCTGAGGCCCACCAGTAGTAACAACCCCATCCTCAGAGAAAACTCCATTTACCACTACCCTTTGTTGCCTCCCATTCATTCAGTTTAGAATCCATACCAAGGGTGCTCAATTTATGTCTCCCATCCATACACATGCTCTCACATACACACCCATGTACTCTCATACTTGCTCTTTCATGCACACACATATGCTCTTTTACTTGTTTTTACACACGTTCTCACACACACGCACTCTCACACTTGCTCTTTCACATACATACACACAACACATGCTCTCTTGTACATACACGTTCTCATCCACACAGATGCTTTCAGGTACACACACATAGATGCTCTCATACATGCTCACACATGCTCTCTCCTACATGCGTATACAAATGAGCTTTCTCACATCCACACCTATACACATGCTTTCTCACATGCACACCCACACTGTCTCCAGCTACCTCTCACTCATAGACTATCAATCATGCTTAAGCTCCCCTTTCAGTTGCAGGCAATCAGGGCCTCTTATTTTCTTCTGATACTGCTGGGCCTCATCTCTTCTTTGACCACTGATGGGTTGGGGACTGCCAGTAGCCACTAGACCTCTTCTTTTCTTCAGCTGTTGGGTGGGTGGAGTTCTGCCAGATGCTTGCATGCCCTTTGTTATTCTTTGGTGGCCAGTGGGTGAGGTCTCTGCTTTAATTTGGTCACCGCTGGGTTGGGTTCCACCTGAGACCTGCTGGCTGGTGTCTTTTCTTTAATTCTGTTGTCGGAAGGTTGGGCTCCTTTTTTTTTTTTAATTTAAGTTTTATTCAGAGAATTTTTATTCATAACATTACAACATACTCAGCATAATCTATTACACAAGAATCCTAAATGTATCCCTCATTCCCCCCTCTCAGTCCAAGCAGAGCTGCTTCTTTTCTTCAGCTGCTAGCAGGTTGGGTTCTGCCGGCAGCCACTAGGCCTCTTTTCTTCATTGATAGGTTGGGCCTTGTTTCACCTTCAGCCCCCAAGGGCATGTTATTTTCTGTACCTTTGAAGCTCCTTTTCTGGTTTGCGGGTGGGGAAACCTCCGTGGCTATGTCTATAACTAGGGTGAGATGGCTGCTGGAGGAGATATTTTGGGGGCACTTTTTGCTGCCTCATCCTGACTCATTATAGAACAGCTCCTGGGAATGGGTACGCGAATCGGTTGTTTACCCTTTTAAAAAGTACAAAGACTAGGGGACATGCAATGAAGTTACTAGGTGATACATTTAAGACAAATAAGAGAAAATACTTTTCTACTTATTTGCCGGTGTATAGGACACACTTTTTTCCCCTGAAAATAGGTGAAAAACAAGGAGTGCATCCTATGCACCGGCAATCCAAATTTACAGCGTCTGGGGGAGGGGGAGGGGGGGAGTGACGCGTTGGCGTCACTCTCCAACGCCACCACGTCACTCCCCTCCCACCCCACCGGACACTGTAAATTTGGATTCCCCCCACCAGAGGCTGTAAATTGATTCCCTGCGCCTCGCTCCCCGATTGGACGATGCGCCCTTGCTCCCCCCTCACCTCCAGTCGCTGTAAAAGTTGATTCTCCGTGCCCTCGCTCCCCGATTGGCTGGTGCTGGGCACACTATAAATGTTGATTCTCCGCGCCCTTGCTCCCCGATTGGCCGGTGCTGGGCAAAAGGGCAAGCCCCTTTTGCCCAGCACCGGCCAATTGGGCAGCGCACCCTCGCTCACCGAGTCACGCTGTAAATACTGATTCTTCGCGCCCCAATTGGCCGATGCTCCCTCACTCCCTGAGCCACTCCCCTCACTTCTGGACGCTGTAAAAGTTGATTTCTCCACGCCCTCATTCCCTGATTGGCTGGTGCTGGGCAAAAGGGGCTTGCTCCGGCCAATTGGGAGCGAGGGCGCGGGGAATGCTAGAGCATTCAGGACATTACACCATACCAAAACAGCGCACTAAGGGGCGGATTTTAAAACCCCTGCGCGCGTAAATCCTTCCGGATTTACGTGCGCCGGCGCGCCTATTTTGCATAGGCCGCCAGCACACGCAGAGCCCCGGGATGCGTGTACGTCCCGGGGCTTCCTGTCGGGGGCGTGGTGGAATGACGCGGCGTTCAGGGGGCGGGGCGCGGCGTTTCGGGGGGCGGCGACATGGGCGTGGTTTCGGCCCAGGGGCGTGGCCGCAGCCTCCGGAACAGCCCCCGGGACTGGACCACGGAGCGGGGCAGCCGGCCGACGCAGGCGTAACTTTGCCGACAAAGGTAAGGGGGGGGGTTTAGATAGGGCCGGGGGGGGGGGGGTGGGTTAGGTAGGGGAAGGGAGGGGAAGGTGGGGGGAGGGCGAAGGAAAGTTCCCTCCGAGGCCGCTCCGAAATCAGAGCGGCCTCGGAGGGAACAGGCAGCGCGCGCTGGGCTCGGCGCGCACAGGTTGCACAAATGTGCACTCCCTTGCGCGCGCCGACCCCGGATTTTATGAGATACGCGTGTATCTCATAAAATCCAGCGTACTTTTGTTCGCGCCTGCTGCGCGAACAAAAGTACGCACTCGCGCAAGTATTTAAAATCTGCCCCTAAATGATTTAACAGTTTATCATTGGCTCTCTGGGATATTCATTTTGTAGAGAGAAGCCTGTGACTGGTTTGCCTTTTGGAATAGAAGAAAGGATTTCAAAAATGCTGGAAAAGTGCCCACTGTTTGAGGTTACTGTCTTAAGCTGAAATCCATTCCAGTACCAGCATATTATGTACCTACATATGGTAATTAGCATCTCCACAATTCGGCAACCAGAGCATGATACATGTTTTGGTTATTAGGATACTTGTGCGGACAAATAGAGAATGATATGTATCTAAGGAAGACAAGCTTGATCAAAGATACAGAATAGGATAGATCTGGAAGAGAAGCCGCTGACCTTGCCATTAACAATATGGTTCCAAAAAGCTGATATTTAGTACGTTAATTTTCTGCACTCCTCTGTGGAGATACGGTAATTTCTGTCTTAAAAGCCCCAGCTGGGTGGATATTCATTCCACTGACCATTTTATAATGCATTTCCCACACTAGTCACGTCCAGCTTGAAGCTTCTTCTTGATTTCCACAATTGTGGAAGCAATATTCGATTTGTACATCAGAAAATAAGACTGAGTTAAGAAAATATAAACATAAGAAATTGCCATACTGGGTCAGACCAAGGGTTCAACAAGCCCAGCATCCTGTTTCCAACAGAGGCCAATCCAGTCCATAAGAACCTGGCAAGTACCAGTACCCAAAAACTAAAGTTATTGTTGCTAGTAGTAATAGCAGTGGCTATTTTCTAAGTCAACTTAATGGACTTCTCCTCCAAGTTTTAGACACTGAATCTTCAACCCACAATCTAGATCACCGGCGTTACATTATCCCCCGCCTTCCCCTCCCCATTGGGCCCTGCTCTTGGCAAAACACAAAACATGGCTCAAAAACAATGCAGATTCTGCTATAATATTGCATTCAAGCTACGAGTGATTGCATATGCTAAACAACATGGACACAGAGCAGCAAAGAGGAATTACGGGCCACCGCCAACTGAAAAGATGATAAGAACTTGGAAAAGACAGGAAGAGGACTTACAAAAAGCTATGCATAATAAATACAATCTGTGACATGGAATTGCAAAATGGCCAGAACTAGAAGAAGAATTAAAAACTTGGATATTTTCAGTTTCCATAAAAGTTACTATTCAAGAAACAAGAGTGATAGCCACTAACAGGGGCATCGCTGATTTTGCAGGATCAACATCATGGTGTTCTAGATTCATGAAGAGAAGTGACCTAAGAATGTGAACTAAAACAAAAATAGCACAAAAGATGCCAACAGAATATGAAGAAAAGATTATCGATTTTCATAGATTTGTCATTAATACAAAAAAAAGAGAAAATTTTGAACTTTCACAAATAGGAAACATGGATGAGGTCCCACTGACGTTCGATGACCCTCAAACAGAACAGTAGATTCCAAAGGTACAAAAAGTGTTGTTGTTAAAACATGTGGGCATGAAAAAATGCATTACACAGTCATGTTGGCTTGCTGTGCCTATGGAACAAAATTGCTGCCTCTTGATTTTCAAAAGGAAAACCTTGCCCAAGGAAAAACTGCCTAAAGGTGTGTTTGTGCACGTTCATCCTAAGGGCTGGATGGATGAAGGGGGGATGAAGTTGTGGATAGACAATGTGTGGTCTAGCCGTCCTGGTGGACTGTTAAAGAAACCTACTTTGCTAGTATGGGATCAGTTTCGGAGTCACAGAACAGAAGCTGTGAAAAATAAAATCTACCAACTGAAAACTCAAATAACTGTAATTCCGGGTGGGCTAACGAGCCAGCTTCAACCTTTAGATGACTGCATTAATAAACCATTTAAAGGATTCATGAAGGAGAAATGGAACAGTTGAATGCAGTCTACAGATTTTGAAGTGACAGCATCAGGAAGAAGGAAGAGGCCTAGCATTTCGCAGATTTGTGAATGGGTCAAAACTTCATGGGATACTGTGAAACATGAGACAGTTGAAAGTCATTTAAGAAATGTTGAATTAGTAACTCACTTGATGGCACAGAGGATGATTTGTTATACGAAGACTCAGTTTCTGAAGAACAGGCTTCAAGTGATTCTTCATTTAGCTCTGGAGAGGAATTTCTGGGTTTTGAGGATGACGATTGAACTACAGTGTTCCTTAGTTACATGGATGAAGATTGAACTACAGTGTTCCCTTAGTTACATTTTTGTAGATATAAATAACTATAAAATTAGTTCAATAAATCATTATGGAATTTCATCAGAAAATATAGAAAATTATTTTTTTCCTTAAAAATGTGTATAAAAAAGTGTGTGTGTGTGTGGGGGGGGGGGGAGTCTTATGCGCCACTGTGTCCTATACACTGGAATATACGGTAAACTCTGGAATTCATTGCTGGAGGAAGTGGTAAAAGCTGTTAGAGTAGGTGGGTTTAAAAAAGGCTTGGACAAGTTCCTGGAAGAGAAGTTCATAAACCATTATTAAGGTGGACTTGGAGAAATCCCCTGCTTGTCCCTAGGATAAGTACCATCTAATCTACTGAATTTAGGAATCCTGCCAGGTACTTGTGACCTGGATTGGCCACTGTTAGGAACAGGATGATGGACTTTTGATCTGACCCAGCATGGCAACTTACATTCAGGCCGATACAGTAAAGCGCGGCCGTGGTTACCCTGCTTCTAACCCGCTTTCTACCCACAATTTGGCCGCGTAAGTCCAACATGCGATTCACTATCCCTTTTAACCCATCCTTACCACTTCTTTAAATCAAAGGGTAACCCTTTCCGCCCACGGCATGTATATGAGATGTAAACGATCGGATTAGTTATTCCTTCCCATACAGTAACGTGCGCCCCGATTATCGTCTTTTTAACCTGCAGTTTTACCGCGTGTTTAACCTGCTAATTTACCGCCTACCCTTACCCCTGCGTTAGTGTGGAGCGTCAGGTCAGAGAGATGAAATTTCACGGGCAAATGACCCCCTCACCCCCCCCGGGACAAGACCTTTAGAGGAGCCAGGATCAGGCAAACTTTCCCCCAGCCCCCGCTCACCTGTTGTTTCCAAGCATAACCTAAACTCTTGCCTGCCCAACCTAAAATCCAACGCACCGGGAAAGCCACTCTTCAGATCGCGACTAATCCCATCGCTGGAAGTACGAAAGATTTTTTTAAGCGTCCCAGTTCCTCTCTCCGCTATATCAATGCATTCTCCTTTCCACTGCAATGCAAACAGGATTGGGCAAACTTTCCCGCAGCCCCTGCTCACCTGCCCACCTGCCCTGGCCGCGTCCATGGGTGCCGGTCTCCGGAGCAGCCCCAGTCCTCTCTCCCCTCCTTCTGGGGGCAGCCAGCGGCGAGAGTGAGAGCAGCTTCAGCAGCCCGGGCACTCCCCATGCGAGGCGGCTTCCAGCAGCCCCCGCCGGTGAGGGTGCATGAACGCACGCCGTGACCTGAGCGCCCGGCTGGACATCCGAGGTCACGGCGTGCGCTCATTCACCATCGCTGGTGAGGGCTGCTGGAAGCCGCCTCGCATGGGGAGCGCCCGATCCGCCCCGGGCTGCTGAAGCCGCTCTCGCCGCCGGCTGCCCCCGGGAGGAGGGGAGAGAGGACTGGGGCTGCTCCAGAGACCGGCACCCATGGACGCGGCCAGGGCAGGTGAGCGGGGGCTGGGGGAAAGTTTGCCCGATCCTGTTGAGTGCAGGTTTTATCAAGCACAACAATGCTCCACCACCCTGGGTTTGAAAGTTATTTTTCATAATACTGTTCGCATTGCAGTGGAAAGGAGAATGCATTGACATAGTGGAGAGAGGAACTGGAACGCTTAAAAAAATCTTTCGTCCTTCCAGTGATGGGATTAGTCGCGATCTGAAGAGTGGCTTTCCTGGTGCGTTGGATTTTAGGTTGGGCAGGCAAGAGTTTAGGTTATGCTTGGAAACAACAGGTCCTTCCTAATACGTTTTTCTTTTGGTCTGATTTGATTGTATTTTTTTCCCCTAGGGGAATTGTCTTGCTAAATCATGACCCTTGCTGTTAATGGCCGGCTGATACTTCTCTGATCCTTTTCTTTTGCTTGAAGTTGGGATCCACTTCCTGGTACCTGTCATTTCAAATGACATTTGAAATGACAGGTACCAGCGCACCCAGGATATTGTATAGGCGCTGTATAGTGCTCTATACAGTAAAATGGGTTGCGCTTCATGGATGCGGCTTACATTTGCATGCCATTTAAATACTGTATCAAGCGGTATGTGATCCAAACTGTGCGCGCGGCAAACGAGTGGGTGCCCGGCACTGCCACACATTTTCTACCGCGTCCTTACTGTATCGGCCTGTATATGTTCTTATTTCCTTTAGAAAAATAGCATTTTTTCTAAGTAATGTTGTACTTTTCTAGATTATTTCTTTGGTTCTTTTTCTATATCATTTTTTTTTTATCTCCTTTCAGTTTTGTTTTCACCTTTCATCCCTTTTTATTTCTCCCACTTCCTCTCTTCTTTTGGTATCTATCTCTTCCTATGCACCTTTACATGATAAAATATCTTTCCCTCTCTCCTGGGTACCCCCTCTCTGCTCCCTTGCCTCTCATTCCCAGTCTCTCTCTCTTCTATAGTTTCTCCTTTCATGCCAAACGATTTCTGGTTCACTCCTTCCTTCTGTCTCATTTCTCATCCTTCTCTTACTTTATATTCCTTCCCTTCCTCTCAGGCATTTGTAATCAGATAGTGATAGTATTGTCTTGGATGTGTGCTTCTCAAACTTTGTAATTATACTGTAAAGGGCACTGAGATCATGTGTGGTTGAAATGCTACAATATATTATTGTTACAGCAGTCTTCTATTTATTATTATAGTCTGCATACCCAAATAAGTATGATACTTTATAAGATATGCATAGTCAAATTTCAGTAATATCATCAATGAACTGTTGCATCCAATAAATGCAAGATATACAACATAAGTGTGAATGCAGTTCATTTCTCATGATTTATTGTTTAAATGTAACTAGTAGTTACTACTGTATTGCTATTAATGAATGTAATTTCATTTGCTGTTATATCTCATACTAACAATATTCCAAGTTTCAACAAATTGCAGGCAGTTTAAAATATTTTGTATATTCGCATATACCCTTTTTTCTTTGTTAATGCCTATTTTATCATATTGCACCACTAGCTGCCAAAAGATAAATTTTTATTAAGTAAACTGATGCTGGCTGGATATCTGAAAACATATGAACTATGAGGTCATGCTACAATTAGATTAATGCTGCAGAACATGAAAGAAAATGAGCCAGACTGTCACTGGCTTTATTTACAGTAATACTATAGTCAGTCCAAGTCAACATGTTGCAGCATTATCAGGTTATATATCAAGCAGAAGCTGATAGCACAGTGAATGTGTGCAGATTCGGAATGTTAGTTATTGTACATACCAAAAAGCAGAGGTGAATATTGAGAAAATCAGAAAACGGATAAGTTATCCAACTAATGTTAACTGGATACGTTATCAGGAATTTTCAGCAGGCTAAATGTATGACTAAATATCCTTGAATAAAGTTACCTAAGTATTCATAGCCAGATAACTCTGAAACCTAACTGACTATGCTTGCACATCACTAGTTAGGTATGAAAGTAATCTGGGGTATATAACCAGTTGTTCAAATGATATAGCCCAGAAATTTGGATCTGGGCGTCTCACTTAATGCACAAGCATGGAGAGCAATTTGGCTAAATGTGCATCACAGTTCTGTGTGTTGGGTTGAGCTTATGGTTCTATTGCTGCATAGAACCTATCTAACACCGTTATATTATTCTATCTTATTTCGAATATATAGCCCACAGTGCTGGAGGGGATGTGGTGACAGAGGCTCATATATGCATATTTGGTGGCATTGTGTGGGGGTTAAGCAGTTCTGAAATAAAATAACGGAAAAAATTGCTGATATACTTAATCTTGGCATTTACATAGCGCCTATTATGGGTCTCTTGGGTCATTGGGAGGGATCGCTGATCCCTAGGAAAAGTACAGAAGTTTAGTTAGCCAATTACTGTTAGCGACACATTTTACCATCACATTGACGTAAACAAGTACAAAATATTGCAGATATTGAGTGCCTAAGATATGCTATGAGACATGAGCAATTTAAGTACAGTGTTTGGGGACCTTTTCAAAAATACCTTGATGAACGCAGAAGGTAATGTCTTTGATTTTTGCCCTGTTCGTTTTTGTGGCAGAACCAGGTGGCCTGCTGTTAAGCTGTACCTTTTTTGAATATCTGTTTTGGTTGTATTTGGCTGGACTAATGTGCAGTGTCTAAAGAAATGCTTTGTCTGTTATACTTAACTTGTTGCCATTGTATGCCAAGACAATTTTATAAATAAAGAGTTTTAAAAAAATGATATAACCAATTAAGAGGCAATCTTAAGGAAAATAAAATGTAGCCAAGTAAAATTGCTGGCCTGATACCCCCACCCCCTACCCCAGGGTCATTAATGTCCGGCCTTATACCCGATCCTCCCCCCCCCCCCCCCCACAAAAAAAAGCCAATTAAAAAGTGTATGGCCTATTGGGAAGATAGCCACACCACCCCCACAGTTTTTCCAAATAATCTTTTCTTGGGTCCCCTCCTCCGCCACCCCAACCCTAACCCTTCCACTTCATTCAGCACTCACCAAAAACCTCCAGACAACTGTGATCATAGTATACTTGTTCCGGTCCCAGCGGCTTCCAGCATTGGGCTTTCTAGGAGCCGGATGATAGCTCAAGCTCCTAGTTGGTGTGAAAGGCTTGAAGAGTGCGGGTAGAGCAGGAGGGTTAAGGTGGGCTTGGTGGGATTGAAGACAAGGTGCTATTAAGCAGGCAACTTTGGTTTAATCTGTGTTGGCACTTTTATTTTTTTTTGGGGGGGGGGATTAGGGAGGCTTTTTGGGCCTATAAACATTCAAACTCTCTCTATATGTTGGAGGGCCTTGTGGTCAGCTGGATTATTTTCACTTTGATGGGGAATTGGGCAGCAAGGCCCACTTGGGAGCTTTATTTTTTTTTATTTTAAATTTATTCCCCATCACAGCTCAGCTGAAAAGAAAATATCTTTTTAATATTGCCCGTCAAGTTAAAAGTTATCCTGGTAAATCCACCTGGATAACTCTGTAACCTAACTGGAAACATTCAAGATAGCAAGTTCGGTTTTAAAGTTATTCAGGTAGGTTTACCCAGTGATAATCAATGGGATGGGTTTATCCTGCTCAATATCCAGGATAACTTATGCAGCTAAATTTAGCTGCATAAGTTATCCATTTAAAGAGTTTTTAAATACTGGTCTCACATTGATACTACTGTTAATGAAGAATTGGTCTTGAATGTCTGTCAATATAGACTAAGAGAGTTTTCATCTAATTATAATAGCTTTGTCAAAACCTCTACATCAGGTTTATGTAAGATATTTTTCATTATCTGTGCACTCAGAGTATGTTCCCCTTCCAATCTCAACCTTGGTAACTATATAATGACAAATAGATAGCCACCCCATCCCTGGAGTGGACTGAATATTGTGAAAAACAATGGTTTTTATCCATAGCTTGTGACATACCTGGAAGTTCTTCATAAATGTCATCATCTATTGGCTTAATGCTGGTTGCAGGAAGGAATGAACCAACTTGCCCAATTCCATTGCCTACTTCTTTTTCTTCATTGTCCTCGGGTATAATATCAGATTCCAGATCTATTAAAAACCATTTGAGAAGTTTGTTTGGATACTAAACCAGCCAGTAAATGTTTTCTTTAAAATAACCCGGTATTAGATAATAAGAATGGACCAGTTAAACACGTCTTAAGTACAAGAACACATTAGGGATGGTGCAGCAGCACCACCACAAAGGAACATGTAATCCTTGCAGTTGGATACAAACATCTGTAAAACGAGTGCTATATTTTACTTTTCAGTATGTATTTGAAACATATGCTTATTTCTTGACGGTAACACAAAAAGCTACATCATGGTTAAACACTGCTCTTAAAGATTAAAAAAAACAGATGAGCATCCATCTGCAAATATCAGATACTAAAATAAAATACTCAAATAATGATACTATACTTATATCAGGTATAAATGCCATACTGCTTGCTATACTTTTTAAAATATTAACAGTGTTCTTACCTTGCAATATAAATTTAATTTGCTGCACCCATTCCTCTGCTTCTTTAGTGGTAGCGGCTGCAAACTGTTTAGAAATAAGTAAAACTGCCTCAAACACTACAAAAATACAACATTCTTGTCATCTCTTCAGGTAGCCATTAGTAATTCTTTTTATGTCTTCTGGTACTTTTCTTGCAAGGATGCTCCTTATAATGTACAGTTAATTTTGACAAATTTATGTAATTGAAGTAGAGGATGATGGATTTGAAACTCTGATCAGCAGCTGGCAGCTGTGCAGAAAAAAAAAAAGCTGCTTCTCTTCATCAATGTCAAAGCCAGAACTGATGAACAAAATTTGCCCTTGACAATTAGAAGACACCCATGAATTTCTTTAGACTGCTGGGTACAGTTTTCTTAAAAATGTTCTTGTCAGATTCCAACATACTACCTGACAACTTAATTAACTGGCTTTCAACTGCAATCTCAGATATTTAAAACTTATTAAACATACATTCTATATTGATGTCTAGCTGATAAGACTTCAGAATTGTGTAGCCAATATGTACTTCCCGTTGATTTCAATGCAAAAAGCTAACCAATGAAATATGCAATTAATGCATAGATATAGTTCTTATAACTTCACTTAATTTTGTTTTAGAATGGCAAGGCGATTAATTGGTAAAAGATACATTTTCATGTTGTAGTTCAAGGATGCTTCATATACACATACTG